>NC_080606.1:16266402-16891402 GCF_027887145.1 Ammospiza caudacuta | reverse complement strand
ACTGAAGGAATGAGAGTGCAGAGACTACAAGGGAGGGAAGATTCTGTGGCAATTTCAGATTTAATAATTCACGTTTTAGAAGTCATGGATGACCAAGCATACACGATTTGTGTGATATGTACTGTTCAAAAGGCCATCCGTGACAAACTCAGGATAACTCTGGATCGTGTAGGACATCACAGAGTTCCAGTTCAGGGCTGGAATTCTGTTTCTTGTCTCTTTTCTTCCCCCCATGCCCTGAGATAAATGACTAATGTACACAGAAAGGTTGCTTCATTTTATGTTGCCAAATTTTATAAGACAAGTGATCTCTCTTCTTTAAATGTGGTTTTTATTCCATTCATTAATGAAAAATAATGAGCAGTTTTATGGAAATGAGCAGGAAATACATACATAATAATAAAAAGATGTGAAGTTCTGTGGATATTTCTGAACAAGAAAGGGTTTAGAAAATAGAAATGGAGAAATTTTGCAAAATTGCTTTTTTTGTGTGCAAGCCTGGCTCTGGAAGGGATGCTCTGCTCACAGGTTTTCTTCTGTTCATTTATACAAAGCATCTGGTTTGTGGCCATTGCCCAGATTGCTGGCACCAGCTCTGCCTGGCAGCACCATAAGGGCAGGAACTGAAGGGATTAAATGACCAATTAAGGATTTCCTGAGTGCATCAGGAACTGGTAGAGAACTCTTCACCTTTATTGAGAGATCTCTCTTATCATGCTACCTTCAGCAGATATTTTACCTTGAACTTGGCTCAGGATCTCTGTTTCACAGTGTCTTAAGGCCACCTAATGCTGTATCATAATTTTTTCTCTTTTTTCTGGTGTACATTGAAAATGAAGCAGAATTATTTTGAATTTATTTGACTTCATGTGGTTGAGACCTCACACCTCTCTGTAAAAATGGAAATCTTGGGAGAAAAATAAAGAATTAGATTTCTTTGTCAAGTGATTGGATGGATCTTAATCAGAAAGCTGATGGGTCAGGCAGTATGAATTTTGTAAATGGTAATTACTTCTTGATTAGGAAGCAGGAGAGAGAGGAAGTCGATCTGTCCAAATTAAAAGTAGCCCATTGTTGTAGGTTTGATCTGAGGGCTCATATTCTATGTAAGAAGAACTGTAGAAGCTTGTGCTTTAAATGCTCAGCAGTGAACCATTTTATTATATATGGGGTGTACATATTTACATAAAAATAAAATTACAGAGATCCTGTTAAATTTATCTGAGAGCATAAAAAGCGGTCTTCCCGCAATAAAATGTTTTGAGAATGAGTAATAGCACTGTTTAGATGAGATTCTAAAAGCCTTTAGGATTATCCAGCTTCCATTTAAATTATGTAGTAACTGATGAGGCTGCTATCAGAATCAGATTTTTCTCTGCTTACTGATGCTAAGACAGTTCTCCTCAGCATGGTGTCTTCAAGCTCTCACTTATTTAATGATTCATTGTTCTAGTCAGGAAGGAAAAAAACCCAAAGCACAAAATAATTACCTGACAGCTTTTTAAAATTAACTCACTTGGGATCTGAAGATTGCAGCAATAAATTACATATTGTGGATTCATTCCTCTCCATTTCTACTCCTGCCTTTTTCTGTTGTGATGTTGATGTCATGAGTGAAATAACCCAAAGGACTGAAGGTTGCCAGTGAAATTCCTTTGGATGGAGTCTTGATGAGATCCAACCCTGCCTTCATCTCCTGTCAGGAGCCTGAACTGCTTTTGAGCAGGGTGGGAGTTCTCAGCCAGCAAGAACTGGGCTTTGTCTTGTGAGGGAAATCGTGCTGGATTCTGATCTAGCCAGGAGGAAATTCCTTTTTGTCCCAAAATAAAACTCATTTGAATGACCACATGAAAAATAGGGGATGCTAGGCTAGACCTCAGAGAATCACAGAATCAGAATAACGAAATAGAAATTCTGAGTTAGAAGGGATCCAAAAGGATCCTTAGGTCCAGTTTTTTACTGAATGGGCCTTACAAGGAGTGAATCTGCAACCTTGGAATTTAGCACCAGAATTTAGTACCAAACTGATCTCAGGGAGGCTGGATGGGGTTGATTGAAACTCTGCCCTAAATACTGACTAATCATGGAATTAGAGGAGCTTTGCCAGGGTCCTGAGTGCATCAACTGAGGGCACAGCTCTGCCAGCCTTCCTGACTCCCTCTAAATTGGCTCAGAGTGAAGGAAAAGATGGGCTGTAGGGGGAAAAAAATAATAAAAATATTGTTAGTAAAATAAAACAAACTGTGGAGGCTTGCTCAAGTGCTCTAACTTGGAACTCAGATGTCACTCTTTTTAAGAACCCACCTTGGGAGAGTGTCAGACAAAGGCAGTGCACAGGAAAGGTTTCCTTGCAGAGCTCTCCCACCCAGAGGAGAGCAGATGCTCCCAGAACAGCGTCAGCCACCGCTGAGTATCAATAATGCATTGCAGCAGGTGCTGCAGGCTATGAGAGCTCCAATAGATCTGAACAGGCAGCTCCTGCCTTTTCTGAAGGAAACTCTGAATTATGGATGGGAACAAATGATGCTTTCTGATGGCAACGTTTCAATAAAAGAACAAATAGAGTTCTGCAGGAGCACAGAGGCCCTTGTGCAAGGTTTTCTGAGGAAATATTGGAAGACGCAAATTTGGATAATGAAGTGATCGTTTATAATGAACTGGGAGTGTTCCCCCAGATCTCCTATTGTGGCAGAAATGCAAGTCAATATTAATCTGCAGTTGGGAACACTTTTGCTCCCAACTTGATCTGCAGAATTCAGGCTGCCCACTTTATAAAACGGTCAGCAGCAGTGAATCAATGCTGAGAAGCAATTCATAGCAGTCAGGATGGATTTGTGTTACTCTCTGGCTGGGGGATGAGCTCCTTTAGAGGAAAAAGCTGCTCTTACTCTCTCCAGTGAGCCTCAGCCTTTACTAAAATAAACCTTTTCTCAAAGGAGAGGGCAGAGAAGATTCCTTAGAGAATCTCTAATTCTGATCCACCTCAAGTCACTTCCATTTTCTTCCTGGAGCACAGAGTGAATCGTGCTACGTGTGAGTCCTGTGACTGCAGCATTCCAGGGCAAGGTGCCTGGGAATTGGGAGGAGTGTCTGCCTTTTATTCTGCACTTGTACTTCTGAGGCTCTATCATACTTTAGAAAAAGAAATTTTTCACAGCTGAACAATTGCAGGAACCAAAGACGAAAAGAAGCACTTCAGAGGGTTATTAGGGACAGCATCAATAAATAGGTTTTTTTATCTTCCCAAACACTCCTAAATCACATCTTATGATATTTCAAATTAATGAGAAAAAAAAAAAAAGACTGAATTAAAGGAATTTCTTTTAAGGGCTTTAGATCAGGTCTGAGTATGAAGCATTTCTACAATCAGGCATAAATAGGAATCGGGGTGGGTGGGGGAAAGATTGGAAAAGGGCAGCTAAAAACTCCACTGGGCTGTAGCTCTTGAAATATGGAAGATATCACAAAGATTAAAACAGCTACTTAATTTCTGTCAGCAACTGTTGCCTTCAGCCTGTTAAAAAGAGCCCTATTTTTGGTAATAGCCAGCAATGCATTTGATGTATGATAATTATCAGGCTGTCTTGGAGGCATTTGGAGAAAACAGTGCTACATGTAAAAAGATTAAACAGGAAATATTCCAATTTTCATTACTGCTGGTGATTTTGAATGCTGGACAAAGTGGCTGGTTGGTATATAACAGAGAAAAATACCAAACCCTGAACTGCAGAATCATTGCTTGGGGACCTGGAAAATTTATCACATAAAATTCTAAGTATCTCCCCAATCCAAAGGGTTTTGACCTATGAAATTGCTAATCCCATATCAAATTCGAGTACTAACAACTGGGAGATGGAAATATATAATGGAAATTCATACATGAGGAAAAGCATAAAATGGATGGGTTTACAAAGTTAACGTGTCCAGTTGAAGGTGCATTTCTTGGATAAGTAAAGTGCATTTTTAAGCAAATACAGAGATATTATTTGCCTGATTTTCTGAAATACATCTCAAGGTTATGGGTGGAAAGTGATTTGTTAAACTGAAGAAGGAAAAGTTTAAAACTAGGATTGATTATATGGTAGACAAAAATGGCTTGCATTAAAATGCAGAGCCTTGGACTGAAAGAAAGGTCCTTTTTAAAGATCTATGTGTAAAGTCTTCTTTATTCCCTTGGGTTGCCTTAAATGAAAATGTACAAAATCAGGTTTTAAAAACCATGATGCTTTGCAGCATAAATACCAAGAGAGTCCAGAATCAATGTTGATAGCATTGAGATAAAATTTAAAACCATTAATTGATTAATTGTGACTTGTCCTGTTCCATAACTATGCCATAAGATCACAGCTGAAACTTTTGGTACGCAATGAATTTTAAACCACAAGCTTTCTTTTTTATTTATTTCTTTAATTCCAAAACAATCTGCAAATGAATTGAATCAAAACGATCTCACACAGCTTGAATATTGAAATTTTTACTGTCGTCCTGGTTCCTCATTGTACCTTTACATAGGTCTCCTGGTTATCATTTTCATTAGCAGCAGCTGCTGAGAGGAGTGCGGGTGACAAATGGCTGAAATCTTTGTGCCAGGAGTGCCAGAGCTGCCCCTGAGCAGGCAGGTGCTGCTCTGTGGGTGCAGCAAAGTCCTTCAAGCCCTCCCGATAGAAAGGCAAGGGTTTATAATCATCAATTGTCACTAAAATACCTGCTGGGTTCCGGCTTCTGCTGCCTGGGTATTTTTAAAAATTACGGATGATTTAGTTTTTGATTGAGAATAGATGGTGTGGGCTGGAGTTTCCTTTGCAGAGGTGTTGTTTGCAGTCAGAATCACTCCCTTGCATGCACTTTGCATTTAGCATATTAGTCTTAAATTAAAAAACTTGACAAATTGAACGATGGCAGAATTGGTAGAAACTCACTGGGTTTGCTTTCATGGAATGGTGCTTCAGTCTTTGATGGTGTGGATTTGATTTTTTTCCTTTTGGTTTATACAAGTGAGCAGTTTTGGTAAGCATGTCTGACAGTTTTTGATTCACAAGATTGCACTTGTTCGTGAGCCTTAAAGTACAGGAAATTCCTGATGCCTACAAGTGGAGGGAACAGCCATGACACACAGCTGGAGGCCAATCAGATGGCTCAAAAAGCTGCTCCCAATCAGTGTGTTCACTAAATCAGAAATATTTACCCTGGGAACCTCCTGCCCTTGGCCATTGCCTGATAATGGACACAGGAGGAGCCCAAAGGACATGGAGAAATGGATCACATTGGCTAAAGAGAGTGTTTTCTATGTAGCTGAGACTGTGAGCTACATAGACAGAGATGTTTTTATTTTTTTTAGTTGCCAATCAGAGTCTAACAATTAAATGAAAGTGTTAGATTCCTGAAGGGTTTTTCTGTCTAGGTGGTTTATGAGATGTTTTGCCTTATTCTTTCCCCACCATCAGACAAAACCAGGAATGGGAGGGGGTAACCTTTTAGATGTCTTGGAAGAATTGGGCTCATCACAGCCTAATCCTAAAAGGATGTAACAAAAACTGAAGGTATTTGATAAGTACAGCCAGAATTCAACATCTGAAAGCATACTTAAGAAAACCCCCAAACCACTATCTTCACATGACTGTCATTTGTTTGAGCAGTGCTGAAATGCTTTATTTTGACCTATTTTCTGATGTGCTTTATATCTCAGAGTGCTGATAGTGAGTATTTGCACTCATGCTTTGGCTGTATGACTAATTGAAGAAATTTGTAATCTTCTCATCTCATGTTGGCATTACATTACATTGTTTCATATTAAATATGCTGCCTCTTTTAATCTGTGGGTCACAGATGCTTATTTCCCTCCACATTCATGGTAGTATTATCCTATTAAGGGTATTTGTGACTTACGATTGCCTTGGTAAAGGCCATCTCACAGCAATATGCGCTGCCACGTTTGGCTGCAAACGGGAATTTGTTTTACTAATATGAAGCATGTTTATGGACTGCTGTGCTAACTTATCAAAGTGCCTGGTGGAGCAGCAGCTATTTGGGGTTTTTCTGCCTGGTGGAGATTTAATGGTGTCAGATTTAGGGAGGTGAATCCTGATCCCTGCTCTGGGGTGTGTGTCCAGCCCTGGATCCTCGGGACAGCAGGGACAAGAGATCTGGAGAGGGGCCAGAGGAGGCTGAGAAAAGATTGGGGACCAGAGGGGTTGGATTTAAACACCAAACCAAACATCAGCATAATAACACCCTGAAATTGAGTCAAACTCTCAGCAGTGACCTCAGTTCTTCACTTACTTTTTTCTATCTATTTGGTTGTCTCAAAACTTAACTAAAAAAAAAAAACCCAAACAAATAAAAAAACCCTACCAAAAACCAGAAGCCAATTTAAAAAATAACAAGAGTTTTTATAACGGTTGTCCACCGAGGACACGTGCAATTGTTTGTAAGTTTAGTAAGATCAGAATTATTTCCTTTACTACTAAGTTAGTTCATGATTGATCACACTATTCTGGGATCTAATCAATATAGTCAGAAATGGAAAAAACAATTTAGAAGTTAATAATTTTTTAAAGTAAATTTTTTTAAAGTTAGTAATTTTAAAAAGCTTGTTTATTCTTGTGAATAAGGTGAAATTTGGCCTCTTACTAAGGTGTTAGTAATACATAAAGGAATACTTTTTTTAATTTTAAAACCCTTTTCTTTTTTCTTTAAAACACCTTCAGAGTATAGGAAAAGTTAATAGATATATAGCCAAGAGACTGAAACAATCTTAAATCCAGTCAAGCCACGAGGGCCTGGCCATTCTGGCTCTTTCTGAGCAGAGAAAAGCAAGCAGTGTAAGTCGGGATAAATAATTTACAGCACAGAGTGTCCCCTAAGATGCAGTCAGATTTCAGGAGGTGTCAGATAGCAGATAGCTGCACTGATTTAGAATAGAGCGCAGTAGGATCCAGGCAGGCGTTTGCTGCTGAATAATAATCACAACAGGAGGCTACACAGCCCCAGGAGGTTCCTGTGCTATCTGCAACAAAGCACGTTCAGAGCCATGTGAGAGACAGGGCTGGTGCCGTCCTCGGGAGCGCTGAGCCTGGCAGCGTCCCTGGCGTTCTCCTCCTCTCTGTGCAGGGGCAGAATTGTTGTGTCATTGTGAGCACAGGGGGCATGCAGGGCCACTGCATCCTGGCCCTGGGGCTGCACCAGGTGTGTCCCCTGCTCTGTCCCCTCTGTGCCATGAGGCGCCCAAAGAGGCTGCCTGGAGCAGAGGCTGGGCACAGGTGAAGGAATAAAGTGGGGATTTATTAAAAGGAGGTCACAGGATGCACCTTGGGCACTGCAGGGCTACACCCTGGGTCAGGAGTTTTCACACTTTTATCACTTTTGGTCCATTTCCATATTGGGGTTCATTGTCCAGTTCCAGCCCCAGGTTCTGCATTCCCACCCTCTAAATTTGCTCTCCTCCATCCCCTGCTGTTTGCACTTTTTGGGCCTGAAGCTCCATGGTGTCCTTGGTTCTGGGCTGGAAAAAGATTGTTCTGTGGGACTGAGCTGTGAGGAGAACTTGCCAACACTCTATATGAATTTCAGAGCCACACACCAGTGCAGTACAGAATCTGGAAAATATAAAAGCTGGAACTTAAGGCATCACGTGAGCCCGTGCACCTTTGCTAGGCCTGCAGGTAAAAACTCCTCTGTTCATTTCCTGCCCGAAATCACAATATTGGCTTCTTCAGAATTCTGTCTGGGAGTTGGCAGTGCAGATCTGAAACAGTGAAATAAGGATGCAATTAATTAATTCATAATTTCCTGTTCATATATAAATAGTATCCAAAAATTCCCACTCTTTTAGCACAGATAAGTAAAACTGTAGTAAAAGATAATTCAGCATTTGGTATCTTTAGCTTTAAGGATAACCTAGCAGAATTATTTTCACTTCTGTCTTCTGTATTTCTCTGGATGTTAGGCAGGATTTTGAACACTATAAATTGGATTTTTCAACAGAAGAACAACAGGCATTGAAATATTTAGTGTTTGAAGAGTCAGTGCGTAACAGATGCTTTGCAAAATTAAGTGTTTGGGCATATTTCAGAATTGATCAAAATACTGTTAGTTTTTCACTAAATCTGAAGTTTCAACAGACTGTGATGCCAAGCATTTGTCAGTGAAATTATTTCAGTGCAACCATTGGCTCTGTGGTTTTTCTGTCAGGAGACAGTGAAGACCAACAAATTTTAATTAGCATTCATACTTAAATTTAGTCTGAATTAATGATCAGTGAGAGAAACAAATGTGCTTGTAATCTATTTTGGTATATTACAGACAAGACTTTTATTCCTAATTTGTCATCTAAAATATATTTTATCTGTTGCTTGGACTACTTGAGGACTTGGCAACATCATGATTAATCTTGTTCATGAAGAGATTAGAGAGTCTGAAAATACATTTTGGAAATAATTGTGACACAAGTCTGCTATTAAATAAATAAAGCTTGGCATGTCAAGTGAATTGTAGTTTGTTGGTCTTAGGTCAATAAACATATAGAAAATGTTCTAGTCAGGTATTTAGTAGTTCTATGGCCCATTCATTCCTCCTAAAGGCAATTTTAATTCCTTCTAACACAGAAGTTAAGTATTGTAATGAATAGTTTTCATAAGCTCTTGAGGAGCAATAACGTGGATATTGAACACTAGAAATAGTCTCAAACCATGCAGGAATGACTCTGAAGCCATCACTCTTGGCAAAGCTGGTGGGTGGGTTTAGAAAATGCAGTTTGAAGCCCTGGTGCAGGTACAGAACAGCTCAACAGGGTTTGTCAGGAGCTGAGGTTTGGCTGTCATGGACATCCTGCAGCACAAAAGCAAAGAGAGGAAAGAGAATGTGAGATAATCAGCTGAGGGCTGGTTATCAGAGCATGACCTGGTTTCACATCATGGAAAGAGGAACTCAAGGATGGGCAGCACCAGCAATGGGGCTGTGCTCAGGAAGGAATCTTCATCCTGCAAACCTGGGCTGGGAGGTTTTGGTGATGCCCAGCTGTCCTACGCTGCTAAGGATTCTTGGAAAAGTTGTTTGACCTTCATTTGCCAAGAGTTTGGGTAAATCAAAACAAATGAGAAAGGTATTAAAGGTCATGGGGGTTTGCCTCTGCAGCAGGATTCACACTGTAGGAGTCTTGGCTCCTAATTATCTGCAATTTGAGCTGCAGTTCACTTCATGGACAGCTTTGTGACTTCATTCCTCTTGTTTGTGTTGTTTTGTTCATCATATGCTGAAATAATTCTCTCCTGGCACTTAATATGCTGTGACATTTGAGGAGAAAACAGCCTTATTTAGACTGAGGAACAACTGGGAATATCCTGCTCTGAATAACTTGCTTTGCAGCCTAGCCTTTTGCTTATTCTTTAATTAGGAGGCTAATTGTCATTGTCTCCCTGATTTTTATCTCTTGTTTTTCTTTTGGAGATACTGGAGGGTGGAAGAGGGATAGGGCACACACACCACCTGTATCTCTCCTATTGAGATAACTTTTAGACCTTTAAATAAGACAATTATAGTCTTTACATGTCCAGGTCTTCATTTAAATAATGAACTTGTATCAGCTCTGTCCTCATGAAATGTCAGCCTGTCCTGATGTCCTAAATCCTGAACAGAAATGTATTTAGGGCTCTGAGATCTCATATTTTTCAGCTAGAGCCCTGTTAGACAGACAGCTCCCTGTTGACTAAACATCTAGGAGGCTCATGTTTAATTGTTCTCTCCAGCTGTGATGAACAGCTCTGAGCAGGATTTCTGTTCCATCAAACTCCATTTAAAGGAAAATCAGAGCACTTGGGGCCAGGGGCTCTCAGTTGCTGCTCCTCTGCTGTGAATCTCCCCCTTTTTCCATCCCAGGCTGATGCATTTCCTCCTTTCCCAGTGCACAGCACCAGGTGTTTTTCATTGCACAGAACCTTCCTCTGCTGCAGCTGCCAAATGGCCAAGAGGAGTAAACTGAAGGAATTAATATAATATGTATATTAATATATATAATATGTTATAGTGAGGGATACAGGCTGGCCTGGCTTCAGCTGGGAGAGAGTTCATTCTCTTCCTAGCACCTCCTGCCATGTTGTATTTGGGATTTAGAATAGGAATAACATGGTAGGACATTGATATTTTAATTATTGCTGAGTTGTTTTAGCTTTGTGGCTGCATCTTTTCAGTTTGCCATGTAAGGTGCACGAGGAGCCCAGAGGGAGCCTGGCCAGGGCAATGATCCAGAGGGATATTCCAGGCCATGGAATGAAATTTCCAGTGCAGAAATTGGGGGAGTTGGCCAGGAAGGGCCAATTGCTGCCCAGGGACTGGCAGAGCATCAATAAACAGGTGGTGAGCCCATAAGGAATATCACTTTGTGCCAAAGAGATTTTAATTTTGTGTACGTGTTTTCTAGGCAATACCAGCATGGATGTGTCGGAAGTGATCAAATTATTCTAAATTCCCTGTTTGTTCTAATGCAGAGGAGACAGATTCTCCAAATTCTGGGAGAGAATTTATATTCCAACAAAAATCAGAACACTGCCAAAGTATGTGCAACTGTAGATATGAAACATAAATTGCAAAATGTGTCCATTATAACCAAAACTCATTGTTTTATCTGTTATTATCTGTTGGTACTGTATGTTGATGTAAAGTGTACTGCATACCTTAAGCAGTTTATTTTTTTTTTCATGTAATTTTGAAGTAGCTTGCTTTAGGTAGGTAAGAAGTCGTGTTTTCACCCTACAAACTTCATCCTAATTCAGGCTGATTTGTCTTGCTTCCTTCCCACTTGGGTGGGAATATTTTAAATAGAGCATTTATACAACCTGTCTATCTAGGTAGGATTAGCCTGAATATCTGTCAGTATCTCCTCTTGCACTCGTGATCAGAGGTGCACTTAAGAGTTCTGAAATCAGGGCTAAGGAATTCATTAGAATGCCAGTTCCCTTGAAGTATTTTCTAGGAAAGAGAGTTTAGAGAAGGGCTTGAAAATGTGACATTTAAAACCAGTCTCCCACTGAGCCATATTAGCATTAGCTTTGAACACAATTGTGGTTTATTACACGTGTGCCTGACAGCTCCCTGAAAGGCAGGAGCCTGCCTGTGCAGCTGCACTTTGGCATGCACTGGGCACTCCTCTGCGTTTTTATATCCTCTCCCTGCTCTGCCCGTGCAGCCACCCCAAGTACAAACCCAGCACTCATCACTGGCAATAACAACAATGCCTTGGAGCTCCCAACCAGGATCATCTCTCCCTGTGCATGGGGGAGCTGAGATGGAAAGAGAGATTTGGTGAGAAGTCTGGGGAACAGTCAGCACCAAAACAGCGCTTGCAATGTGCAAATCTGTGCCAAAGTAAAAAGCATATTCAGGCAGGAAATCAATGGCTCCCCTTCATTGTGTTGGTAGCTCAGTGATGCTGACCCTTGGCACGTTCTCCCTTGTTGGAGAACATTCCCATCCAGCAGCCTGGAATGCACCCTGGCATGTGTGTAGGAGGGCTGGATCCAGGAGTGAGGGTGTGAAGGAAATACCAGCTGGGCTTTTCTGCATTCCCTGACGAATCCAGTCTGTCTCATGGACTGAGCAGCTGCACCTAAATCAGCTCTCAGAGGGATTGAGAGGGTGCTTTGAGGGACCCTCCTGATCCTCCCCACTTACCTGGGCTGTTCCTCGAGCTGCAGAGGGCTCTGATTCCAGCAGCTCTGGGGTTTGGATGCAGCTAAACCAAGGGGAGTGATGCAGGAGTGCATTTAGTGCCCGAGAGTCCCTGTCCAGTGACCTGTGTTTATAACATCCTTTATAACATCCCTGTGTTATAAAGGCTGTTCCAACACAAACCCAGGGCACAGCCCCACTGCAGCTACTGGGAAGGAAGTTTTTAGCCCAAACCAGCACAGGTAGTAATGGAAACCAGAAATAATTTATGTCTGGTATAACAGGAAGGTGTTGTGGGCAAATGAGAGAGTTTCTGGAAAATGCTAATCAGCTGCATTGTGTTAAAACAATCACAAATCTGCATTGTGATTGACGAATCAGTTGTAATTAGGGGAGAAAAAAGGGACATTTTTTACTGAAAAAAATCTGTGTATTCAATTTTCATTTCCCACACACTGAAATATTGTTAAACTCCCTGTATGCCGAAATAGACTCATCAGATAGATAAATTGCATGGAGGGGTTAATTGGAATCCCAGGTCATTTGCTCTATTTGGTTAGTTAGCAGTGATATCATGGCTATAATTTTGTTCTGCAGTTATTTTCCCCTCTCCTTTTGGCCAAGATTAATAAGAAATTACATCTGGTTATATTTCCCTCAGTTATATTTTCTTTTCTGAATATAATTATACATTTCTCTTTTCTCTCATGGCCTTAACCTGTGTTTCCAGCTAAGATCAGAAACAGAATTTAAAACAGTGGAAAGAAAGCAACAACTGAATATAAAGCACTTAGGGAGAGTGAAGTCTTCCATGTCACTAAAGGGAGAGGTAAAGCTTAGAGCAGACATTAAAGACCCTTTGCATTGTCAGAAGTGTCCATTCCTTTGTCTACAACCAGAGACGAAGAGTTGCAGAATGTTATAATGACTCAATTGAAGAACATAGATTACCTGCTGGTGAGAAAAAACTGGATTTTGTTTTGATGAACCATTTTATTCTCTATATACAAATTTGGTTTTAGTTGAATGCAGTAAAAAAAAAAAAAAGCTATTTTATCAGTAGGAGATTGAACCTTTGGTATTATTTAAAGATACGAATTAATCTCAGAACCCTGACATTTAACCCTGTCATGCAGGGAGCACATTGAAATTGAAAATGCAGAAGTAGGAGATGCTTTTTAAAGGATTTCTCCTGTTAAGGCATTGACAATGTTGTGACATCTTTTGTATTTAGTGCTTTTGAATAAAATTAAGTGGCCCCCAAAACACAAGAAGTTGTTACTGAAAGCTGGTAGAACTCTGGAATTGTGATTTAGTATGTTTTATTTGTATTTTCTTAAATATAAATGCTTAAAAATTGGATTCCAGCTTGGGATTAATGATTGCATGGCAAATATTTTATTTCTAGCCACAGAACCTGGTGTGGGAGCCTGCAGTGAATAATTGTTGGAAGGGATCTCATTTTGCATGCTGACTTTGGGGTTTTTCCTCTCTTCCCTTGCATTGAACAAGGAGCATTTCCCCGTGCTGGTTCTTAATATGCAAAGAACAAAGCAACCTCTTAGAGAACCTGATGCTTTATGACCTGTCTCTAAGCTTTTAAACTTGGGGAGGGCTGGCTAGTACAGGAAATAAGTGTGAGGTGGGATTAGAGAAGAAAAGGAATCTGATTGATGAATTCCAAAGGCTGAATAGCTGCAGGGTCAGTTACTGTCAAACAGAATGAGAATTATGCCAAGGAACGAGTTTCTTAAGATCTGGGGGAATTAGTGAAAAGCAGGAGACCTTCAGGTACCTTTCTGCCCCTATCAGTTTTAGAGCCCAGTTAATTTGTGATTCTGTCCTGATGCTGACGGCTCCACCACGGGCGCACTCCACAGGCGTTCACAAAGCATCGTCAGGAAGGCTGTGGGAACACAGAATTAAATGGATGGGACTGGTAACCAGCCTCCAAACCCCTCAGAGATGAGATTCTCTCCCAGCAGAGCTGCCCTGTGGCCAGGGTGTCCCCGGGCCAGGTGAAGTGCCACGAGAAATGTTGCGTTTAATTTATCGCGGTTTCCCAAAAAATCCGCGCCTGGTGCTCTCAGCACCAGCTGCTGTTTGTCTGTCCCTGCCAGGGTGAGGAACAGCCTCACCCAGGGTGCTGTGACACCTGGGGACCCCAGAGCTGCTGCTGCTCTGCTCCTCTTTTGCTCCTGACAGGAAAATGCGAATTTGTCAGGGAATCACCTGGACGGCCAAGGCAGCCTCGGTCTGAGGCACCTCTGCGCTCTCCCCATGTGCACTGTGTGGATCTATTTCCTTCCCTTACTTAACTCTGTGAAAAAAATAATTTTTGGGAGGCTTAGAGGTTTTTCTGGCTAAATAAGAGTCTATCTTTTCTGCCAGCATATGGGAAAAGAACACCTAGGGGTTTTTCTGTCAGCATGATTCCAGGATTGTGTCAAAATTCCATCCTTGAAAGGAGAATGTTTGCCTTCCCTTAGTTTAAAAGATCTTTTTAAAAAATGTTTGTGACAAAGACAAAGAAATTAATTCTTGTTGATTAATGATAGTAAAGGTAAGAACTTGTAGAATTAATAAAATTCACTAATAATGTGAATTTAGACACAATTCTTCTGGGCTCCATTGTTGGCTGGCTATTTGCTGCTTTACTTGAATTTCCTGTGCAATGAATAGTGTGAATAAGCATGCTCTTATCAGACAAAAAAAAAATCTGTATTCTCAAAATCCCTTTGTTTTAGCTAGATGGACCACTCTTGTCTTGAAAATGTTATTATTGTATTCTAAAAAATATCCAAGTTCTTGTTTGTGCACTCATCTGGTTCAAACCTACAACAAATGAGGTTTATTTGGTGTGATAAACTCATGGTATCTCTGATTTTCTCTGTAAACCACTGATAGAAACAATTATTTTACTGACAATCAGCACTCCTCAGAAGAATGATAATTTCCCCAGTTTAAAAAACACCTGTTATCCTATATTCCCTTTATTTTTATATCCTTCTGTAGACTTTATTTTCAGGTTATCTATAAACCCACTTGTAAATATTAGCAGACAAGCATCAATTTCTGTAGTATTCATGAAATGGAATTTGGATCTATTGAAATCAGCATTACTGTTCCATTCCAATGAGAGAAATATCCAGCACCTTGAGAGTTTTCTGGAAAATTTCCTTCCATGGAAAATTTCTCAGTAGATGATGGTAGAGAGCTGTTGTTGCTGCCTGGGGTTAATCAGTCATGATGCTCTCCATAGCTGTGGCTTGGGGCCCAGATGAAAATATTCCCCACTGCCAAAAAATCCAAATATTTGCAGTGTTGATCATTGTCACCAGCAGCAGAATCCACACTAATCAGTAATTTCAAATGCGCCCCACCTGGGGATTTCCACAGGTCTTTGGTGCTAGGTACCAATCAAACTACTGCTAGTAAATTAAAATTAATGGCTTGTGGCCGGAGCTCTAGACTCAATGGCTGCAATGACGTTTCCTATTGCAGTGGCCCCATGACGAGGTAACGAGTGTTGCTTTTAGAGATATGTATTTTCTGCTCCATGTGGAATTCTCCTGCTGCCGGCAGCCCCTCACCTCTGGGGTTTTTGTCCTGAGTGGCGCTGCCTGCCCTGGCTCGTTCAGGGGTCTCCCCTGAGCTGGTTCAAATGTCACACACGGCAGCCAGGCTCGGGCAAGCTGGCACATCATTTTCTCCTCGGATGCTAACTATCTCAGGGATCTTTGCCACGGTGACTTCAATTTCCTCTGCTTGACAGAGCTTATCAACAGCTTAAAACGTGTTTACAAACACAATACAATCAGAGTTCTGTGCTTTAGATGCCAAATTATGCTGTAAGCCATTGATCTTTATTACAGATTTGCAGGGTGTTTCTAAATACATTAGTAATTATACATCTGGGCTGTCAGAGCCTCTACTCCTGGGCAATCTCCTTTTATGTTGGCTTTGACTGATAGTTAGTTATAGACTTGATTCAAAATGAATTTAAAAATCACAGTGCTGGAATACAAAGCAGCTCAGGTTACTTTAACTTTTCTGCCTAAACCTAAGGTGGGAGGATTGCTGATCTAACAAGGATTATTTAATCATGTGCAAAATGCAGCACTAGCATTCATTTATCTGTCCAAGGCAAGGAAAAACATCTGGATTTCCAGTAGATGGCCATTTCTCTGCTTCCAGGAGCACAGTGTTAAGGAAAAGCTGTCTAACTGTCAGGAAGTAATAATCATTTTGTTGTTTGTCTTTCTATTCTTGGAAAAAGAGGAGGAACTTCTACATGCTCCTTCAAAATATTAATAAGCAATAGTTTATTTCTATGAAAAATATTAATAGTGTCAAATAACAAGGTCAGCTATCAAAATCAACTCATTTTCGGTTTAAAAAAAAATTATCCCTTTACATGTGAATGCATTTTTTGCCTTCTTGATGGTGGTGAGGAAGAGAAGATTTTAATGTGCACAAGGCATGGAGCTCTGGGTTTTGTTTTATTAGGAGGGAGCAAGGCCAGTTGAGACAGGAGCTATTCTTGCATGGGAGGCAAAGATCTGAGCCCCTTTAGACAGCCCAGACATTTCACAGCTGTGACCAGCAAGGTCCTGAATTGTGGGCTGGAGTGTCCAACCCCTGCCCAGGGTGCTCCTGTTTGCAGGAGGATTCTCAATCAATTAACAGAAATTAGTGAGGCTCACCCCTCCCAGGCTGCAGGTGAATTCTGTTTCTAACATTTTGCACCAAGTCCCTGGATGAACAGATTTGTTTGCTCAAAGGCCCTTTTGAAATCAAATTGTGTAAGACAAAAATAACTGGGATGGAAACTTTCCTTTTTGTGCTCCATATTAGTATAAATTTTGTGCAACTAAGTAAAGCTTATACTGAAATGGAATTGTACACTCTATTTTTCTGCACATCCACCTGCCCTTTATAAAAATCCCACATTAATTCCTGTACTCCTGCTTATGTTTAGATATAACTCATGTCCTTCTTTCATGAAGCTGCTGAAAGAAATTGTTTCTCAATTGAATTTGAAACCTGAGTTTAAATGCTTTTATATTTTCCTTTCATCCACATAGTAGATTTATTATCAGAAAACCCTAAACACAGCACCTTTTGTTTCTCTGAAGACAGGAGGCCATTAAAATTTTAACAGTTTAGAAGCTAAATTCACCTGTAGAGAAGCACTGAATTGCTTTATAGAAAGGTGCAAACGCTATTAAAAGAGAGAATTCAAAAAGGTCATATAACTAAAAATTTAAAACTTTAATGCATAGGTTTACTTCTTTTATTAAAGTAGCAAAATTGTCTGTTTCAGGCCTGGAAAATAAATTTATGTATTTTCAATGTAAGAAGTTGGCCAAAATTTTCCAACACACAGGTGCTTTAAAAGTTAGGGCTTTATAGCAGCAGAATATTAAAGTTCATTTTATGGGAATCTAATGTTTATTTAGCAGTGGGAGTCCACTAAGGAATTCTTTTGGGTTTGCATCAACAAGGTAATTTTTGCTGGTAAACTAATTAAATTGTTGATAATTAGGGTCAGGCATTAGTTGTTTATTTGATTTCTTTATGCTTATTTTATGATTATTTTAGCAACATGGGTGATAAAATGAAGAAATTGGAAAGGAAATGGCAAAAATAAACATATTTAGGTTCTTTGAGGTAATTTCCAATAAGTAAAATAAATCACTGCTCAGTCACGTTATAGAAGAATGGGTGATTTCACCTAATTTCAGGTGAATTAAACAGATCACAAAGGACTGGAAGAATTCCCTCAATTTGAGAAGGGCAACAAAGATGGGAAAGGGTCTGGAGAGTCAGGCCCAGGAGGAGAAAATATGATTCTGTGTCCAATAAAGTGAACAAATAGATTTTTTTACTATTTTCCTGGTTCATAACAGAAAAATCTCTGCAGAATCTGAAGCTCAGGCTTGTCTCACAGAAGTCAGTTTTATCAGCAGTGGTGTTTTACTGCCTTGGAAGCAGGATTGGTGTGAATTCTCTTGATTTTAATGTTATCCAAATTTAAAAGTCATAATGCTGTCAATATTTATAACTACTGGGGGAAGCAGGAATTTTGGGATATCACAGCTCACAAAGTAGTGGGTTTTCCTCATGAAATGTGTAAATATTGATAACCAAAACCGTCACTAAAAGATATCATTGATAAACCGCTTCTTCCATTTTGTCTCCTCTTTAGTCTGTGTTTTCTTGGTGATAAAAAATGTTTCTGACACTTTTCGGTTTCAAACTGTTCCTTAAGCACGTGTTCCTATGCTGGAATTATTTCTGTTTTATTTAATAGATTGGGGATTTTATGAAAATTTCCAGAGGTTTTATGAGTTTGAATTTACACTTCATCCTGCCGTTCTGGAGCATCAGTGTAGAAAACCATGGAATGGAACTCAGGAGCATGAGTGTCTTCTAAAGAGCAGCTTCTGCCTCAGCTGCACAGAAATCCAAAGGAAGATGTTGCTCTGAGGCTTTAGATCCAGGGAAAAATTTCAAAGTCAGACAGTTTGGAATTTTTCACATTTTTCTCATCTCCATTCCAAAGTGGAGAAAATCCCTACATGGTTCTTCCCTGTGGGTTTGTCTCTTGCTTCCTTTGTACATTATTGATACTCATTTTTCAGGATCTGACATTTATGTTCACATCAAGGCTCACGTGTATGCTTAAACCACGAGAATATCTTCTGTGCTTTGAGACCTTCAAGAGTTTGAAATCTTGGGGTTTAACTGTGTTTATTCATTCTGGCAAAGGGAGCTTCAAAGAGAACACATTATTGGCGTGGAGATTTCCCATCTTGGTGGGGTTTTGAGCCCCATTCTTCAGCTGAGTCATCCAATAAGAACAAAAAAGTGCAAGTGAGTTTATTCCTGTCTGTTAAACAATCATATATACATTCCAAAATGTAAATGCAGGAGTGGAACCGTGTTCCCTGGAGAAAGGTCTGCGTAAGCAATGGAAAACTCTTAGCTTTGTTTTGTCTAGAAAAGACGATGGCTTTAAAGCTTTCTTTCCTCTCTTGAAAGCACAAACAGTTCACAGGCACGTTCTGCAGGAATCTCGGCAGGCCTAGGGCAATGTAGTGAAGTCTTTGACAGCCAGCAGTATAATGAAGGAGCAAATAACACAGATGAATAAGTTTTTCTTTGGTGAGTTGTTGTTGTTGTTTGCGGATTACAGAAAAACGAGATGAGCGCGATGACCTTCCTGCTTAAAAAGTCTCAGTTTTGTAATTTTGTTCAGTTCTGGAGTTGGGCTTTTCCTCTTTTGTACACACACAAATCAAAGCTCACCAGAGGCAATCTTGCATAAAGTGACAGCTGTTTATTTAAATTATCTGAGCCTCATTCTATTTCCATCTTTCTCTGACAGACATATGTTCAATGGGTGCATTGGAAATAGATGCACATATTGCTTGCCATCCTGTAGGAACTGGGGACTGGACAATACCAGTTGCTCAGACAGTTGTATAATATTTGAGATCTATTTAACAAGTGTTGTTCTTAGTTTTTATTTTAATCAATTCAGTGGCACATATGCTTGAGTAAACATTTTGACTTTTGACTTGTTTGTATTGGGAGATATTATGATCAATTAATCATAACACCACAAAAATGTCAAGAGAATGCACAGCCTCAAGTTAGGTTTAAAACTGCCCTCAGTGCAGCTTTCAGGGTATGTGAAGGTGCAGTAATTTGCCTCCATTTGGAATGTAATTTGGATTTTATGGGAAAACAGTTAATGCAAGTCTGCCATCCTTTTTACTCTGTCAGAAAAACACCTTCAGGGCCACGCCATATTAAAGGGTTAATTTCTCACAGCAGGTTTAAAATGGTGCATCTGTATTTTTCCTGAGGGATTGTAAAGTGAATATACTTGAAGGACAAAAAGGGAATATACAATTATTTTTACCCATGGATAAGAAATGTAGGCAGCTCTTCCATGACCAGTCCAGAGCATGCACAGGGCAGAAGGACTGACCCTGAGAGGAGAAAGTTCTCATTTTCAGTGCTGTTTAATTAATCTGTGTTACTCAGTCACTGTTCTATTTCACCCTCCTGCCAGTATATCTGTTTGATTTCTTCTATTTTTGTAATTCTGTTGCATGTGGCACCAGAAATGTCCTGAAATTGCCCCTTCTAGAAGTGCTGTCTGATTGTGAGTTCCCCAAGGGTGGCACCATGGTTTGGGCATCATTAAAATCTGTAAAAGATACTTATTTTCCCAATTCTAGATACATAGAAATCCAGATTTCAAAGAGAGTATTGAATGTTTTAATGTAGTTTCAATGTCCAATTGTAAATGTACTATTTTTTAATGAATATTTTCCTTTTTATTTAATGGTGCTATAGCATTCTGGTAATCAGTTAAATGCAGTTTTGACTGGGGGCAAAGGGCAAACCAAGCTGACCTTAAGTCTATCACTCTGAATGTAAAAATATTCGTAACTTATACTTGTATTTTTATGAAATTATATTTGATTAAAAATAACTTTGTAAACCTCAAATATCATAGTTTCAAAGTCAGTTTTGGAAAAAAAAACCACTTCTAATATGGAAATAAAATTTTTAAAGTTCCTGAAGAGAAAACTCAATCCTTGTTGGGTAGCACGAGATATCTTAGGAGCATGGAAAACTCCTCTGGTGAACTCCAATGGCACAAAGTGTGGGAAATAAAAGCACAGAGAGCTCCCAAGGCCTCAGAGATAGAGATGGATACAGGGTTTGACCCAAGACCTGAATGCTTGAAGCTTTAGAATAGAATAGTGAAACAGACACAAAATAAGAGTTAAGATTTGTAGTTTAAGCAGAAATATGTTTTAAGCATATAGAAAATAGGCCTAAAGTAAGTGAACCAATATGCTGAGCAAGATAGTAGAAAACAATGAAAGTTTATTAATAGAACTGGTTCTGATAAAACTAAAAATTGAACTTTTATATGATAAAAATTGGAAGATACAGCAATGAGTTTCTGTAGAGTTCTATGGTTGGATAGAAGAAGGCAGATTGTGTAAAACCTAGCAATTAGCAATTGGTTATGGAGATATTAGTGATCTTTGTGGAAGTAGCTGATTGGATAAGACATTTGTAAAAGACATTGTAACTAGAATTATAATGGCTTCTAAAGGGATGGTTTTGGATGTACCGACCTTAGAGTCCCACCTTCCATGAGACTGATTTTGCAATAAACCATCCCTTAAACGCCTCTTCAGCCAACCCCATTGGGTTTCTGCATCCCAACCAAGAGAAGCTCTGAGATCAGGGTTATTGGAGTCAAACCAGCTGTTCCAAACTTCACGTGGGTAACCTGATCTGCAGCGCTGCCACACTGCCCACACCTGAGCTTCTGTGCTCCAGAAGGGCTCCAAGTGCTCGGTGCTGATTGCTCATCAGCAGCACTCCAGAGCAGCCATTAATTGCTCACTACTCTAAAGAACATTGTTCCCCAGCAACTAGACTTAATTTTTGTTTGTTCTTCCCTACTTAGGGCCTGAAATCTTTCTCGTGGCTGTGTAGGGGTAGTGCAGGAGCTTGTGTGGGGGAAAGGCCTGGGGGAATGCAGTCGGGAGTTTTGGCAAGTTTGCCCACCAACATCAGGCCTCAGCAGTTTCTCATTTATCTTCGTGGCTTCCAATAAGAAAAGAAGTTTTCCGAACAGTGAAATGAATTCTGTGTACACCTGTCATTTTCCCTGGTTTCTTTATGCTCTGTTGTCTTGAATATTTATTGATTCCTATATTACCAGTTTGAGACTCTTTCATGCCTACTATCTATACCCTCCACACTCTGATTTCCAAAAATCAATATACTCTAACTAAAGATGTTTCTGCTTAGGAAACAAAACCCCAGCAAGGTTACAGGCTAAAATGAGAAAATCAGAAAAAAATCCTCAAGTGCGCATTAATGTGAATATTTTCTTACAATATCTTTAAAGGTTAAGGGAGTGAATTGGTTCTAAAATAAATACAAACCTGTAAAGCTGTTAGAATTGCCTTTTTGGTCATGCAGTTTATCTTTCAAAGTTAAAATATTATAAAGTAGAAGTAATACTACAGAATTTTTTTTTCCAAAGATTAATTTGTGAGGAAAAAATTGAAATACCAGCACTTAAATGCTTCAGAAATGAACCATTTTGCTATTTCACTTGGTATTTTTAGCACTACATGCTTGATTGTTATAAAATGAACCAAAATCATTCATTTGGAATGACTTTCTCTGAATTTCCACATTTACTCCCATGTAGAGCCTGAGGGGAGTTCCTCTGGTTTCTGTTCTTTCCCACTTTTAACCTTGAATGATGGAAGGAAAAAGTAAACTTCCCAAACCTGAGGATGGCAACGACCTGCAAGGGCCTGCAAATAATTTGGAGGACAAGGTTACAATTTAAATTAACCTTCCTAAATTGGAGAAATGATGTGGATGGCACGGATAATGTTCAGTAAATACAAGTATGAGGTGCCACGTTGGGCAAGGAGGAGTGAAAATCATAAATACAATGTGGGTGGGTGGGCACTGCTGGGGTGGGGATGGGTGGAGGAGTCAGGGATTGTGAAATGAGTGGGACAAGAAGGAATTTGATGTTCTGCTGCACCTCTAGAAGATACAGAGCTCTGCAAGTAGAAATGTGTGAAATTCAGTTTATATAGTGTAAGAAACACAAGGCAGAGATAGGTTGGCAAGTCTTCCAGAAAATAGGGGTTTTAATGAAGATGGAAAATCAAATATGGGTCATGATGTTCAAGGCTAGGATTAATTTATGCTTTAAAACTTTTAGAAGTTATATAGAATAACTTTAATGTAGTTATATAGAACTTTTCTGGAAGTCAGAGGTCATGAATGTCAATATTCCCTCAGAAGTCATGAGTGGTAGAAGCTAGAAAAGTTTTGGGTTTGCTGCAACTTTGTTTTTAAGAATAAATATGCAATAATAGCAAGAAAACAGGAAAATTGCTTTTTTATTCCTTTCTCAATCTATATGTCTTCTCATAGACTTTTAAAATCTTGGAGCAGGTTCAGAACGTGGAAAATTTTGAGTATTTTGTTATAATGCACCTGTTTAGTCCTCATCGTCTGTAAGAATGTTTTGAAATTGCATTGATAATTTGAAATAACTTCTCTCATTTAAAAAAACTTCCATGTGTTCAATGTTAAAACACTGCACTCAAAATGAGGCTCAGCTCAGCAGAGAATAAAATCTCCAAATTGTCCCACCCAAATCTCCTTACATTATTTGTTCTGTTTAATTGATTGCAGTCAATGAAAGTAAATTATACTAAAGAAATTCCCACTCAGTTGTGACAGGCACAAGTTGTACTCATTAATCAGACTTTTGCAGAGGAAAATAAATAAATATAATTAAACCAAAATGAAATTTCATATTAATATTAAATCATATGGCTCTCAATTATCAATTTAATTGATTTTCTGATACTGGAAAGAGGGAAAATGGGATCAGCCTTTTTAAGGGGTGGTAGAGAGAAAAGAAAAAAGCTTTTATAGGAACTGTTGTGGCTCTGAGAGCAAAGCTTTAGGAGATAGCATTTCCTGCCATGTCCTTTAATTCTGCCTTTTGCTGGAGGCTCAGGCTCGTAGGAGGAAACAGATTCTCAATTTTTAAGTCAATGGGCAAATTCTTTTCTCCTGCTGAAAGCAAAGAGCAATGGGACTACACAGAGATTTGTAACTCCAGGAAACTGATTTCAGATTTTAACCACAGAATTTCCAGATTTTACTGTGGTTGTAAGCAGGAATCTTTATGCAGAACTTTGGTCTAAAACTATCTTGTATCTTATGGGTTCTGTTTGGGGTTTGTTTGTTTTGTTTTAAGAAACAGCCTGACAAATGTGACTTTTTGGAGGTCTGAAAAGTTGCAAAAATGATTATTTAAAACAGAGAGAATACTTTTTTCCCTAGGAGTTATTTATCAATATGATACCATCTGAAATGTGCAAGTGGCAATTATAAAGGTCATTTTAATTAAATTTAGCACTATCTTCAGGCTTGCATCTATTTAATTCCCTGGTGACTCAGATTAAACACAGAGCAGTCCGGGCCAGTATTTTAGACACAGGCTATGAAGATAAGAATCATTAATGTGCTGCTGTCTGGGCTCTATCGATGCAAGGGCAGTCTCAGGTTTAACTCTCTTGTTTTATTTCTGATTTTGACTTTTTTTCACCCAGTACCTCAGGAGCTCCTCCCAGGGGATATCCTGGGTTCTTACCCCAAGCAGATGTATCTGTACAATGAGAAACTCTCACAAACCCAGAGGCTCCTGAATTTGATTCTTTTCCTGCCTTATTCCTTTCCCTGAAATAGCTTTGAGTTGTTGGATATCCTCTTGCTTTCAAGGCAAGGAGTTTCAGAATTGAAATTTCAAAATTTCAAGATAAATTTCTGTACAGCTTGGACCTCTCCTTTTTAACAAAGCTCAGAGCATTCCCCCATAAATTAGGAACAAATAAACTCTTTCACCATCTCTAATAGCTCTATATTTCTGAGATGCTGTTGGCCCTCCATGACTTCCATTAAATGCGTGTCTTTGATGAGTTTGTGCACATTGCAGAAGCCTCCATCTGAAAAAATGCAGCCAGAACTAGTTGCAGTTATTAGAATAATTACTATTTTTACTACTATTGTTATAAAATGATTGAGGATTACTTTTTTTTTTTTTGTATAGAAGTTTGATAGCACCAAGCAGACTTTCCTTTGTTCCCCGGCCACTCTCAGTCTCTCTTTGAGCTGAAGCTTCTGAGCAGATTGCAGACAAGTGACTGCACTGTTGAGCAGGGCAGGTTTGATCATTTAATTCCCGTTCCTTGTGACCTTCTCAGGCTCACTTGGAGAAAGATAACACTGTGCACTGATAAGACCTTGCCTTCGGGAATATATTCTCTGAGTATTTCTCACCCCAAGCCCAGTGGCAATGTGATTTTGTTTTTGCTGAGTGGGCCCAGTTGCAGGTGTGGTGTTAATGAGATAATTACAGGGGCCCTTCCCCAAACCCAGCAGCTGCTCAGGGACGGGCAGCAAGGTGCCATACAAAGTTAACTTTTCTGTTTTAACAAATGAAATTCCACTTTAGGAAAATAAAATAGTTCCTGTTCAGTTTAAACAGCCAATCTCTCATGATGTTTTTCCTTCTCCTTATTTTCTGATTCACACAGATATTTTTAATTTATCTGCTAAGTTTTTCTGCCAACTTATTCTTGAAGTTAATTTTCTGGTTAATTTTCAAAATTTTTCACTGGTTTTGCTTACCTCTGAGAATGTTTCCATGATGCTGATGGTTTCAAACATAAAAGTTTCCAGGACTGAATCAAATCCTGAACGAGGTCAAGATCAGCAAGCAGAGGATCAGGAGGAAGGATTGGTGGGGTTTATTTCTAATTAAGGTAGGAAGTAGCATCAGATAGATTGATGAGAAAGATTTATAATGTATGGAAGAAGAAAAGTCTCATTCTAGGCTCAAGACCAAACAAGGCAAGCAAGAATCAAACCAGACTCAACTCAGTAAAGATAGGGAAGGAAAAGACATAATTAGATAATTTCCAATCACCTGTCCTACCCTTGCTCCCTCTTTTTTAATGAACAAAAACCTTTCAGGTGCTGTGGAATTGCCTTTTAGCCCATATACCACCCATCTGCTCTTCCAGAGCCTTTCATGTCATGAAGATAAGCTCATCACTGAAGGAAGGCAGGAAATTATCCAGAAATTATTTCAAGCATCATAGTCCTCACTATTTTACTTCAAGCTCAAATGATCAGCTGTATTTCTCATCCTCAAATATTAAAATAAACAAATTGCATTCCCAACATTACCATTATCTGTAAGTGATCTCTCCAGCTGGGTCCAATCCTCCTTTGATGGGACAGCAAACCTTCAGCCCTGTAAGATTATTCTTAGTTTTAACCAATATTTGAGTTATTTGGTCATATCCTGGTTATGTTCTAGTTTATAAATAAACTGCACCAATAACTAGTGGCTGAAACAATCCCATAAAACATTTCTGTGTAACCTTGAGACTATCTGGCTGATGTTAATGAGGTGTGGGGAAATGTGTGGATTTGGTGATATTTATCCATTGATTTATCCACTGCAAACCTGCTGTGCAGGGATGTGCAGCAACCACTTCTGAGTGAGGTCTGAGTCAGCCCAGCCCTTTGGGCTCTGCAGCAATTCTCATTGAAGCAACACCAGATCAAAGCTGCTGCAGCAAAAATATTTACCTTTGTAAACAAGCCTCAGTTCAAAAATTTCTACAGGCTTCAAACCTGTAATTGAAAAAGTTTTAAAAGGAACTTTAAAGAAATATTTCTCTTTGTGGTCTTTTGTTTTCTGTATAAAGTTTGTAATTTGCTAACACACCAAATGGAACTGTAGGTGCACCTGCCTGGCTTTGGGAAACACAATATTTAAAGGGATTTTAGCCCCTAAATTATCAGTTATTCAGCCACAGTTAATAGGAATTTAAAAATAAGGGCTATTGAATTAGCACAGCACTGTTTGGCACACATTGGATTGCATATTGAATGATATGCTCTGTAAATTAACTTATCCTTTACATTAATTGGCGCTAATTACTGCAGATCTGTTTAATATTAATGTGTTAATCTGTACATCAGTGACTGGAATTGCACATTAAATTCAGAATGTCAGTGGCACATTCAATTCAGAAAGTCACTGATAATGTAATTTGTAGTTTATGTTATCATTAGAGTGAGAAAACATGAAAAAAGTTGGGTATTACACCAGGCTGATTATCCTGAGTGCATGTGTGAGGGGAAAGGGAGAATGTTCTTTAATCTTCTTGAGGACTGAGCAAATTTATCAGTTGGGCTGTTTGTTTCTGATTTCTGTCCCTTTGAGATTGGCCAATGCCACAATGAATGTCTCAAAACATTTCCTTTTAAGACCAAAAAAATAGATATTCAGGTTCTTTTATGAAAATCATGCAACTTGTAATTCAGGGGGTGGAAAAAAAGCCAAACAACTTTAAAGGAAATGTTTTGAGTTGGTATCTAAATTCTTGAAGGAGATTTGCCATAAAAACACGCAAATTTGAAAAGTGTGGTAAAAATGGTTATTTGACTTGTCCCAGATTTGACAAAGTGTGAATGTTGGGTGGGTGTGTTTGTCAGTTCCTCAGATATCAGCAAGTTCCCGTAGTTTAAAATGTAAACTTGAGCAGGGCTTAAACTGCTCATCTGCCTCATCTCGTGTGTTTAGTTAAACCCTGAAGATCCTTCAGCTGGAGCATCCAGAATTCCTCATTTCTGTGTGCCACAGGCTTTGCAATTTATTCAAATGTGTTCTCAGTGAAATTGAACACATTCAAAGACCTGTTGGTCCAGAAACACTGAAAATGTTGATAAAACACACATTTTATAAAGAGGTTTTAGGTGACCATAGAGAACTGTATAACGTTTATATTCCCTTCCCCTCCACCCCAAATGATTTGAGAGGAGCAAATATTTAAAACTCCACTTTTAGAGGTATTTTAGCAGAGATGGTGCTTGTAATGCAACTGTAAATTATGGCATACAATGTTCAAGAAATATTAAAATAACAGTTTGCATAATTACACTGTATGCCCTGCATTCTATTATCTAATTTTTCTACTTTTCTCCAAAACCTCATAAAATAAGCAGTTAAAGTTAACTGAGGCAATAAAATAACAGTGATAAATTTCCATTTATAGCACTGTTGCAAAGACATTTAAATCATGATGCATAAACCAAGGGACAACCAATAAACATCCATGGAAAAAATTTGCATTAAAAATTTTAAAGTGCAATCTTTATGGACTGCTCCAAAAAGGTGTTTCTGTCATTTGAATTCTGTCCCAGTTCTGAGGTTATGTCTTACTATAATATTATAAAGCACTGGTCAGTCACAGATTGGGAAAAAGCAACCAGGATTTTATTTGATTTAATATTTATTTGTTTATTTATTTATTATTAGGCAAGAAAATGCATCAGAGTTATTACGAAGTAAGTTATTTTTATATTTAGGGTTTTTTCCCTTTATAAAGTTACTTTAAAATAGGCAGGAAATTTCATGGCACCCTGAAATATACTATATTTTTGGACTGGACTCAGGTTGTATTTTGTACCTGTGGATGTTGTGTGTGCTCACTATTTCTGAATGTCTGCCCAGGATTTATTTTACATTCCATTCTTGCCCTGCAAGTTGTAACTGCATAAACACAGAGAAAAACTCCAGCCTTAGCATGTCCAATTTATTACCGGTATCACTTTGTAAGTTTAGATATTTCAGATATAAAACTTCTCTTTTTTTCTGAACTTTTTCTCCAAATATGAAGAAACCCTTACCCTGAAACAATGAAACAAGAAAATATATCAAATCTGAGTTTAAAAATAACTTTTTTCATAATGCTTGTCTTTTAAATGAAGGCACAAAAAATGTATGATAGTTTCTTGGTGTATTCTTTAGTGAGATTTGTGTGCTTGGTAATAGAAAATTATTCTTAGCAAGTCATTGGTTTGAAGGTCTGGCCTGATTTTTAAAAGAAAGTTTTTCTACATAAAGGAAACCTACTCTATAAAGTGACAATTTATACTCCACTGAAAAGTAGAAACTATCTTCTGGGCTAACACAGTTTATAGAGAAATATTATAAATATTCTAGAAAAAAAGTGAGGGTTGGAGTAAAGCAATGAAAAACTTAGTGTGGTGTCAGTAAAAAACTGCATGTCCTGAAAATGGGAGATTAATTTGTTGATTTAATTTTTTAACTATTTTTACTTGCTGTAAGGTGATCTGGTTTATGGCTTAGAAAACTGTTTGTGGGTTAAAAGCTGTTTCATGGGTTAGACACAGTCTTCAGTTTAACTCTATAAAAGTGATATGTTAAAAAAACCAAGAAAGATCGTATTTGGGCAATTTGGCTTGAAAGCAAAATCAATAAAGAAAAGTGAATTGTCAACAATGGCTGGCGATTCATAAATCTTTTTTTTTTATTTATTATTGGAAAACATCATGCTGATCAAACAAGTCTGTGATGTCAACCTTCCCTTTGTTTAGCCAGAATTCAGAATTGCTTTGGTCAGAAAAAGAACACCATGGCTTTGGAAAGAGGGGCACCTTCAGCCTTCAAGGTTAATTCTAAATCAAGGGTTTTAGAGCTCTGCTTTAGCATCTGAAATAAAATGGTTTTAGGACTTCATGATGAATTGGAAATTAAATGTTTACCACTTTTTTTAATAAGTAGTAAACCCATAAATTCTGTGCCAGCAGTTTGATGGTTGCATTTGTCCCACTATTTTCCTACAGACACAGCACCTGAATGAATTGTGGCACCCAGAATAAATATTCATAAACTCCCGCTTTATCACAGAAGTCTGCCAAAAAGTCACATTTATTTTTTTCCTTTAAAATAGAGAAAGGAGCAAACACTTGCACATTGCCACTGTGAGACAAACAGAACGTGTCAGCTTTTTCAGATGTGGCAAGAGCTGTGGAATTGGAGCTGTAAATGTGATATGAGGCAGAAAATCAGGTTGGTTCTCTGGTTAGAGTGGTGGTGCAAGGGGTGCCAGGCCTGTTAAAGAGCGGCAGCAGCAGCAATCACAAACATTTATCTGCACCTGTCATCAAGGCTGGTGTTCCTCTGGCAGGAGCATCATCCTGGTGTGGGCAAAGCACCTGCCGCTGACAGAAATACGTGGCAGTGGTTCACAGGTTTATCACACAAAGAGTTGAGTGTATTTGTCATCTCAGTCTTCTCTTTCAAAGGCAAAAAAAATAAAAAAAATTTTTAATTTTTTTACCTTTGAAATAGTTCCAGTTCTGGTGCCATTCCACTGGCAGTGCCATTTCCAGTGGCAGGGAAATTGCACAAATGTTGGGATGAGGCTGGCAGGAATTGCTGATCTATCTAACTAAACATAGCATCAACGTGCTCAAATAATTCTGAATCAGCTCATCACCTGAATTCCTTCATCCTTGCATCTTCCTCCCTTGGAACTTTTCTGTTGTGGATCTGTCTTTTGGAAAAAAAAAGTGTTCCATGGCCTGGTCCCACACAAAGCCCTGACTGAGAATCTTTTCAGCTTTGCAGGCAATAAATTAATTCAGAAAGTCCTAAAGGTGAAAAAAAAATTAAAAAAAAATGCAATTTAGCATTTCAAGCACATGAAAATTTCAGGGGTGTCAGCATCACTGCAAAACTCAGGAGTGCATAAATCCAAGTGCTGAGTAAAGCCCTGCCTTAGCTGGACAAGTGCAGGGTGATTTAAATGAACCTGTGCTTGGCCAAAACCCAAACAAGGCCAAAGTTTACAGTTCACTGTTTGCCTTGAACTAAAATAGTTGGCTGTTACAGAAGGTTAAATGTGCCTTGGCTGATATATTATGGGGTTTTTTTAAAGTAAGCCAAGCAACAGGATATTACAAACCCAAATGTGGGGCTGTGCTGGTGGCATGAAACAGGCAGGTGTCACAGAGGTGCCCCTGCCAGGCTGCCACACCCCTGAACTCAGATCTGGGCACCTTTTGGGATTAAACACAGTCCAGACTAAATCAGTAATGCAGCAGGCAACATTTCTGATGGAACAAATGTAACAGCCCCAGTGGTTTTGATAATCGCTGCTTTTGCTAGAATTTCTTTTTTGCTGAAAATATTTTTTCTTGTCAAAATATAGGAACTACACTTGTATTTCTACATACCCCGTTGTAACAGAGTCATCTCTAATGCAGATGAGGCTAAAGGCCATTTAATTCTCTCAGGTTTGACTGTGGCCAAGGTGGATATCAGGGGATTTGGGAGGTTTTGTGGATCAGAGGCTTCCTGAGGCAGTTTTGGCGTGCCCAGGGTTTGGGGTTTGCAGGGAGGCTGGTTTGGGGGTCCGTGCAGGGCTGTGGCAGGGCACAGCCAGGCCATCCATCACAGGGATTCTGTCTGCTCAGGACTTGCCAGCCCCTGACATCTTTGCCAACACAATATTCTGCTGTCTCGGGATGAGCAATCGCCCCTGGCTCAGCGCAGAGAGTCATTTGTGATGTGATCTGGAGATGGGAGCCACCAGGGGGGTCATGGGCAGCACGTTCTGATGGTCCTGCAGAGCCCGTCCTTACTCAGTGCTCAGCTCTCCCCTTAAACTGCTCCTCATCCTCTTCTGAATTCCATTCGTGGGTAACTCATCTTTGTTCCAATATCTCCAATTTATTTTTTCTTTATTATTACACATCTATGATAAATGTACACTAAAAAGTAAACAACCATTTTTGCTTTCAAACTGATCCATAATTGCCAGGCTAAAGGGGAAACATGTATGGCCAGCTAGAAATTAGGATTAATTACATTTAAACTAATCATAAATTGAACGTTCTTTATGAAGAGTTCTTGTACGTCACCAGTTCTTGTCTGTTTGAAAACAAAAGCAGACACAAAAAAATTCTCACAAAACCCAAAGATGACTATGAAATATTTATTAATGACTGATCATAAAATATAAATAGTCCACAGACATTTATACAGAGACCTCCATAGGCTGTAGGTACTCATCCTGAAGCATTGTTAGGTTGTTATTCTGGCCTAGAAGACACCAGATATTTCTTTCAAAAAGAGAAAAGATCATTCCATGAGCTAAAAAGAAGAATGCGTTTGTCAGTTCTAGGGTTGAGTTGCAGGATTTTTTTTCAGGAAACACAGGCAAGAAGTGGCATTAAGGGTCTGTAAAGTTTCTCATAAACAGCAGAGCTAACCCCCTGATCTATGGTGCTTGCATGTAAAAAGAGAGGAGAATTAAATTAGCTAGATTTCATTTTTTCCACTGTCATTGAAGAGCAATATTTTACCTTCTCTGCAGAGAGCAGTAGGGCTGATCCATCTTCCCTTAGTGAGAAAACACCTATTTTTTATATTTTTTCAGCTCAGTTCTGAAAGTTTGTTGACCTTGTTTCTTATCTAGCATGGCAGAAGCTGCTGATCAGGACTGCTGCTGCTGCTTTCCCAAACTAGGTGTGTTATCTCCTTTGATCTTTTTGTATAAAGCCAGTCAGATAATTGATCTTCTGGGCTTGATAAGCTGAAAAAGACTAACAATGAAACACAGACCAGAAAAAATATTTTGCAGCACCATGAAATATTTATTTGAAACACAACAGTCTGTGTTTACTTTTCAAGACTTTAGTTTTCTAAACCAATTTAAATGCAAGTTTCTTCTTATAGTTGGAGAATGAAAACACAGATAAATATATACAGAGAATAAGTGTTTAATTAAAATTGCCTTAATTTTGTAAAGGTGATTGAAAGTTGTACATTTATTTCATTTGCTGTTTCATCAACACTGTGCCACTTTTTTGAATGAAGAATTTGGGGATTTTCAGGAGCCCAGGTTTTCAGTACTAGATCTGGTCTCTCTTCTCATTAATTTAGAATTAGAGGCTGGCACAGATTCCAGGAGAGTGAGAAGTGAATTTGATGCTGAGAGTTCTTCATCACCTCTGCCTGAGCAAGGGCGAACCTGCAGCCAGGGCGAACAAAGGGATTTTCACCCTCAGAGTTAATGGGCTGAGGAATCCTCGTGTGCACTTAGCTCAGAAATGAAAGTGCAGCCCTTGAGGACACACCTCGTGCCTACACCTGAGGCAAATGTCTAATTTTCTCCTTATTACCTTGTTTTCATGCTATTAACTGATCCACTCCTGGAACTCCGAGAAAACTTGGCCTCACGCCCTGAATTCTTGTCAGCGACTTTGAAGCTTTTGTGTTTTATCTGGCAAACCTAAATCTTTATTGATTTTCTTATTTAATCACATTTCCCAGAGAAAGCACGGGGAATAAGCCACTAGACTGGGGTTTAAGGAATTTCAGCTTAAGCCTTTTTTTTCACCAGTTTTTCTCTAAGTCATTTAGGTTTTAGTACCTCGGTTACTCCAGTGGAATTGAACAACACTTCACAGTTTTACAGGATGTTTGTAAGGGTAATTTCATTAAAGATTTAAAAACTGATGCTACAGTAAAAAGCCATCTGACTACAATTTCCTGCCATGGAAAATTGGTGGGGAAAAGAACATTTTTTTTGCCATGCTGATATGAGAGTCCCTTGTTAACTTACCTGAAATAAAACTCATCCAGACAGAGGCAGTGCAGACTCTGCTTGATGAAGTTCCTGCAAAGAAAATTTGACATTTTTGTGATGTTTGGGAAAAGTTCATGAAGATGGAAGGATTCACTTTATATGGCTTTATAAACAGGAAATGAGAACAGCGTTTATGGTCTGGAATGCTTTTTACATGAGATGAGCTTTACATTGACTTTTTGATGCCTTTTCTACTTTGCTGTATTTTCTTCCTCTCTTCTTTTTGGGTGCCCTTTGAAGAGCGGAATGAGGCAACATAAAATGGTTTAAATCTGTTTAAATCTCTTAATTTGGGTTTTGTGAGAGTTCTCGTGTTCCAGAAGTGTCCCATTCTTTGGACTAAGCAATGATTTAATGAAAATACCCTGAACTGAGGATGTAAATTGTGTGCTTGTTGCTTTTGTGGGGTGACTGTGCCTCTTCATTGCAGAGCCAGAGGGCCACGCTCAGTACACTTATAACTCCAACCAAGACCTTAGAGCACATGTAATTACTACTGATATCATAATTTATAAACCTGCTGGAATTTATAATCATCTTAAGGTACTGTTTTCTTGACTTTATTTTTAATTAAGCCAGTCCTTGCTTAACTTTTTTTTTGTTTTGTTTTTAAATTCTACCCATAAAAATCTACCAGGCATGCCAGACACAAAATAAATAAATGCAATATAGAGGGGAAAAATACATGTGCTGCCTCTGGCAAGAGGGGTGTTAAAAACCAAAATGCCCCTGTTATAATTGCAGCCCTTAAGCCGTGACAAATGCATGCACATTATGCAATCAACAAAGTAAAATATTAAATAAAATTAAAGCAAAACAACAGAAAAAAAAAAGAAAAAAAAAAAAACCACAAAAAGAACAGGAAATGGAAGAGGTTTCTCAGTGCTCCATCCAGCCTGACCTTGAATATAATTTTAAATATGTTGACAGCAACACAGAGAATTTGATATTCCTCAAAGCTCTGGGGCACATTCCGGTGTAGCCATCAGATGAAGAGGTCTGGGAGCTCACTCCTGTTCTCTGTGCATTTGTTTGACACACAAAAACCAGCACACACCTCCCTTCCTCAGTGAAACAGGAGAAAATTGTATTGTTAGCAGAAATTTAGGCTGCAAGGAGACCACAAACAAGCAAATGATCCTTGTAAGCATTTTGGCAAGGAATAAATGAATAATAGATAATAAGGTAGTTCCTTATGGAAACCACCTGTTTCTACCTTGCTTGATCTCAAGTATGGAATTTTAAGATAAATTCATATCTCCCAAGACCACCTTTCTGTAGAGATCAATGTTTTCCGTTACAAAGGGGTTGTTAACACCACATTTTACTGAAGTTGAAGTATCTGGTGGTTGTTTCTCAGTAAGAATCACTCAGAACTCACAAAAAATAATGAAAAGGATGTCACATCTCCCTTACTTTTAAATTTTTCCTTCTTGATGCTATTAATCAATTATTCCTTAGTGAGTGTATATGCATGCCTTAAAAGCTAAAAAGAAATTCTACACTAGACAGGTTTATTCCATCAAGAATTTAGTCTTTTTTTTATGTGTGTGGGGAAATAAAAATTTATCTTACTTACACTTTCTAAAAGTTATATTGTGTTCCAGTGGTATTTCATTTTATTTGTTTTTCAAGCAAATGATGGCATTCTGCCTGAAATATTTGTGTCCTTATTGATCATTTGATCAGGGGAGAAGTACATAAACATGAAATGCTGGGATAAAGAAAAATGATTCACACTGGGTGGTTTGGCTGAGTAAATTTTAGAAAAGTTCCAAACAACATAAATAATGTACTGGAATTCCCTTAAAACCACACAAATGTGAAGTCTGCAAAGAGAGCCCAAGGCAAGCTGTTGCAGGATCCATGTGTTCTCCAGTGAAAATTGCATTGCCCATGAAGGTTTGGATATTAAAATTGTGACTATGGTCTTAAGATGTTCTTCATTTCTGATTCCAAACAATTGTTGAAATAGTGGAGGGAGCTGTGTGATAAAACCCTGCAGCGTTCAGTGGTGCTTTCTTCAGGCTCTGATTTGGAGCTGGAGCATTATTGCTGCTCCCTCCATTTAGAAATTTCGTTTTTATCAGAGTGAAATGGGAGCTGTGCTTGGGTGCACGAAGGGAAGTTACTGTGGCAAATGTTATCAGCTGCTATTGGCAATTAGCTTACAGAGGATTATTGGGGGGTTTAAATGCTTGACTAGAAAGGTGATATATTGTGTGCTAATGAAAGGGAAAATTTTAACGAATGTAGGTCATCTTTGAGCATTCAAAATTAGCATTCAACAGAAGTTGCCTGTTATGTCTCAACTTCGGGAAGCTGAGCCTATAGACTTTAAACCGTGGTAGGATGCTGCCCTCTTCTGCTGATTCTAAACTCAGTTTTCCCTTTACAGCACCTGCAGAGGTTCTGAGCAATGTTTGCTCTCTGACAGACACTGTAGTAGTTCCTTAAAACAGAAAATAAATGAAGTTTGCAAGTACACTCAAATTATATATTAAATGGTGGCAATGTATATAAGAAAAACACAGAATATTTTAGAAATTGTCTAAAATTTCTAAAGTGTGTTTGATGTATTATTTGAATTTGGTTAAACCAAGCAAAATTCCTGCCTCTCAACTCTTTTCTCTCTTTTAAACGTAATAGATGGGAATCAAATAATGAAGCTGGACTTTGAGCTGTGCAAGGACACTTTTCAGTTTGCCAGGTGATGAATTTATTACCCATGGCCTGTTCTGTCCCCATGGCAAACCTGTCCCTGGTGGAGCAGCACAGATCTGAAACGGCTGCTGAAATGGAGCAGGTCTGTGCTGTAAGTTGTCTTCTCTGGGTAGGGACAGGGCAATCCATGGCATCCACAGGGAGCTCTCAGGATCCTGGTTCAGACTCTTCTCATTTGGGGAAGTGGGAATCCATTTCTGCTGTGGAAATAATGGATTTGTGCCTTAACGCTGCCCTTTAGCAGGGTGGAACCTGACCAGGAATGTGCTCATGCATTTAGTTCCATCTTTGTGATCAAACATGGAAAATTGTGGGAATGAAGGCAAGGGAAGTGATGGAATAAATTCATTTTTTACTTTTCCCCTGCATTGCAAATGTAGGTATTTGAATATCTTAGCACTTGTGCAATTCAGGTATAGCTCCAATAAGGATTTCTGTGATGTGGGGACATGGAAATGTAGGGCTCCATGAAAGTGTTTTCTCAGGCACTCCACTTATCAGATACACCCTTTTTTAAGAAGAAAACCTTTTCCACAACAAATTTGAAAATAAAAACCTGGCCTTAGTAAAGAGTCTTTCACTACCTGCCTTCAGAGACCCTTCACACTGCAAAGATAAGAATGTTTTCCCAGGAGATGGAATCTGCTTTTATTATATTTTTGCTATTTCTTGTCAGGTTGCATTGTTTTCATCCTATCTCTATATCTAGCTAAGCTTAGGGGGAAGGAGTCACAGAGAAAATGATCAAACAAGGTTTAAATCCATCTTTGAATCTAACACCACCTTCTGTCTGCAGAAGGGCTGTGATGAGCGCTCCAGTCAGTGTGGCAGAGCTTTTCCACAGATTCTGTGACTTTTCTGCAAGGAATCATCAGGCATGAAAAATATCCATGTCATGGGGAAGAATAATCCATGCCATAGGGTAGAAAAATATTTTTGTCATGGGATAGAAGAAGATCCATGTCATGGGGTGGCACTGGGAGAAGTCCCTCAAGGACCAGCTGGTGACTGTGATCGCCATGAGAAGGAGCTGGTTGGAGATGACCCTGTGGTTCAGGATAATGACAGATTTATCATGTGGCATTCCCAGGGTGTTGATTCATCAACCTGGGGAGATCCACATGAGGTGTGATGCTTATGGCTTGGTTGAAATTTACTTATAAATGCTTTCTTCAGTGACCCTTCAGTGTCATAACACTGCTCCTCTGACTGCAGTTAGGATGTCCATACCAGTGTTCAAAACTACTTAAAAGCTGATGCAGTCTCAATTTTACATTAAGTTGCTTTTTTTAGAGTAACAGAAGTGTTTTGGCAGCTGTAGCTGCCAGCACTGAGTTACAAGTATGGGAGAAGTGGGGAAAGACAAGAGCTCACAAAAATGAAATTCTTTCTGGAAAGAATGAAAACACTTCTCAACTCCTTTGCTAAGCACTGAAGTGTTATCTCTTCATATCTATGATTTAATAAGCAGTTACCTTAAAAATGACCTTTGGATGGTGTGTTTGGTATTCCTACAGCTGGGATTAAAGTGGTCAATTTACAACCAACTTAGTTGGACTTAAGTAAGATTTTGAATTGTGAATTGCTACTGAGGAATGTAATGAGATTGGTGGAATAGTGCTTGTTTATCAGGATGGAAACACAGCCCTGCCTTTTGTAGAGCTGTAAGTTAAAATTGAAAGATGTCCTGATTCAAAAGCTGAAATAACAAGCAGATTGCTTATAGGATTAGGTATGTACTCAACAATTGCTCAGTGGGAAATTGCTGAACTGGAACATGAAGAGGAATGAGATACAGCACAGAGCAACGGGCTGAGTGTGGATCACTAATTAACTCAACAATAGGAAGTTATTTTTGTTGGTAACTCCATGATATCAGGTATTTAGTTATGTCCAGAGCAGGTGAGAGAGCTTCCATCATACACATAACAAACAGGCAGATGTTTCTTAAACTTGCTGCTGGCTCTGAATCCCTTTTAATTCTATTCTCTGCTACCCTGCAAGGGAGCACAGAGAAAACTAAACCCAGTAGGAGCATTTAACTTTGGTCCTCTATATATACTGACAAAAACCTCAGAACTTCTTTCCTGCAGGAGTTAATTCTGATTATATATTAGCAGGCAGCCACATTTCACTCAAACCAAGATTTTTATCAGCTCTTTTCAGCCCTGGTGACTATCCTGCATTCAGACCAGTTATCAGAAAGGATTCTGTCTTCATGTGGTGGAAATGTTTTCATTTATTTACAAAGAAGGAGTTATGGAAAAGAGGAAAAAGCTCTCAATTTTTGGTGTGTATGGATGCACCTCAGGCAGGAGGGGTTTTACCTTTCTCATGCAGACTCAGAACTCCCTGAGCTCTCAGCTGAGCCCTTCCCCTTTCAGGAGGCAGCCAGGGATGCTCAGGATTTCACTGCTGGGACATTCCTGTCCCTGCTGGGTTAATAGCAGTTAATAACACTTCTCCTTCAGCCATTGCCTAAAGCCCACTTGTGCTTTAAAATTATAGCTAAATCTAAATTAATTTTAGATGAATGTGCTGGAAATTTAGGGTGTAAGTCTGCATCATCTTATAATCACCACTAGAAATGGGACATGGTTTTGACTGATGGAAAATCCACCTCAGCCAGTGAGGCTCACAGGGGTGAATTTTGGGGTTCCGGAGCTGAATTCAGGCACGAAATGTTCAAGCAAAGGAAATCACCAGAACTGTGAATGGTGGTGCTGTTATTGAGGGTCTGTTGGGACAGGGTTGTCTTTCCCAAAATCTCCAAGGGAGGTGAAGAAAATATTTCAGTGCAGTTTGTGCCTGTGGTTATTTTATATTTCCTACACTCAGGACACCAGCACAGAAAACACAGAGTCAGAAAGCTGTGCTAATGATCTGCAGAGAATGTTCTGATACCCTGGTGACAGCCAAAGGAGGCTGATATTTCTGATTAATGAAAATAAAAAAGTTTAATAACCACATTGAGGCTTCAGATCTCTGGGGCTTTATCACATCTAGTGTATTTCTCATTGCTGTTTTTGTTGTTGTTGCTAAGGTCAAATACATCACTGTGTAATTACTGTGAAAAGCTGAAAAATTGCTCACATGAGTAAAATTTAGGATAAAGTATTTTCAAATAAGGAAAAAAAAAACCTGTTTATTTTATTTAAAGTAAATGTAAAGTGTTATCTATCCCAACATCAGTTCCTTGAATTTATTGCTGTAGAACAGAGAAATATATGTGGAGATGATACTCTAAGAGCAGAGCAAATATGGACATTTTCCTTTCATTAGGAGACTCGGGCAATTGACTTGTCATTTAATCTTAATTTTAGGTCTGTTAGTGTGAAATTCATAATTTCATACACAGTGAGTCACAATGGCACTGAACTCTCCAGGCTGCCCCAAGAGGGCTGGCTCCTCCTCTCTGTGGCTGAAAACACTGAGCAGGTTTAATCACATCTCCTGATAAATCACTGAAATGGCACCATAAATATTTGAATTATAAAGGTATTTTACATTTTTATGTTGGGAAACTTGAGTTTGGTTAGCACTTTGTATTTGTGTTTTAAAGTGAGTTGAAAGATGCCAAAAATAAAGAGGAAAAAAAATCAAAATTTGTGTTGATGCAGAAAGTTTCTGCCACCTTCTCTAGCCCAAAATCTGCCAAGTTTAGTGATTCCCTTTTGCCAATATTTTCAATTCCATAAATCTGGGAAGCAATAATTTCATTTTAGAGTTTAACCCATTGTAATGAAATTCTCACAAAACTCATAATTAGATCTTAACTCCGAACATAAAATACAAACTTTCATTTTGGATGGTAATTAAAGACACTTGAAAATTCTGAAAGTCATGCACAATAATTGGAAACAAATGTCAGCAAGGGAAGCTACACTGGGCCTAAGAAATTCTTAATGTGATGCGGGGAAAAATTTCCAACCCTGAATTACAATTTAATTATTTTTTGCAAAGAAACCCTTTAAATAGGATAAATACTTTGGGGCAAGAGGAGGTAGCAGGTAGGAAAGCTGGGGGACAAAAAATTATGGGGAATAGATTGCTGGGACAGGATCAGTTCCAGATGTGGGTGCTGACAGGGCAGGCAGGAATCTCACTCCTTGTGTTTACTGTTCTGGGTTTTTTTGTGTTCTGACTTTTAATGGAGAATTATCCCTAAAAATTTCTTCAGGTTCAAATAGAAATTTTGACAGAACTTGGAAAGTGAGCAGCACTTGAAGTGAGCAAATTGGCATGAATTCATGGCTCTGCTCTTCAGAATTTTGTACATAATTAGTAGCAATGTTTGAACATTTTGGTTTGCCTATAAACAGTGGGGAAAACATCAAGGAGCTGGATTGAATAGCAGTGTGCAGTTATAAAATCTCTTTAAATAACCAAGTAAGTACTGCTTGTTTGACAAACTGTCTGCTAAAATATTATTCCCCTCCTCCTTGAGATATATCTGTTCAGTGGTGTTCCAAGGATCTGTGAAAAGTCAGGCAGAAAGTGCAGATTTAACCCCTTTGGTGTGGAGAGAGGCTCCGAGGGCAGAGGAGCAGCTGAACCTTTCTGTGGGTTTGGGTTTGTGATTTGTTCTTGTACCTAAAGGGAAAGGGGACAGTGACAACATCACTGAGGGTGTCTCCTTACCCCTGTGTCCTCTGACAGGTGTCTGTGAAGGTTCCAAAATCCAAGGGAAGTTCACCTGACCCCTTTGACTGTTTAACTGGACTGTCACAGTTGCATTTTCTGGAAAATCACTTTGCCCAGGATTTTTCTCCTGGGAAGATGAGGAGCCTCAGAGAAAAGGAAAACAATAATTATCTGATTTGCTTCTCCTGTGTTTTGCTGCTTGGGAATGTGTTTGGAGATTGCTTACCCACAGGTGATTGTTTCATTGGTTTCATGTGAGTTGTATTGATTTATTGGCCAATCAGTGCCAAGCTGTGTCAGACTCTCGAGAGAGAGCCAGGAGTTTCATTAGTATCTTTTTAGCCTTCTGTAAGTATCCTTTCTGTACTCTCTAGTACAGTTTAGTTTAGTTTTCTTTAATATAATAGAGTATCATAAAATTATAAATTAGCCTGCTGAGAACATGGAGTCAGATCCATCATTCCCTCCTTCGTCCAGGCACCCACAAATACAACATCTGACCCTGAGATTCTCCAGCAGCAAAGGGCCTCAAATACCTTCTGTTTCCCCTGGTGACTGACACGAGGTGGGATTTAGGGCTGGAACAGCTCAGCTTTGCCCGTGTTTCAGCAGCAGAGCCCCAGATGGAGCAGAATGAGGCAGGGATGGGTGCACTTGGCTTTTGGCTTTTCTCCAGCAGCTTCCTCTGATGAATGAGCTCCTCCTTCCCCTTGCAAGCCCTGTCACCAGAGCAGCTCCAAGCTTGGGCTGGATGATCTGTCTTGCTTTACATCCCTCAATAAACACTGGTAAAAAGGCTCAAGAACAAAGGGAAGGTTGCAGGAAATTATCCAGGCCACCTCCTTTGCCTTTCTTTCCTCTGCTGGGAGGGTGAGAGAATACAAAGCATTATTATGTTATCTCTCTGTTCATTATGAGCCTATGAATAGAGCAATTTCCTTATTCACACATCTTTACAAATTGCTGGCTTGACTTCCTGTCATTTAAAACTACAAATGTGTTTAACAAAGAAGGTAATAGAATCATAACAATTATTACAGGCACGAGGGTAATGTGAAAAACTCATTGGCTTAATTAAAAGCTGATTACAAAAGCAAAGGTCTAGGTTGCATCCACTGGAAAGTGTGAGGAGAAAGTAACAGCAGCTTCTCAATATCAATTATAATTTTAGAGAGGTAAGAAAGCTGTTATTATTCTTAGTTTTGTCTTACTGTCATGAGGTTTTTTGCTTTCAATTATTTTCCTTATTAACAACAAAACACCCACCAGAAAAAAAATAATGCACCCCTAGGAAATGGTGGATTTTTACATCACTCAGCACTCTCCATGTAAATCCTGCATCACACTGAAGCAGATACCTGATGTTAAAGACTTTTACATAGGCCCATCAAAGTCAGTAGAATTGAGTGCTCAAAAATAAAGCATCTGTTTAAGTGCTTGGCTGATTTGGGCTACAATTAAAGATTTAGCTCAGCAAGCATAGGTATAAACCTAAAAGTTATATATATGTATTATATTAGTCTTCTAGGAGCTATAAAATTAATGAAAATTTCCCTTAGACTGGAATTTTATTAGGCTGTAGTCAAATGATGACAGATCCCAGTGGCACAGTTGCTTGAGGTCATTTTCCAACATTTCTTTGCCAGGGGCAATTCAGCCCAGATAGGATTATAGAGATTTTATAGAGACAGAATGTCTTACAGGACATATTTGCTGAGCAGCACCATTCTACCTATAAAAAGATAATACCAGGGGGATCAAGACCTCTTTGAGATGCCTTTGTTTGTTTACTTTCCTGCAGAGGAGGGGCCATTAGGAGTTCATGCTCAGTTGGGGTGTACAAGTTGTTCTGGATTATGAGCACAGATTGCACAGAATTCTAGATTGTTCCGTTCTAGAGGCTGGTCTTTGAGTCATTCTCTTGCTGAAGATGGAACTCTGAATTGGGCAGTAGCTTTACTTGCAAATGAAGGATGAGGTGGGTCAGTTTGTGCAGCTGTAACTGTACAACTTGTGTGTTACTTTTCTAGAAACGTGAGGTTTCTGCTTCCTCTTGAAATTAACTGAAACAGGTTAAATTACCTTTAGTAGTAGCTTGTTCCATATTCTGACTATGAACATTCACAGCATTAAAATGGAAGTGTCTCAGTGAAAGTGTCAGAGAATGAGTATTTGAAATGTTTCAGCTTTTTTCTGGCAAAGTTGGGTTTTATGGCAAGAAAACCTTTGCAGTGAGGGGGACTGGATCAGGAGGAATGCTTACAGCTCCTATTTCAGGCACTGAGTTGCTCTCTGTAATTATTGCATGCTCAGATCACGACTCAGACTCATTCCTGGCACCTCTGGAGGAGCCTTTCGCAGCAGCAATTAGTGAGGAATGAAAAGGATGAGCAGAGTCACAGCCCAGCCTGGCTGGTGCTTCCACTCTCGCATCACACAAAATAATTTTCATTGAAGGCACTTAGGGAGGTGTCAGAACCCAGGACACTGCTCTGGCTGCCCTGGAGGACTCCAGACCCTGGCAGGGGGCTCAGAGACCTTGGCACGGAGTCACAAACACCTGTGCCTTCCATTTTAACCCATGGGAACAATGACCAACTTGGTGTGAAGAGTTACAAGCCACAAGAGTTTAAGTAGAATGTTAGTGAATTTATCACAGAGTGAAAATGTAGAATTTTGGGGGTTTAGAATGGGGGTTCAAGAACCAAGATGGAGGAATCTGGGTGTGTCCTGTCCTTCTTCTTCTTCTTGTCCTCCATCTTCTGCTGCGATGGTGGCACTTCTGGATTGGTCTACAGTAGAGACAGACTGTCTAACATAGGTGATAGGTATTGGAAAATTATTGTCAATAAAGTACACGTAGTTCTTAGTGTAAAAAGCTATAAGTGTGCCATAACCTGACCTGCTGGACAGATCTCAGCAGGTCAGACAGAGAAGAATGTCATAGATAAGAAAAAATAAACAACCTTGAAAACCAGAGCTGAGGAATCTCAACTTCTTTGAGCACAGGGCTGGGGAAAAGAGACTTTTTGATACCATTTCAGCAACACCAAACCTGACAGGGAGGAGCAGTGAAACACTGGTCACCAGGCTGAGAGTTCCTCCAGGTTCTGCAGGAAAAAAGGGTCAAATATTGGTGAGGTTTTGTCCCCTGAGTGCCCATTCCCTGTGTCCTTGCTTTCCAGAAATTATAATTTCATGGCTGTTACAGTAAGAGAAAAATCTTTCAGTGCCTCAATCTTTCTCTTTCAAGATAAGATTGAGGGTATTCTTTCTTTTCTTTAGGTAATCTCCCCTTATAAACAATTTTATTTGGAAAGGAGAACAAAGGCTTTCAGTCAAAAAGTACAACAAGCTTTCAGGTGAAGTCTTCCTTCAGATCTTGAATAAAAGAGGCAAACTTCAAAGATGAAGATAAGTTGAATTTAGCTGTATAAGTTTATAAATTGTTTAGCTTTACAAACTTTACTAGGTCATTTAAAGAACAATGTCTACTTCTGGTATTTGTAAAATAATCTTAAAATTCCTTTCGTATTTTTGTGATGACAGCTTAGTTAGGATTTCTTCAATTTTTACTCTATAGATACAATTTGTTTAAAAGTTTCCTAAGGAGATAAGAATGGCTAAAACTATTTAAAATAGCTGGGGTTTGTTCTGTTAACAGGAGATAGCAGGAATGAAAAATGGGGGGGTTCATGTCTATCAGCAGAATGCCAAAGTCTTGAGGACCATGCCTGACAGATGGATAACACTTCAGCTAAACCTGCAAAAATATCTTTGATCCCCCAGATAAATCTGATTATACTTTGGCATGAAAAACTTAATAATAAACCTGCCCTCCCAATCTCATTGAAGGGAGAGTAAGAGCCAGGCTCTTGAATGCCTTTAAAAGTGTTCTATAAGCGTTTGAGTGAAAAGAAATTTGGTTCATTTTCCCAAGCAGTTACGATTAAGACAAAAATATATTTTTCTTTTCTAGTGGACTAACTTTTTCCAAGGAGTTAAATCAGATTGCCATTGATTTTAATGAAATTTGTTGAATTCTAGCTTTAAATGGATAAAATTCAATAGACTAACATTCTATATTTTTGTATTTCTTAAGTATATAGCTGAATTAGAGTGAAAAGGAGGACAAATATACAAGTATTTAAAAAAAGCCCAAATCCTTTTGTCTCAGACAAATACCCAACATTTTTGATACCAGGCACTCTGCTGCAGCTAAGTGTAAATTGTGTTTAATGCCTTAGGATATAAAATGCTTAAATATTATGGTGGTAAAAATCTATCTAGATTATTATGAGGAATAAACCAGCTATACTTTGGGCAGTAATTTTATTTTAGGATTTCAGTAAAAATAAATGAGAATACAGAAATAATAAATGAGCTAGCAGTGCTTTAATCACCGTGTTAGTTGCTAGAATGGTCTTTGAATAAAGATAATTTCCCTACTTCAGCTGTCTCAGCTATTGTAGGGAAGTTGGTGTTGCTGATGGAGCATTTTTAGCAGCCCTCCCACTCCCTCTCCTGGAATGTGAAATCTTCCAAATGTCTTTATATTACCTGAAGAACCTTTCGGACAAGTGGCACTTTTTTGTCTTTATTTTAATGCTGCTCAAGCTGAAACTGTTCCATGACCACAAAAGTCACCAGTGGTGTTGGGGTTTTTGGGGAAGGATGAGGGATTGGGACAGGCAGAAGGAAGGGCTTGGTTATTTTTATTTTTGGTAGAAAATAGTTGCATATTTGTGTGTACATTTTGTAGAGAGACGAAGCAGCACGGTCCACAGCAGATATTCTTGATTCACCAAAGGATTCAAATACTAAAAAGGAGATTTGCACCTATCTTAGCTGCATGAATAGAAGGAAAAAGGCTAGAAATCAGAAATGCATAAGAAGGAATGTGAAACAATTCCCTCTCCCTGCAATAATTTCCTATGTTTTGTCTCAGTAAATCCTTAATTCCTTGTGTGACTGATGTAGAGAAACATCCAGCCTATATGAGAATAATGGATAAGGTGTGTGAGGAATGAGGAGCTCAAGTAGTGAAAATCCATCTCTAGAAAAACCTGAGCTTTGTTTTTTGCCAGCTCACTTCTGGAGCTTTGGGGGGAAGTAAAAGAATGTATGGTGTAATTTTGCAAGGCTACACGAGCAATACTCTGCCAGCTGGGAAATAAAACAGGCCCACAACACAGCAAGAGTGCCTGCAGCAAGTGGTCACCCCTTCAGAGGCACCATGGCAAAAACAAAGAGGGAAATGGGAAAAATCACCTGTTCCTGCTTTGAAAAGAGCCCTGGTGGCAAATATTTCCCTTCAGAGTCCCCGGAGTGTTTTCTGTTCCCTGAGACATGAAAGGGTGGGTTTGCAGTGCTTGGTGTTGACAAGAGGGATTTCTCTGATCTGCAGAGTGGGGAACATGGAGGGATGCTCTGGGGCCATGGGGTGCAGGAGCTGAGTTCTGGGGGATCCTTTTGGGGCTACCTAAAAACAGAGGCCAGGCAGAAATAAGGGAATAAAAAGCAGTTCTATTTATTGAAGGGCCTTCAGGTACATTTCAGCAAATGAAGCCCCCCAGGGGCTGCACCCAAAAATGGATGATGGGTCTTGGGTTTTCCCACTTTTATAAGTTTGGTCCATGTGCATTTTGGGTGTTAATCTCCCAATTTGAGCTTCAGGTAATGAAGTCATTGACCCCAAGTTCACTCCCCCAAATTCACTTCTGTTTCCATCTCTGGGGCCTGAGGCAGTGAGCTGTCCTTGGTTCTTAGGCCTGGAGAGGAATTGTTGTGTCTGCTCAAAATGGGAAAGCAGAAGATCACATTGCACATGGAGTTTAGAGTTACGCACTAAAGAACTGCAGGATTACAAATACATGAAAAATAGAAAAGCTCAAATCTAAGGCATCACGGGCAGGGCTGTGTCTGGAAGGGGTCACTCTGAGCTGGCCTGTCCCCAGGCCACACTCCCTTTGGGGTCAGGAGGCACAAACTGCCCCAAGGTCGATGTTGGGTGGGTGTTTCCCAGTGAATTTTGCTGCTCCCAGGAAGGTTTATGAGCTGGGTGAAATGCTGTAAATCACTCAGGGCTGCTCAGCCCAGCCTGAACATTTCCTGGGTGATGTTACGACTTCTTGCTGTGGACCAGATCTGCCTTTGTCAGGAACACAGTTCTATAAAATATACAGTGTTAAAAAAAATTCCAAACAGCAAAACACCCTCCTAGGAAAACAAAGTAACCCAACTCCCCTCCCTTCAGAAAAAGCAGGGAAAGGCTCAGGACAGCTTGGAGTTCATGTGGGCAGGGCAAGACTGAGACCAGAATATCCTGGGGAAACCCCTTCCCCTGCCTCCACATGGAATTGGGTTAAATCCCATTAAATTATCCCATTTTATTATCCCATTTCTCCAGAAATAGTATGGAGATATTTGAGGATATCTTTAAAACGACTTTCTTATTGATGTCTCATTGTTTTCATGGAAAATAAGGGCTGGATTGGAAGATCCAGACTGTCAATATAGATAACAGGGTGGATTGGGTTGGAAGAGAATTTAAAGCCTTTCCCATTCCACCCCTGCCATGGACAGGGACACCTTCCACCATCCCAGGTATCTGATCTCAACTTATTCTCTTTCAGTTTGAAGATATTCCCCCTGTCCTGTCACTGCAGGCTCCTGTAGATATTTTAAATATATATATTTTCCTACTCTTTGAGGAATTAATTTTCTTTTGCTACAAGGATTGTATATTTTATTCATCTGTTGCTTTCTCTGTAGCACCAATATTATTAGAACAAGAATTCTGTCTATTGATCATAATTATTTGCCATGATCTCAAATAATATGTGATAGGGATAAGCCATACTTTGGGACTTGATTCCTCTGGGCTTTTCATGACAGCTTTTATAAAAAGTTTGACAAAATATGGAGTTGAGAGAAGGAATTCTGAACTGCAGGGAGTCTTTCAGCACAGCACTTAGTGTGAAGAGAAGTGCACATTTTGTACTGGTTTTTACAGCAGAGATGTCAAAATGTCTTAAAATGCACAGTAGTTAATTTTCAAGGTTGGTAGTGCACTAACAATAGCTTATTAAAAATTCACACTCTGTATTTTACAAAAATATTTTAATTATACTGAGAAAGGAGTTCTCTCATGAATTTTAAGTCACTCTTGCATGCCTTTGTAACACTGTGCATCCTTATTTTAAGAAAAATTATTATTAAACAAAAAATATAACTCCTGTTTCTTAAAAAGTGCTAATAACATGTGTTTCAATCACATTTTGGTTTTTTTTTTTTTTTTTTTTTGAGGAAAATAATTGCATATTTATGTGTACATTTTGTGGAGAGATGAAGCAGCACGGTCCCCAGCAGATATTCTTGTTTCACCAAAGGAATCAAATACTGGAAAAGAGATTTGCACCTACCTTAGCTGTGTGAATAGAAGCAAAAGACTAGAAATCAGAAATTCATAAAAAGGAATATGAAACAATTCCCTCTCCCTGCAATAATTTCCTATGTTTTGTCTCAGCAAATCCTTAATTCTTTGTGTGACTGATGTAGATAAACATCCAGCCTGTATGGCAAAAACCATGTTAGACATAAGGAAACCATGTCGGTGATTTCAGAGAGCTCAATTTTGTAACTAGTTCAGAATTTTTGGTCAATATAACAGCATAAAATAATTGTATAAAGCTTTTGTAACTATAGTTCTATAAATGTTACCTTGATGGCCTCAGTTCACACGTGGCATCACATGAGAAGCACTTTAGACTTTGTGTAAAATACCTGGCCTAGGAGAAAACAATCTTGCTCCATGAAGAATAAAACAGAGGAGGTTTAATGTGAAATTCTGCTCTCACAAGGACAAAAAAATGAATAGAAATGCATTTTCCTTACCAAAGCTTAATTTTTGTGGACCAATTTTGATTTTGTGACAAGTCAAAACTGTTCCATCTACGCAACATATTGAGAGACAATAAAATGGCAGGTTAATGTTTGAGGGAAAATGTCATCCTTATAAAAAAAAGCATGCAAATGGGAACTATCACATCTGAGGCTTTAGTAAATCAAATTCATGAAAGGTCATATTGCAGAAATTCAGAATACAGATCTGTATCTCATCAGATCCTCAGCATAAAATTAGGAGTGAATATGAAATAAAAGGGAACACTTTCCTGACAGGAGTTATCCATGTGGAGTTCACTGAAAAATCCACAATATGGGCAATTTAGAAGGGCAATTTTTTTTTTTTTACCTCTTGGGGAGGGGTCCAGAGTGTAATTCAAAAGTCAAAGCTTGTATGAACCAAGTTGTTCAAGACTAGTTAAGTTCTTAGTTTGTAAGGTTGGTTCATGAATTCTTCTGTCTGCCTTTAAGATTTGGACTGCATTTTCTGCAAGCACAATCTCAACATATTAAATATTTGGATAGGACAAATCACTGTACCTTGGCATGAGATGGACAAGAGGGACACTTGAGCTGGTTTAGGGGCACTCCTTTAAACCCCAAAGGGAGAAGGCTGAAAATCCAAAATTACTCACCTACTGAAGGAACTTCTACAGAGATTTTATTTAAAAATAAAATCCTCTTTTAAAATATTTCTTTCTACAGGAAAGGTTATTTGGTTATTATGTTATTCAATGCATTCATTTTTTAATCTATAGGAAATTAAAATTAAGTGGGGGAGGAAAAATAAAGTAAGAATGAAAAAATAAAAGCATTAACCACAAGCTGAAACAATATAATTAATTCTTTACTTTCTCAATTAGAATAAATCCAGTAATGTAAAATACCAAAGTCATCATTTTAGTTAATTGTATAGCTTTAGAAAGACTTCACTTCCACGTGTTTTTCATGGTGAATTGGCAATCATTTAAGGAATAAGTGGCACTTAAGATATGAACAGCTGGAGCTGTCACCACCCCTTCCCTTCATTAGCTGTCAGCTGGGCAGAGCCCCATTCCTGTTTCTCCATTTTCCATGCCCACCCTGCACAGTGTCACTGCTGCTCTCCATTGTGCTGTTCAAAAAACCACAAATTACATCAATTTATATATCAAAGCGAGGCATTGCAAAAGGGATTAATGGCTTCAGGACTGTGGAGTGGCTGAGGGAAATGTGTCCTGGGTGTGGATGAATTATAAAATGCTGGGGCCTTCAGGCCAGGTCTGCTCATTGCCATCTCCATGAAAAGGGTGCAGAATTTGTGAAATTACACCAGGTAATATCATTGAGGGGATGATTGTGAATTTGTGAATTTGTCTCGTGCATATGAGTTACTCCTGCAGAACTCTGGTGGAGGTCAAAGGCTTTATTTGCTGAGGGTTTTTTGTTTTCCCTTTTCCAGTTGTAATCAGGTTAGTTTTGTGTGACTTGTGAGATTTTGCATATTCTGTAGCTGTGGAATTTCAATTTGAAATCTGCTGGGGATTAAACAAGACCATTTCTTCTTTTTTTTTTTTATTAATTCAAAAAATATTTATTGAACAAAAAAGGATCTCAGAAATAATAAGCTGACTCCAGTGGGAGGAGAGCATCCTGATACTGGTTTCAGGTTTTTGAGTAAACCACAATGGAAATAGAGTAGAGGAGCAGTTCTGTAATGCCAAAGTGAATAAACTGATCTGTAAGTGAATCTATTCAGTGTCAATTCTGACAACTGCAGTAAAATTCATTGTTAATCCTGTTGCTTCTCCCAACCCTGGATCTGTTTATTGTTCAAAAAACCTCAGAGCACTGAGGGAATGGTGGGATTGGTTTTGTTGGAGGTTGTGAGGACCTTTTCAAGCTCAAAATGATGGTGTGTTTTTAAAATTGGTTTAATTATCATTAATCCATTCACATTCTTTCCATACCTTCTACATTGGTAATTTATTTCTTGCTATAAAAGCTGAATGAGACAGTGCACACAATAACAGTTTTTGGCTGAATTTAAATGATGTTGAATGGACAAGAAAGAGGCAGGAAAGGGATCTGGATTAATTCCTACACAATTGCAGTGAGCACAGGTCAATGGTTGGGACCCACTGCCAAAATTTGTGGTGGCTGAGTGAGGGTGCAGTTGGCAATCCCTGACTGTGCAGTAGGTGAGCCTGTTCTATGTGTGTCTATACATATTTTTAAATGGATGCCTTCACCTAGAAATCAGCTTAAGGGCCAACAATTTTGGATATCAGTGGCATTGCTGAAATAGATCCACCAAAATTCCACAGCTTTAGTTGCTGTGTAAAGGGGAAAGAGAATGCTGTGGCTGAGACTGCACTAAAATCCTGCCCAGGACAGTCCTTTAGACATTTCTCATCCATATGAGGAGCTGATTGGACTGAAAAAAGTCTGAAATTTATGTGGAGACCTTAAACTCATCCTGGTGTAGATTTCATCACCATGTAAAGCCAGCCTGCACATCCATGTGCTGCTCCAGGAAGGACCCAGGGCAGACTCAGAGCTCCAGTTCCTCTGGAAAGGTTAGCTCCTTATTAAAGACCTCAGAATCCCATTTTGAACATATTCCATGTAATTATCCTGTTCATATTGCATCAGGATGCATAATCACAGAAACCACAGGGAAATGCAGAATGTGCATTTTTTGGTACCACCTGAAGCTGTCTGGAGTTGCAGAAAAGCTGTTTAAAATGAAATAGTTGTATTTTTAAACTTATAAAGACTACAGCTGTGATTTCCCTAGATGCCCATAAACTACATAGATTTCCATTACTTTTTTTTAACCTTCCTTTGGGCCTTTTGTGCTACTCCACTTTCAGTTTGTTGATGCTCAGCTCCTTTAAAAGGCTATATCCGAATAAATACAAGTTAATAAAGGACAGAGGGTGCGGTGGGACTTGCTGGGTCATAGAACTCACTTCCCTGCAATTGAGGCAGCCAGATCACAAAAATACATTCATAAATTGTGCTTGTTTTCAAGTACTGGCTGTTATTTTTGCCACTGCTTCTTGTGTTATGAAGCTGTTAACATTCCTATGATCTCTACTGCTTGGAACTGTTTAGCAATTTCCATTAGGAGCCAGCCAGTTTCTGTACATGAGGCTTTCTTTTTTCCATTTAGTTGAAGTTAAGCTAAAAGTCAAGTCAACATATTAAGTTTCCAGCTTTTTTTGGAGGGAGGAAGAAGATGCATTTCTTTTAAAAAATTATTTATGATACAAAACCACATCTGTACCTATGTGCTGTGATTAAAAATCACATTTAGAGGGTCTAATCATGAGGTCTGATCAGTCCTTCTCCAAAAGGGGATTAGAATTTGTTGTCACTGGGATCATTCTTAGGATTGCCTCTGTGAGGTCCAATAAATTTCCCAGGATAATGGGAAAATTACCGCAGGAGAACAGGGATGGGTTGGAGCCATAAAATCAGCTGAAGCTCCTCTTGCTTTCTGAATTAACAACAAGCAGGATACAGAGGGAGTTCAAGGAAAAAGGGAAAAGTGGAACCACCACATTTCCAAATAAAGTTGTGCTGATTTGAGAGCCATATCTCAGGAGGAATTTCCATTTTTCCCTCCAGTCCCCCATGCACATCCCTGCATGACTGAGGGAAGAGGAACTGAGTTTGTCACAGTTTGGGACAGCCCAATCCCAGCACAGCAGAGTTTTGGACCTACCCTTAAGTTTTGGGTCATTCCCTCTTCATCCCATGGGTCACACACTCAAGTTTCTGCAAGTTAGTGATATAAATTCAGAATTTACTCAGTTATTGCTCTTGACTGAGCTGAACTGCTTTGGTTTAACCAGGAACTCCTTTTTTTTTTTTTTTTCCAGGCTGTACCTTTCAGATCCCTTTTTTGTATCACATAAGTGACTTATGGGCCATACACTAATTTATTCAGTGTTAAAGGCACTTTTGGGTGCAACTTGGGTGATTTCAGCTTCCCCATTTAGCCCATAGAAGAAAACAAAACTCTGAAATAATGGTGGCATAGGAATATAATGTGAAATCAGATGAGTTTCATGTCTGCCTAGAAAGCTTAGCAGTGTGTTTTTCTTAACTGTTATACAGCTCTAATAATTGCAATGAGAATAGAGGAATATTCCTGTGAAAAAATACTTTCAAGATTGTAAACCTTCAGGGACTCAATATTTCCACCTCAAAACTTCATTTCTCTAAGGACATTAACTTTGTAAAGAGTTTGCTGTATAAAAGAATTACCATTCTGACAAAGAACTTGAAAAACTTGCAAGAATTTCTGATGAAAGCATGTTAAACCATTTGATGTAGATAAATAACACACATGCATATTCATGTTTAAAGTTATTTCAAAAGTTTGATAAGACAGCAGTGAAAACAAATAATTAATTCAAGCTAAGATTAATTTGTCAAAAGAAAAGTAAACTTCAAGATGAAGTAAATACAATAACAAATAATAATATTAAATTCAAGTTTACTGGGTTAGTGGCATAAATACTTATTTCTTAATGTCCCAAAGGGGATTTATTGGGGTGTTTGACCATTGCTAAGTTGAAGCAAAGCTTTTACCTGCATTTTGCTGTCGTGGCTGTGAAGGTGCTGCCTTTGAACAGAAATAATCCTTGTCACAGTGAAAGGTGACAACTTTTGTTGTCATGATCCTTTTGACTGGCTTGTCATCATGCCCTTTCTAAAGACACTCTTCTGTTCTCATTTAATTACAGTCAAAATGCAAATTCTGCATAAACTCTCACCGTGAGAATCTTTTAAAGAAAGACTCAATGTGGATTTATCTGTTTGTAGTCAACTGTGGGTATTTCATCTGCATATTCTGACCAGAAATCACAAACATTTCCCCATCCTCTAAAGGCAGAATTACCTGCTGATGATTCAGTGGGCTCTAAAGTAATATTTCTCCTACCTTCACTTCATATTCTTATGACCTGTATTGTTAGTTTAAGACATAACCTTAAAAATTGCTTTTAGAAGATGCAGGGTGTCCTTAGGGAGCAGTGGATGAAGTGGAAAAGGTCAATATTACTGAATTTTTCAGTGGAGATATACTCTCCATTCCTCATTTTCCCTTACACAAATGCAGAGACACATTAGAACACATAGAAATATATTTAATAAAACTTGATCTGATTCCTCTCTCTAGATTAATATAAAATAGATTATCTAGAACATGTAAAGGCTGTAAAGATATTTGTTATGTTATGTAGGATATTTGTAAAATGCACCCCTAGGTTGATTTTGGATTTTCAGTTCCCTTGAACTCAGGCCCACAACTGATAAACAGCATTTGAGAGCAAAAACTGCTTCCCACTTTAATATATTGTGATGGAATTGGTAAAATCTTGTATGAGTGGCATGGAAGCAGATGTTTTCTCTTGAGAAAAAAGGTTTCTAAATTCCTTTTAATAGACTTTACCCACCTATAGAATGACATCAGAGGGCAGTTCCATGTCTCCATCATGAAGAGCTTGTTTAAATAGGAATATTGTCCCTTTTTGTGATTTGCTCCTAAGGACTCTTGGACTGAGCGTTTCATACCCCACTGCAAAACCTGCTCTCTGTCTCCAATCTTTTTATAATGAAAAGGTGCACGATGGTTTTGGCAAAGATTCCTGTATTGGTTGGGTTGATTCCAGTGTATATCATGTGTAAAAGGGAACTTAGGATAAGTGAGACCCACTCAACTCTGCAAGTGTGCTTATGTAATTATGGACCATGCTGCCAAAGATTTTTTCCTTCTTTTGGCATTTCTTCAGGTCTGAACAGGAAAATTTCTGAAGTAGAATTTACGCTGAAAAAAATAACCTGTCAAGAGCTGTTCTGTGCACTATTTTCTTTCTTGCAGTTCTTTACTTTTAGGGAAGGAAAATAATGTTGTCTGTAAGGATTTGGGAAAGGAACAGGATGTGAATTAATTCAGTCCACCAAGACTTAATTTTGTCTTTTTCTGCCTTTTTCAGTGAGCCATTTGTTGGACAATCAAAATCACTCTGGTATTTAGCACACAGACTGCTTTTCTCCTTGTCAAGGCTAAATTAAATTATACTTTCTGCAGCTGAGATTTTTTTTTTTCTATATTTTCCATTCATGTTAAGGATTAGTGTATTTGTTCATAAAGATTCTAGCTCTGCAATTTTGTGATATATGATCTAGATTACAAACAGAACTCATTGATTTATAGACTCTGAGTCACTATGAAGATATTCTTGTGTTCTGTTCTCTGTTTTAAACAAACACATTTTGTCCATCACCCTGCTGTGCCACTTTTTTCCACTCTTAAAAGTTTAAAAATTCAAATTATCTTCTAATTTGTAACCATAAAAAGAATTTTACTGTTTCACTTACCTGCCCTAGGACAAATTATCCTAATATAGGATTATGGCCACCATATTGGTGACCTTTAGATTCTATCAGAGATAGTGAAGTGAATCATTATTTAATTCAGGTTTTAGTCTGTATTCTTGGAATCCAGTCTTATCGCTGATTGGCCATGGTGCTATTACTGATTTAACAACGTAAATCATAAAAAGAATCTGCATTTAATTAAAAAAATTATAATGTACCTTCAATTCAAAAAATGTTCTGTCTTTGCTCAAACTGTGCACCTTAGTTCAGCAAAATCTGACTTTTGTCATCTGCTGTCTGTGACATTTCATCCACAGCTGTTGTCAGTAAAATCCCCACCAATATAGTTTTGCAGCATTTGAGAGCAAAATTGCTCTCAAATCTTAAATTCATATTTCCTGTACCCAATTTGCTTAGTTCTTGGAAGTTTTACATGCAGTAGTGGGGTTCAGCTCAGCTGTGCTGTCTGAAACAGAATCTCTCCCTAAATATTAATGTTTTCCGTACAATTTCCCTCACTTTGGAAGGGAAAACAAAAATGTGCTGTTCATGTAATGCAGGAAAAGGCTCTTACCTGGTGTAGTAATGCTGAGGACTTGAGTGACTGCACAGATAAAGTGAAATTCACCTCTTGCAGACAACTTTCAGGATGTGGCTGGAGAATTTCTTTCTAGGGAAGCTCATTTTCCTGAATGTTTCTTGACATTTCTCTCATTCTCAAACCTATATTTTTAAATATTGGTAATATTTTGATGGTGTGTTGCACATATTTATCTTCTGATGAGTGTAGATATTTTTTCCTTTTTTAAAAAAGTCTGTGTGTTTCAAAATTTGTTTATGCATCAAAATATCAATATAATTTTTTTAATAACTTTTGTTATTATATCTTTCCTGGTGAAGTTTCTAAATTACCTGTAAACACACCATGTTTCCTCTCTTTCCTTCTCTTCTCCCACCTTCAAATTAGGTAGTAAATTTTTAATTAAACTTGCCTTGACATTTTAAGGACACTGACTATCTTTGTCATTTACACAACAGATAACAAAGTAATCCAATTTTCTGGCCTCCCACAAATTATCCCTTCAAAGAATACAGCTCTTGCTTCCCGTGTTTAAAATAAGCATTACCCTTAGCCTGGCAACCACTGTCAATTACTAATCTTTTATTATTGGCTCCAGGGAAGATTAAAGGAAAAGCTGAAACGTAGCTGACAGTTTGGTTATCACATCTGGAGTAAATGAAAAGCATGGCCTGAATCCATCAGGGGAGATTAGGAAAATGTGAGAAAATTACTGATGTCCTTTTACACGTGGAAATTCAAACTCATTCAGAAACTGAGGTCTCTAACTCGTGACAGATCTCTGCCATGGCTGCTTTCACTGAGGGGTGATGCAGAGATAAGGAGGAGATGTGTTCTCCCCTGGAACACACAGCAGGGCAGCTTTGCTGTGTTCCCCCAGGGAGGGGAACGTGCCAAGAGCACAAAAACCATCCCCGCTCCCAGCACACCTGGCAGCAGGAATGGTCTGGAGGAATGCTTTTTCTCTGTCCTTAACAAAACTGACTAATTAAATATTAATTGTTCACAGGAAAACAAACAAATATAGAATCTTGATAAAAGTGATCAGCTGTATACAAAGATTTAACAGAATTGCAAGCCTTACTTTTAATAGGTGAGAGAAAATTATTGTGTTGGAATGTGCTGAGCTCAAATTGATTATCTATAATTAAATGGTAACTTTTTCCGGATTATGGCACAAATATGAACTGATTCTGTGCCTGCATATCCTCTCAATGATGGGACGCTACCCCTGACCTGAGCTTGGGTGCACTGGAATAATCCTTTGGGAGGAATTGTTGCTCTGCAGAGTGGATAGCATCTGCTCAAGTGCAGCAGTGGATGGAAAGCTAAAAGCTTTCTTTTGGACTTCAGATTTTCTGTCTTATCAAATGGATCTTTGTCTCTTTAACGGATTGAACTGTAGGTTTGTCTCCTGCAATCTGTATCTAAACCCCCACACTGCTGAGTGAGAAAAGCACTTTCAGAGGATGTTCTGGGTGAGGTGGGCACAACCCAAACCCCCCAAGGAACGCAGATAAATTCAGAAAGAAGAAGGAATTAGCTCTTCTGTAGCACATAGATTTTATGGGTAGTAGAATAGAAGAATTTTATTTCAAATCTGATGTGCTTTAGGTAACAATGTTAGGCTATCTCCCTATTCAATATACTTTAAGAGTTTAAATGTCATTATTTTAGTCATGCTTGCACAGGGACACACTGGTTCAGTGCTGAGTCTCAGCCTAAGCATTGGAGGTGACTTGGAACAAAAACTGAATGGAGGAACCTTTGAACTTGGCAGATTCAGTCCAGAAACTCCCAAATGGGTTCAGTCCCTTGGGAAAGCTTTCCTTGCTGACTCTCTTCCAAGAACTTGGGAGGAACTCGGAGATGATAAGAAGACCTGGATTAAATCTGTCAGAGATAAATGCAGCTCAGAACCATGCCCAGCCTCGGCTCAGAGGTTACTTTAACAGGCCTTAGCATCAGAAGTCATTACAATCTAAGCAAATTCCAAATTCAATTCAAAATTACTCTTCCAAATTCCGTGCATTCATCATAAATCAAAGAAAGCTCTGGTGCAGTTATGGGTGATCTTAGGATTTTTGTAAATACTGATTCTTTCACTGCAGAGGTTTTTTTTTATTTTATTTATTTTTTTAAGTGTTCAATTAATGTTTCTGAAATATTTCAGAAACATCTTCATCTCCTGGGGACATAATAAACCCTTAAACCAGCATTCTGCTGTCCTTGAAGTTTTGTAGTAGTCTGAATTTTCTAGTAGTCTGAATTTCACAGAAAACTAAACCTGCAAAACTTGTCTTTATTACCTGGAGGTCTCAGGAGGTCCTCATACAGGAATACTCACTGATGTTTCAGTTTTCTTGATCCTGGCTAACATAAAGATGACAGATACAAGACTTTAAAAGAAGCCACAGTTGTGAGCAGAAATTGATTAACTCTGATATAAAGAATTCCTTATTCCTTTGAGGAAACCTGTCTGGCAAAAGGATTGAGTAAAAATAATGGGAATTAGACACCCTTCAGTCCTTGCATTTTCAAAACACAGCAGATGTGTCTTGTGTTCATTCTGGGCCAGGTTGCTGACAAGGCAGCAAATTCCCAGAAAACCAGGAGTTCCCACACTAATAGCAATGTGCCCCTTTTACTTTACAAATGTAGATATGCATATGAACTGTATGTAAATTTCATTTTAAAATTTGAATTTATAGTTCCTTTGGCTATAGTATCACAGTCTAAACTTGATGTAGTTATAAAATTCATATTGTTAAAAAGAAATCATAGTATAATTAAAGGGATAACTTTATTATCTATAGAAAATCTTGAAAATTCTATGATCCAATAGAAAATCCAATTTAAGGTCTTGGAAACATTAAAATTTTCCCTCTGTTATCTTTGCTCACAAGACTTGGGGCTCTTTTGAAATAACTTCACAATTTCAGTATTTCAATGGAAAAGGGATACACAGATTTATTTGGTTTCTATTTATAAGGATCTCTTCTCTCGCTAGACATGGACCTCTCAATCACCTTTTAGGAAAGTGAACCGATTTTTTCACGCCTAAATGTGCTCATTTGGAGCAGCCTTTTCTGTTGAATCTGTAAAACCCCAGTTTCTTTTTAATTCAAATTTTACTACATTTAACAGCATTTCTATAAATTTCAGAAGGCTTCTGGGAAGCTTTCCGATCTCTGCACTGTCTCTCTCTCAGATGTGTTGAAGGTCTGAAAGTTGACAGAATAATGGTTTATTCACATCTCAGACTACTGATTCAAGGCAGTTCTTCAGGGGATGAAAACTGATCCCTGGCTGACTTTCATTGCAAGCACACACATTTTGAATTGAGTTGGTAATTAGGCACTCAGATTTTATTTGCCAAATTTAAATACTCGCCTACCATTTACTTCTGTTGAAGAAGACACCAGCATCTTAATTTATTAATTCTTTGCTTTAAGGTGTTTCTGAATACTTTGCAATGTAAGATGATGAATACAGAAGTCACAACAGCCCTGCATATATCTTTTCCATCTTCCTGAATGCTTCTCTTTCCTGTTTCTCTCTTCCTAATGGGTTCACTTCTTTGTCGTTTGTGTCTGAGGATTCCATCCTGAATGTTCCAGAGGCCAAAGCCCCTTATTTGTTCTGGCTTCTCATACTGCCTGTTATTTCATGTTCAGCAGTTAAAATGGTTCTTGGCCCTCTGTCCCAGTGCTGGGGCCTTCAGGAGCACGATTCCAAATTATTATTATAGGGGGGTCAGGAAACCTCCATGGGACATGGGGCAAGTCTGGTGAGGAGGGGCTGAGGGAGCTGGAAACAGAGCTGGGGAGGGAATGGAGCCCCAGGAAGGGCTGAGGGAGCTGGGGAGGGAATGGAGCCCCAGGAGGGGCTGAGGGAGCTGGGGAGGGAATGGAGCCCCAGGAAGGGCTGAGGGAGCTGGGGAGGGAATGGAACCCAGGAGGGGCTGAGGGAGCTGGGGAGGGAATGGAGCCCAGGAGGGGCTGAGGGAGCTGGGGAGGGAATGGAGCCCAGGAGGGGCTGAGGGAGCTGGGGAGGGAATGGAGCCCAGGAGGGGCTGAGGGAGCTGGGAAGGGGCTGAGCCTGGAGCAAAGGAGGCTCAGGGGGGACCTTGTGGCTCTGCACAGCTCCTGACAGGAGGGGACAGCCAGGGGAGGCTCTGCTCCCAGGGAACAGGGACAGGAGGAGAGGGAACGGCCTCAGGTTGGGGTCAGGTTGGAGAAGAGCAGGAATTTCTCCATGGAAAGGGCACTCAGGCCTTGGCAGGGCCTGCCCAGGGAGGTTTGGAGTGCCCATCGCTGAAAGTGTCACAGGAAGGGCTGGAGGTGGCACTCAGTGCCCTGGGCTGGGGACAAGGTGGGCATCAGGCACAGGTTGGTCCTTGGAGATCTCTTCCAAACTCAAGAACAAATGAGTTCTGTGTAGAAGAATAAATATCAGTTCCTGAATCCTCCCCAGAGCCACCACCAGGACTGGCCCCACATCATGGCTCCCAGTGCTGGGCCTGCCTAGGCCAGGAGTAAATGTCAGAGTTTATTTGTGAGCACAGGCTATGAGCACTGACCTGAACAGCAGTGCTGAGATCCCTGTTCTGGGAGCTTTGCCTGCTGGGAAGCAGAAGGAATATTTGTTTCTCTTCACCCCTCCCCTCAGCATTTTGTCACAGAGGTTCTCACAACCCTCTCTGAATCTCTGAGCTGTCCTCTGGGGCAGTTTGTCACGAGAAGCTTGTCACCCCAACAGGAGCCACTTAGCAACTCTCACTCTCAGTGCCTGCCTGAAAGAGTTCCTTAAATACCCGAATTTCCTTTGGCTTGGCTGAAACATTATATGACAGCTTTGCAAGCAGAATGCATGGTTTTCCTCCTCACAGAAGGGAAATAAAAGCTTCTGTTAAGAAATATCTATTTAAGTGGCTTTGCCTATGAATAAATTATATTTCTTTAAAAAAAAGGAAAAGAAATATTTAATATTCTGCCTGAGGGCATCATGTTTCTGACTTCTACACTGCATATTTCTTCTCTGGGTCTGTGCTTGTGGTTTTTAAAGAGATCTCCACAGCAGTGACATTAAAACTGAGGAGGTAGTGGCTGATCTGGGAGATGTTCAGAGAAATAAAAGAACACATCTTTCATTGCTTCTTCACCTCTGGTTTTGCTTTGCCTTAATTTCACATTTATTGAGGTTTGCATTTTGAAAACTGAAGATCAATCAGGAAATAATAGAGCACAGTCTGAGGAGAGAAAGGCAAGAGCAATTATAGCAAGATAGCTGGACAAGGAACCAGAAAATTCAAAAAAGGGCAGGCAAAGGGGCATTAAAATACAAAGACAAATCTGAATATGCTACAGAATCACCATGCCTTGTAATTGCTGTCCCAGGGCAATTACTTTGTGTTGTATTTCCTATTAGAGTTATTGAAAATAACAATATTTTTGAACTCTGATTTCCCTGGATAGGAATGGTGCCTGTTTCCTGAGCAGTTGCAGGGAGGAGGTTACTCCACTGATTGTGTGCATCTTGCACCTGGAGTAGGGATGGCAGGACTTGGAGTAGGGATGACAACATCTGGAGTAGGGATGACAGCACTTAGAGTAGGGATACAGCACTCAGAATAGGGGTAACACTCAGAGTAGGGATGGCAACCCCTGGAGTAGGGATACAACACTTGGAATAGGGATAACATTCTGAGTAGGGATGGCAGCGCTCAGAATAGGGTTGCAACACTTGGAGTAGGGATACAACACTCAGAATAGGGATAACACTCTGAGTAGGGATGGCAGCTGCTCAGTGATTTGTCTCTGGGCTTCCATCACATTTTAATCTGTGAAAAGTGAGGGGCTCTGTCATGAGGCACTTCTGAGACAGAAATCTGACAGAAAATCTGTTTCAATCAGCATTTGATTCCAAAATTCCCTCATCCCTGTGTCACACATACTGATCTGTGGAGCCTCCCCGCCCCGGGGGATTCCTGTTCCCTGCAGGATCCAGAGCTTCACCCCTGCTAAAATCCCTTTATCTGACACATGGCTGGGGAGCTGCTGCCAAGCCACCAGAGCTATCAACAGCTCCATTTCCCTTTGCTCCTTTGCTCTGAGTGAAATGATCTTTAGGAAGTTTGCAGGATGTCAGAAGAACTTGGAGAATTCTGCTCCAAGTTTTTTTTTTTCTGGTTGTTTTCTTTCTGATAGAAGTTGGTGTCAAACACTCACAATCAGAGAATATGAGCTCGTTTCATCTTGTTTCAGTGCTTTAATCTGGGTAAGCACAAGCCAACAGAGGTGTTTCCTGACATTAATCTCACCTGGGAAATTCCAGAGACTCCAGGATTTCTGCTGTCCTGGATCTTTGGCAGAATAAATGCTGGTTGTGTGTCTGAAATAGGGGTTTGGGCAGTTTACTTTGATTCTTTCTTTTAGAAAACAATTTAAAATAATTTCTGTGTTAATGGCCTGAGAGCAGACATGCAGTTAACACTTTTTAAGTGGGAAAAAGAAAATATAAAACATCTTTTCCTCATTTTTAATAACAAATAAAAGTGAGCATGTATCTTAGAAGTGAAAGGATGTCCCATATCTATTACCCTTCTCAGCATGTTTCCTGCTATTTAATTGCTGCAACACTCTTGGGAATTCTGACTACATAAATAATCATCATTTTGGTTTATACAAAACTTTTTCTCATCATATCTGTTGTAACTTAAAAGTATTTGGAGGCTCAGGATTTTGCTGAAAAAGTGTGAAGGATAGAAGGGCTGTGACACATTCTATTTAAAGTTGTGATAAAACCAGCATAAAATAAGGTAAATGAAATATCCTATGGCCTAAAGTAAGGAAATTACAGAAATTGAAATTTCATTCTCCTTTATCTTACTGAGGTAGGAATTTATCTATGAATAATATGACACAGTACTGATAAATAAGGTCTGGGACATTGAGTTTTTCCTGCCATGTGAATAAAGCTCACATATAATATATAGTGTGGGATGCCAACCACTGCTTGTGCATGCCTTAATTAGCAGCTCTCAGCATCCCCACATGCTTTGCTGTCATTCTTTAGGTAAATAATATTAATGAAAAAAGCTTCTAACTTGGGGAATTTTTTGTAGTTTTGTAGTTGCCTTTTTGCTTAATAGAATTAATTGAATACATGAGAGAGGTTTCATATAAAACATTAATAAAAATTCCACTGGGTAGTGGAATTAATATTTATATCTTGTTGATGTAAATACAAAGGGTTTTTAAATTTATTTATAATTTGAGGATAGCAGTAGTAGTGAGCATTGTTCAGGAAACAGAAATCACATTCTTTTGACTAGTTACCTTGAAATTTAATGCTGCTTCAGTAATAAAACATAAAACATTAGCACAGGGACAAAAAAGAAGCACCATAAAATATCAAAGTAAAATGTGACTCCTGTGCTTTATGAGAGCATTGCAATTACAAAAGGAACATTATCTGTCTTTGCTGGACTGCACTCCAGACCCACCAGTGCAATGCTCCTGCAGAAGTTTTGTTGAGGAGAGATGTGGAAGTTCCAAAATTAGCTCCATGTGAGGGTTTGGGATCTGAAGAGCAGAAACTCTGATCAATTTTCCAAAGGAACTTGGATCCCCCTTTAACAGAGCGGGTCCATGGCATGTAAAGCTCAGAGCCTTTAATGAGAGGGATGTTCACACAGCTTTGAGCAGCACTGCAGAGCCTCTCCACTGATGCTTTTTTTATGGGCAAGGAGACCTGGGAAGCATCAAAGCAGCAACAGCAGCTCTGCACATGATTTGCCTTGATTATTTTAGAAACAGAAATTGATTTTCATACCTTTTCCAACTATGCTTGTAAGAAGTCAGCACATTTCTCTTTTTCCTGTACAAAAGGGGAGTGGGAAAAAATAACATCTGAAGGCAGCAGCTTTTTTTTTTTTTCTTTGTAAAATTGACATATTGTAATATAAAATTTGAATTTGATTTTTATGAAATGGGAATAGCTGTAACTTAACCCACTGCAAGGTAATAGGGGTAGCCAATGAAAAGCTGTGCTGGTGGATTTATTTCATGTTTGCTGTTTGCATTGCTGCTTGTAACAGTGCACCAATGGTAGAGCATTCAGAGCAGGTTTGTATTCAGAGCTTTCACCAAAATCAGATCTATTTTCTGAGGTAGCAATTATGTACTGATATTATCAGGAGGTTTTCTCTGTTTGTTCATTTTTCTCTCCAGCATGACTGACAGATTTATGACATTACAGATAGAGAAATTAGATACCAGGAAAACACTGCTAAAAAATAGGCTGTGAAAAAATCCAAAGGACTTTTCACGGTGATAAAAATATTTCCTTTCTAATAAATTTTATAAAAGTAAAGGCAGGAAGATTTTTGTTTTCCTTCAGCCTTTTGCCCTTTACTTTCTAGTTGTATTTTATATATTCAATAAAATAAATTGCTGACAGTTTGTCTCAGTTTACCCACCAAAATCATCAATATTTGTGTTGGGGTCTCTTGGGTCACAGCTGGGCTTGGTCTAAGATGGGGATGATCTGTTCTGCCATGGGCAGGGACATCATTTGGAGGTGACCTGAAAGTTTTGTGCTTTAAATACCTGTGAAGTGACAGAATGTGCTCTTTAATATCCAGTCTTTTCATAAATATCTCAAATGGAGGGGAGCAGGTGGGGGACAGCCAGGAATTCTTTCTGCTGGAGAAAGTGTGTCCTTAATAGCCCCAAAAAAATGTAAGAGACTTAAAAGATGATGGCACGTTAAGAAGTACTAATTTCTACCTTTTAAAAAATATTTGGAAGCACAGACAGGCCTGTACAGATAGTTTTATTAAAGTCCCTGAGATAAAATCTCATTTTTACTCTTGACACTCTGAATTACCACCCACAGTCCATACTAAGAAATTACTGCAAGGAAAACCTTTTGAAAATTTATCTTTCCATTCTTTTGTTTTCTACAATAAGAAATGTTTAAGCATAAAATTATGGCTTCAGATTTGCTCAGAAAATTAAAAAGTCTTTAAAAGATGGGGGGAAAAATTACATTTTTCTGCCAATAACTAGATTTCCTTTAGTCTGCCCAAGAAATCACTTTAAAGAACGCATTACCTCAGGTTCTATTGCCGTATGGGGTCACATAGTATTAATAATCCTTAATAAAGAAAAGGGGGAAATTTACAAAATTTACACTTTGCAGTTCAGTTTTTCTGCTTTCACAGGCATTGCCAGTTAACAAGGGGGAAAACAAAGTCACAAGATTCAAAGCTCTGTGACATTGTTTGAGATAAGCATTTACATTTATGAAATTTGTTAAGCTGCTGTTCCCATATGTCATGTTGTGTTCTGAAAACTATTATGTATAAAATTAGCATATAAAAGTTCCTTCTAAGCAAAATTAAACTTGCTGGGAAGGTAAAAAGTGATTGTGTGGATTACCAAGGAACCTTGGTGCTAAGCAAAATTCCGTGGCTGAACTGAGGATCTGGGGGTACATCCAATGTTTTTCTGATGTAGATTCAGAGCATTTCCTCTGGCAGAAAATCAGGATTTATGTCCAGGGTCTGAGCTGGACACAGCATGAAATGGGTCCTGCAACCTTTGGCAGGATCAGCTTTTCTTCTGAGGAGAGCAGAAACACAAGAAATGCTTGATGGGTGTCTGTGAACTTTGTTTATTCTCCCTAAAGAGGGAAAGACATTTCACCTATGGAGAAATAGGAGAATATTGGCATCTATAAAGACACATGAACTAATTATGTAGTACATATATACAGAGATTTATGTTTGAAATAGGTTTTTTCTGCAAATCTCATTCACTGTTAATGGCAGCTGGGGGCTGCCTATATTTTCTGCCCTTGGTGCTTTCCCTCATTAAGGGAAATGAAAGAGTTGAAATTATGGATCTGTAATTGCTCTTTAGGTAAGGATTATTCATTGTCTTGCTGGAGAACACGATATGGAATGGAGCACAGGCATGCCAAAAATGATTCTCCAGCAAAACAAGTGCATTGAGCGTTCCTAAAGATGCTGCACATGATGGATGCCCCTCAGAACAGCAATCTCCTTCCTCTGCAGCATGGTGGTAGGCAGGAATTGTTTCTGCTTTTTTGATAAAGTCTTAATAAAGTGTTTAAACTGCTAAAATTACCTGAAAGTTCAGCTCTTTGTAGCTCAGTGCATCTGCAGCACATTTTGCTGTAAAATTCAAGGATTGTGTGGAAGTGTGTGACTGAGGGCATTGGCTGAACCCAGGTGGGCAGGAGGCCAGAGGCACCTGGCTTGGGTCAGGAATGGTGTCCAGGGGATCAGGGCAGTGCTGTCCCCTGTGCTGGCACTGCTGGGGCACCTCCAGAGCTGGGGCAGCTCGGGGACCCTCACGAGCAGAGGGACATTGAGGGGCTGGGGTGAGTCCAGGGAAGGGAACAGAGCTGGGGAGGGAATGGAGCCCCAGGAGGGGCTGAGGGAGCTGGGGAGGGAATGGAGCCCAGGAGGGGCTGAGGGAGCTGGGGAGGGAATGGAGCCCAGGAGGGGCTGAGGGAGCTGGGGAGGGAATGGAGCCCAGGAGGGGCTGAGGGAGCTGGGAAGGGGCTGAGCCTGGAGCAAAGGAGGCTCAGGGGGGACCTTGTGGCTCTGCACAGCTCCTGACAGGAGGGGACAGCCAGGGGAGCATCTGGATCAGGGACAGGAGAAGGAACGGCCTCAGGCCGGGCCAGGGGACTGGAGATTGGACATCAAGGGAAATTCCTGCATGGAAAGGCTGTTAAACATTAGGAACTGATGGAGTCACCAGCCCTGGATGTGTCCCAGAACACATGGAGGTGGCACTTGAGGACAGGATTGATGGTGAAAAGGGAGGTGGGGCTGTGTGGATCCTGGGATTCTCTCCTCAGGCATTTGTGGGCATCCCCAAGCAACAAAGGAAGAAAAATGTAAACCCAGAATTTTCTCAGTTTAGTTCAGCAGCTTCAAGGAAATGATGTTTCTGAGGAATTTGCAGTGCTGTGGAAAGCTGGACAGCAGCAGGATCCTCTGTGAAATGAAGGATAAACTGGCATGGAAGCACAAAGGGGCTCGCTGGGCTTTGTGTGCTGCTGACTTTGGAGCAGAATCAGCCTTTTTCAGACACATGATATATTTGCTTTCTAAAGTTGCTTGCATTGTCTGGGGATGAGGATTAAGGCTTAGAGTTTTTATGTTTGATCTGTCTGTGTCCAGGAGGTATTATTTATATAGCATGGGATTTAGTACACGATTCACATTTCCAGAAGGAATAAAATCATTTGTTTTCAGGAGGAAGGTTCAGCCTGTGAAGAGGCAGACTATAAAATTGTGATACAATTCTTTTGAAGGGAAAAAAATGTGTGTAAGAACTTGTAGTTAGACTTGACAAGCTAATTAAATGCTGTCCAACTCTTAATTGCTGGTGTTCTGGTATAAAAGGAATGTATAAGTATTTTGTAAATCCATATTTGGGCAAGCAATTTTATTTTTAAGGTTATACACATCAAGGGGGTTTTGTTTGTTTTCATTATTAGAAATCTCTTAAAAACAAAGCAAAATTTGTGTGCACACAGAAGGGAAGAATATTTTCCATTGATGAAATCAAGAGGCAAAATATTTGAAGCCAAGTAATGTAATGAAGTATGACTCAGTTAATCTTAGCACTATTAAAAACTTAAAATATTAGAAAAATTCTATAAAATGAAATTATAGCCTTGCAGTAACATTCTTTTTACCCAGCACTATTTCTCATTTATCAGGTTTGTACTAATGGCCTTAGAGATTTAGAGAAAATAATCTGAGTGGTGTGCTTCCAAGGGAACTCAGTTAAGTCTGCCTTTTGGATTATTGTTTTGGGATCTGTATGATTTAAAATGAATAAAACCCCCCTGTACAGCCGTGATAAAGATTACATGGCTGGCACGGTATCTTTCAACATCCAGCATTTAGGGGAATCTCAGAGTGTAAATTCCTCCAACATTTGTCATGAAATGAAATAAGGATTTGGATCTGGTCATAATGGAAAAAAGAAAAAAATCAGCTTCTATAAAATTTTTAATAAAGAAAAGCTTTTTGTGCTCTTGCCCATACCCTAAATGTGTTATGTTGAGCATTTCTGTCAACACAACATGCTCATGTTTGTCCAGAGAAAATGGAAATATTACACTGAAAAAAAATACTTCTGATTTTCCAAATTTCAGTATAGAAAATGAAATGTTTTTCTATCTGGCTCCAAATTTCTTTACCAATTAGTGGCAATTTTTGGGGACCACTCTCCTGTTGGTTAAAGCAGAGCCATGAGAACAGACTGGCCAAGAAGTGCTGAGTTTAGGCAGGCACTGGGCAGTGGGGAATGCAGCAGTCACTGGGAAATTCACTGTTCTGCACTGAGCGGGTAGATACATAAATAACTTCCTTAACCAGGTTATTTTTGGCTATATGTATTATTTTTATATGGTGCTACCTCCCTTGAGGTCAGCCTGGGCTTTGTGTTTGATATTTTACGACATGTGACTTATTTTAGAGGTCTTCAACTTATTTTGGGTGTACATTTTACTGTCAACAAATGAGATCTAGTGATATATTTTACTGCCCATACAGTTTACTGCAGTGTGCTGAGGATAATGAGTATCAGCTCTTTTCCCCTAGGTTATTTATCAGAGGAAATTACTAGGTTTGTGCAGTCTAATACTTGCATATTTTCAAATATTTAACAAGTCACACATTCTTGGGGCTGAGAGAATTCAATCATTTTCTCCAGGATAGTAAGAGAAATAAAAGCAATAAAATGGGAAGTTGAGCAGTAACTTTAATCAATGTGGCTGTTGTTGTACAATACTCTTTACAGAGTCATTCCAGCATTTTGCTGTTTACATAAATGTTTCTATCCACTGTAAGTGTTGTAAACTATTTTCAGTATATAATGTTATTTTTGTTAGGTAACATAACTAACAGCTTCCTTTTTGAAGTGCTTCAAGTGCCATTGTTTGTGATACAAAGCAATTTCAAAATATATTTACAAACCACAAAGCAACTTGAAAGTTTTCTTTTGATCCATTTGAAGTTTTTATTCAAAAATGTGTGAAAATTATCATATATGACAGGTTCTTTGGCTGCAATGACAATATATTATGGAAAAGCTTGAAATGCTATGAAAGGCTGTCTCATCGTGTTTTTGTTCTACAAAAGGCTCTTATTTCAAGCTCAGCCTCTGAAAGTTTGCCTCATCCTGTGCTTCAACAAATTAAAGCCTACCTTTCTTTCCCTGCAATTATTTTATAACTCTTTAGGTATACAGCCTCTTGTAAAAAAATATATAATCTAATTTCAAGCTTAGTTTGCTTCTAATTATCTGTTTATCAGCAATTGAAATTTTTTTCTCTTTACTTATACATTTTAAGCTTTCAGAAGAAAAGAACATCTGGTATTGAGAACGGAATGCATTAATTATCTAGCCTCTATTTTACTATTTAATGTAATTTTGTCTTTTTTTTTAATTATTAACATTTAATTTTGCCTGATTTTAACGGCAGTCAGAAGATAGTTTGTTTGGAGGTTGCTGTTTCCAGTATTCCATTTGCTCTCAAAAAGTAGGCTCTGAAATGAGTGGAAGCTTCATGTGTTTGTGTTCAATAAATTAATTTCTTGGTAGAAGCTATGACTAATTCTTAGTGAGCTAAGCCTCTCGGTGTTGTGTGGAGGGTTTTATTTCATCCTTCTGATGTGCTGCTCACTGTCAGTGTTGCTGAATCCAGAAGGTGTTGGGATTTTGAGGATTTTTTTTAATTGCTTTTTGGTGAGTGAATGGCAGAGTGTGAAGAAAAATGCAGTAATTTATTGCAATATTTTCCAGTGTTATTGGAGATTTGGAGTTCTCTATCCCCTAATTGATACTAAATTTTCCCACTTAAAGCGAATCATGAAAGAGTTGAGTGACCAAATTTCACACCAGTCTGCTCCATGTCTCTGAAGTGCAATTACAAAAATCAAATCAGTTTTTTCTCAAAGATTTCCATTGTGAAAGAAGAGCCAGAATGCAGAGGTTAAACTCTGCTTTAACCTTCCCAGCTGTAAATTTCCTGTTGTGTGGGACACCAGGACAAATTGGTGAACGATGGCTTTGGTAAACACAGGGAATGGGTAGAATTCCCAATCTGTGAACAAAATGTGTGATATAACTATTAAAAAAAACCCAAACCAACCAACAAAAAACCAACCAACCAACCAACCAACCAAAAAAAAAAATTGCTAAACAAACCTGTGGAGAAAAAGATAAAAACCCTGAATAACTTGCTAGACAAATCAGAGGAAAACCTGCTGGAATGGGTGATAGGGTGGAGAAGGATATGGAATAAAACAGAGGCAGGGACAGAGTAATTGCAACTGTAAAAAAATTTCTGTGCTGTTTCACACAGATATCAGGAAATGCTGAAGGAAAACTGTGAGAGGAACCAGAATCCAGGAGTTTGAGTGTCTTTGTATCCAATGGAATAATTTGGAGAATGGTGAATATTTTAACAGTAAAAACTACTTAAGGGATGAAAGCTGGATGACTCTGTAATTAAAAATACAGGTTTGTAAGTTAAATGTTTTGCAAAGATTAAATTGTTTCTCCTGCCAAATCTTCATCATTAGCTATGCTTTGGAAGAAGGGTAAAGTCTGTGCTCAAATATTCTCTCTTTTTTTTAAGCTTGGCAGCACTAAAGGAAATTGCTTTATAATATTTGTGAGAAATTATATCAACCTTTTACATGATTTTGGAAAGTAAATTCAATCTACTTCCAAGGAAGAAAAAAGAACAAGATATAGCTTAAAAAATCAAAATATGAGAGTGAAAAATCATATAATCAGATCCTCAAAAAGACTAGGTCAGTTTTAAGGCTGTAGGGTCAGTTTTACTGAAATAAAAACCCATTGGTTCTAAATATCTTGAGATTCCAGATTTTATCACTTTAGGTGTTTTTAGTGGCCACAGTTAAAAATTAAGATATCTTCTCTATTTTATTCTAAACTCAATTAAATAGAGAGACTTACAGTTCAAGAGGCCAATGTTTAAACAAGATTTGAAAGTCAATTAAAGTTACAAACCCATTATCACTGATAGACTTCTCGGGTTTTCTGCCATTATCCAGTGTATATCTTATGATCCATAACACCAAATATTACCTCCAAGTTATTATTTTTAATATAACCTAGAGGAATTGGATTATTTTAATTTTCAAGCACTGAAAAAAATTCATTTATCTTTAACTGATACACTTGTCTTTGTCAAAATCTTAATGATCCTTTCCCCTCTGCCTTTAAAAAAAGCAAAGCAGCAAACTCACCTGGACAAGGAGTTAACACTTTCAGCAATAAATTCCCTCTGAATAGAAGTTTATTTTATGGTTTGCATCAACAAAAATGCCTTCAAGGAACTGTTTTGGGTGAGAGGGGCCGATGAAGGAGAGCAGGGTTTGAGTGGCACTTGAGCTGAAATGTGCAGGGAATTTCAGTTTATTCAAAACTGCATTATTTGAGACAGAAATCAGATTAGAAGAAACATGTAAATGCATTAAAATGACTGGATGGGAAGAGAGGAAACAAACAGAAATAAGAGACTGCAGAAGTAAAGGAGGTGACACCAATTGTGATTTTCAATGCATTGCTGGAATCTGATGTGCTGGATCATATAAATGGAATATTAATGAAAATTAATAACTGAAGGAGCCATGCAAAGGTGAGATTTGGAGAGATGGTATTATGTCAAAGGAATCTTGGGTTTTGCTGTGCAAAATGAACCTGAAGGGAAAACAGCAGTGAAATCTTTGGGAAGAGGAAAAGCTGTTTTTTTGCACTGGAAAAAAAGCTGGGGTAACATTTACCTGTGGCTGCTCATGCTGAAGGGCACAGACAATGAAATTGGAGGAGGTGCGTGAAAATTTATGAAGTTGTGCTTAGAATTGACCTTGTAAAATAACTAAGATCAAAGGAGGGAATATACAGAAAAGAAATTAATACTCATTTCTGAAAGTCCAGATTATGAGCATCCTTTGGGCATTGAGGAAATTAGCTAGAAATACCCTGCTGTACAGTGGAGAATTTCATCCTGAAAAGTCACGTCTAACTGGGAAGGTAAGCAAATATTAGAACAAAGAAAATGAAGTGACAATTTTCTGAGGACAGAGGAGTGAACCTGGTAATTAAAGATAATTAATTTTAAAAGACCCAGGCTTCGTTTGTAAAAGACATTTAAAATATAACTAGGGCAGAATACAGACATTTAGTGTCAGGAAGTGTAATCCTTCTAATTTCTGCCTGAACGTGAAGAGACAGCAATCAGCCAGGGCTTCCAAGAGCTCCAGGAAGGTTTATCTAAATCCTTGCCTGTTTTCACACACAACATTGCTTCTCCTACACCCCAGCTTGTCCTCAGTTTCACACCTTGCTCTGGGTGAGATCATCTCTCCAGTTATTCCAGGTCTCTCCCACTCCAAAGGAAAGAGCAGCTGTGCTCACACCATGCCTGATACCAAGGTTCTTGTCCCCTATAAACAGATATGAATCTGTGGATGACCAAAGTATAAACAATCCTAAGAGAATTCAGCACAATCTGACTGTGGGGGATAAAATATCACAGAAAACTGTGTAGAAGGTCCTAAGAAAAGCACATTTTATTCCTTCTGGGGAAGTTGGTCAGGATGACAGAATTTAGAAGACTCAGTGGTTTCAAAAGAATTGGGGCTGAATAGGGGGATGAGTAAAGGACCATGGAGCACAGTAAGATTCAGGGTTGATTTTGGTAACCAGACAGTGAAAGGAAAACCATAATCAGCTGAGGGCATTCTCAGCTTGGGAATGAAAGCCAGCAGCCAGTGCAGGGAATGAGTTCTGTTCAGAGCCACAGGCATCTGCCTTGGTTCTCTCTGTGCTTCCCAGTAATGAAGGCTGTGAGTACAAGAATGAAAATTATGCATGTGTTGGTGCGAATCTGACAGCAGCAACTTCTCCACGAGCTTCTGAGTGCAGTGGCTGATTTTGCTGTGAGAAAAGCTGCCTGTGTGCCCGGGTTTCAGAGCTGTCATGTGTGACACACAGCAATCCCCTGGCAAGGAAAGGGTGAGCCAGCACTCCTCACTCCCCCTTCCCCACTCAGTTTCAGAAATAATTATCATGCTCTGCCTAATTGTGATTTCTGAGATCTTCATTGTCTGGTGTCATTCTTTCAACAGGAAGATTTTTATGGTGGTATAAAGTGGTGGCAGAAATGTACATTTAAATCAGCTTTGAACCTGACTGCTGTAGCTAATGTGTTATGACTAGAACATTCTATATAGAAAGAAAACACCATTATCATACTTAGAATCTCTCAGGTATATTATCATAATTATTCTTTCTAAATTAAAGAGGAGGAAAATTACTCTGGTGCTGGTTATAAATTGTGAATCCTGACAGGAACTCCTTGAAGGCCTCAGCAGTACAGACCTGCTTACCTTCATCCAGGTAGAAGCATTTTGTGTTTTATCCTAGTCAATACAGCAGAAGCTGTAAGTACCATTTTGGAGCTATGTAACCCCTCTAGACACAGCCATTGGCATTGAGGATGTGGATTTCAGTGAGAGATAAATTTCAGTTAAAAAAAAAATCATCCAGTTAAGTTGTGGTCACGGCCAAAGTCAGGAATTTTCTCTGTCCTTCTGATTCTGGGGTTAATCTAAGAGTAATTAGGACCTTCAATCATGTGATAACCTTCTGTTTCACTGAAATATCATTCTCAGTGCAGTTTGAATTCCCCCTATTTAGCAAATTGTGAACAGCAAATAGCCACCATGCAAAAGCAGATGAATCCAGCCTTGAACCAACGTGGCAAGGCATTCTGAGAGCCAAATTTCAATAAACCAGATTTGCATACTCAGGACCTAAACTGTTCTGTGTGCATGGATGTGCAAAGGCAAGCTGACAAGTGCTCCTAAAGTATATTCAAATTACAGCATTTCAGGAGCAAAAGAACAAACTGATTACAGTGTCTGAACAAGGTTCAGAGCATGGAGATTGGGAGAAATGTCATTCAGCAACTCGGATAAAACAGGATGTTTATTTTCTGAATAGTAAATGACAGAATGATTTCCTTAACAAAATATTCATGATTTCTTGGAATTACTCATAAAGGGTAGCTGCAAAGAGTAGAGACTGCAAAATTATGTATCATTCATGCCAATTTCCCAGATATTTTATTTAGGTCGGAAAGTGCAATGCCAGAATAAAATATAATAGCAGTAAATATCAGAGGCATTTGTTAGACCATCTCAATAATTAGAGAATGTATTCCTATGAGAGCAGAATCCCAGTAATGTATGCAAGCAGGATGTTTGAAAACAACCCTCTTAATAAATGTAGTTGACAGAAAATACACTGCAAAAGGATTATTGGCAGAGGCATGGAAAGTAAGAGATTTGGCAGTAACTTTAAGAACACAAATATGCATCACTCAAGGGAGAAGATTTCTATCTGGGGAACAAGCTGTCTTTGTAAACAGGATTATACCCAGAACAAGCATCTGAAAAACATAGATCAATGCCATCAGAGAAAAAACTGCATCCAACACAAATGAGAGATAGAAGGAGAATTTCAGTGGCAGTTTCTTCAGCTTGTTGCTCTAAACAGTTAAATTTGTAAAATCAAGTTTTTATCATTTTTGAGAGTAATTGTTTATTTAATTGTTGCATTAACCAGTCATTTTGCCTCTCTCTGCCCATAACAGATGTTCATTATAAAAACTGAATACATTAAGATGATTACATTATTCAAACTCTTTGATAATTCATTTGTATTAAAACCATAAGACTCTGTTGACATTTCCCTAGGGTACATTTGGTGAGGTTAAGCAGGATAAATGTCACAGTTAGTAATGCTGTTAAGATAAAAACCTTGCAAAGGAACTACATATTATTTTTCTGCTTCATGGTCCTTAACAGCAACTTTTAGAGCTATATTTCCTTTTTAAATGATGCATTACACCTTGAAAAATAAAATAAAAAGACCTGAAATTATGATTCTTGCTCATTTCCTCAAGAATAAATGAATAGAGGAGGCGAAATCTTAAAGAAGTAGACTTGATTTCTCTAAAAAAGTTTGGAAATAGAGTGCTCTGTTAAAGCATAATAGCCCTGGTGAGACGTGGTGTGGAAGAATGTGAGATGTGCATTAATTTCAGTGAAAATGCCTCAAAAAAAGAAGTGAGCCATAAAATCTCAACTAGAGCACAGGCATCAATATTTGAGAATTGCCTCAATACAGAGCATTGTGTAGCTGCAGCTGGAGGAAAGATGAGGTTGGGATGACTTGTAGAGGTCCCTCATTTCATCCTCCTTATCAAGGGCTAAGTACCAAGATTAATCCAGATAAAATATGCTCAGTCAGTTTATATTAATACCATTTTGGAGGTAATTTTGGGCTGGCCATGGCTCCTCCAGGCAAGTGGAAGAGCTGCTGGTGCCCAGGCCCCCAAGGCTGGGGGCTGATCCATGATTTCCATCCATCCCAGCTCTCCAGCTCTGCCATGAACCCTTTCCACGATGTTTGAGTGGATTCCTCACTTTGGATCATCTCTTTTTCACTGGATCCCAGCACAGGACAGCACGTGCCTCTCCCAGTTTCCCCCTCTAGAGAATGGCAGTGCCTGTGAGTATTCTCAGATATTAACTTTATTCCTTTCCATTAATCTCAAGGCTGTTGCTCAACCTTCAGTGAAATGTGATCATTGCAACACTGAATTGTTTGTGTTTCAGGTTCTAGAGATTTTTCTTCAGTCTTTGTTCAAAAGCATAAAAAGATAATCAAGTATAACTTATGAAAAGAATAATTGCAACTGCTCCAGTTGGCAATAATGTTAGATGGATGTAGAGGAATATAAAATGTTTTGCTTATTTTTTAATTCAGGAAAATTAATGAGATCTGTCTAATAATGAAAGTTAATTTGATATTGTTCAGCTGTTACATGGGGGTTTTAGGTTTGATTTGGTTTCTGTGTCTGGATCATGTCTAGTAACAGAATTAAAAATTAATTATAAATATTACTGATTATAAAATAAGTGACAATTTTGTAGCTGTCTTTAATTGCAATATCTTTTATGACATTAAGGAGAAAAAAAGTTTGGCCTGAAAAATAATTATAATTATTAATAAAAATTGCTCATAATGCATCCTTTTTGTGAAAAGAGAGCCACAATGTCAGAGGCTAAAAAATGATCAACCAGAACATCAAGAAATGAAATAGAGCAGTTGAATACTCAAGGATCCCTGGAGATGTAATCAACCTTGACCAACGTCAAGGTGGTCAGTTTGCTGTGTTTAAATTTGCACCTGCTTCCTCTTGCCCTGTTTCTGGGTACCGCTGGGAGGAGTTTGGTCTGAGCTGCTCTCACCAGGTGTTTTTGCACACTCCATGACCCACCTCAAGCCCTGACTCCTTGGGGATGAGCAGTTCTTATACCTTGGGATTTGAGCTTTTATATTTTTCATGTATTTATAATCCCATAGCTCTTTAGTGCATAACTCTGAACTCCACACACAGTGTGAGCTGCTGCTTTCCCATTTGGGGCAGACACAACAATTCCTCTCCAGGCCTGGCAACCAAAGACACCTCACTGCCTCAGGGCCTGAGAGATGGAAACAAAAGTGAGTTTGGGGGAGCAAATTCGGGGTAAATGACTTCATTACCTGAAGATGTAATTGGAAGATTAACCTCCAATATTCAAATGCGCCAAACTTATCGAAGTATGAAAACCTTCATCGTGACCCATCATCCATTTTTGGGTGTAGCCTCTGGGGGGCTTCATCTGCCCCAAATATACCTGAAGGCCCTTCAATAAATATCACTGCTTTTTATTCCCTTAATTCTTTCTGGCCTGTGTTTTAGGTAGCCCCAGAAATGCACCAGTACCAGCTGCCTTAACTTCTGGTATGGGAGATGCTCCATCCCCTTAATCCCTTCCTGGTCCCAGTATGGCCCTGTCTCTCCTTTACTGGGGACCCCACAACTGCACAGAGCTCTCCAGCAGAGACTGAAACTTTGAGAAACTTTAGGAAACTTTGGTAGCTCCAGGTACGTTCTCTTAAATTAGCACTTTTCACTTTTAAAAGTGCAACTTGCAAATTTTAGCTGAAAAGCACTGGTAATGTAAACCCAAATTATTCTCTGCTGTAAAAATGCACTTTGCTGATATTTGGCAGTTTTATTCCTGCTCTATCAGTTTTGGAAATTGATTTCTTTTTTATGTTTAGAGCATGCAGATGTTCGGGGATGCTGGGGAAACCAAACACACTGCAAAGTTAGTGTAGGAAGAAACTTATGATAAAAAATCTTTCACACATGACTTTTTCAAGGATATGGGGAATGCTTTAAGGACTATTTTGATATTTTCAGGGCCTTAAATTAAAAGCATTTGACAATTTCAGTAATCACCATGATCAGAAGCAAAGAACTAAGTCATTTAGGTCAGAGACAGGGAAACAACTGAAGCATCTGCTCTTGCAGTAAGTGTTCAGATTGGGAGGAACAACTTATTCAGTATCATTGTGAAAAACTCTCTGATACTGGGGGAAAACATAATTTTTTTCATATAAAAAGCTTCCTTTATAGGAAGTTGTAAAAGCAAGTATTTATTGGTCTTCAAAGACTTTACAGCACATTTTCAAAAAATTAACAGGAAGTAAAAACAGCTAATGAATGTAGATTTTCAGGTCTGTGTGTATTTTCAAATACAGAGAGGGAACAAGTAGATGCAAATGGCAGAGAACTGCTCATGGAAAAACAGAACTCCAGAGGTAAGGGCTGTTCCTGGTGTCCCACACAAGTCTGTGTCCCACACCCTGGTTCTGTGTGGAGATCTGGATCCTCCCATTCACACCTGAGCCCTTGGGTCACCCCTTTTTAGCACAATCTGCCTGTGGAGTTGTCATGGAATAGTTTGGGTTGGAAGGGACCTTAAAGATCATCTTGTTCCAAATCCTCTGCCTTTGGAAAAGAACATTTTCCACTAGAGCAGAGTGCTCCAAGCCTTGTCCAACCTGGCTTTGAACACTTCCAGGGTTAAATGAATTTATTTCCATATTCCTTCGTTGGGGTTACACTGCACGTGGCAAAAACCAAGAGTAGTGATGATCCATGCCAGATCCCCAAATCCCCAGAGCTCATTCTGCTGGGCTGAATTCTGCTCTGTTGTAGGCCAGTAGTAGATCCCTTACTGTGAAGTAGGAAGTTTTGCAGATTATTTTAATTACAGAATGAGCTTTCATGGTGAGCAAAATGAGCATTGCCTTTGAAACACACTCCTGCTTTATTGCTGTTAATAACAATGGTGGTCAGAGGTTCATCTTGCAAAGAATGAAGCATTTCCCAGTGTGCATTACACAGCTTTTTATCAAAATCCCTCAGCCCACAGGCAAACCTGGGCTAAACTCTGATATGTAGCTTGGATTGCATAGTAGGTTACAGCAGAAAAAATAAAAAAATACAATAACTACTCCATCCCCCCAACCCTACACATAACTTGTGCTTACAGGTTATTTAATTTTAAATCTTTCAGCATAAAAGCACTGCAAGTTTATCATTAACTTCTGCCTCTCTTAATAATTCATCTGCTTTGCAGTTGTGTGGGTTTAATTAGCTGCTTCTGCTCCGGTGTTCTGGTGTCATGTTGTCTTTTCCATTAGATCTCTCTCCTTCATCCGTGTTAGATGTTTGCACATTTCCTGGCTTTAAGCAATGTGGGCTATAATTGGAATCTAAAGTTGGAACATGTCTTCAGTTACCATTTTGTTAATTCCTTTTATTTTCCTGTCAAAACCGTATGCTATCATGTATTGCCAATGAAGTGAGAGAGAAGTCAAAGGTAATCCACATCAGCTCTCTTGCTTCTAGCAAAGGGTTTTGTCTTTAGACTTGTTTTCTGTTATAAATGTTCTGTGGAAGAATCCATGCTATTTTGAGTTCAGTCTTTTCACAGAGACTACACACAAGCAAATTTTAGAGTGCTGGAGGCTTTTAAAGTAAAATCAAATGTATCAATGACAGTTTTATCAAAATTTCTACAACTCTTTTATCACTCTTTTCTCTCTCACATATAAATGTAATTTAAATTTTTTAAAAGAATATTAAAGCGGGATTTTATTAGTGTGAACATCTGAGTTGAAATCCTGTTAAAATTGTTGCATTGAAAGGAGGAAAAGAGAAAATAGAAGGCAGAAGTAGCAGTCTGGAAGGAGAACGTGGTCAGGCACAGGAAGGGCAATCCCAGCACAAAGAGTTTATCAGGTGCATGGAATGGGCTTTGTTTTCCCATATGGCATTTGCAGTGGATGTTGGGCCGACTTTGATTTTAAACAGTTATTTTTGGGTTAAAAGATGTGCGTACAGCAGTCGTCTGCAAAACTCTGGTCTTAAGGAGCTGAAATTTTGGGGGATTTAAATAAAAATAGTAATGGAGATGAGACTTGTTTCATAAGGTAAGGGCAAAATGGCATTCTGCTCTGAAAGGTCTGGTTTCATCAGCCTTCCAGGTAAGGTCTGGGCTCCTGTAAGTATTCTTGAGGTTGGACATAGCTACAGGGGATTATTCTGCTGATCCAAAATCATGCAACTTGCAGAAGTAAGCTAGAAATATTTTAATAGCCTTATTCAATTTTTTACTATTTTTCATCTGAAAACAAATTTTTAGACATATGGTTCATTGTTCTGTGGAACAGATTTTGTGCATGATACTTATTTGTTATGTGTTGTAGACTGTAATTAAATAAAAAACCTTCAAAATATGGAAAAAATCATGAAAATCTCTGCTGCTCTCATGAGGATGACATGATCTTATAGTTGAGAACTGAGAATGAAATGGCTGCCATGGTGGAAGGCACATTTTTGGTTTTCTGAAGGTTTGCACAGATCTGATACAATAAATTAACAACCAGCTGATCTTCTGCAGTGCTGCTTGAGAGGGCTGATTTTTAAAAAGTGTTTGTGTTGTTTTGGTTTTTTTGTCTGAAACAAGCATTAAAATGAAATTAATTGCAATGACATGCTTGCCGTTGGATGGGAGCTTAATCTCAGCAAGTGTTTGAGATTTCCCTTTGGGTTGAAAAGGAGCTGAGCCACCAATGCCAAGTGCAGTCCCCAGTGTCTGTGTCTGTGCAGTCCCAGTCCCACCCCAGGATTTGCTCATTCTGACCAGAGCTCGTTGCAGGATAATTCTTTTTCCATGGCTCCCAACTTTGTCTTCTTGACGATTCCTACATTTTATTTGATTCTAAATCATCTCAATAACAAGTCATATTTTGCCCAAAAAATCACCCTGAGGAGTGAATTCCTTACATTTTTGTGGTTTGCTTCAGCTCTGTGTCCCCTTGATGTTCTGCTCAGAGTCCTTCACCCTGTTTCAGGATCAATTTTGTTGTATAATAGAATTAATGAAGGCAGTTTCACCATCAGTTTCTGCTTCCCAAATGTGAACTTGCAAATGGCTTGATTTCTAATTTTATTTTATTTTTTTAAAACAAGTTACTTGAATTAAGACTATAGGAAAGATAGTTTAAGGAGGTTGTGCATGGATGGGGGATTTTTTAATTTCTTAAAAAGAAAATCTTGAATTGATTCCAGTTGAATTGACTGTTTCATCCTGAGATATTTGTAGCTCAATTACATGAGGTAAGTTTTTGGGTCAATATTACAATGCAAAAGGATCAGATAGGCTGAAATGTATATATTTTAAACCGTGATGTGCATGCTAAGTTCTCTTTATTAATAGCTCATCTCATATGGACAGTAACCTATCCTGGAGCCAGCATGGAGGTCTAAGGTAAAAAGAGTCTTGGTAGAGAAATAAGTTAGAATGCCAAAAATAATTCTTTGCAAATGGTTTTTCATTACTTAATCAGTTGCTACCTAGATTTAAAACCCCTACAGGAAATAAATGTAACATAAGTTATGTTAATATATATTGCCCCATTAATGGGCTTTAAATAACATCGAGACAACTTTTATATGGGCTATCTATGAATAAAATTAATATGAGATTTTATTTAGAAGGAAGAATAATTCTGGTGGTAAATCAAACAAAGGACTAGGGGAAAAAAGCACAGTTGTATGTTGAATATAAATACAAAGAAAATTATGTGAGAAATAACAAAGACTTATTCTCTTTGTTATATATTAAAGCAGAACACCAAATTGAATAAGATTTTTATTTTTCAAAGCAGAAACTTGCAAAAAAAAAAGTAGAAATAGGTGTAGTAAAAGATGGAGCTTTGAAACTTAGATAATTAATATTATAGTTAAAATGAGGCTTTAAAAAACACATTTAATGGTTGGGCAGTTTGGAGGATTCATTCTCCTTTCTGTTCATAAACCAGAAAAAATCTAAATGCATTTAAATTATACTTTTTACAAGTTTCTCAGACATATGCACACATATGCATATATAAGAAAGTACCTCAAATATAACTACAGAGCATGGTATGTGCCATAAATGTATCTGTGATGGGGAGTGAGGTGCACACACCCCCTTCTCCTGTTTGTACTATTACAGGAGACTTCCACAAGTCCCTCTAAAATGGTTTCAAATTTAAACTTTTTGGGGAATATTTTTACAAATATTTAAAAACTCAAGCCACGACGCTGTCTGAACACCATACTAAATATTATAGGTACAGCCAGAGCTCAAGTTTCACTGAATGAGTGGAAATGAATTCATGTTCCTGGGCAGCAATATCTGAATCAAAATATTTTAGGTTGTTATTTTTTTTCCCAATGACAAATAATTTTTGATTTTAAAAATATCATCTGGAAAATAATAAAAGCATTAAGAGGTATCAAAACCAGAACAGATGGATGGAAGAGTCCTTTCTTTTTAAGCAGTTGGGTTCTAAAGGAAGAAAAGGAGGCAGTAGCAAACTGGTTTAGAAAAAAACCCATCTCAGTTGAGGTAAGAATCAGAAAAGAAATGGTGGGGAAAGATTGCAAAGAGCATTCTCTGAGCCAGTGTTTTGTTCTGCTCCACTTTCTCTGGACAGATTTAAATGGATTGTTAATGTTATGGAGAGAGGAATTTTACATTTTCTCTGTCATTACAGCAACAGCGGCATCTGCACATCCCGCCTGGAGCCAGGGCTGCCAGCAATGCCAGAAATTTGGGAATTCTGGAGGCATCACATTCCCCACTGGGCATTCACTGGACCAACAGGAGGGTGAAATATCAGCTGGAATATCAGAGACAATAACCTTGGAGAATAACTCAATAACCTCGGCAAATCCGCCGCATTTCCAGCGAAACAGAATAAACAAAACCAGGTTGGTGGCTCAAGGTTTCCAATTCCAAAAGAGCAGACTGAGAAATTACAGAAACTAATTAGTGGAGTCAACGTGATTGAAGTGCCAGGGGACTGAGTGTGAAGGAGCTTTGGAATCTGGAGTCAAGGCTTCAAAATCTGTTTGAAGTGCGCCACAAACAAGGAGGCAGCAATTTACAGGAAATGGAAACGGCACTTCAACATTTGCTTAAAACCCAAATGATCCAGAAGACAGCAGACAGCCAAAAGGTGAGATGGAGCTAATTTTCAGAGAGGTCTTTATTGCAATGGTTAAGGTGTAATAGTGCTCCCACAAAATCAGGCCAAATTGTGCTATACAAAGGACATTTTGGTTAAGGGAAATCAGCCACAAAAATTTCAATGAAAGAAATCAGTTTGATGAATCAGATTTTTTCATAAATATGATTTCCCAAATGGAGCACTCAAATTGCTATGTTTTGAACCTAATTTTAATGAGAATAATGAGGTTCTCCAAGGCATGTTAGTGGCAGGTTTGAGTGATCTGTGCCTTTCTGGCCTCAGGACAGCATTAAATCTGTGTTTCTGCTTCCCATGAATGTAGAGATGGAACATTCAGACAAATAAACTCTTGGGTAGTCAGAGCAAACAAAACAAATTCAGATATTTCTGCAGATTATTTTTACAGTAAAAGAACAGCTGTTGGAGGAATTCATGATGTGCTTCATATATCTGTAATGACAATAAAATGAATTTTTTGTTTACCTCTCTATCATTTATAAAGAGTTTTTAAATTTTATTACAAATATTTTAACAAGCCTTTCCTTCAGAGGGTCCCATTCCTTAAATTTTTCTCTGGTATCTCCATAAGTGTAAAATTTGATGGATTTGGAAGTTACCATGTTAGAATAAGGCAGCTTGTCCATAAATTCTGTATTGTAGGATGTTAATTCACATCCCACTTACCTTGTCTTTACAACATGTAATGCGTAATATATATTTTGGCATATGTATGTTAATCGTAAAACCAAGCTTTTAGGATCTGTTTTAGTATCTTTTACAGTTTTGTGGATTCTCCCTTATGTAACCAGCTGGTTTTTAGGGGTGCATTTCCTGCAGATTTACAGCCAGTGCAGTGGAGTTGTCAGGAGCAGCTGTCACTGTGAAACATCCTCGTGTACCAGGTATCAGAGGAATCGTTGATAATTTGAAATTTTAATATTTTAAAGCAGTACATTAGGCCACACGTTATTTAAAGCACTCAGATTTGTCACATTTGTGCCTTTTCTTCTGCCGCTTCTGAGTTCCCAAATCCTGCAGCTGCTGCTGGCAAACAGATTTGCCCCACAGCACCCCGGCCTTGGCTGCTCCACCTCCAGCTCAGAGGTTCTTCTGGAAAAGGTGGATTTATTAAGGATTATCTGTCTTTTCAGATTTCTTAACACATAAAATTTAAAAGGTAGGATGTCCTTGTTCATGTTTGCAGAACAATAATTGCATATATTTGGCTAATTTTCAGTCTTTCTGTCCTAGTCTAGCAAAACCCCTTTAATTAATATTTCATTAGTATTTGAAAGAATATTGGTCTATAGGGGGAAAAAATCAAGGTTGGACAATGGCTTTAGCCATTATTAATCAAATTATTACTTATTGCTTTAATTAGGAGAGAATAAGAAGGTCTAGAACTGTAGTTTCTGAAAATGGGATTATTCTCTCACTTCCTGCTGGAGCAGAGTCAAACACCCCGGGACTGTGGCAGTGCTGTTGTTCTGTTATTCTGTACCTTTTGTCTCAATGGCAGCACTGAATGCTTTATGGGCTAAATGCAATCTCCCTGTGAATAATAAATCTCTGTTCCTTCAGTGCCAGCTCTGACCTTTTCTGACTGAAATTGTAACACATCATCATAAAACAACGTCCATGTGATGGAGAATCACCTGCCCTGGTGAGTGGTTCTACACAGGGATCCCTAAAGAGCTCTGAGCAGGTACAAATGGGTGACACCAACCTGACAAACTGTCCTGGGAAAGCAGCAATAAATCTGTGTTTTCAACAGTGCTGCGTCTGGAAATCTCTCAAGATACAAAGGAGCAAGGGTGTGATGACATTCTCACATGTGGTGAGCATTCTCTAAGGTAAACCCACGAGGTTCTCCTCAAGAAAATGCTGATTCCATTGATATTAGTCAGTATAAATATTAAAATAGGCCTGTCTTAATAGATATTGGTGTTGTTTTCAGATTAACTGGTTTGGCAAGCTCTCTACTCACAGCAGATTTTTTAAAGTAAAAAAATATATTCTGGGCACTTCCTGATTTCATTCTTTGCTCTGAAAAATTATTAGATTTTCATACAATTTTTATCCCCTTTGAACAGGTGCTGAGTATGTGAAGAAGTTCTTTGGATTTGATTTCTTACTGTGGAATGGTTTATTCTCTTCATGAAATCTTTTGGCGTATGGATTTTCTACAAGGTAGTGACTGTCGTTGTTTTATTTATAGCAAATTCCAGATAACAATAGAAGTTCAAAGAAAGTACTTGAGTTTAAAAAAAGTAGGAATTATTACATATCTCTGTTGGACTCCCAAACTTAGTCTACGGTATTTCCATTTACCCTTTTACCTGTGTGTGTATATATACATAGATTTTAAAATATTGTATATAATATAAAAAAAATAATTTCTGTCTTTCTTCCACATGTTATCAGTTATTTCTGTCATTTAAAGCATAGTCATTTAGGTCTCTGTGCAAGCTGATCTATATGATCTTTATAAAATATCTATGGCTTGGAGAACTCTCATGTATGAGTTATGAAAAGAAGCACAGGGAAATTTTTCCTTTCCTTTTCTCCCCGCTCCATCATGTCATGCTTGCAGTTAACCTTTACTTATTTAATCCTACTTTAACCATAATTGCATATTGTCTACTCCATTCATTTGGCATCATTCAATTTTTGTGTGATCTTCCCATTTTTGCAGTATTGGAAAGTAATCTAACCAAAGTTTCAAATGTTTCTTCTGCTCGCATTATGACACAGGAATAAAAAATATCACCAAGGAAACGGTAGACTTCAGAGACAATTTATTCTTTTAAGTCAGACCAAAGTTTAATTTAGATGAAAATCCTGGAAGACATAATTCCTCACAAAGTCAGTAATGTTCTACTCATTACCTGGTAATGATAGTCTAATTCTATCAAAAGGAATTTTTAAGAATATAGCTGCATGTCTGAAACTTAACAATTGAGAATGAAGATGACACTATCCAAAAGCTTAAGAAAACACATTAACTGAAGCTAGAATAAATCACCAACAAAGAACATTGTCATTTTCTCAGCTAATATTTCACCCCTCCAGCCTCATCCCAATATAGCTTTTACATTTTTAGGTAGTGGCATAGAAGTGATGGGCACATCCAAGCACGTAGAAGGGCACTGGAGGTCACTTTTAGAAGTTTCCTTCAACTTCTGATGTTCTTCCTTGTGTTCTTTGTAGCCATCAAGGGCCATTCTGCTTTTCTGTGTAGCTTTGCCATATTAAATCCTGTTTTATTAGGAATAAGATCCAGTTTCTGGATTTGTGCATTGTCCGTCCTCTGTGTCTCCAGTTGATTGGTGACAGATTAAACCACACAAGGATGGTCACAGCTCACCTTCTGCAGAGGACATTCTTAAAAAAAGCTTTATTCTGAATTTCTGTTTAGGATACAGGTCTTTATCTCTTCATTGAAATGTGGGGATACTTCAAAAAGAAACCCAGAGCTTAGTCTTAAAAATTCCCTTACTCTTGCAAATTCCCTTGCAGCTCAAACATGACCAGATTTCAAAATTTTTGGTTTCTATCTCAGCTTATTAATTTATATCATTAACTGCATTCCTTGGGTATGAATTTCAGCCTGAGTTATAAAAAATTTGTTACTCTCCTCTAAGTGCTAAAACACACTCAGAGAAACAGGGAGATATATTAAACCTTTCATCTTCAGACTATTAAAACAGTATTTGTATTTTAGCATTTTACCTCTTACTATTATTTTTCCTTTCTTGCCAGCAAAATATGGCAAGGAAGTTCTTGTTCTTATATGCTTTTGGATTATTCTTCCATACATTGAGTTAATAGGAAAAAGGCTGAAAGTTAACTTTTCATTTTACATTCCTTTAATAAAGAAAATAAATTTTGTGATACATTTTATGGGCCCTTAATAATGTTATGCATATTGGCTGCAGCTCAGAATCAGATGAATTTTCTGCAGAATCACAGAAATTTCACCTTAGACTTTAACCCATGATAAGCAGATTCTAAAACAATATTCATTCTAAAGATTGAGTTTTCATCTTAATTTTGCACAATAATATGCCAGCAAAATTAAACATAAATTTCTAGCAAATAATTTGACTTTTTTGTTGTGTTATCCTGATCATATAAATCTAAATTTTGTTTGGCTGTAATGCAATCTGCGTCCGTCCGTCCATCCATCCATCCATCCATCCATCCATCCATCCATCCATCCATCCATCCCCTGCATGATTTAAATAACTCGCAGACATCTTTTCACAAAGTGGAATACTCAGCCTCTTGACAATGTCTGTCCCTTGCTTTTGAAATGGAATAATCAGAAGTGAGAGGAAAAAAAGAAGAATTTATTGTAATAATGACAGCACTCCTTAATGAGTGTTTTGCAGATTTGTAGATTTCTGTGATTGTGATGGCTCTTCTCATATTCATGTCTCAAGAAGTCTTTGCTTGATCACAGAATAATTCATGAAAGAACTCATGAGAGACGAACCACACATCTCTGAAAGGTTGCAGCCTGAACATCTGCTGGAGCCTGTAAATTCGAGTAAAACCTGCAGGACTGATGCTGCAATCCTTTCCCTTTATAAATTCTTATTTTTCAATAAGCTTCATGACTGAAACCTGCATCTGTACTTACACAGAAAACACCGTGGGTGTCTGGCAGGTTTCCAGGCTGTTTATGAGAGAGCACTGCTCAGAGGAGGATGTAAAAAATGTGAAAAAGGGAAGGAATGATGCTTGATTGCAGTTTGTACATAAACTTTCAAGAGGTGAAATTCTAAACCAAATATTGTATGGTGAAGTATGACCTGCCTGTGTGTTGATTGTAGTGTTATTTCACTGTATATATTACTGAGTTTGCAGTGTTAGTTCCCATATGAATTTATGAAACAGCTAGCCATGACTGAATATTTGTAACAACATTAGAAATCAAGAAAATGTAATAAGAAAAAAACCCTGAAATGTATTGGAAAATCAAGCATGTCATAATTTTGGGGTTTTTTTATAGGCTGTTCACCCTAATATTGAGTGATCTATTCTAGTTCTAGGTTAGGAACAGTGGGTGAGATTTACCAACTAGTGTATTTTTTCTTCTTTCCATAGGAAAATTGTGTGTTGATCTTGGAGGGCACATCCCAAAGAACAATGTCTCACATTTGTAGCTGGGGGTTGGTTTTATACAACCTGGAGTTCCTCATAAGTTCATTACCCTGTCTTAAATCAGCTCCTAAGAGAGGTGCCCTGGTGAAGGAGCTTTTACAGTTCCTACACTAGAGATCTGCTTCCTCACATATAAAAACAAATGCCATGTAGTTTTGACACTCTTTGCTGTCATACACAGTGCAAGGACCTTTTCTGCTATAAAATATTCATTGTGGTTAACTTCTGACAAATAATACACTGACTAAAATATCCAGCTATGGAAATAATTCAAGCGGCGACCTGGAAGGAGGCTTTGTTCTCAGTCCCTCTGTCCTTTGCTTGAACAGAAGTGATACTAACACAAAAAATATCACTTGTTTAAAGCTGTGAAAGCAGAATTAGGAGTGTGCAGACTTTTTGTGGCAAAACTGGGCCATATTTCTTCCTGCAACATTATGAATGCCTGAACCAGTTGAACTAACCAGGGTTATCTGAGGGGACAGTTGAGATGATGATCATGGGGAAAGCAATCAGCGAGATTTCCAAACATCCTTGATTAGTAGAGGGCAAATACATTATAAAGGACATAAATCTAAGAGGAAGTTGCTGTGAAATGGGAAACTGCCTCAGTAGCAAGAGGCTTGGAAAATGAACTTTGGATTTGTTATAGTTAAAAGCCCTGAGGCTCTCTGCCTAGCACACATATGATATGGAGAAATGTAACAGATGCTTCACTGAGGGACTGGAATGTAAATCAGTGTAGGAGCATTAATCTGTGCAGAGCTGAGCGTGGTTTTATTCTGAAGAAAAACTTCTGAATTAGAGAAGTTAAACAAATGTGATTTTTCCACTCATTCCACTGTGAATTGCATGAGGTTTTATAACAGGAACAGTTCCAGGAGGAAGTTATCTTTGTTATCACTATATCTGTGTGTGGATGGCATTGATTCAGTACTTTCCAACTGGATACAACTAGTTTTTGTAAACACCTCTTATTCTTCATTATTTGCTTAATCAGCCAAAAGTTTCCCTTTCTGTGAATGTAAGAAATAGAAATATAGTTTAATGTGATGATTGACATCACATCAGCAATTGTGACCCTTCACTGCCTCAGAAACCTCTAAGTTCACAGGGCCACAAGAGCAATTTCAGAGGTTTTCCATTAAATATTAACACCCCTCAAACCCACTTATTATAAAATTGTAGAGAAACAACAATTTTAGATAAAATTATCTCCATTGTTAAATTCTGAAAGTCATATATAAAAAAAGAAATTATGCATTTCTATTTTTTCACTCTTCAGCTGTGTTACAAACCCTACCTGTTGTCTTCTTTCACTCTGCTTTCTATTTTAGTTTCTAACAAAAAAACTACGAGTGTTACTGTCCTCAAAGCACTCGAACTCCAGAAGTGTGACAAAAATTTGCACTTGCATCTGGTATATTTTGAGGCCTGTTAGTGTTTTTGGTAGCATCTCCAAGAAATTTTACTGTTCTTTTCAGCCATTGTTGAGAATTCTATATTTATTCTCAGCATCATCAGTTCAGTGTCTCCTCCTTTTCATTTAAGTTAGCTTCTCTTCCTTAATTTAGTCTTTTAAATTAGATTATAAAAAGCAATATGTGTGTTTTAGCCTTGCTTTCAGAAATGTGTTTTAATTCCAAAATGGGGATATGATTTGTAGATTTAAAAAAGGTGCCATTTGGTTTTGTGTTATTTTTGCTTTGTTCCAATATTTTCCACATAAGTAGAAAAGAGTGGGTTGATTGAATTACTTGTTGAGCATGGTATTATTCTGCACAAATTATTGAAGAATTGGCTACAGTGAGTCGTTTTGAGGTATAGTAACACTAGAAATGGGAAATTAATGGCTAAAATAATAGACATTCAACACTTTTGCTTAGGGGTGCAATGACAAGAGGAAAGGTTACGATGGAAGCATCTAAATGAAAATGCATGAGTTCCACAGCTTCCTGGAAAAGAATGCCAACAGAATACTAAACACTTCCTTTTAAATTTCTTTTTAAAGATTGTGTGTATTTCTATCCAATTTTATATCATTAGTTTAGAATTAGGAAAAACCTTTTTAAAAATACCACTGGGGTTTTTTCTTGCTTGAGGTTAGGATTGGAATCTTTTGCTTTGACCTTTTAAAATATGTTTCTCTTTATGTTTCAGTTTAGATTTCATATTCTCTCGAGCAATAACTAAAATATATCCATTCATCTAAAATCTATTCATCAAAATCCACACCTCATTAGTTCTTCTTGTCTGTCATATCTTAATCATTAGAATTAGCTTATAAAATGTTTGAGGATTGAAGAGCTTTCATTTGTTCAATTCGTAGAAAGGTGGTTTCTTTTAATAATCAAATTAACAACATAAGATTGTGAAACTGAGTATGAATTTCAGACAAGAATTTGTTTTTTTTAAAAAGGCTGGGTAGGAAGAAATGTCATAGCAGAACACCAGGCATTTTTAGAAAGAGAGGAAAATCTAGGTTGGGAGGCATCTCTGGAGCCCATCTGGTCCAACCTTCTGTGAAAGGTTATCCCTGTCAGGCTGAGGCAGGGATAATTCCAGCAAGGAACACGCCACAACTCCTCTGTGGCTCATTCCAGGATTGCTGTTGATACTTGCAATGAACTGGTTTCTTATTCCAGACCAATATTTCCCCTGACGCAGCTGAAGTCCATTCCGTCCTGTCCTCCATCACTTCTGGAGTTCCCTCTTAGGCACTGGGAGTTTGGGATTGGTTTTTCCCTGGGCATTCTCTGCTTTGGATGAACAAAAATTCCTTCATACTCCTTTCACCTGCCAAGCCCTCCTAAAGTCTGATTGTCTTGGTGTGTCTCTGCTGCGCCTTTCCCATGGTTTATTGTCTCAATAAACCATTGTCATGGTTTATTGAAACTGGGGGATCAGAGCTGGACAAAGCATTCCAGGTGTGGCCTGGCAAGTTCAAATGGGTTGGAATGATCACATTCCCTGATCTTTGGGGCTTTTCTCTGGCTGATGTAACCCAAGGTGCTGTGAAAAACCCTGCCTGACAGGGTGAGTTTCTGGTCATGTTTATCATTCAAAAAAATCCCAAACTAAAACCAAATTTCCAACAGCAATGACATCTTCCTTTCTCATATCCTACAAGGTGCCTCCAGGCCTGCCTTTGGAGACATTTTCTTCTCTATGAAAAAAATCCAATTTATCTTTGTAAACCCACCTGAAGGCTTTAATTGAAAAAAGCAATACATCTCAGAATATGGTATTTATACAGTCTCCTTTACTTACACTTGATAATTAATACTACATGCCATTGGATTTTTTTTATTTTTTTTGGTGAGGATTTGAAATCTGCTTTAGTAGTTGGCCAAAGAAAATGAAGATTTATTGATATAGTCTATTTACCCCCTATTGTATGTAACCTTCACACAATAATCAATCCTGTTAGGACTATGGATCCTGAGTCTACCACTCAAAGGTCAAAAGTGAGAAAAATTGATCATCTGTTGTATACCTGTATATCAAGATATATAGTCTTTCTTCAAGATGCCTCTCATTAACATTTCTAGAATAACATTCTTCTAATAGAGTTTTGTCAGCTAAAGTTTAAGATCCAAACTTTTGCACCAGAATTATGCCAGAATTTAAAAATTACAGTTGGAAATCACAGCAAGCTATTTTTACTATGAGAGGAACCTGTTAGTTACAGAAAAAGAAATCAACCATTATGTCATTTGGAAGTTTTTACAATTAAAAGTTTTATTCCTAGAGGAACTGAAAGACAATTAAATGAAATGCTAACAACAAATTAAATGCTTTATAGGTCAGTCATCCCATTAGGTCTCTTTAGGGAAGCTGTTCTCATATAAAGCATGCCATAACCTATTTGCATAATGATTCTATCTTAACTGTGCCTTCTGCTCTTTTATGGTGTGTTGTTTATCCTAGTGCAGGGCTGATATAGTGGAATTGCAAAGAAAGTAAAAGCTGCTATTTATGGCAGGCAAAACACTGCACCATCCAGATAGATTATGCAGGACAGTACCCAAACTGCAAATATGATTTAACACACACAGACATTATTCTGCCCTCATTGCAGTGGCTTAATTGTTTGAATTATATATACACTGTTACCATCATTGTTTTAGGAGATTATCCACACAAAAGCAGCTCCAGCCAGTGTGGGGAAGCTTGTGAAGGAAAAGACAAGGTTGCCAAAGACACTGCTGATGGTCTGGGCTTCTTGGGAAAAGCAAACCCCTTTCCTAGGGGAAAAAAAAACACCAAAATGTTCATCTCTGAATCACACTGAGACAAACATTCTTTCAAAATTTTGAGGGAAAGAAATGTAATAAAATGACTCTTGATTTCTGGCTTTGGATTTTAGTCCAGTTGTTTACAAGATTGGTTTCGTCTCCATGGGCAGAAAGTGAGTAGCTAAAAATCTTGGTAAGGAGTTGGAAAGCTCTGTCTTTTATTAACTTATTTTTTTAAATTTTCACTATCCTGTTTTCAAAATGTAGGGAAGAAACATAAACAATTCTATTAGTAGCATTTGAACTCACAGCAGCCTCAATTTACTTGATCTACTGTAGGGAGTTTCTAAAGCTTATTTTTCCTTAAACCTGATTTTGTCCCTCTGGTTTTGTGCATCCTCAGAAAACTCATACAGAGTTTGGAAGTGCAAAGTGTCTTTGTTTCACTGTCTGAACGGGACTTCTTGGATCTTAACAATATCAGCTGCAGGGGAAGGCACTGGAGGCCTATTTTGCAGGCTGCAGGAGGAATTGCTGTGATAAAGCCATGGGATCAAAAGCCCTGAGGGACACAAACAACAGCTCCTTGCAGTTTGCCATCTTTAACCAATTAACTGCAGAGTCAGTCAATTGTCAGTTCCAGCACAGGGCCAGGGATTCAAGAGCAGGGCTGAAGCTCTGCTGTCAGTGGCAGATAACCACCAGACAGGTTTATTTATCATCCAGGCACACACCCTTTGGAGCAGACTGTCCTAACAAGCTCTCTCAGTGCTGGGGACTGCCCTGCAGCATCACTTCCATCTCGCTTTTCACTCATGTTCAAACCTTTCAAGTATCTGACTAATTCCTGAGAAAGTGCTGCCTTGCTGTTTGGGGACTCAAAGAGGGTGGTGGAGTTTTCAAAAAGACCAGGTACTCAAGAGTTCACAGATTTTCAAAAGTAGATATTGGGTGAAACTTATTTATGGGTGGCTTTACCCTGGAGAAGACTCTCAGACTGCTAAAAAGGAGAATATTAATTCTTCTTCATGCATCATATTGTGGTTAGCTTTTCTGCTCTTGTGCTGATGCAATGGAATTTAGACTCTATAAGAAAGGCAGTTTTGAACTCTATTCTGGCATATGCTGCAAAATTTTAACTCAAGTATCTTGGTTCTGCAGTTGGCAGTACTGAGATTTGTCACTTTTTGTCACACTGCCCTGGATTCTGTGCCAGGACCAGTGCTGATCACATGGTTAAACTGATCCTGATGGTTTTACTAATGAAGGCTCTGGATTTTGTTCCGTAGGGAAGTCTTTCCCTGGATATGAACCTCTCCTGCTGCTGGCATTGAGCCTTGTTTCTCTCTTCCAGGCCTTCTTGAGATCATGTTGTCCACACTACAGCCAAGCACGAGTCAGTACCAATTCCAGTTGGAAAATTCCAAGCCTGGGTGCAGAAGTACCAGGCACAGCCAATGTCTCTGTTGCTGTTAGCCAAAACACAAATCTATATATATATTTTGCTTGAGAAGTACCAGAATTTGGATTTGTCTCTGTACAAAACTCTGGAAGGTGAGAATTACATTTTACACTTTGCTTTATTGAATTATTTCCTTCCAACAAAATGTGTATTTCTCAGCAGGAGTATGACACTAAATGTCACAAAAATGAATTAAGCAATTTCCTCCAGAGACCTGAAATAACTTCCTTTTGCTACTAAGGAATTTCAAGGAACATCCTCTGGTGGACCTCAGCAAATTAAAAAGATCACATCTGCTGCTCTGGTGTCTCAGACCTTCTTCCTCTCAACATTTATTCAGTATTTACTTTTCCTTCTCATAGCATGCAGATGTTTGCTGTAATTTTAGCTTTGGAAGAAAGTAAATCATGACTTTCCGTAGAATTTTAAACATGATCTGAGGATGAGGTTAGTGGATGTATCTAAGGTGAAATGAGTGGGGATTCAGTCTCCTGAAGACAGTGAATTTTGCTTCAAGTGCATCAAAATGAGGCTTTCCTTACTTCTTTGTCTTGGCATTCCTGAAATGGCTCTTGTGGCTTTACAGGTACCTCCCTGCTGTGGTCCAAACTGTTCAGCAATGAAAGGAGCATCTCACTTGCTTTTGAATGTCCCCAGAGATGGAAAGTCCTGCAACCTGTAACACCTCCATCAGCCAGGATTGAGGCAGGTGTTGTCTTCCCCTTTTTCTCAAGAATTCTAGAACATGACCCTTTGTGTTCTGTTTTCCTGGGTGGGGCTGAGTGTCCAGAGGTTTAAATAATTTCAGAAATTTATAAGTTCTAGGGCAGTGTTGCATTTGATCCGCTTTCTGTCAGGGGATTTCGCATTGGGTTCTTCAGAAGAAACTGTGGGAAATGGGGAGGAGATAAAGTTGTATTTACTGGACTGTCATGTTTAATCATCACCCTGCCCCGATCAGCCTTAAGCTTCTGATGCATCATTTTCTCTCTGCACATCATGGAAAGCTGTGGAGAAAACTCTCATTTCAAATTATGAACAGTGAGGGAAGAGTGCTCATTGTGGTCACCTTCTTGTGCTATTCAAGACAGAAGGGAAATATCAAAGAGAAAATATTAAGAAGTAAATTAGAAGCATAGTTTCAAAAAAAATCTCTTTTGCTTACCCAATATCTAATTGTTCAGCATTCTCTTATCTTCCCTAAATCCAGCATCCTTTATGCCCCTGAATTGTTGCATATTTATTGAACTACTTTTGATTTTTTTTTTTTCTGTACGAGTTTCTGTACATAAAACACTTGATTTTACTGAGGTAAGAAATAAAGGGCAAAAGAGGAAGAGAAATTTGCATATAAAGCACTGTCTGGGGCACATTCTGCTGGATTATGTGTCTTCAAAGGCTTTCTCTGGAAGTATTTTACAAACAAGATTTCTTCCAAGTTAGAGTGATCCAAAGTACTATGTACATAAATATTCTACAGCCAATTTAAAACAAGGGATGCTGGTTGAAGCTGTATTTTTCTACAATAATATTTTAGAGAATTATTATTGTAAAATCATATCATATACCAGGATTGGTATAAATAGGCAATAGGTTTAAAAATAGCTTTTCTAGCAATTAATTATTTCCAGGTCATCTCTCTAACAGTACATGACACCAAAGAAAGTTCATGCATGAGGTACCAGCATAGAATTATTTCTAAATGCTTGAATTTACTGAATTTGAAGCCAGAAATTTGTGTTGACACCTTAAAAGTTTGTTACATTATGGCTGGTACATCAAAAAGAATGTTCTGCCAGGTTTTGATTCATTGTTATTAACACTTAGCACTCAAAGCAGCACATAAAAACACCAGGCCAAATGTTCCAGATCCCCCAGCTTTCCTCTGTTGATATCAGCAATGTCTTCCCAGTTTTAACACACTTCATTAATGAACACCCCATGCCAGATGTGTCCCTGTTTAAATGCCTAAAAATAACTCTTAAGTTGTTCCCTGGCAAATGCTAAGCTGACATAAAGATGAGCTTATGGCAATAATTATATGGCTGCCTTTAAGGTTTATGTTGCACTTGCAATTGAACACACAATTTGGGATTTTTACACTGAGAATGGTCTTGAGGCTACTGCTTAGGAATGGGAGAGAAAAGTTACAATAGAAAGGCAAAGGCATATAATTAATTTTGTCTAAGAGTTATACTTAAAGCAGGGAACAGACGGACAGATTTTAAATCTGAAAATCCCATCACTTGCCAGCTGTAGCATGTCACATATAACATGGCTCCCTCCAACAGAGAAAAATCCCACTTGAAATGTTGGCTGGTGCCAGGAATATTTTGCCAGTTCTTTTACTGTTACAGAAAGAGTAATTGCTGTTTCTCATAAAATAATATGTAGGATGAGGGAGAAGTTGATATTTAATATTTTCGTCAGAGGAAGAGAGAGAAATATGCCAAGGATTAACATAAAACCTTACAGAAACTTTGTCCTGAGGACTTGTTTAACACATGATGTCCTGATTCTTATTTCCACTCTTTGTATTCCTTTCTTTGTGGTCAGCAGGTATAACTGGAGTATATTCAATCCTTAAAAAGATTTGTGATGGAACTATAATTCTGAATGTCATCTTGTGACAATAACACTGATGTTGGTAGTGGTTGCATTGAATTACTGCCTACAGCCTATAACTCATTTCAATGTAAGTTTTGCTATTTTATGTGGTCTGTTTTCTAAAAACTCTCCTTGCACATGCTTCCCATTAGCTTCCATAGAAGAAAAGGTCAATCCATTTGTTCATTCTCTGAAGAAAATATTACTGCAAGTGCCAGAGATCTTAATTCATTGTTGAATAATTGTAAAGATTTATTATGACTAGCATAGTGGTAGAGATAATCCAGGCTGTTGTCTCTTTGAAATAAGAATGGGAAAACAAGCGTTTAAAAAAAATTCTCTCCGTGTCTTTCATTAGATGAGAAAATGGGAAGAAACATCTGGAGCTGAGTGTGAATTCGAAGGTACAACCTGAAAATTCCCCTGCTGGCTCATTACACCCATTATCTGTCTTCATTTGCTGCCCTTTCTCAGCTGCACCATCCACCATTTCCTTCTGGACTGCTGTTATTCTCTGCTTCATTGGCTGCTAATGAGTTGAGATACAGAACAGCATGTCTTTTTTCTTTATTCTTTCCTAACGTTTACTGAGGGGCTGGAGGCTTGGTTCACTTATTTATTTATTTATTTTCCCTTCATTATTTGAGAGGGAGAACCAGGGAGGGGAGGATGGATGACATCCAGCTCAGCACTCATGGATTTGACTGAGCTTCTGGTAGAACTTTTGGTGTCAATGAAAATTACCCCAATTCTTTTAAATCTTAAAATCTGTTTGCTTCTCCCTCCAATGAACCCTTTTTGTGCAGAGCTGTGTTATATACACGGTCTCATGATTTAGGAGTGATAATGAAGGTAAATGGAACTGTTCACTTTCAATCCCTATTCTGATCTTGACTAGTATGGAGAATAATGATTCACAACTTCCACAACTTCTCTGCATGTCCATTTCTAGACTGGCATTGTAGTTATTCATAAAAAAGCTATTTGGGGGAGGATTCTGTATAAGTGTAAGTCCTAATGTTCTGGTGGTTTGGATTTTATTCCTTGCTCTTTGTTTTTATTTACATTTTTTCCTTCTCAAGTTGCTTCTCAAGGCAGAAAACAAGGAAGAAAACAGTTTTACAGTGTGTCCTGTCTTCTAGTCTCTCCAAAATGAAAATCTCAATAAGGAAATAAATTTTTACTAAGTTGATTGGACTCTTTCTGCAGTTCTATAGGTTCTACCAAAATGATCCCTTAACTGGAAGCCTTGGTAATTCCCACCAATGACCAAATCATCAATGTGTAAAGGTAATTATTTTTTTTTAAACTATATAATTATATGATTGACCCTTCAAATAATCTGTAATTAACATTGACATTTGCTGGCTGGCACTGCAATTTGTGAAGTGTGTTTAAAGGTACCCCCATCACAGGTTATGAACCCCACCAGCCTTTTGACATTCATCAGCAAAAGTGACTTTTTCTGTGAATATTTTTATTCTCTTCACGTGGTTTTGGAAACACTTGCAAATTTCTCCTCAGGTAAATAATTTATGAGCACATTTTTCCCTTCTATCCTTAGACTTCAAAATGGGATGAAATGATTTTTGAAACTCGGGTTTTCTCATGAAAGCCAATATTTATTACTGTCTATTGCCTGTGTAGGAAGTGATGACATGTAGATTCTATGGGGATTATTTATCCACATATTATAATTTATATTTTGCTTTCCAGTAGTTTTGCACAGATGTAAATGTAAACCCAAACTTTGAAGGTGTCATATAATTGCATAAAATAACAATTTCTGAGTCTGAGTGTGTTTTACTCCAAGCTTTTGGCAACTCCCAGTGCTACATGCAAATATATTTATGCAAATCTCTCTGTCATCAAGCCTAGGAACCCAGCTCTGCATTGAGAGAGAATCTGTGATGTAAAATTCACCTTTAAGTAGAAAATCAGCATTTCTATTCACACCTGAAATTGTTTTTTGTTATAGGTTTATAGCCAATGAATTTATGGGCTCTGTTGCCACACTGTAATGTATTTATGTCTTCTAGAAAAATAATGTGGGAAGGATTTGTCCAAGGTGTGACAGCCTTGACCTAAACTTTGTGACATGAAGTCACAATGAGATTTCTGCTCTCCTTTATTCGATTTGTATTTTAAAAAAATACAAGTACAATGTTGCAGCAGAACCCAGATGGCAAAGGAGCAAAACTTGGACTTGGAGAGGAACTTTGGGAAACTTCTTCTTCCCCAGGTAGCAGCAAAATTTCTTCTATGAAAGACAAAAGAAATGAGGCAGAGAAGTCACTAACTAGAACAGATTTGACAGAGGTGTGAAATTGAGTTAAAATTAATTGAATAAAATCTGAACATGAATACTAAGAAATAGGAAATTGTTATCATGGTGTCTGCTTAATTTACAGACTGGGGTAGAGATGTGCAGCAGATCAGAAAAGGAGTTGTCTGGAAAAAATATGAAAGGCCAGGCTCAATAAGATATTTCAGAGGTAAAGTTTGAAATAATCATATTAAACCAACTTGAAATGGCTTTAAATCTCTAAATAAAATGTATTTGCATAAAAATATGAGGAATAGTGTGCCGTGCCTCCATGGGCTTATCTAAATCTAACACATGTAAGCCCAGTTAAGAACCGTGTGCTTTTGACTTCTGCACTTTTTATATCTCATCAGATTACTGGGAAAGCAAATAAATAAATCCCTGTGCTTCTCAGAATAAAAGAATCAGGGAATTCAAAGATCACTGATTTGCCATTAATTCCTAATGACTCCACAGAGTGCAGTGCAGGATTTATCAGAGACGTGTCCTGCCCTGGTGGGGAGCTCTGGATGCCTCACAGAGAAGGAAAACAATGAAAATAATTGCCTTGGGGAAATTATTCCTTTATTCTCTGCTTCCTTTTCAGGACTGTGCACAAAGCTATTTACTCAATAATAGTGGAACACAGTTTGGGATGTTCTGATGTTCCTATGAAAATTAGAAGGTTAAATAAGAGGAAGGAAAAAAAAATCGTGGTAGGCCTTTCTTTAAGTAGAATTTATGTTTCATTTTAGTTTAATGCTGGCAGTTGCAATTTGTGATCAGCCTGTGGCTGTGCTGACAGGTCATGGCTGGATGCTCTCTCCAGAGCACAGGGAAGCAGATATGGGACATGCTACAGCTAAAACAATAAAAATCCTCTCCAGATCAGTCTGAGACAACTTTCAGAAATATCTAAAGGACACTCATTACTCATTACCCAACAACAGACAGCACTGAGCTTAAAACGTTATAGTTGGATATTATAACTTAAAACAGAATTTCAATAATACAATGTGATGATTTTCCATCCCATTTGCCATCAATTTTCCTTTATTTCATAACAATTCTGGCTTGTGTTTAGGATTTATAAGCTGCCTGTTTTTTCTAAGAAGGCACCTAACAAATTTTGACACAGCCTTTTGATGCCCGCTGGTGAGAATGAAGATTAAAGTGGCTTTACAGGAAAGATTTCATTTGAATTTATGCACTACAGTACATGTATGGAAGTAGCTACAAATGTCTTTGACTGTCCATAAATATGAACTGAAATGGAGGTTCATTTTCGTGAAATTTTTGAGAAGAAAGGTCCATCAGGTATTCTTTATGTCTATAGAAAAGACTCCAAAAAAGAAGGAACGAGCCTCATAAGGTGTTTGAAAAGAGGAGAGTTCATCAAAAATTGGTGAGGATTATTAAAGCCATTGTGGTTAATTTGTGAGGGGAGAATGAGTGAAGGAAGGTATTTAAAGTAGGGATGATTTAAAGTAGGGATGAGCCCCTGTTATTCCAGGGCTCCTCAGAAGAAGGCACATGATTTTAGGGATGCCCCCCACTTCATCTGCGCCTCACTCTCCCATTTATGGCTGAGATTGGCACCCAAATCCCCCCCAAATCTGTCTGTGAGGTGGAAATGAAGGGAAAGGAGCTGATGAGGGTGTTTGGGCTGCTGGCAAGCACCAGGAGATGCAGATGAGAGCAGGGGATGTGTTTCATGTCGTTCAAAGCAGCGCAGATCTCTGCTTAGATGGGAGAGCCTCAGTTCTGCTTCCTGCCCTTGATAAGAGAGGAGCTCTTTGTTACCATGAAAATTTAATTAAAAAAGCCCCTCTCAGTCTGAAAGGAAAAGTTTTTACATGAAGTTCCTTGCTTTCTCCAGTGCTGGGTTTGTGGCCATGAGAGATAAGTCATTACCCAGATCAGCTCCACTGTCGTGGTTCTGCTCGTGGAGATAAAATTAAAAGTCCAATTAAACACAGCCAGGAGGCAGGAAAGAAGTGAAATAATTATCTTAGACTTCCTGTGCTTTCTAACTGAAATAAAAGAATGCACTGAGATTATCAATAATCTACCTAAAGTCAGTATATTAACAAAAGGAAGGAGATATAACCCCTTAGAAAGCAAACTCACAGGAAAAAAAGAAAATACCCAAAGGCATTAATGATAGGTTTTTCTGCAGGAGAAAAAGGAGCAGTTTAACTTCTCTGCACATTATTTTATCTCTCAGTCAAAGAACAGGTAATTAAATCAGTGTCTTCCACTCTGTTCAGATTTCCTTCAGCAATGTGTATTAGTGTGTTAAAAACAGTACTTTGCCTTGTCTCACTTGGGGAGTGTGTAGATAGTTTCAAATAGATAGTTTCAAACTTAAAGAATAATCTAATATAAAATTCTGAAGGAAAAATATAAATACATTTCAACCTGGCTTACCATTGTGTTTGGAAACATTGATTTCAATGGGAAAAAATATCACACATGAAGAGAGAGCTGCAGGTAATAATAAAAGTTAATACATCATAAATATAATAGTAGTCGAAAAAGAAATATATTTTTCCCAATCATAGTATCACTGCAGCTAACTTCTTTAAATCTGATTGTATATTTTAAAAAAATTAATTTTCTTTGATTTTTCATTTGGTCAAAGAAAATTGTGAAACTTTTATCTCCCTGGCTACGTATGAAACAACTTTCTTCAAAAACATTTCTGTCCTAATTTTAAATCTTTCCTGACTTTCCTGAATGCTATTCATATCTGCTAGGCTTACCTAGATAAATCAAATAAATAAGAATGCTATTTCCTTTCCAGATAAACTTGCTTTTGAATGGAAATAGTTTTCATGTTTTTTATTTGTAAATCTTCTAAAATTCTCTCATCTTAACTAGATCTTTGCAATGATTGTTTCTATACTGACAAGAGTATATTTAAAACCCATTCAAACAGTTCTGAAGGAAACTTTTATAATTTAATGTATTTTAGAAACACTGCATTTTGCAACATGGTAGAAAAATGCAATAGGGAGGCAGATAAAAGCTCAGACATTAAAGATAAGAAGCTACTGTAGCTTAATATTGATGAAATAAATACTAGACATTGGAGAAGTTTCATTTTTTTAGGGTTTTTTCATATTTAAAGTAAATTAGTTGTCAGTTGAAAAACTATATTTTATTTCCTAGTCTGCTGCTCGTTGCCTAACTTCCTTGTAAGAAACAAAATCCTTTTTCCATGCTATTCTTTAAAAAATTTGAACCAGATAATTTATTCTGTAACAACTTTACTTTTGTATTCTGAGTCAGTTTTGTCCTGTGGAACTTTTTGGGTTGGTTTCCCAACAGCCACAAAAGGCTGAAAGATTTTTCTTTAGGTTTAAAAAGGTTGTGGTTTATTTGTTTAAAAATGTCAGCAGTCTGAAGTAGCAAATGAGTTTAAGCTCCTAAAAATGCAGCATTGCTTAAAAGCAAGTGGCCTTGGAGAAAGGTTGGGATGCTCTTTTGGAAGCTCAGTCTCTTGAAGTTTTTATTTTAAAAGACATTTTACATTCATTCAGCCTCAGTTATTTGTTCTTGGTTTTGCCAGTTAAACCTATGATCTGTGAGCTTTTAAATACTTATGGAAACACTTTTATTTTGTTTTTCCACATTATCTCACTCTGTATTTTATTATCTCAGCATCATCACCTCTGTGTCACTCAAAGGCTCCCATTGAGTCCCAGGTCAGGCTCCTGACCCAGCCCTGGATCTTTCTGCTTCCCATGGAGTTGTCATCATGAGGCTCATCTCAATTTTCACAGATCTACTCACAGTTAATTAACTCTGAAATTCAGAGCACTGAAACCTTTTATTTTCATATGCAGAAGGGAACGCTCTCATCACTATTTATCCTGGAAAATGAACAACTCTGGAAAAAAGAGCCTAAGCAGCCAAAAATAATCTATATAAAATATGCATTGAGTCAGGAGAGGGAAGGGAGTCAATAGAGTTCTTATAAATTCTGCTAGCCCAAGGGCATCAGTGACTTGCAGCGTAAGCCAACGTATTAAGTGCTTTGTTTTGACAATTTACTTACAAATAAATTTCTGTTTTCTCATCCCTAGTGAAAGAGAGCTGAAAACTCCAGCTTGGGCACGTGGATCTCTCCTTCAACCTCTGCCTGTCCAAACCTGTGGCTGTTTTATGAATGCCTTCTTCCAGCATCTCTGATTTCCTGCAAATGTGAAGGTACTTCCATGCAGGTGACACCAAAGTTATGGTAAATTGGGGTATAAGAAATGGAAGAGAAAATAATTAAAAATCAAATATAATTTGTTCCAAAAAACGGCACCAACAGATTTTGCGCTTCAAGATTCCAAGCCTAAAGTGAGCTGTTTTATAACCGCTAAAGTATGTATTCCTACTTAGCATACAGAAACGTGGTTAAAAACCACTGATTAAGCTGTGTTTTTACAGGAATTAATTCAGTGTTTGTGTCTACAAAAAGATGTGAATTTGATGGGTTTTCATCAAGCTCCAGGAAACACATTTTATTTTTGCTCAAGAAAAGTTACAGTTATGCCTTTCAAATCAGAAATTTTTCTTCTATCTTTTGGTCCTATCTATCTGTTTGTCAGCCATAGTTTCTAAACTATAAAACACAGTTTTAGGAAGGAAGAAAACAATGTTTGCTCATATTTGCAGACAATTTTCAAAGCAGCCACAGCTTCAGCTTTTCATATGGAGTGGATGTACTTCAGTGGAATAAAACAGCAAATAGCCATAAAAAAAAATAGCTCAAAAAGCAAATAGCCCACACAATCCAAGAGAGGAAGTGGGTCTGGCAGTTGTGTTGATGGCTTTTGGATAGCTCTGTTTGATCAGCCAGCCTTCAGCGAGGCAAAGCAGAGCCACAGAACAGTTTGGGATGAAGGGGCCTTAAAGCTCACCCAGTGACACCCCTGCCATGGGAGGGACACCTGCCACTGTCCCAGGCTGCTCCAAGCCCTGTCCAGCCTGGCCTTGGGCACTGCCAGGGATGGGGCAGCCCCACCCTGAGCTTGGCCTTCTCCACAGCACCAGGTTTGCCCAGTCCCACCCCTGCAGCCTGTCCAGGTCCTGCTGCATCCATCCCTCCCTCCAGGGTGTGCCCACCCCACCCAGCCTGGGGCTGCTGAGGGCTCCAACCCCCTGTCCCTGTCCCCAATGGCTCCATCCCACTGTCCCCAATGGCTCCAACCCCCTGTCCCTGTCCCCAATGGCTCCATCCCACTGTCCCTGTCCCCAATGGCTCCATCCCACTGTCCCCAATGGCTCCATCCCACTGTCCCTGTCCCCAATGGCTCCACCCCACTGTCCCCAATGGCTCCATCCCACTGTCCCTGTCCCCAATGGCTCCATCCCACTGTCCCCAATGGCTCCAACCCCCTGTCCCTGTCCCCAATGGCTCCATCCCACTGTCCCTGACACCAATGGCTCCATCCCACTGTCCCCAATGGCTCCAACCCCCTGTCCCCAATGGCTCCATCCCAGTGTCCCTGTCCCCAATGGCTCCATCCCACTGTCCCCATCACTGTCCCCAATGGCTCCATCTCACTGTCACCAATGGCTCCATCCCAGTGTCCCTGACACCAATGGCTCCATCACCCTGGCCCTGTCACCAATGGCTCCACCCCACTGTCCCCAATCCTCCATCCCAATGTCCCTGTCATCAATGGCTCCATCCCCCTGTCCCCATCACTGTCACCAATGGCTCCTGTCACTGTCACCAATGATTCTATCCCGTTGTCCCTGACACCAACAGCTCCATCTCCCGTCCCCATAATTGACACCAATGGCTCCACCCAACTGTCCCTGTCACCAATGGCTCCATCTCGGTGTCCCTGTCACCAATGGCTCCACCCCACTGTCCCCATTACTGTCACCAATGGTTCCATCCCCATCCCTGTCACCAATGGCTCCACCCCACTGTCCCCAATGGCTCCATCTCAGTGTCACTGTCCCCAGTGGCTCCATTCCCCTGTCCCTGACACCAATGGCTCCATCCACTGTCACTGTCACCAATGGCTCCTGTCCCTGTCACCATCAGCTCTACTCTACTGTTCTTGTCCCTGGCCCCAATAGCTCCATCCCCCCGTCCCTGACACCAATGGCTCCATCCCCTGTCCCTGTCACAAAAAGATGTTTAAATGTGTCTGTCTGTGTCTCTCTGTGCCTTCAGCACAAACAGCTCATTGCAGGCAGTCTGGCTTGATGATCAGGGTATCAGAAATCCTTTAATTGTACATTAATTTGCAGTGCCAGCCTGTCAGTGTCAGCTGTGTCACCACCAAGCCTTTCCAAGGTTTGCCAGCAGCCGTGGGCCTGCTGCTGTGCTCATCTACCTCAGCAGCCTTCATCTCACTGAGAAAAACTTGAGAAAAACTGAGTTATTTTGCCATGTCTTGCTTCCACTGATAAAATAATTAATAAAATCCAGGTTATCTCAGAATTTCATTACTGAACATAGTTGGGCATTCTTGTGCCAAACCCATTTTGACTAGTTTCACAGTTTCGCCCTTTGTTTTAATGAATATAGAAATATATAAATTTACAAATATATCTAAAATAACCATAGAAATAACTATATATGGATATATAAATTTGTGTATTTTCATTTTTTACAAATTTATGAAGTTTACTGATGCAAGAAGCCAATTGTTAGAGCGGCCACTCTTCAGTAAGTGTGCTGTGATGCCACGCTGCAATTCAGAGATTTTTCTCTGGCTCAAAACTTTTCTGTTAATTCTTCTGTCTGAAGTTTCAATCTATGGAAAAGCATCACTGCAGACGTGACTGCATCCCTCATTTTCACCTTCCCTGGGGAGTGCCTTTTTGCTGACATCCATTCTGGTTCTGGGAGGAGCTCTGGGGTTCTTTGGGGCGGTGCTCAGGTAGGAGTGAACCCCAGAAGGACGTGGTTTGTGTTTGCTGCTGGGAGCCGCAGTGGCTGCGAGCAGCAGCACAGGGCAGTGACAGAAATGCACAATTGGCTCTGGGGCGGGACGGTGACAAGGCATAAACTGTGACGTGGAATCCCTTTTAACCCATACAGCACTCATGCACATTGACATAACACAGGATAACACGGGCTTCCAGGAAGGAAAGCTGCAAGAATTATGTAGAATATTTGGACATTAATCCTACTTTTCTGTTACAAACTTTACTGGGTAATTTTACTTTAATGACAAGAGAGTTTGAACTAAACTTTCTAGACAATAACTAATAAGGAAAAAAATAATTTAGAAATTGTATGCTTAAGTATTGTTTCAACCATTGTATTAGTATTCAGCCTGTGGAACAGAAAATAAATTCATTCAAAATGCTTTTAGGTTGAACCTGTCAGAAAAGCCACAGGAAGCCAGGAACCAATATCCCATTAAAATACATATCCTTTCAAATTTCATAAAGGCAAAAACTACACACATGAAGACATGTGAAGACAGTCAAATTTGAATTATTTATGAGGATTAAATTAATAAAGCTTTAATTCTGAAGTAATGGATAAAACTTAAGAGATATTATTAGACTAAGAGCATTGGTTCTTGATTTTTTCCAAGCGCTGTATGTTCTCCATGATGTAATTAATGAAACACCTAACTTATGATTTTGAACAGGGTATTTTTATATTGCTCATGTGCTGTTGTGTTATGTGGGATTTTAACAGGTCTTGCTGGACACTGCTCACACTTAATGGGGAAAATGATGAGCTAGAGAACCAAAAACTGAGAAAAGGAGACATTTTTAAACTCAAATTACTGCCTGAGTCTGCAGCTCATAGCAGGACAGGGCTCACCATGGTGGGTAACTGCAGGAACTGGGGGCATTTTGGAGGTGCTCTGTGAGAAATGTTTTCAATATACAGCTGTTTTTTTAAAGAAAGTTTCATATGTTGTTTACTATGCAAATTAAAAAAGGAATTACACATACAAGATTCATCAAAATTTAAGCAATTTATAAGCAAGTAAATATTTACCTAAGGAAATTGTCTCTCATGTGTGCTATCTGCAGTGGAATAGAACAATTAAGGTTTGTAGATTTTATAAGTTTTTAATAGTTAAAAAGAATAGTGGGAGGTGGTAGAAATAATTAGGAAAATAATAACCAATTTGAGTATTTGTCCCTAATTTCTTTTACTGCAGCACACATTTCAGCCTCAGCTGCCAAGCTTAATGGCCAAGCCTACTGGTTTTAATCACAACTTAAATTCTGACTTATTAAAGAAGTCCTTCCAGCTTTACACAATAACCTTTAATCATTAAAATTTAGTTCACTGGTTTCTGTTAACAGAAGTTTGTTTTCAGTACATAATCAGCATGTGCTGGATGTGAATATGTAGAAATTCTTTTTTTTTTCACAGGAATGTGTCTTAGCAACCATGTCCCCTTGATTCCTTTGGGCACACAGGGGAAAGAAATTAAAGTTTCTTTTCTAATTAACATAATGCAGTTAGTCCAGATTGATGAAGGGGTGGCTGTACATCTGTGACTCAGGGAATAAACCAAATATGTCAATTTGGATTAAAAAAAGTAAACATTCCTTGTTCAGCACAGAATTTCAGATTAATTGTCAGCGCAATAATTATGGAAGTGTAATTAATGTTTAGGCTCGGAAGTCGCTTGAGCAACAAGAATGCCCAAGTACAAATCTGTGCTGTTGTCAACATCTCTGCAAGTGCAGAAGTTTTCAGGGTGCTGTTACATGTAATTAAGTCAGCAAGCTGCCTGCTTATCAGCTAAATAAAATGACGAATGGGTCTGACCCTGGTAGGTTTTTGACAGCCATCTCTTGTGAGTGCAGCAGGGCTGCTCTGTGGGCAGGGGGATTTTCATTGCACGTTGTGTTGGCAGTTGTGCCTTTGCTTTCACCTTGCTATGCTGGCATCTTCTCCATCTCAGGCTCACAACTTCAGCTGAAAAGGCAGTTGTTAAAATAACCATAATTAGATATGTTCTTAGTGCAATTATGTTGTGCAGATTAAAACCAAGCTCTAATTTTTAATATTTTTTTCCTTCAGATTGAATTTGTACCCTGGCTACAATTTCAGTTCCAGGTTTTATTTCCATTGTTTGTTCTTAAAAACACAAAAGGTGTTACTTCATTTTTTGTTGAAATAATATTTAAGCCTGGGACAGAGGATTTACATTAATTTGTTCATAAATCACATTTGTTAAAAGTGAGAGTGGGAGAAGTAAAATGAAAGGATGCAGCTGGGAATTCCTCTCTGTGGGAGCGCAGCTGAGGAGCATTTCTGAAGAGGAATATTGCAAATTGAAGGAAATGAAAGAGTCTGAATCATCCAGACACACTCACAGAGCTCAAGAGGAACATTGAGCAGTGGTTTTTGTTTCATTGTAAATCCAGCACAAAAGGAATAAAACTTTGGAAGACCAAAAATCTTGAGAGAAAAAAGTTATGCCTATTCTGTTTGAAATGCAGCTTGCATTTAACTTTAGACATTATAAGATTTTTTTTTTTTTATAAAAATGAGTGTTACAGAGATGAAAGCCGAAGACTCAGAAATATGAAAATGTGAAATAAATTACACTAATTGAATCTTATTTTTTCCTTTCAGAGACTGTCTTTAGTCCACATGTCAACCACAATTATATCCTCTGGAATCCAAGGACTTCCTTTTGAATGTTCAACTTTGATCAGCTCCCAGCCCAGTACTGGATGTAAAAGATTTCAGCTGGGGTGGAGAGCCAGCCTCAATTTGCAGCTCCCAGAAATCCTCCTGTGCTTGAAGTTTCCTTCACTGGCCACAGCAGAATCTGCAGCCCATCAGTCCATGTGCTCTGCAGGGCAGGAGGATGCCAGGTTACTTTTCACTTTATGTCCAAATTGTGAATCTTTACTCTGAAATGTTGGCCTTGCTTTAGCAAAACTGTTTCGTGTTTTCAAATCCTAAGAGTTTGCCTTTAACTATCGAACAGCTCCCATTTATAGTTTGACAGTAATTTCGCAAGAATGAATAGAAAACAGTGACTTTGGGCTGTTGAACTTTGCCTTAGTGTTGGAAATTTGAGAGAGAGGCAGATGCTGCATTGGTTTAACCAGTGGTGGTTTTTGGTAAGGTGTTGAGTGTTTTTTCTATTGCTTTCACACTGCCCTTCTATGTCGCAGACATAATTTCATTAAAAATCCTTTCCTTGGGATTTTTCCTCCTGAGAAGCTGGGAGGCCTCAGGAACAAAATGCAAACAATGGTTATCTGCTGCTGTGGGATGCAACAGGTGCATCTGGGATTGGTCTCATGTGCTTGTTTCTAATTAATGGCCAATCACAGTCAGCTGGCTCGGAGACTCTGTCTGAGCCACAAGCCCTTGTCATTCTTTCCTTTCTATTCTTAGCTTAGCCAGCCTTCTGAGCAGAACTTTTTCTTCTATTCTTTTAGTATAGTTTTAATGTAATATATATCATAAAATAATAAATCAAGCCTTCTGAAATATAGTCAAATCCGTGTCTCTTCCCTCATCCAAAGACCCCTGTGAACACGGTCACACTTCTAGACCAAGCTTTTCTGACAGTCAAGGACTTGTGCTGGTCCTGCAGAAAAGAGCAGCCTGAGATGTCCCTCTAAAGGACACCAAGTGGAGATAAAGATGCCCTGATGCTGCTGGAGCTGGGGCCATCACAATGAGGGGGAAGGTTTGGAGATCCACTCTGGATTTCATTAAATGCAGCACAGAGGGCACAGCTTCAGGGGGAAAGATAGAGTCCAAGCATATTTTTGTGTTCTTTCTTTTCAGTTTGTAAGCTGTGTTTCTTTAGACATTATTCAAATATTTTCATGAGAGCCACAGACAGCATTCAGCCAGAATTAGGGAAGGTGCTGATGCCTCTGCAAGAGCTCAGTTGCTGCCGTCCTTCTCAGCATGAGCAGAGAAATTCCATCTGTGAACCGTCCCAAACAATCCTTTCATTCACATTTAAGAGCCTGAATCACTTCTCCTTGCATTTCACATTTGAAATGTGAACTGAAATGTGTTTCTGTAGATAATAAACAGTAACAATGAACGCTATAAATAATTTAGTTGGCAACTCCAACAGATTTGTCCCTGGAAGCAAAGGTGATGTCAGGATATACCAGTTGAGATAAGCTATAGGAACACCCACACCTGGCTGAGTTAACTTCATCACATTGCCAAGAATAACTCAGCAAGTGCTTTGTCTCTTCCAAAAGAAAGCTGCATTCTTGACTGCACAAGCAATTGTACAAATGCATTTAATCTTTTATTCATGCGGTGGCTGGGTGTCAAATGTTGTCTTTCAGATCCCTGGGAAGCTGTTTGGGACATTCCACTCTGTCATTTATATGTCACTTTAGCCCCAGATTACTTTGAATGTGTGTGTTTGTTTGTTTTATCCTAACAGCATTACTTCCAAGATGTTTAAGTTTCTTTCTCCCTGTCTATTGTTTGCCTCAAATGCCATGTGTCAGTGCAGAAATGGTGCTAAATCCCCACCCATTAATGCACACAGATCTACTTCCCTTCCTGGCAGGTGTTCTCAGAAGGATGCCTGTTATTGTAATTGTCTCCAAAATACAACAAAGAATAACCAGGTAAACAGCAATCAAAATGTTGAAATATACCTAGGAGAGTTTGCCAAAAATTTTCTTTTGAATAAGCTTTACATGCCAAGCATATAGAGTGAAATGAGAAATTTTTAGAAAAATTTATAGACAGAAAAAACTCTTGCCAGTCCTAATTTAGCTTTTTTAGCACATCTTCAGCACCATTTATTATTGTATTTTCTACTTTTAAATCTCACCAGGCTATGCAGTTCACACTTTGCAACAGCATAGCACAAAATTCTAAAAATAATATTAACAATGTAGCAGTACTAATTTAAGGATATTAACCATTAATTTCCATGTAATGTGCGTGATAAGATCTAGTTTTAATTTTTTATTAATGAAAACAGCATTTAAAGCAGCCAGCAAGGAACAGGGAAGTGTTTTCTGAGTTAATGCAAGTCTCCAGTGCAACTGCAATGAGATGACCACGTTGTCCTCCCTTCCATCTGTGTTTCCCTGCAGAAGGAAATAATCCCATTATTACCAGTCAATACTTGCAGTGCAGACTGGCTGCTGACAGAGACGGCCAAAGCCAGGCCATATCTGAGGATTCTTTATATTTCATGGCTGGAAAGAACCTGACTGAAACACAGCACACCCCCATGGGATTAACACAAAAAGTTTATTTACCACTAAAGCCTTGTGTGTGCCCACCCTCATGTTACCCTGGGCATGGTGGAGCGTGACCTGATAGATAATATTAACCTAAAGGACAAAAGATAAGAAGTGATAAAGAAGTGGAGACAAGGTTTTTGTGTTTAGCACCTCTTACTGCTTCCAGACTGGAATGGAAAAATGAGATTTTTCTTTTCTAAAAAAAGTAAGAGGTGCTTAAAAGAAAATACAAAATAAAACTTTGAATTAAAAAAAAAATCTCCAGATGGTCATTAAATATGTTAAATGGCAGCCTGCCTTCAGCCCACCAGGCACCGAGCTTATTATTCTAATAACATCTTAAAATGAAAAAGATAAAGTCTTATAAAAAGAGGCTGTTAACTTTGATGGTGCTTAATATAGATAACTTTTAGAATACCCATTAAAGTGCAAAGATACAAAACATATATCCAGCACCACAATGGTTCTCTCCTGAAGGATCTTCATGCAGGCATTGCCAGACTTTTTCTCTTCTCTCTTGCATGCAGGTGCTTAAAAAGAGAAAGCTTCAAAGGAAGAAATAGAACATTTTAATCCGTGATTTACAGAAAATAAAATTGAAATTATGAATGTTAAAAATGCAGAAGAGTTGGGAAAACAGAATTTGGAAAGGTAGGTCCGTTTGCAGACTAAGTTTTGCCATACAATACATATTATTGCAGACATGTTATTAAGATTTGATATGTATGCCATGTACACATTAAATAATATCTGGTGATTCAACACAGTAAATCCTCCTCAAATAATGGGCATTTTACAGTAATTTAGAAATACATCCAGTTCAAATGTAGTGGCTTGGAATGGCCATATTCATTTTAGGACAGTTAGATATGTATTTATTGGTTTGATGCTATATAAATAGGTATTATCAAATTTACTTATATTTTCAGAAACTGAAAACAGAATAAAGTAAATTTACTTTATTTGAGTGGTTTGGATGTGCAGAGTCTGGGATCCTGGACTGGAAAATCTCCTATTCTAAAAGCCCTCAAGTATTCATAGTATTGTTTGAACTCAAGCCTCATTTTCTGCAAAGCAGTTTTAAGGTACTCAATTTATATGGCATTCTAATTCCGATGCTAAGACAATATGAGATTGCTAAGATGCTTCCAGATTTAGATATTTAATAATATTTTTATATTGTTTTAAGGGTGCTGTATTACTTTTACACTGCATCCAAAGCAGATTTGCTCATTTCTTTGATTTCACACGCTTGATACGATTGCAAATGCTACATACAACCTTTACAACTAATTCATATTTTTCTGTTTGTGCAGAATGGCTTTGTTCTAAAATGTTGAGAAAGTTATTGAACATTGGAGTGGGATTTTTTTGGATCAGAGTGTTTCTGTGAAGATTTTGGGAGCCTCCTCCCCCTGTGCAGCTCAGCCTGAGGAATTGACCCAGCCTGGATTGTGCACGTCTGTCTGTCTGTCCTTCCCACAGGGAGCAGCAGGGCTGGAATTCAGTCTGGAATGTGCAGAGGAACCCAAGGAGGCACTGAAGCACAAAACCCTCAATAATGATCAGCTCAGCAGCCCCAGCTGCAGAACAGCCTTTGATCCATGGTGCATCAGCTTCCACCAATGCAAATCTGGAAAATTATTGAGTCATGCCAAGGGAACAAAGTTGATCAATGTCTTTCAATGATTATTTCAATCCAGTGCCCACATTCTTTGCTATCCTTCTTTCATTCATCTCACACCACCCAACTGAGCTCCTTGGTAGAAGTGGTCATCCTACAATAATTACTTTTTCTTTTTTTTCCACACTGATCTTCAAAACTATGTTACAACCTCAAAAAAAAAAAAAAAAAAAAAAAAGGTGACAAAATTAACAACTTCACTTTAGTGTGAAAAAGGCAATTTTTATATCCCTTATGCAAAAGAGTCTTAGAAGTTACAAGTAAAAAATCACTGGTAATCAATGAACTGGAGGAATAAAATCCTGTTACAAGTGAGTTCTTTTTGAGCAGCAATTTCCCAGTGGAACGAGATGAATTATACTGCTGATATTAAGGATAATGCACAATAATCTTTTAAAAATGCAGGCAGGTCTTTCTGTGCCCACAGAATTTTCTCTAGTGGAATCCTGGGAAAAGGAAAAAGGAAGAATTTAAAAGGTAACTCTACATGTTTAGAAATAGGCTGTAATTCTTTTTCTTCCTATTTCTTCCCACACTCCTTTGCCAAAATTATCCCTCTTGCTCAGGCTTCACTGTGTGTCAGGAAAGAGAACCCACATCAGCAAGAGAAGCAATTTTTTGAGCAGTTAAAGCTGATAACAGAAATTTCCATCTGGAAGCAAAGTAAACCAAGGATCATGGAAATAGGAGGAGGTCCCAGTTCAAGAAAATGCTCAATTCTTTGTGGTGGAAAAGCAGGTAAGGGTACACCAGGGCTGTTATTCTCTTCTGGGAGAACAGAAATGTTGGAAATGTTTATATTCATCACTTTGTTTGGAGTTCTAGACCAAAGGAGGCAAAAATGGCTTCAGAAACAAAATGGCAAAAAATTTTCAGTCCACTGAGAAATAAATTTCTCAAAATTCAGCACATTCTATGCTGAAAACCTGTTCTCAGGAAGTATTGGTTCCTTTCTGGAGGAAACAACTGAATACACTGATTCAATTACAGGACAGTGCATACCTGAACCTGTACAGGTGCAGGAACTGGTTCCAGTAGCAAATTGAAAATGGCTCAGCAGATGCCTGCACTTCTGAGCTGGGTCACTGCCAAAGAAAATAAACTTAATTCCTCTGAATTTACACTGTATGTAGAGAAGGCTGCCAATTACTCTGGCCACAATGAAAGTAAACTGGAATTGACCTAAAAGAAATCAATCCAAAACGACTAAATGTAGGTAAATGCATTTACTTCTTTAAATACCAGGCAAGAAGAGAATACACAGTCTTGTTACTAATTAAGAGTTCAAACAGTTGAAGTAATCTTTGCTCCTTGTGTTTGATTAAAAAAAAATTAAATAATATGAAACATGGATTTGGATTTTGGTTATATCTGATAAAGGAAGCTCTACAGAGCACTGGAGCCTGAAGCAGTGTCCAGTGCACTGCACAATAAATATGGGCCAGAAAATAAATTATAGAAAGTGGAGATCAAAAATGGATAAATAATCCTGCAAAATATATGTTGGAGAAATGCTTTCTTCCTCTCTACTTTTTAAAGTAGAGTCAAAAACTTGTGAGTACTTTTATCATTGTTCTATCTCTGATTTTTCAAGAGGGCCTGATGATTTCAAAGCAGAAACTGCTGTGGCTATTGAAAAACTTGATTCTGAAGCACAGTGCAGCACTTCTTGAAAACCTGCTCCACTAAAACTTCAGATTTATGAGCTGAGACATCTTCTTAATATTAATACTGATATTAAAATATATCAAAAATGGCACAGTTACATTCTTAGATAAAATTTTAAATTCATTTATAGTTTCCATGACATTCCCAAGTGCGGTTAGCGTTTCTGTTGCAAAGTTTTTGTCACAAATGAAAGTATAAATTATTTCTACTTTTATAATATATAATATTTATAATATTATGTAATATATAATATATAACTATATAAACTTTTATAAAATTTCTATTATTTAATTTTATAATATCTAAAATTAAAATGCAAGCATATGACGTGGCAATCATTTTATATCATGTAGTGTTACCTAAAAACATAACAGATATTAAACAGATGTCATTAAAGCAAATTATGATTTATTCCACTTTCACATTCAGCTTCATTGTGAATAAAATCTTTGTAATTATTGCTTCTTACAGGTGCAAGATGAGGTCACAGCCATGGGATGATAGCAGATGAAGGTATGAACTCTCTCCCAAAGTTTGCATACCATTTTGAAAGGTTTCTTTCTCATTAAAAGCTCACATTTTCAGTTTTTATATACTTGGTTTTCATTTTCAAGTAGGAAACATGTCCAATGCAGCTTGCTTTTTAGAAAATTCACTGGGGCTTAGATGAAGCTTAATTTATTTCAGCAGCTGAAACTTGTCCTCTTAGTCAAGTTTCATCATTTCCAAATAATGAAATCTTGCAGCAGTCCTGTATTAGACTGGCAAGCAAAGTGTTTTGTAGCTTCACTTTCAGGGTTGTGGTTATCACCCCAAAGAGGGAGGAAATTTTGCTTATCTGAACCAGTCACAGGTTGAGATCCAAACAGAAATGCACAAACCATGAGGGTATTATGGAAATAGCAAACAGTACTTTCATATCCCACACTGGGACTCAGTCAGTCCACCTTGGCTCTTTGAAAGAGAGGCCAGAACATGAAAATTGTGTTTAAATAAATATATAGGGCATCATCCAAAGTCTGTGGAAGTGTCCAAACCCTAATCCTGCTGAGGGAGCAGCTTTGTCACAGTAACACCCCCCCAGCCCAGGGACCCTCTGCCCATCCCCTCCTCACTGCCACACTCTCCCATTGCTGGGAAATTCAATCACCCCCTCATTAGGAAGCAAACAGCTGCAGATAAATGTTGGATATTCTGCCTCCAGTAGCGGCCAACCATATCCCCTACCAGCCTCAGCCCAACCTGCAGATAAGAGGGTATGAGATAACACCTCCCTGCTGCCTGTAGGGCTGAGCCCTGCCCTGCAGCCCCAGCCCAAATTCATCTCCTCCTGAGCAGGGTTAGTGCAGATATTGCTGCTGGCCAGTTCTGCAGCCCCTCTGGAATCCCCTGCTCAGCTGCTGCACTGCACAAGTGATTATTTCCTGTTGGTGCTATCTGAGTGCTGACTATAAATCTTAGTGAGTAACCACTTGTTTTCCTGTTCTGACAGATGCTCCCAGGGAATGCTTGTTAAGGGAAGAGGGACTTCAGTTTGCATCTGCTGCAGTCAGCCCAAAGTAGATTAAACACTGAACAAAACTGGCCAGATTTTGCATCCTGATGCTCACAGGTAACTGCTCCCTTGTAATGAGAGGTGTTTGGAGAGGAACTGTCTCACTCTGCCGTGCTTACAACCCGTGAGGGTTCTGCTGTCTCCACACTCTGATTTAGAACTGTGCTGTGCCATTCATTACCACAGTAATTGAGAAGGGAAAATATAATGGTTCCAGGACTTGTTCTCCATAAAATGATCTTGCCAGTGGCTATGGTAAAACATTTGATGTGATAATGAAACATGGAAGATTCTGTCGTTCTTTGTTCTCCCTCTTATTACATTTATTACAATTGAGAAGAAAAGAATGTAGCAAAGGATGTGAAAGGCATTTCCACTCTTATCTGAATAATTTTTAATATCCTAATTTAGATGTTTTTAGAACTCCCCTCTTCTGATAGATGTACTTTCTATGTGCTGGTGGCTCAGGGTCACCCTTTGGTGGGAGCTGGGGCTGTTAGTCTGGACAAGAATGAGAGGTGATTTCATCAATCCCTACAAATATCTCCCAGAGGGTTGTGCCCAGGGACTGGAAAAGGAAAAAATGGCCAGAAAATAAAACACAACAAGTTCCACCTAAAACGAGGAAGAAGTTCTTACCATGGAGGAGGCAGAGCCCTGTAAGAGCTGCTTCTCTGGAGACATCCCAAACACCCTGGGCACCTTCCTGTGTCACCTTCAACCCTAACAATTCTGTGGTTCTGTGAAAACAGTAATTATTTATGTGCAAGAATCTATAAAATGATGGAACCCACACTGTGCTGCCTTAAAGAAACTGTTCATCTTATCAATAATTCTGCCAGCTCTCTGCCAATTTGCTCTGTCAGTTTTTTTCTTTCCTTTGATCAAAGACAGAAAAGAACTTATTACAAGCAAGGCAGGCTCTGCCTGGTGCAGAGCTTACTGAAGGGGGAAAAGGACTTTTGTGTAATTAACTTCTAAAAACAACACCAAAAAAACCTTGAGGCTTCTCTTCTCTTCTCTTCTCTTCTCTTCTCTTCTCTCTTCTCTTCTCTTCTCTTCTCTTCTCTCTCTTCTCTTCTCGTCTCTTCTCTTTCTCTTCTCTTCTCTTCTCTCTTCTCTTCTTTCTCTTCTCTTCTCTTCTCTTCTCTTCTCTTCTCTTCTCTTCTCTTCTCTTCTCTTCTCTTCTCTTCTCTTCTCTCTTCTCTTCTCTTCCTTCTCTTCCCTTCCCTTCCTTCCCTTCCCTTCCCTTCCCTTCCCTTCCCTTCCCTTCCCTTCCCTTCCCTTCCCTTTCCCTTCCCTTCCCTTCCCCTTCCTTCCCCTTCCCTTCCCTTTCCCTTCCCTTCCCTTCCCTTCCCTTCCCTTCCCTTCCTCTCCTCTCCTCTCCTCTCCTCTCCTCTCCTCTCCTCTCCTCTCCTCTCCTCTCCTCTCCCTCTTCTCTTTTTCTCTTCTCCTTCCCAGTTTGGTTTTGGAGTCCATGTGTTTTTTCCTGCCATTCCTTGACGTCTCTGCCAGCCTAGTGAAGCTGGTTTCTAAACAGAAATGTCATAATTTCAGTATTTAATTTTTGTTATTATTTCAGACAAGCTACTTTTATTTTATTTCAGCGGCCTTAAGGTCTTTGGTAGTGGATTTTTTTTTTTTCTAATAAGGTCTGTTTTCATTGTAAAAGGTAACAGTTAAAACAAGATACTGTATTTTACTAGAAAGTAAAACCACTTCAGCTGTGAGAGGGAGTGGAGCTGAGCGATCCTGCTCTGAGCTGAACAAAACGCTGTAACAATGAGGAATTGGTGTGGTGGGTAAATGCTGCTCCGTCATGGCTTGGAATCACACAGGTGGCACTTGGAGAAGCTGAGTCATGGAATGTGCCTTGGAGAGGAGAAACAGCAGCTGGTTTTCCTTCTGAGCTTTGTGCAGATGGCAGAACAGAGAAATGAAGAGGGAAGTGTTGAATTCAATTGAATAAATTGAAGCTTGGTGCATCTTCATAAGTAGGACAAACATGAAAATGAGGAAAAGTGCCCCACTTGCATATTTGGGTTTTACCAAGCAGCTCTGCCCTGTTTCTTTGCTGCAAGTTGAAAACTGATGTTTTAATCATCAAGTGGATGCTTATTATTTAATTATTAATTAATTAGTGCTTTTTCACTTTTGATTCACCCTAAGTCTATATCTAAATATTACTTGTACACTAATTTTCTTGATCACAAATAAAATTTGTGACACCATGCTGATCAGAAGCAATATAGTAAATAATTAATAATCACAGTACAGACATGCTTCTAATAATTTTATGGAGCAGTTAGGCTTCAGTGCAGCACCTAAATGCTTCATTCTTTCAAAGGTTAATGCAAACTGGGCATGAGTAGTGTAGATACCAACCTCAGACTGTTTTCCCTTACACGTGTGCTTAATGCTTTTTCCTCTATTCAGAACAGTTAAAAGCCCTGTGTCCTCCAGTTTGGTTTTTCTTGATCTTTTATTCAGATTTTGCTCATTAATCTATGATGGCTAATCTGGTTTATATATTATGATGTAGTTATTTAGTAATTTCTTACATTTCTTAGTCAGATGCTGAGTTTATGTTGTTTACTCTGGTGCAAAATACCAAAATTTTCAATGCAAGTGGATTATACCTTTGTTACAGAGAAAATGCAGATTACTAAACATTTTAAAATAATGAAGATGAAATTTGGCATTCTTTGCTTTTAGTAATCTGCACTCTATCATTTCAGTAAATGAGAACAGACATTTCTTTCTTTACTATTTAATCAAATAGCTAAAGATATTAAAACTAGAATAAGCTAAGGACTTTTAATAGACTCTGAAAACAGCAATTTCAAGATGGCCCAGATTAATTATTCTTTAATTAAAAGCAGTATGTAAAGCCTAAAGTACAGACATTTGGGTTGCAAAAAGTGGGTAGAGATCTATACAAAACAAACCTATTAATAAAAACTAATTTGTAACATGGAGAGGGGAAAGATGGGAAGACCAATTATGTCACAGTGGAAGCAGAGAGGAAAGAGAACTTTGGGAATAAGAACAGGAAGAATTTATGGAATTTAAATGGGTAAAGAGTGAGTAGATGTAGATACTCAGACAAATCTAAAGAATTAGAAGAAAAAAGACAGAGCAGCCTGTAAAGACAATGAGAAGCTTTGGGGTTTTTATATTTTGCTCAATGTTTTGTTTCTCATAAAAACCTTAAAACAATGTGTATCAAGACTTGTCCTGTGGAGACTGAATGCTTTTACAGTGCAAGGTTTACACAGGGTGCCCCAACCTTGCTCTGACCACCTGAACATTGCATTATAATCCACAGCATCTGATCCTGTGGGTGAATATGAGTAATAAAACCCAGGGCTCATAAACTCCCTCAGACCATGCACCTGTGCTGCATTTTAATCCCCTTTCTCCACTTTCTGTATCATTAAACCTGACACACCAAATTTTATTCCCTTTAGCAGTGTTGTTAGGTTGAATGCCTACTAAATATGAACCCTAAGTGGAGACGACTTCACCTTGGTGCTGAGCTTTCTTTGCTTCAATTACCTCTGGTACTTTCCTTGCCTCAATTAACTTTGCAGGATCTGTGAAAAGGTCTCCCTATTATTGGGAGATATTTTTCTAAGGAAGGAGTACACAGTGATACAGAAATGAGTTAAAAGAAATGGTATTTTTGGCAGGTAGAAGCAGCTAAAGGCCATATTTAAGCAATAATAATCGTTGTAATCTATTTATAGACCTTCTCCAGAACCTCATTCTTTTGCTTAACCAGCTACAGATTCAGGGCAGAAACATCTTCTCCTGTTCTACCTCCTGTGCTCCTTATCTATTTGAATTTTACCTCAAACTTCTCAGGGCAGTAATCAAGTAATTTCAACAGTGAAATTGCTGTGTGATTTCTTCTCCAGACACCTTATATATGATAGTGGACAAGTATTTCAATATTGCCTTGTCCTACATCAGACAGCAGTGAGGAATCACACCTGGAATGGGGACAGAGCAGCTCCCAAGGACTGACAAAGCTGAACCTGCAGGGATCCAAGGGATTAAGGAAATTAGCAGTGAGATTGTTTGCTGTTGAGGTGTTGTAGCAATGGTTTCTGAATTGTTAAAAAACAATGGATTCTGTCATTTTTTATTTATTTTAAATCCCTGTGGCTAGCTGATTTAACCCTCTCTGATCTCCAGGCTTGGCTGCCTTGCTGCTGTCCATCTCAGCAGGAATTTTGAGGACAGATAAAGGCTGCTCAATGAAAAGCCAGTAATGGGGGAGTTTGGGAAGTGAAACTAAGAAGCCAAAATTGTTTTCAAGCTGGCTTTCAAAAGCTGATTTCGAGGGATACATTCCTTGAGATCTGGAAATTTGTTTTCCAGTGGAAAAATCCAAGATTGGGCTCGTGCAGAATGGGAATGAGTTAGAATGAGCCAAGGAGTGCAAACACCAAATGTCCATGGTTTAATCTCAGCCCTTGATTCTCAGCACAGTAAATGTTCCCTGGCACATCTCAGAGGAGAGTTTGATGGAAGCAATGCCAAAGACTAGGGCAGATATTGGAAATATCTAACAAAATGTTGATTTACAGCCTGAGGGAAGAGGTCTCAGATTTTACTAAATTCCTCATCCTTGCCAAGTTTAAAAGTTTAAAAACTTGTGTTAAATTATCGCTTGATCTATGTCTTTTTAATCAACAAATTATCTCAATAAAGATGTTGCTTTTTTTCTAACGATAATATTTTCTTTATACCTTACTAATTAGCAGGTCCCTTGCTATTAATCAAACCATGAGTCACTTTAGTGCTTTTTTCTCTAAAACCCTTTGTCTTTTCCTGATATTATATATGGGAGTAAAAGGCTTAAATGAACCTGAATGTAGTAATTCCTCAGGTAAGAGATTTTTTTAGTAATAATTTTTTTATTAAATGGCATGTCAGTGCTTTTAGATTAGTTGCTAATATATTATTTATGCTTTTTTATTATTATTTCAAAAGCTGGCCTGCACATAGAAGATATTAAGCAAAAAAATTAATCATTTTTTCTTTTTCCTTTCTAGATATGCAGAGTTTTGGTAATCAGTAGCTGAGTAAGATCTAGTCCTGCCCCTATCCCAAGTTTTAACAATTTGTCTCACAGCTGCAGTTAATCAGGAATGGCTTTGAAAAGAATTTTCTCCTCCCTTTTAGAGCTCTGTGCTTCTGTAGGGTACTTCTGATCAAACACTCCTTTCCCAGAGTGGAAAGCTCTTGCTCTGCCCACTGAACTCTGTGCGTTTGTTCTCTGTGGTAAATACTCAGTCGGCCTCTGTGCCTTGGTTTGCTGCATTTCCCTTGTTAGAGCACATAAAACTTGGGAAAAGAAAGTTCCTGAGTGGATGTGGATGTCTGGCCCAGCTTCCCCTCCTGCAGGATCACACACAGAACCAAGGTTTACTCTGCTGGAAATCAAACAGGTGGGGATTCACCCTTTGGGGGCACAGGGCAGCTCTCACTCAGCTGTTGGTGTGGTTTGAACCTGACTGAAAATCAGAAATTCCTCTTTAGTTCATTATTTTTTTGTGTAATTTAGGAAGAAAATGCTTTGAGGGTGGACATCTCTTTAGAGAGACAATAACCAGGTAGGTGATGGATGTTTGTTCATCACTGGGATGCTGAGCACACTGTCACCCCAGCCACGGCCTGGCAGGACCAGCTCACCTGCAGATCACCCATCCTCAATGAAAACATTCTGTCTTCCATGTCAAAAATCTCCAGAAACATATTTGAAAAATAAATCAATTGCATTTTTTATGATCACAGCTGACATATTTAGCTGATCTACCTTATACTTTAAACAGTTATAACCCTTTTGGTTTGGATTTTGGTTTTTCCTTCTTCATCAAAGTAAAGTGAAGCATGGGGTCTTGGTAAATGCAACATTTTCCATTGGACATTTTAAAGGGTAAACAGCTGGTCAGTAAAGACCCCTCAACTCTGTGTATAACCCAGGTTGTCTTGATGGAAAATGTGGAAAAAAATTAGTTTTCATTTCTTAGGTTTTTTTTTTTTTTTGGCTGAGAAGGTCTGCTGTTGTGTCACGTTCTTTCCTTGCATCTCAGGGATTTGCTACAACAACTTTTTTGAAGAAAATAATCAAGCAGCAGAATAGCTATGCAGACTAGCAAAAAAAATTACAAATTTTTGTGTGATGTTTTCATACTTATGCTTCTATCACTATTCTATCCCATTTTTGCAGTGATATTCTGTGCTATTACCTTGCTTTATGAGACATGGGCTTTGTTTTTTTTCCTCAAGGTGAGTTTTAAACATTTTTATATTTCTATTGCATAGCCATGAAACAGCATTCAAGCCAGTTGGTTGCACATAAACAACTGGGATTCCAAGGCATGACATCTGCCAGGAGCTCCAAGATTTGTGATTGGTTTTTTGTCAAAGTCAGTGTTCCCAAACCCTCTGAAGAACATTTGGGAATGTGCTTTGTAGGTTGCTTGGCACATCGCTTGCTTTTTCTTATTGAGTTGCATTTTTCCTCACAAATCTCAATAGTCTGCTAATGATTTGTGTGGCTTGTAATTGGTTCTGTATTTTATAGAAGGATTTATTGTCGTTGCAGTGTAATGCAGTTATTAATTGGTGTGTTTGCTAATCTTTGTCACTCTTGCATTTGGTTGCCTTCATATTTCCGAAATCATTTCTCGTGCGCGACTAAAGCAGAACGTGGGCTCGTGTTTGGGGATGTGACCTCTCTGGAGCAGAGCTGGCTTTGCCTGTCAGGCTAATTAGCAGTCAGTGGTTCATCCCTAAATGGACACTGAGCAAGGGCTCTACTGGTGAAGGAACAACTCCTCGTTGTGCCTCCCGAGCTCGGGAAGATCAGCCTTGTAATTAACGTGCTCAAGGAGCTGTGCTCTGAGATAAGGAAAGTCAATCCAAACCTCTGTTCATGGCTTCAGCTGCAATTAATTCTCATCAGAACCATCACGTACCCCCAGTGGCCCAAGTGCTGCAGGAAGATGTTTGGCTGTGTGGTTTTAATGAGTGGATGAGATGGAGAATGGAAGGGTGAGAGTAGCACCCAGAAACTTCTATAACATAATAATCACCCCATGCTCTGTCTGATCATTTTGTACTTGGCATAGATGTCAGCCACTGATCAAAATTAGGGAAACAAAGTATGAAGGTGATAATATTCTGTTTGTTTGTTTATCCTACATATTTTTCTGGGAAATTGTTTTTCTGGCGTGAACAATTGACAGCAAGGCAAGGGGAAGGGGAGCCATCCTGCCTCCAACCTTGCTGCCAGTGGTCGTTAGAGAAAAAAATCACAGAAAGAAAGTGCAATTCTGGTTTATGTCTCTGAACTTCATTCTCTGCTGTCCTTGCTTATCCAAATGCTTAGAAGAAAGGAAATAAGCAGCAGTAAGAGAAAGCCTGTTTATAGACGAGCATGATTTTTCTCCCCTAATGGCAGATAGAGTATCTTAATAATGTGAAAACCTCACAGAACTGAGTTACTGCACTGAATTTTCATGACACAGAGCTAGCCTTTGTAAAATCAGGTGTGGGCTCAAACACAGAGAGCTTTAAGCTAAATTAATGAATCCTCTTTCTGCATTAAGGGAAAGCAAATTGTACTAGATTTTAACTAAGATAACTATACAGATGTTTGAAATTTAGAAAATATAACATGCAAGTATGTGTAAATTGCTATGTTCAGCTACAGCATCATTCAGAGTCCTATTATAGAAGAAATAGGTTATTTGCCCCACAATGTTTCTGTTTCTCCAGAAAAAATCAGGTTCTGATTTTTTCTAAATCAGGTCCCTGGGATCACTCTTCAAGGTCAGTGGCTTTTTCATTAAGTGCAGAGAGCCTTGGCCTCTTCTGAGTTACTTAAATTCCCTGTGCTCTGGGACACTGGTTTTAGCATGAGTTCCCTTTCATTTTTGGACTTGGCCAAAGTGAATTTAACAAGCTGGATGTGTTAGCAGACTTTTATTTCCCTCCACACTTTCTTATTTAATATGAGAGCTCATCCTTTCAGTCTGACAGATCACCTGCATGATTGCTGGAGTATAAAGTCCTAACTCTGTCATTAGCTTTCAGTAGGTCAAGAACATGGCTTGCACAGCAGGCAGAGTGCAAAGCCTGCAAAAACTGAATTTTTTATATTCTTTTTGATATTGCTATTTATATCTGTTAATACAAAGAGGACAGGCCTCTAAAGTTACTCTTCAAAATGAAGCTGAAAAATTATTTCTCACCATGAAAAATCTCTGAGCTCCATCTATTAGGTTGATGGGAAAAGTGTTTCAAAGAAGGAATATGGATAAAGTGTCGTGTGACTAAAGACTGAATTTATAGAAAACATTGTTTCTATCATTCTGCTAATTGTATGCCAAGTAAGAAACTTCAGTAATTCTGAAAAATGGCATTTGCTCAACTCCTCTTAATAAATACTTGAGCTCCTTTAACATCTCTTATCTCAGCATTTTTCCCACCTTTGAGTTGTGTCCTCCCAAGCAGGTCACAGTTATTATTTCCTGTAGAACAAGTGAAGAAGCCCTGGAAAACACACATTATTTCCCTCAATAATATGTGATGAACAAATGACAGAAGCAGAAATAAAAGCCTGGTTTTACACTGCCACATTTCCTGGCTTGCAGTGCCTTGGGAAGGCAGATCAACACTTGGTCAGTGACTGAGCACTGGAGGTGCTGTGTTAATGTGGCCACGTCTCCTGGGATCTGGGTTCACTTGAAATTACATTCAATTAGAAAACACCACTAAGTGACTTCTCAAGGCTGTGATTTCCAAGTGAAGGAAAGCCCTGGAGGAGATGTTGTGGATGTTATTAATTGTGCTCTTCACAGCAGTGCCCAAGGAGCAGCCCAGGCCCTCTGCCGGTGAGTGACCAGTGGAACCAGCTCAGAATCTCAGTGAGCAAGTGGCAAATGTCATTTTATGGAGGGCAGGACAGGGTGGGAGAGGATGTTCTCTAACCAGAAATATAAGGTGATGTCAAGGACAAAGTTTTAGGGCAAAACCTCTGAGCAAATCTTTGATTGTTCTTTCCTTGTCAGGTCACAATTCCTGTTCTGATGGAAGTGTAGGTGCCCTGGGCAATGGTCCCTCACATTCTTCTTGTTCTGCCAGGTCTTCTTACTCTTCAGCTTCCTTGAACTTTTATTTTTCAAAAATTAAAGGTGTTTCAAAGCCCCAGATGTTCACAAAAACCCCTACTTTAAAGTGCTATTGATCGAATTCTTTTTTCTGGGGGGTCGTGGGTTTGTTGTCTATGCTTTAATTGTTAGGAAGATCAGGTTGCAGAGAGATCAGAAAATCTTAAAAAAACAAACCACAATTTTTGAGTGAGACATCACCTTAAGATAACATACCCTACCTTGTTGCTTGCCAGCATTTTGTAGCATCTTAAATCTGACTTTTCAGAGCCTCTTATTCCAACAGGAAGGAAAGAAGACAGTGCTTGGTTCTGTAACTCTTCGTTATGATTTTATTTCTTTTCCAATACTGCACAGCTTCCCAAGCAGCTGAGCCCAGAGAACAAGTGAGTCAAGTGTTCAGATTAGCCTGGAAACTGCAGGCTGCAGGGAGCCGTGGAAAGAACCAGAATTATTTGCTTTGTTCTTAGGCTTCCTTCCCCAAGTGGCCACTTCCCACTCTCCAAGGCAAGAGTCTCTTAAGCAGATCTTCTCTCCAATCTGGTCTTAAAGACAAAGCTTTAAACCAGCCAGGAAACTGGAAATATATTTCAAGTGGTTGGTTAGAAGAAAAAGCTGGAAATATCCACCCCACAGAAGCTGATCAAGTTTCCCCTTTACTGAAATCTGCTATGAAAAATACTAAAAATTAAATATCAGAAATATAATAAAGAAAAAAAAATGGTTGGAGGTCATAATAGGTTTTTTTTCAGAAGTATTCACATAGAATATCTCTTGAGAATTGCTGGAGATACAGTAAGATTGCATTTTCAACAAAAAATGTAGATTTCTTATAAGAACATTTTTTTATGTTTGTATGGGTGTGGTATTGGAATTTTTCCTGAGTTGCTTTCCCCTGGATGCCCTCAACAATGCTCAGCTCTTTGTGTGTTTAATGGGACTGTCTGACCTTGGCCTTGCAGCCCATGCAGTCAGTTCTTTGCCAATGGGAAATTATTAAGCCTATCTATGATATACCCAATAACTGGGAGAAAAACGTGATTTCTGAAGCCATGCATGTTATCCCATATTTGGCTAAAATAATTCTGAACCTGAATTTCATTTAATTTGTCAGAAACAAAACTCAATCCCAGTGAGAAAAGATTTCCCGAGTGCATCAGTGCACACTTAGTGAAGTAGTTCAAGGTCAAAGCTCTGTCTTCACAAATGCAAAATCACTTATTTATTAAAATGTTCATGTTTCAAACAAATCAACAGTTTGGGGTCTCCACACAGATTAAACTTATTTTTGTAAATAAAAGTAATTTTCTTATATAAAAACAGCCTAACAGCACCATCTTCTGACAAACTCCAATTTCTGCACTAACCTTGAAAAGCACTTCTAATCCTTTCTGGGAGTATTTTGGTTGCTGTCACAAACAAAGCAGAGGCTCTGGGGGGACTCAGTGGTAGTGTAATCCCATGAATATCCCTGCAGAAGGCTTTGGCTGAGAGTCTGAGCACCACTTCTGTCCAATTTCTTCTTTTCACTTAATGCAGTGAGAGAATTTCATTCAACTGCAATTTTACCTCAAATTGTTATTGGGATGTTGGCTGCAAAAACATTTCGAAGGTGTATTCCTGTCAAATGTTTGGAAATAGGTAATTTATATGTAATTTAAACAGTTGAAAATTCTCCCAACCTCAGATATCCTGTTACATTATTATGAGAGCAGAAATGTTATATAAGTCCCACTTTCTTACCAAGTATTGTTGCATTTATGCAACCAAAATTGCTGCCAATTTTGCAGTGAAGAGCACAAAATAAATGAATGTTGATGAGTTTAATATATTTGTGATCCATTTAGGGCAATGCTGCTGTTAAGTATTTTGGCAGGGGTGCTTTTGTTCATGGTTGCGTTTTGTTCTCTGTGAGCTCCTGCACTTGGTGACTTCCCATGGAGCCACAGGAGCGAAGCTGAGGTGGCTGCACCTTCCCGGACCCCAAAGCCACCTCCTGCTCATCCCCTTTGCCATGGCCCGTGGTTCTTTGGCTCCCAGAGCTGATGAGCTGCTCGAACACAACACCTCCCCCTGTAAATTGGAGCTCTCTGCCTGCTCCTCCACAGGGTTGTTCCTCACATAGAGATAAATGAACCTCTGACTGCTTCCTTTTTCTACTTTGGGATTAATCCTCCACCTGTTCTCCTTACTTAACCCCCAAGTGCTGAGTATTGCACTTCGGCCACAATAACCCCCTGTACCGATATAAGCTGGGGATGGAGTGGCTGGATAGTGCCCAGGTGGAAAGGGACCTGGGGGTGCTGGTTGACAGTCGATTGAATATGAGCCAGCAGTGTGCCCAGGTAGCCAAGAGGGCCAATGCCATCCTGGCCAGTATCAGAAATGGAGTGGCCAGCAGGAGCAGAGAGGTCATTCTTCCCCTGTACTCGGCACTGGTGAGGCCTCACTTGGAGTACTGTATCCAGTTCTGGGCCCCTCACTTTAGGAGGGACATCGAGTTACTTGAGCGTGTCCAGAGGAGGACAACGAGACTAATAAGGGGCTTGGAGCACAAGCCATATGAAGAGCGACTGAGGGAGCTGGGGTTGTTCAGCCTGGAGAAAAGGAGACTCAGGGGCGACCTCATCACTCTCTACAACTTCCTGAAGGGTGGCTGTGGTGAGCTGGGGGTCGGCCTCTTTCTCCGGGCGATAACAGATAGAACAAGAGGACACAGTCTCAAGTTGCGTCGAGATGTAAGTTAGAATTAAGAAGGAAGTATTTTACAGAAAGAGTGGTCAGATACTGGAATCATTTACCCAGTGAGGTGGTGGAGTCATCATCCCTTGAAGAATTCAAAAAAAGACTGGATGTGGCACTTGCTGCCATGATCTAGTGAACAGTTAGAACATCGGCTGGACTTGATGATCTTATAGGTCTCTTCCAGTCTTGAACTTCTTTGATTCTGTGATTCTGTGAAAATGCCATCCAACCTTTCTGGGTATCTCTTGTTATAGGTTGGGTTCACCTCTGTAGCTCAGGCTCAGTTTTCAGTCAGGTCTCGTATTTCCCAGTCAAAATCCATTCACACTTTGCAATCTGAATAATCATTTATGCATATGGTTACATATTTTGTAAGTTAAATTTTAATTACAGTTAGCAGGAGTATTCTATGGAAGGTGTTTTATACGTGTTAAAAGATAAGGAATTTAGACTCTGGAAAATTTGTTTACCTGCTTTGTAAAACAAGGTGGTTTTTTTGTTTTTTTTTTTTTTTGTTTTTTGTTTGACACAGTAAGCTTCTGGAATAGAAATGTCATGTAGAAATATTGGATACATTTTTGCTGGTGTAATAGATGCAGCTATAATGAATGTTTATCAAGTTGTGATAGAGAATCATCCACTCTTCTAAAAAAAAGTGATAATAAACACAGTCCTGAAACAATTTATGGAACAGCAACTTTGCCTCTCAAGGGAACCAGCTCTATTTCATATCATTCCAAGTAATTTGTGAACGTACACATTTACATTAGAAACCTGCAAAGGATCTTTTTAGGTAATCACTGTTTTCATATGTATTCATGAGTTTTCAGCCAGATAACTAATCCCTGTACTCCTGAATTACATATTCACACGTTTAAATGTTAGTTGTATCACCACTGCCTTAATGAGGAAATATATGCTCTACACAGCTGTAGTGCCTAGAAGCTTGTAGCAGGAATAACTAAAAATATTCAAAGTCTGTCATCATGGAATGAGTGTGTTAATTAGAGACTGAATGAGAGAAAAAGTAAAATTTTCAGTCCAAAATTAATAACTGAGGAATGAAATTCTACACTGTGTTTCCAGACTAAAAGGTAAGGAACTTTGCAAGAGGAAAGTGGAAATGGAAAATTGTTGTTATTGTTGTGGTGACTGTACTCCAACATTATCAGACCTCTGAGGTTTGATGTGCTGGAGCAAGGCTTATATACATAGACCCTAAGAATTCTAAAAAATATAGCAGTAAAAAACTCATATTTTAATTCCAAAATGAAACTTTAGGAATACTTTCAAATCATTGCACCGCCACTTGAAGATGATAATGCCTTGCTGTTGCAAGTGTGGACTTTGGAAAGGCATTGATTTATTGTATTGATTTTACTTCCAGAAAAAAGTGTGTAGTTGAGGAAGATAGCAGAGCCTGACATTGGTAAGTGCACTCCATTTTCATATACACCTACCAGGGGAGGAGAGCTCTGGTTACAGAAGTCAATTCAATTCCAGCTATCTGTCATTCAGCTTACAAATAATTCTGCTATATTTTGAGCAGTCAGAAGTTAGGTAGCATGTTACATTTGATTTTAAAAGGGTATTAAGAACAAAATATTGATGGCTATTTAAATACCTCTGTAGTTTTTTTCCTTGCATGCAGTACAAAAATATATTATTTTGAGAAATATGTACCAAAGTTTGCCTAAGTATCAGAATTTGTGATAGTTATCCTTGAATGAACTCAAACTGGAAAGTCTCAGGGTGTGAGGGCAGATCTGGGCAGAAGGACTTGGGGGGTGTCCATTGGTGAGGAGCTCACCATGACCCAGCAGTGAGGTCACAGCTCAGGCAGGGCAGCCTCCAGCTCCGAGAGATCCAGCACAGAAAGGATGTGGGGCTGCTGGAGCAGGTCCAGGGCTCCAACATAAAATGGATGTGGGGCTGCTGGAGCAGGTCCAGGGCTCCATCATAAAATGGATGTGGAGCTGCTGGAGCAGGGCCAGGGCTCTGACATAAAATGGATGTGGGGCTGCTGGAGCAGGGCCAGGGCTCCAACAAAAAATGGATGTGGAGCTGCTGGAGCAGGCTCACAAGTCCAGCAAAAAAAAGGATGTGGAGTTGCTGGAGGAAGTCCAAAGCAGGGGCACAAAAAGGATGTGGAGCTGCTGGAGCAGGCCCAGGGCTCCAGCACAAAAAGGATGTGGAGCTGCTGGAGGATGTCCATATCTCCAACATTAAAAGGATGTGGAATATCCTTTTTGTGTTGGAGAGCAGGAGCACAAGGATCCCCAAGGGCTGGAGTTCATATTCCACGGAGCCAGGCTGGGAGAGCTGTGGGTGTTCAGCCTGGAGAAGAGAAGGCTCCAGGGAATTATCAAATATTAACAAGAAATTTCTCCCTGTGAAGGTGGGCAGGCCCTGGCACAGGTGCCCAGAGCAGCTGGGGCTGCCCCTGGATCCCTGGCAGTGCCCAAGGACAGGTTGGACAGGGCTTGGAACACCCTGGGACAGTGAAAGGTGTCCCTGCCATGGTCTTGGAAATTTTTAGAGTAGCAGCTCAGGTAAAACAAGCTAGAAGTAAATAAGACTAGATTAGATGACGTTACACCACAATAATGAATTTCATTCTTCTAGGTATTTCCTTTCTGTTAAATCACTTTATTTGCTTTCTTTTTATTTCCCTTTGCTACTTTCTCATCTGTTTATACTTGTATGAAATGCAAGTAAAACAAAACACATAAATCAATAGACCTAATTATAAGAGACAAGAGTAGGTTGTACTTATTTCCACAGTTGGTGCCTGAGACTTTCAAGTTTGACATGTTTTCTGATAACTTTTTTGTTCACATCTTCTAAAAAAAGTAGAGTTTCCCCTGAGATATTTAAAGCCAAGAAATTATGTGTTTCTGAGCTTCTTTGCAATGATTACAAATGTAGTGTAAATTAAACTGTGTGAGAAAAAGAAGCCAAACAAAAAACAAACTTATTTTGTAACTGGAAACAAAATTAATTCCCATTCTTTGCATTTAGATTTAAGGAACAGGAAAAAAGAAAGAGAAAAAAATTATATGGGAAAGGGGTGGGGTGGAAAAAGGCATTGTCATTTAAAGTAATTAAATGTAATAATCCCAGCCTGTCACTTCTATTTATTCTTCATAACAGTATGTCTTTTCCTACTTATTTCTTCAACCAAGGAAGTACTTTAGCAGTAAATGTTTCAGCTGCATCTTTCCTGGTGAGAAATAAATCTCCAAGCCTGAGCAAGACAAACTTCATTATTTTGTCTTTCAGAAGAAAACTGCAGTTGTACTGACTGTGGATCCAGCAGCCTGCAGGATTGCTGTTCTTTGGAGGCAAAATGTTTGGTGTGACTTAGGAAAATGAGAAAAAATAATATAGAGCAGAATTCTAGACAGGTACACAATGCTGGACGTGGTGGGACCAAATCGGGGAGCCTCATGTTCCTTCCTCCTCTTCTGAAAATCTGTTTTCCTCATTTGTGATATGTTGTGGGAATTGTGCAGTCTCTGGAGCATCTGGGTTTGCTCTGGAAAGCAGCAGGATGCTCTGCATAACCAGACAGGGGACAGCAGACCTGAATCACACCTGGAAGGGCTCTGGGCTCCTGGGCAGGTGGGAAATTGCTCCTTCAGCTTCTGTTGTCCCCTTCCCTCAGGAGCTGGGTAGCTCTGCTGGATCACATGGCTGTAGAATTCCCAGGCAAAATAAATGAAGATAAATTTCAGGCCTGAAGTTATTTTCCACAAAGGAGAGCAAACACTTAAATGACTTAAATGAGGTGTTCCTGTCTTTTCTTCTTTTGGTTTGGTTTGGATTGGATTCTTTGGTATAAATTAAATTTGATGTCTTTGTCTTCATGATGTTTCTTTCCATGTAATGGAGCAAATTTGCCTTTCTCCATAAATGTAATGTTTAAGACATCTTGTAGGCCAGTAGTTAATATAGAGAATACCTATTTTCTGGTTTTGTGCTGCATAAAATTAAGTTATTTATACCATGTATATAGAGAATGGTTACTATATATTGTTATTCAAGGAAAAAAAAGTCATTAAATAATTAACACCATCCTCCTGAAACTCAAGGAAGGGCTGTTGTCATGGATACGTTCCTGTTAATTTTCATTTTTAGAGGTAAGTTATCAGATCTTCATAAAGGAGAATTATATTTGTTGCACTTGGGCACTAAAAACTGTATAAAATATCTTTTAAGCCCTGAAGTTCTCCAAGGTAAACAAACCACCTGAGCCTAACCTGGAATGCCTTTACTTTTCCAGGCTTAAGTTTAGGCCCCTGGTATTTCTTGACCACATAGAACTCTTTTTTTGCTTTTTTTTTTTTTTTTTTTTCAGTTTTAGTATGGGGATCAGTTCTTTGTTAGTTTCTTCCTAGACTCAGGAAACAAGACTATAAATCCCAGTGGTGGAACTTGAAAAGTTGGGTTTGTGTGGTTCAAATCTTTTGAAAATTCTATAAAGCTGCATGAGACATTGTTCTATTCAATTTCTGGCTATTGATCCAGCTGAATGTTTGTTTGGAGATTGCCTTTGCAGCTTTATTGGAACAGAAGAAATACTTTTCTCTTTAGAGGTGGGGTGTGTGAGGGTTTCTCTTACAAGGGATAAATTTCATGTGTACAGATTCCTCCTGCTGAGGGCAATAAAATCGTTTTGTCCTTGAAGCTGAGCATTATCCCTCCAACTCACAGGGCTGGATGGGTGTTAATTGCAAAAAGGATGGGGAGCAGCTCTCAGCTGGGAGGATGAATGCCTTGGCCACAGAGGAAAACGGTTCTGATTAAAGATGTGTCAGGCAGGCTCCCCTGCTCTGTGTCAGGCTGTGATAAAACCAATGTTGGAAAGGATTCAGGAGTCAAATTTGATCCTGGGCCCAAGGAAACCTGGCTCTACCACAAAGATGGAGAGATCTGCTGTTATGGGAGGTGAGAGGAGCTGCCCTGATTGCTTTGCTGCTGATGGAGAGGCCATGGAGGTGTTCTGATCCAAAGGGCTTTATTCATGCTTGCACCTGGAACGCAAGAGCTTTTCAGAAATAATTACAAATTCTAATTACAGCCACTTGTTCCTCTTTACTTTTCCTGCAAGATAAGGCAAATAATCTTGTGTTCCTCTTCCCTTTCTCTTCTGCTTTGCTATTATGGTTTTTTTCAAGTGATGTTTGTTTATTAACGTTCATTTACGTTTTATAAAAACACAGTGAGCTTCTGTGAATTAAAAACAGTGATGCAAAAGCAAAGAAAACACTATTTATGGTAAATCTCTGTACAAACTACTCAGGAATTAAGGTGCTTTTTGTTCATATGAAAATTGAGTTAGATCGCAAAGAAGCACTAAAGCATGCGTACAAAGTGTTCCACATTAAGTTGAATTCGGAAAATTTAAGTTTGCATCAGCTTGATCCTTTGAGTTTACATTTTGGAGACTTTTTTGGACATTAAGTTGTCTTTGGGCTGATTAAAATTTTTGGCATTCAGCAAATTTGGTGTTGGCCAGCACTTGGCTGAATTAATCTCTTTAAACAAAATTTCGAGCCTTCTCTGGTACTCTCAGGGTTATTTGATGTGCTGGACTGCATTATATCACAAGTGTGATAAAAATACAGTATTGACTTAGTGTTTCATACAGTTTTATAGTCTTATAAAATGGTATTGATCCATCTTCAGTTTCGAAGGTCAGCATAAAGTTTACAAAGAGAAGCATAGGAGGAAACATTAAGCAGCAGATACCCATTAAAATATTAAAATGTGACCTGCTCTTGCAGGAGCTTTCAACAAATCTTTTATTTTCCTCATCAGTCCCGAGCTGCACACGCAGGATATGTGTGTTGACTAATAAAAATTAGCATAATGTTGCACTGATTAAGGTGCTTTGCACTTTATCATTGTCTCCCTGGAGCAGCTCCAGCTGCATTAGGGCCCCTTTCCTCCAAAATGTGGAGTTATTTTATAATGCAATAAATCCAAACTTAGGGATGGAACTCGTGATTGTTTGTCCTTTTCTTCTGGCAGGACTTGGATCCTCTGAGTGTTGATGTCCTTTGAAATGCACAGCTTGGGGTGGAGGCTCTGCAGACAGGAAATGTGAATAAACACCTTGGAAAGGAAAGTAAATGAGAATTACACAATATTCTATGGAAAGTAAAGCTAAAATAGAACTCACAACTGTGAATCTGCTAAATAGAAACTTTAGGGGTTTAATTTGAGCCAGATTTGGAGACTCCTGTGGTCCTTTCATTGAGGGCAGACACGGTTGTGTTGCTGTTTAAGTTCCTGTGAGTAAAGAAAAGAGAAGAAATGTAAAAGTGATAGAAATTTAAACAAATTCTATAGTCTCTTTTTGGTTTATTTTAATGTGTAAGGCTCCTCTAATATATGTAACATTATATTTTGTAGTTGAGAAACTCTAGCTGGAAAAATATTTACATAAAAATATTTACCTGAAGTATTTACTTCACTACAAGTCAAATATATTTGATTGATTTTGTTGGCTGATCAAAATTGGTTTTACATGTATCTACTACCTAAATCTCTTAAATTTTACAGATTTGGGAGACTGCTTTGACTTTTTAAATTTCTAATGTGAATTTCTTCCACATAAATTTCCTGTTAAAATAATATTATTTTTATATCACGTACCCTGCTGTACCTGAGTAAGTTTGCTTGTTTTTTTGAAGTGAAAGCTTTCAGATCTACTGTAATCCTGTATCTTTATACATTTATTTATTTATTTGGGGGTCTAAATGGTATCAATATCCATAATTTATTAGCTAGAAATGGGATTATCATCGAGAAAGTCAATATCAATTATGTATCAGAAATAAATTTCATTAGATACCAAAACTATAAAATCTTTATTGCAATTCATGGATGAAAGGTTTCATTATGCATTGTATAATATATGCATTGTGCTCTACTATGTATACTTAATGTTTCTGCTTTTATTTATTTTTTTCTGCTTTTTCAAACAGTCCAAAGGTGCTTGAAATTAAGCTCATGACATCATTCTCAGGTATTATTTCCATTCTTTAAGAGGATAATTTTCAGTGAAGGTTTTTTATCTGTTGTTTAAATAAATGGTGGATAGTACAGCTCATTAAACTGAAACTCATCTTTTACACTACAGAATTCTGTCACTTTTTGGAAGTAGATCCATCATTTACAAGAATAAATTGTGGAGTATATAAAAACATCACATTTGAAAACAGGTTTATATCTGGTTCTGAAGATTGAAAAGAGTATTCCTCTTTCAGAGAAGTCTTTTAAGTCATAAAAACTCAATTGCCTTTTTTAGATCTATGACGATTTACCTGGATACAGGGGAAATAGTGCTCCTACAGAAGAGGAAAAATAACTCTTCAGAAATTTCTCATATCATTGGAACAGAAGTATAAAAGGCATGAATTGGATGCTTTGATTATCAGCCCCCATGAAACCAGGGCTCTGCAGAACAAGAACTTTTTATGAGAGCTAAAATACAGGAATATTTCTGAAAGTTGTTAAATGTTTACTGCAGCAACAGCAGTTGGTGGAATCCCTGGCACTTAGCAGGTGAAATTTTATATTTTGTCAGATTGATGACAAGCTGGACGTGTTTATTGAACTTTGGTGCTCAGAAGTGGCATCAGCTGAGACCAGTGGGAGATTCTGGGATTGTAACATTTAATTCAAATTAATATATTTATTAAAAGCCCAGCTCTCTGCTTTTATAGTTTCCTGCTTCTAGTCATAACCTTTACTCAACAAGCACTTTTAAAAGAGAATATCCTCAATAAATCCTTTTACTCCTAGTTCTGCTTATAACCATTCTTCAAAAAACATTTTTAAAACAGAATATCCTCAATAAATGGACATGGGGAGATTCTAGTGAACCCTTTGCTATGAAGTGTTCCATTACTGACCTTTAGTTTAAAAGTGCAAATAAATAAAGATCTATAATTGAGTGAGATAAGGAGTTAGTAATTCTGTCCTGCAGTTTTCTCTGTCTAAACTTCCAATATTTATCTCCACTAATTAATATGACAGAACCTTGCTTTTTGGAATCTTTATTTGGTAAAATAGGCTTTAATTGAAGTAGATGCTATATTATTTCCCATTTTTCTATTATATTTAGAAGAATGTCTAAACAGAAAATCAGAAGTGTTAAATATTTATCTAAGCTATTAGCAAAATCTCTGAAATTTAAATGATTCACAGCAGAACAGGGATAAAATTTTAATATTCCTTGCTGACTTTGTTATCCTTGTAAAATTTTGCGCTTAAAGTTGGTGTGTTAGGTGCAATATTCACATGATTTGCTGCAGGCTTGAAAATTAATTTCTGCATCTGTTGAGAAAATATGTTTATAAAATACATTAAGGAAACTAAGTAATGTTTTAGTTAAAGCTGTTATGGTAGAAAATATGCATATTCCTTGGTGTTATCTGATAGAAAATTTATTGGATGAAATAAAAATAATGTAACAGGATGAGTAATCAGTTGTGACACCCAAGTGGGAAATATTTCTGCAAGCAGTGTCTTGTTACTGGTTATTTTATCGATGAAATATGTTGGAATGGAACTACTACTACTTCAAAAATTTGGAAATCTTCCTGACTTACCAACATTTCCACCCTCCAGTTAGCCAGAAATTCAGACAACCAACTCTGTGTCGAATCAAATCAAAGGGAATGTTTTCTTTCATTTAATTTTTTATGCTTGTCATGTTCCATCATCTGCACCCTGCTCTGGTCCTATCCCCACGTGGGTGACACTGGGTGACTCAGGGGTCGCTGCACTGCAGGCAGAGCTGTCCCAGCCACTCCAAACACCAGGAAAGGGAAGGAAATTGGACCCCTTGTGGTGCCATTTTGGGGCTGTTTCGTGTAAAACAGAAGGAATTTGAACTTTCATGTTTTGAGGGTTTTGGTCTCTTCATGGGAGCTTTTGCTGTTGGAGTTCTACAGCTGGAGTCAGAAGGGATTTGTTTGCTAACTCCCGGTGAAGGTAAGGCTGAGTGATGATAGAAAGGAAAATTGCTTTTTTCAGGAATTTGAATTGGGTAGGACTGTGATGGGGCACAAGAGGATCTCGTCCCTCCTTCTCCTTCAAGAATTGTACCCTCTCCCTTTGTCCTGATGGGAACTCTAAAGTTCAGTACATGTGAGGAGTGTGATCTGCTTATATGAAAAAAACCCCCAAAGAATCAGACTTTTCCCTGGATTTCTGAGCATCAAAGGGACAGGTTCTGTCACATTCCCCATGCAGATCATGTGTCTCTAGTCTGATGTTTCTTGCCTTCCACAGAATCCCAGACTGCTTTGGGTTGGGAGGAACCTTAAATCCCAGGGACATCTTCCACTGTCCCAGGCTGCCCCAAACCCCTATGTCCAATCTGGCTTTGGAGATACTTCTGGAGATCCAGGAGCAGCCACAGCTGCTCTGGGAACTCCCTCCACTCATCCACAGCTTCATCTTCCATCTTTCGTCTCCTCGTTTTGCTCTTACACTCCGATTTATTTCTTTTAGTTTAATATTCACAGTCATATGGTCAAGTCCATCCTGAATTCAGGGCTCACTGAGGGTTGTGTGCACAACCCTTTTGTTTTTCTTTCCTGAAGGCTGGATCCTGGCAGTGCTGTCCCAGACTGCATTTCTGCATGCATGGCTGCTGTAGAAATGATATAGTCCTTAACACAGATAGAAATATGCTATATTCCTTACACTTCTGCGGTAATCATTCCATCACAAATATCATAAATATTCAGGTTTTTAATGAGCCAGCACTCTTAGGTCAGTTACATGGTGCTGTCTGTGTTTTCTTTGATGACAAAAGGCGGTCTTGCCTTAGGGAAGCTCAATCTTAATTGCAATTTTTTGCTAGCCAGATTTTCTCTCCTTTCTGTGACAGTGGGATCCCTCCTTGGTTCCCAGGCTGGCAGACTTTGAAGGCAGACATGTCCCTCTCTGTCAAAAGAATAAAAATAAAAACTTATTCTGAAATGGTTAAGAATATAATCGTTCTTGTTCCATATGAACTGCTAAAATTGATATTTTTACAGGGCTAAAAGATAGAAAAGAAGAAAATCCCAACATTTCAAAACCATCATTATGGCAAATTTTTCTCATGGTAGAACAGAATATGACCTACAAAAAAGTGTTAAGATAAAGAAAAATTGCTGCACTGCAGCCCTTAAAAGGGCTGAAAATCTGATCCATTATTTAAATGGAGTGGCCATCAGATGTTGATGCCTCAGCTTTTAGCTTTTATATTTTTTAGATTCTGTGCTGCTTTGGTGTGTGGGTCTGGGATTCATATCAGGGCATGGTGAGCTCTGTGCACAGAGCAGGGAGACAAAACAATTCCTGCTCCAGCTGGGCACCAAGGACAAATGACCCAAATCTCAGCCCAGGAGCACAAACCCCGTGGGCTGGAGAGAGAAAAACAAGCAGGGTGGGACTGCAGGGCTAAAGCTGGGATGGGACAATGAACTGCAAGGTGCAAATGGAGCAGAGCTGATCCCAGGGACAGAGCCCGTGCCAGGCCGTGCATTTTGGGGCCATTTTGGTTCATCTTGGGTGCAGCCCTGGCTGGGCTCTGGTGCTGCCCAAGGTGCATCCATTGAGGAGATGCTTTGAATAAATCCCTGCTTTATTCTTCAGCTCTTTTCAGCCTCTGTTCCAGGTCAGCTCTCACAAGGCATCACTGTGGCAGACCTGGAGCTCCTCAGGGAGTGCTGGACACTGGAATTCCTGCAGGTCTGTGCAAGGGAATGTGTTCATTATCCCACTTGCCTGTCTCCATTTAGTTTATTTTCAAAGAGTTTAAAGGAAAGTGTTACATTATTTATTTATATCAAAGTTCAGAATGTTTTTTACAAGACACTGAGTGTCAGGACAAAACAAGAGTGAACAATAAAAGGCAGTTTGCTGTGAAATTACATTTATGTTAAACCACATATATACTGACTTCAAAGGCAGTGTCTGTCCTTCTGAAGGTATTTGCTGTTCTATCACTTCAGATTTACAGACATGCAGTGTCTGTAATAATGATATCAAAGACAAATCCTTAGCTCAGTACATTAATAATTAATGATTACTGGATTTTTTTTTAAAGAAAAAATGCTTTCATAATAAAATGTTAATTATCTGTGATCTTGTGAAAATGAAACAAACCTTGATGCAGCTACTGTGTAGTTTTAGTGGTCTGCAATAATACAGCTCCAGCTGTAAAAGAGCAACATGGCACTGCTAATACAAATTAAAGATATTTTTTAGTGCCAGATGAAAATTTTGATCTTCCCTGGCTTTAAAACTTTCTGTCCATAGGAAACCCCCTGCAAAGTGCTTTTAATTCTAACAGAGCAGTGAACTTCTGCTGCTGGAAATGAGGAGAGAGCCCTGTGGCAGCCCTCAGTTGTCCCCAGGACGTCACTGAGCCATTGTGCCATACCCAGGGGGCAGCTGGGCTGCCTAATTTATTTAAGAAAGACATACACACATCAAGGTGGCTTCAGAAGCTAAGCAGGGCTTTAAAGTTGCTGGAGGGGAAAATTGCCTGCAAGGGAGATAGCATAGGACAACATGGAAAAAAATTCCAGCCCTGACTTCCTAGCTGGCTGCCCTACTGTAATTTGTACAAGTAATAAAAAAATGTTATTCAAATATCTGTGTTCCCTCTTCATTGGAGTGAAGAGGTTTGTAATAGCAGTGAGAAAAGTGCTGCTTGGATGATCTTTTTTCCCTGTTTTCCATCACAGGTAATGTTTACAACTTGTGTATTAAGCACCTAAGGAAGAAAATCCAGCCCCAGGGCTGTGATCCAGCATTGCCCCACACACCAGAGGCACAGGACTCCTGTTTCACCTGGACCTGGGACAGAAAGGACAGAACCTCTTCCACAACATGGGAAGATCCAAAATTTTAGTGAAAACTGTCCATGGTTCCGCCTGCAAAGTCTGTCACCTGTATTTCCAGGTAAGGCTTTTGGCTTAGTTCAGATAGAGAGATGGTAAAAATGCTCTTCCCTCCTTTCCTAGGATATTGTGGCTTTGATTTCCTGAAAACTGAGGTTTTGCACAATTTGCTTGTATAAGGAAACATTTTTGTGGAAGTTCACAAATTTAAGGGGCACAGCCAGACTGTGGGGCTTGGCACAGGGATTGGGGGTAACAGTGCATTTGTGCTGTTACCAATCCCATAGCAAGGGCTCCAGGGTAAGGGTAGGGGCTCTGTGAAGGTCCTGTTGGCTGACATTTGTTGTGTATTTTTGATAATTGATGGAAAGTTGTGTTTATACTGAGAAAAAAAAAAAAAAAGAGAGATTTAGGAAACCCTGATAAAGAGGCCTCCCTGCAGTCACCTCTGAACTTGTATCTGAGTGGTTTTGCTATCCTCAAGTTTTTCCAACTTGACTAGTTTGGGTTTTTTTTAATATTTTCACCTTTTATAAGTTTTAAGAGAAGGTTTACAGCATTTATTACTTTAATCTGTATTTTAATTACAAATTCAGGTCTCACTATATTTGATAGCTGGGAAATTCTGGATCAGAATCACCCTGATTTTGGAGAGATAGCACACAGCATTTCTTAATGGCCCTTAGTAATTATTAACAAAACCTCTCTACGTCCTTGACTTTTTTGACACTGCCAATCAAAATTTGTCTTCCCTTTGGGCATGTCTTATGAGCTGCTCAGCTTCAGAATAATTTATAATGAGTAAATCAAACAATTCTCTAACATGGTAATGGCCTTAATTTCCTCCTTCTCCTCAAGGTCTAAAGATTTGATTGCTGTGTTGAGAATATAAAAAAAAAAAAAAGAGCATTATAATTTGAAACCTGTCAGAGATGGCCAGAATGAGAAACGTGCTGATATAAAAAGAAATGTTAAAGGTGCATAAAAGTGGAAGATGTCTGGCTCTTGTTCATACCGTGCCTAGGAAATATCTTCTCAATTTACATCATAGTAAATACTATTTATTTTCATGAAATGTGCACTGTATGGCATTGAATCAAAGGCACAAAAGATATAATAGATATGCTCTCTTCTGGTACATCTAGAATAATTCCTTTTGTTGTAAAGCTGTAAAGGTATTTGCTTGCAGTTTGTGTGTGAGGGAAAACTGATGATCCAAAAGAAAATTATGAAAAAATAGTCTGTGTGCTGGCAGTATGCAGGGGTAAGTTACAGCCCATAATGTGAGCAGTATAGAAGTGAAAATAAAACTGAAGTATAAAAGCAATCCTATTATGGGGCTTTGTCCAATTATTTTTTATTCATTACAGTTTGCAACAGAGCCATTTATGGCACTCATCACTTCAATTATTTTTTTTTTATTTTATTTTTCTGCATCAGCAGAATATTACTTTAATTCCAGCTTGGAAGGTCTCCTCTTCCAGCCCCTTCTGCCCCTCTCACCTTGCAGCAGGGCAAACTGGGGCAAGTTGCTCCAGACAGTTTGAATGTCCTGAGGGTTGGCAATTCCTCAGAATCGTAGTTCACGTGTTTGAGCACACTTCTGGTAGGGAAAAAGAGTTAAAATCCCAATATTTAACCAGAATTTCCCGTGCCCAGTGCTTCCTGTTGCTGCACACCTTTGTCTTCTCTACACATTTCCAATGAGTAGAAGTGAAATAGATGTTGATGTAAAAAATAAGTAGAAATCAGCGACCTAATTGTTGTTGGGTGTTTTATATGGTAAGAAAAAAATAAAGAAAGGGAAAATCATCAGAGTTGTCCCTTAGTACCACCCCAAGCAGGCTCCACGTGGGAATGTCTGACTGCACTTGACTGGAAATGCAGCCATGGAGTGAATCAGCGAGTCAGGAATTAGCACATCCAAAGGGTTTGGTAGAACTGGGAGGTGACCTTGGACTTGAAAGCAAACAAAAAATAGTTTTGGGAAATAAAGGGAATGATTGTAAGCTGAGGCTAAGAGGTTAATGATGTAAACAGAGCAACAGGCTGCAGATTTATCTTCCTGAAATTATTCCTAGTGCATAAGGCAGAGGATAGCTCAGTGCTCAATGTGTTGACAGACTGGACACCTAAATGTTGGAAAGAAAAAACCAAATCTTTGATGACAGCAAGAGACAATCTGCAGATTTCTGTTTGTAGGGTATGTGAGAGCATTTGGAGAAAGAAATACTTCCAATACTTCCAAGTATATATGTCAGAGATGGTGCTGGATTTGTGTGACAGATAGGTGTAGCCTTCCTTACAGTAGTTAAAACCACACAAAAATTCAGCTATAAATGTAAATATGCCTGATGTCTGGGGTGAAGGTTCATAGAATATTTTATGAGATATGTCTAAGATCCCCTACATTTACTGCACATTACATGACAATAACACTTGTTTGTCCCAAAAACTGACAGTACTTCTGTAGTTGATTTTTTATACAATAATTAACACATAGCTTTATTTGCATCTCCAATATATCCCGTATGTTTTAAACATAACTTACAACTTATTGAGTGAAAAAATCTATTTTGTATTTGTAGCTGCAGATCAATTTACTCATTGTGCATAGTGAAAGGTGTGACAATTTTTAAGATCCACTTTGCTCAGGGTCCATCTGGCTCTGGGGTTCCATCATCACTTAGGGAAGCAGCTGGTTCTCATTTGTCTCCTTAAATTTCCCTTGTCAAGGCTTGTGCTGATAAGGGTCAGATATGTATCCCATTATGGACATCTTCAATTCTTTTTCCTGTCATCTCAAGTAATCACAGAATAGACACGCATTCAGTTAACATTTATGGTTTTCACAAATGTTATGGGACAATAATTCTGCAACCCATGGGATTCTCTGGCCTCTGATGGTAATGACATGGTAATTTTTGTAGTTTCCCCTTTGTTATTTTATCATAGGAAATAGCCTAGAAAGGATTTTATTCCAAAATATCTTCTTTCTTTCTGGAGGCAATTTAAAGATAGCTGAATATTTGCATAACTTTATTGGAAGACAAGTTTTTAGCTGTTTTCCAATTAAAGTAATAAAAATGTGTTCAAGGTAAATCAGAAGGAGCTGTTAGGTATTTGCGATAATAAAATTTTCCTTTATGTTGCAGGGATTTTATTTTTCAGTTTGCTGTTGTAAAATTAATTTGTTTCCATTTTCAACAAGGTACTTCAACATTCCATTTTGCTGACTTGAAGCCACCCAGCTTCTTGCATCTGTGCTAAACAATTAAAACATTCACACTAAATACTTTCTGAAGTCTTGAAAAATTGAACATGAGACAGTAAAACAAAAGCTGCTTCTAGCACAGATGGGATAAGAACCATTTTAATGAAAATTTAAGTTTGTAATATTTTTTAATAAATCTCTGTTATTAATGTTGGAAATAATGAATCTGACTTGAGTACAAGAGGAAAAAAATATGAGTGATATTCATGATATTCATGAGTTGTGGTTGCCCCATCCATGGAATTGTCTCGGGCCAGGTTGGTCAGGGCTTGGAGCAACCTGGGATAGTGGAAGGTGTCCCTGCCCATGGCAGAGGGTGCAATCAAGTGGTCTTTATGATCCCTTCCAACCCAAACCATTCTGTGATTCTGTGATATCCTATTTCTTCTTTTCTTCTAAACCTCAGATATGGAATGTCAGGAGTTGATGGAGCTGGAGAAAGCACCTGAGGGTTTCGTCCTACCATGGCTGTTTTAGGGCCTAGAGGGATTTTTACAGGGTGACCCTGGTTAGAGCAAAGGGTCCTGTGAGCAGCAAAGCTCCTGAAACCCAGCCTCTCCCAGGGGGTTTCACAGCCAAAAACCTTGGCTTGCCTTGGAGTGGCCACCTAGAACAGAGGCTAGACGAGGCTGAGAGAATAAAGTGAATATTTATTAAAGGCCTTCCATAGATACACCTTGGGTAGGCAGAGCCTCCCAGAGGCTACACCCAGGCTGGACAAAGGTCATGAGTTTTTCAGACAATTGTAAATTTTGTCAATTTACATATCAGGGGTTAATCCTCCAATTACAGCTTCAGATAATGAAGTCATTTACCCCCAGGTTGCTTTCCTGCCCAATTCACTTTTGTTTGTACATTTTGAGGCCTGAGGTTGCAGAGTGTCCTTAGATTACAGGCCTAGAGGAATTGCTTTGTCTGCCCAAGATGTGAAGAGAGTAACTAACTCTTTATAAGGAGTTTAGAGCTCTGCACTAATGCAGTTCAGGACTTGAAAAATATAAAGGCTGAAATCTTAAGGTATCACAGAGGATGGTGCCTGTAGGCCTGGCCATGAGCACAGAGCCAGGCACCCAGAGGGCACTGCAGGGCAGCAATTCCTCAAGCACAAATCCTGCAGGTCTCAATACATTTTCCTGCCATGGCAGTGTCAAAGCAAAGCTCTGAGCTGGCCTGTGGAGACCACATTATTATGTCATGACAGGAGATTACGCCTTTGCACTAAGTGGTTTCAGAATAAGTCTGCAGAGACCTAATTATGCTGCCATTGCTGCTTGAGAGGGTTGTTTAGCAGTGGAGCACTTCTTGAGAAAGCTCACTTACCATGACAAAATAAAGTGAAATTATGACAGTGTATTTTCTGCTATGAAAAGCCCTCAACAAATAAAGAAAAATTGATTATCGTGTCAAATTAAACCATAAATAAGTAGTAAATGCTGAATTTACAATCTAGCTCACTCTGACTTGCTGTAACTAAAATACACAATAAATAACATTTGTCTTTAAATTCCCACAGCAAATATTTTTAATTGTGAAAACAGTTATTGTTTCACACAATGCTACAATAACTCTGAGCAGTCAATTTTATGCCCCTGTAATAAAGATATGATTGGTTTCCAAAGACCAGCTCCTGTTCTAAACTGTTTAATGCATCTGATGTTGCTAAACAGAACTTCTGATTCAAGTGTTAAATGGTCAGTAGTGGTTGAAGTTCTAAACTTATGCAATATTCTAAATATAATATCAAATTAATTCTAATATATGTTTTTTTTAGCTGGATAGAGAACAAAGGTATTGTCATGAAAATTAGATTAATACTAATAACAATCTACACAACACGTTTCCCAAGACAGAGGGCAAAGCAAAGGTGAGATCAATTCTTGCAAATGTTTGTTTAGAGCGCCTTTCTGCCTATGAAGATGTTATTCATTACCTGTTCTATAGATGCAGTGCCTGATTTAAATTGGTATAGAAAATCAATGTTCTGAGCAGGAGAAAAGACACTCGCCTCTATAAATCACAAATATAGGATTTAGTGCTATAAATTTAATTTAGAAACAATGACGACAACGCAAATGTCTCCTTACCTTTCTATAGTTAATAAAGAAAAATTGTAAAGGTTTTATGGAACTTGTACTCAGCCAAAATTCAGATTTTTCTGCAAGGAAAAGTAAAATTCAGAATTAAATTTATTAAATATATATACAGGCATTTGCCTGTACATAAACATTTCAATTAACATATAAATATGGTTAAACAAGTTTCAGTTTATAAAAATCTGCTTTTTATGTATATAGTCAACTTCTATCTGTAGAAGTCTTCTGTCTCTTAAGTCTTCATCAGTTAAATGGAGGAAGCTGCAACGAGGCACAATTAGTTCTACAAATTGAAGAGTTGGAGAAAATTGGTTGGAGTTAATAAAGCTGGGGTTTAGAGAACAGTAAAGGGAATATAATACTCATCAAGTAATCAATCAACCTTAGCACATACAGTGCTAATTCTGCCTCCCTAATATGTCTATTTTGGTATATCTAATGTATCTATCACTGTGGTATCCAGATAGGATGTGTCAGATTTAGCAAGCCTCATTAAACTTAGCATAAACCTTATTCAAAATAAGGTAAAAACTGATTTTTATGATACAGAAAAGTCAGGGTTGGAAGAGACCTGTGGAGGTCACCCTGTCCAAGGCAGGGTGACCTGGAGCAGGTGACAAAGGAACGAGTTCAGGTTGGTTTGGGATGTCCCCTGAGAGGGAGACCCCACACCCTCCTGTGCAGCTGTTCCACGCTCTGCTCTCTCCACAGAAGGAAGTTCTCCCTCATGATGAGGTGGAGTTCCTTGTGTTGTAGTTTCTGGGCACTGCTCCTCATCCTGGCACTACTGAACAGAGCCTGGCACCACCCTCTGGCACCCCTTGGAGATGTTGGTATGGATTGGTGAGATCCCTTCTCATACAGAAATACAGCAATAAATTATAAACTAAAGAAACTCTTTGTAGTTATTGTACCTTCAAATGTTTGAACTTTCATTGCTTGGTCAGATACTGAAATGTTTATCTATTTATTTATTTGTTCATGTTAGTCTGAAAAATGAAAAGAATGAAGCAATCTATGGCCTGTAAATGTAATTGTTGAGGTGTAGCCAAGTATGGGATTTGCAGCTGCAGAGCTGTGCTCGATGTAAATTGAGACTAACACAGGAATGGAACGATTTCATCAGGAGCTCCCGATTATCTTGCTGTTGCACAGACTTAGGGACAACAAGGATCAGTGTTTTGTGCATAAAACCCAACAGATTACGGGAGGCTGTGATAGTGGGAAGGACCTGGTAATGATGTTTTTGTAAAGGGGAAGAAGGGCTGCATGTTTCAGGGTGGAACGGTATGAAAGGAAGTGTTGGGAGGGAGATAATCTTACCTCCTGTGTTTGAAATTAGCATAGTTATTGAGTAACAGCAAAATCATTATCATGTAAAGACATGTAAGATAGCACATAATGGGAATGTAAAGGCTAAGCTCTTCTCAAAGGAATATGGATGGAATATTATCATTTTAATTAAAAAAAAATGAATTAGGCTTGGCTAAAAAAAATGGAAAATGCCTTTAGGGACAAATCTGGGAATGATCAAGGACAGACATTAGGAAAGAGCCCCTCCTTTAGCCTGTGTGCAGCAATGTGCTCAGAATTTTGGGGGACTGAGGATAACCTCCATTCTTATTTATGGGAATGTCTCAGGCAGGGAAGGAAAACACCCTGGAGAAGCACTTGCCACCATTTTTGGAGGGCAGCACTATCAAAACATCTGAGCTATTAAAAACATTTACATGCACAAAATTGATTTTTAGAAGAATTTCTCCTCTATTATCTTTGTCTCCTCCCCACTCCCCAAAGCCAGTTAATTATAAATTGTGTTAAGGAGCATATCCTTGTGGTATTTATGCTCATTTCAGGCACGCCCTCTGATCTGGAGGAGTTATGACGAACCTTGACCTTTCCTCTTCCATGACAATGGAAATTTTAAAAGTTTTTAAGGAATCCACCTGACAAAGAATTTAGACCATCTGATCAGAAGAAAATCTTGAAGTTGTGAAGGACAGATATGGTAAAGTATTATTTCTTTGGCAATAAATTTGGCTTATAAGATGTCCATCACAAACCTTTCAGGGTATTGTGTCTATTCAGTAAATACAATCCCAATGGGATTATCCAGTTGAACTGAATTGATGAATGTGGGAATTTCTCCTGGCATGTGTTGACTGCTGAAATACAAAGAAATAATTTTGCTTTTTCTGGTTGGTTCAGTCATCAGAACTTATTATTATTAGATCCCAGAAGTTTGCCCATGTTTGCTCACCAATTGCACCAATATTTTTCACTGACAGGATTCTGGGAAGGGAAAAGGTTCACAGTTATCTACCAAATCTGCAATTGTGGGCTGGAGAACAATTGTTCTTCACTAGAGAGACAATAAAGGCTTCTCCAAGGCTCATTAAGATATGAATCTTTGAAATGAAAGAATTCCTGCCAGGAATCTAAATTCTACCACATTTAGTGAAAGACTCCTTATGTTTGACTTCTTGTTTCCTTTTCTCACTTGTCTTTTGCATCTAATCAAGTAAATTAAATCATGCGATGAAGACAGTTTTTTGAAACAAAAGACTTCATAATGATCCTACAGAAAGATTCTGGTCCTTACCTCCTGCAATAAACAATCTCTCTGAAGCATTCAGAATTATTGCAGGAAAAATATAATTATAGGAGCCATTATGTATACAGTTCCCAGGTAAATTATGATGAAAGAGACAGCATGGCTGATGACTGACAACTGAGAAAACACTAGAATTAAGTTTACCTCTACAAATAAATTCAGTCCAGTGTTTATTGGAATGCTTTACACTCCACACAGTACATTTAATATTATAAAATGTGAAATTAACACTATAAAATGTGATTAATAAGGCAGTTATTCAATAGTTTATTCACAGGCTCAAAGTTTAGCCTTTCATTTCTATTTCCTACCTTTCAGGACGTACATTTTGCATCCTTAGAGATATTATTTCATGTGGGATGTGAATGTATTCTAAACAGTCCCTTATTTGATTGGAAAATGTCATAAACAAGAGTTTGGCCACTAAATAGGAACTACTGCATGGAATATTGCAGGATTGATCCCTTCTAGGGAAATGGGAGAGCTCTTAGAAATGTGAACAACAAAGTACATTTTTCTTTATGCTTTTAACATGTAAGAGGAGAAACTGATGTGATTGCATGGTAGAATTAGACTTTTGCCCTGGTATAGCAACTATTCACTTTTTAAAATGTAGAAAACCCTCCAAAGTGCTTTAGAAAGTCTTCTCTGGGGTCAGTGAAAGGTGTACTGCCTTCATGTTAATGCACCTTTTCCAAAATCTGCTTTACAAGAACAGCATCTCCAACGTGAACTCTGTCCAACCTCCTCAGGAACTGACAACAAAAGTTTGGCATCCTTAATGCTGAAAAAGTCAGATACAAAGCCAAAGAGAAATTTCTTCTTCCTTTTCATGTTTTACAGTATTTTTTATGATCTGTTATTTTAGAATGTTTCCTACTTGAATAAAAGCTGTTGAGAAGGCAGGAGCTGTGCAGACAGAAAATCAGTTTTCTGCCAAGGAAGTTTTAACTATATTACCCTTGAAATTTTATATATTTTAATGCATCATTTTTAATACAAAACTCTAACTTTGCCCATAAAAGTCTAATTTCTGCCTGATAAACTCAAATTAGTCTCAGATAATTGCTTTTTCAGTCTTCTCACATACATCTACTGTCAATTTTTTACAGCTCACTGAGCCATTTCAAATTATGTCTGGTTTGTCTTGCAAAATAAAAATGAATGATTAAAGATGTTAAGTCTTTCTGTATCTAAACCTTTGCTTTTACTTTTCCTGTTACAAGGATTTTGCATTTGGCCTTTTGTTCTCCATCTGTAACTTCCTCAAGAGCCATGCTGAGGAGGAGGACTCATGGTGAGCTGCCCCTACAGTGTGGATTCCTTACCTAAAATAATGGAATTGTTTGGGTTGGAAGGGAATTTAAATTAAATTTCAAATTCCCTGCCAGGGCCACAGAAACTTGGAAATATCTAATATTTATTTTAAACTTCTAAAATGTTAAATGTTTTCCACTGGACTTTGATAATTGAGGAGTTTAATAGAAGTGTGAAAGAAACCAGTTGGTTTTGAGAGATTGGTATATAATTGGGGGAACACAATAATGTTCAAAATCTTATTGCCAAATAAGTGAAGGAAAAAAATCTACTTTCTATTAAAAAAACCACAGAACTTGTGTTCAGAGCGTTTTTACTTTGAAAAATGTTGTATAATTCCTTTAGCAGAAACATAAATATTGGGTTTTTGCCTTACTAGACTATAACATTTTTGCTTTTTTCCCTTATTGGAACATAACAAGCTAATTTTTGCCAATAATTTGATCTTCATTGTCTAACAATTATATTAATTGGCTGGTTAAATGCTTACTTGAGACAGCCTATTTATCTTCTGCAGACAGCAGATGTACAATTAGCAGGAAAATACTTAAAATGCCTTATGATAAAAACTCAAGTTGATTCCATGCCAAAATGGGTTGACATTTCTTCATGCAAGGAAAGCTGAACCCTTCATGCAGAGTTTTCTGGGAGGTTGTTGTCCCTTCTCATCCATTCAGGGGTGTCTGGGGTGGTTTTTAACAGAGAAAAACCAAAATTTTGTGTTTTTTCTCAAAGAACACCATTGCCTGTAGAAGATCTCCCCAGTTAAATGAGAAGCCGTGGTCACACAAGAACTTCAGCTTTGAGGGTAACCTCTAAAATGTTCTGGTAATTCCTTCTTTAATCTTTCTCCCTATAAGAGATTTCCTTGTTGAATATCTGCAAATACACAGCATTTTTATAATGAACAACTCAGAGGGCTCCACAGGGATACTCTCACCCCTTTAGGATGGAATAAATAATATAAATTTTAATGATATTTTAGCAAATTCTAGGATGCTGCTTCGTGTACATAATGGGCTACCGCAGTGGGAAAAGTGAGTATAAAGGAATATAAAAGATATTCCTGCTAGAATTTCCATAAAACAGAATTGTTAGAGAATGTATTTTTTTAAACTTTTCTAATTGGCCTTCCATTTCTAGCAGGTGGAAAATTTTATTCTTTAGAATTATGCAATTAGCTAATTAGAATGTTGAGATATTAGAAGTACAGAGACTTAATCATAGCAAGTTTTTTTTGCACAAGGTATTTATAATATCATGGCTTATCCTTACAAGGTGCAGGCCATGTTCTCCCAAAAATTTAAGTGCAATTTTGAGTGATATATAATGATTTCTTCCTAAAAACACTGGAATTTTTAGTCTCTTGTCAAAGTTGGGAATTCATTCTCTTGCTGATATAGTTGCCTGTAATTTAAGACAACCAGAAACTTCTACTGTACAAATTATAGAGTATTGCTCTTTAGGGTTTTCATGAATAGTGAGAAATTATCCATTATATAAAGAGATTAATTTGGCTGAATAAGTTTTAGGATGCTTGGAGTAGTTTTCAAATAAAGTCTGAAATCAAGATGTTCATCCATTTGTGCTCAGTTATGAGGGGAAAAAAGTACAGATTCTATAAATCATAACATAATAAATGTGAACACCTTCTGCAAGTCTTCACAGCTGGTTAAAATAGAAAATAAAGTATTATCCTTTCTTTAAGTACTCTAATCATTAAATCAGTTGATTTCTGATGCAGAAACTTTCAGTAGGAAGAAAAATTTGATTCAGTATTGTATTAAATCCCCAGGTAATAAGATAAATATCAGTGCATGAGTCATTCCAGCAAATCTTGAGAGACACAGGATCACTTATGTTCTTAATTAAAATAAATCAACTTCATAAATGACAATTTTACAGCAAGTATGGAACTGGAAATTTATCAAATATCTGCAGGAGGCTTGCAAAGCATCAGAGTTAATATTTACAGGTACCTGGCCTGGTGTGTGCATTGCACATTGTGTGTCCCAAGGGCAAAAAAATTCATCTTGGGAGACTTTTCCTCTCCCAAAGGTGATCTTGGCTGGTAAAACCTTCACTCCTCCCTGTCCCCCCAAAAAAGGAGAGTCCCAAGGCTGGAACTGCCACATTTCAGGAAAGAGCATAACAATCACCTCTGATGTCACCACTGAAGATTACAAGCCACCACTGAATTGTGTGATTGTTCTTGTCTGCTCTGCCTATGCCTTTGAGGACAGTACCTATAATTAGACAGCACAAGGAAAGTGTGTGTTTAAGAAAAAAAAAAGAAGTTGCTAAGGAGATGATGCTGAAGCAAATTCAAATATAAAAAGTAGATTTAAAATAACACTTTACTGTAATGAGTAGAAATCATGACAGGAGAATAAAGCATAAGAAAATATCCTTGGGGCATAAGTGAGATGATTAGAAATATCATTAAAGCTAAAGCATCTGTTTGAATCCTTTGTGAGACACCCAATTCACCCACGTGCACACATAAGTGAGGGCTCAGTTTACTAATGCTGCAGTTGGAACACTAAATATAGCATGCTTTGCATTTAAAGGACATACAGATTAAATATGAGCTGCCTGTAGGTCAGGGGAGCTGCAGTAATCATTGCTGGGAGTTTAAAGATCTGCAAACAGGCAGATGTCCAACTCCAGCAATTATTCCTCAAGGAAAATTTCACATCAGGCATCATTTTTATACCACAAATGTAAAATAAAGACAATTTTTTAGAGGTTTGTAGGGGAAACTAAAATTGATTAGTGAGGAGCAGCAGCAGGGTGGGAGATGCACTCCTGTCAGGGCAGGGCCAGGGGGGCTGGGACAGAGCCCAGGGGTGCAGGAGATGGGGCTGCATGCACAGCCCCACCAGGGAAAAGAGACAAGCAGCAAATTCACCCTACATCCTGAGCACGTGGATATTTAACACATCCCTTTCCTTTCCTGGGTCCTGCAGGGTCCATCCCATCCTTTGGGCAGGTGTGCACAGTCTGGGCTCATCAATACCCCAATAGCTCTGCCTGTTAATGCTCTCCACTCACCTGGGATGGCTGCACAGACCCCAACACACAGCCAGCTCTTGTCTGATCAGCAGCTCATTCATTAGTGATTTTTAATGATTCCATTAATTTAAAATGGAACTTCATTTCTGAATGAGTCACTTTTGTGCCTTTTCCTCAGTCTTTAGCCTCTTTACCCAGTCTTTAAAGATAAAAGGCTTCATCTCTGTTTTATCTTTAAAAATATATGTTGATCCTTAAAAGCTTCTGCACATGAATGACAAGTCTCAAAGCTAATGAGAGGATAGCTACAAAATTCCTCTTAGTCATGGTTAAACCTCTTTGCAGAGCAAAACCAAAATAGTTTAAGCGTGCTTTACTCTGATTTTTGGATGTGCTGAAGTGCCTTTGTGGATACATAATTCTAATGAGATTTGATCACAGTCCTGTAATCTACTTTCAAAAGGTCAGAAGAATAATAATTCATTTCTCCTAATGGTTTGGCACTTTTGTAAAGTATGCTTTGGAAACATGACAAGGAAATAAATATATTCTTGTGTGAATTCCCAGCTTCAACGATAGAGGATTATGATAACTCAGTCCAAGACTTTGCTTTCACTTTTGTGGCAATAAATTCTTTGTAATATTACAGGCTATCAAAGTAATCAGTCTGTCTTACCCTGTTCTGCAGTAAGGCACATTAATAGTTAATTTGATGGAATGACATCAGTGTAAGAGAAAATTCTCAACATTCTCATCTTTTTCTTAAGAGAGAAAATCTGGAATAAACTCAGCTGAAGACCCAGGCCAGGCTGGACAGGGCTTGGAGGAACCTGGGATGGTGGAAGTTGTCCCTGCCCGTGTTAAAGATGGTTCTGTCCATTCTCTCAGTCCCCAGAAGCTGCAGAATGTATTTCAGAGCTCTAGAGATGTTCCACTTATGCTCTGTAGTGGTTCTACCCTGCTTTATTTATTGAGCAGTGATTGATCATCATCAATCGCTGTGATCTGTGTTTATTATCTGGGTTTCTGGTAGCAATCTGTGCTTGCCCCCCTCAAGCCTCTGTTCCTCTCATTTTTTGCTGGATTCTTTGGAAACCTCTTCTACATCTTCTGAATTCCTTCTGTAGCTTTTGAGAGCTGGCTTGCCAAGAACATAAAGCCTTTTTAAAACAGCCTAGCCATGCATACATCCTTATCCTGGGGTCGTTAAATAGTTCTCTACACAAAGTAATAGGCCATTAAAACATGCATTTATGTGTATGGCCATAAATGTGTGCTAACTGTGTGTTTTTAATATCTATTAGTTACAGCAGGATCATCAACATGCCACCAAAACTGCCTGACAGCAGCAGCACAGCAAAATATTGGTTACTGCTGGGAGCAGAGCACAGAGCAGGTCAAGTGTCTTGATCTGGGTTTAGACTTAGGTGTTGACTTAAATCCAAGTTTATGCCAGATTTGTAACAAGAGGAAGCAAACAATTGTTTCCCAGAAGCATCTTGATGGAAAAATCAAGAGATCCAGGTTGTTTTCTCTTTGTTTTTTACAGTTTTGTGAAGTGTTACAGAGCTTTGCCCACACAGGTACCTTTGGGCTGGTTCCTAACTGCTGACAAAAAAATGCAATTCTTGCCTCTTCTATGAATAAGGAACTAAAATTTCTTCAACTCTCATGTTTTCAGATTTTAAATTTGCCTTGAAAAAAATTAGATGCACAAAAGTAATCGAAGTGTTTATGTAGTGTCGTGTGTGTTATTAACAGATCTTGCGTGCTAGTGTCACTTCCAGGCATTCATGTAATAACTGTATGAAAATAAAAATAAACAGTGCTAATAAACTTTGCCATCAGGAATGCAGTCACTCTGATACTTTTAGGCCAGAGTCCTGAAGGCTATAATAATTATACTTAAATGTTCCCAGAGTATTTGTGTGTGTTCCTTTTAAAAGGAACAGATTTTTGCCCTTAAGGCCCACTCAAATCTCAATGATTTTAATTAGTGACACACATAGCTTAATTCAACTTACTCTACATGCACTTTTAGGAATGTTTAAGCCAGTTAACAGCTCTTGAGGAGCTGGAGGTGTATGGGAACTGCCACAGATTTAATGAACAATTCTCTCAGCTCCAAGAGGGGACTCAGATTCTGGGGCTCTGGCTCTGGGCAGATGAAAGTGCAGCCACAGAAAGCACAGCCTGGGCCAGCTTGGGCTGCAGGGCACTGAGCAGCTCTAAGTGACTTGGGCAGGCCTGGCAGGCTGGAGCTTTTTAGCCAAGTTTCCTGGCTGAACCAAGTTTCTCTCAGGGTTCATCTTTCTATTCTTTCATCTGTGCAGCAGAGTTCTCATGGCCCTCTGCTGTATTCCCCTTGGTTTTACTTGTCCTGTGTGAGATCCAGGACCATGGGATTCTCAAAGAAGCTGTGATTCCACGGTGTTGTGTTTGCAGTGTGTGACACCAAGGTATTTGTTTGGGTGCCTTCTTGCCCTCTTTGATCTTATTCAACATTCACCTTTAAAAGTGAACATGAGTGATAAATGAGACCCTGGGTGAGATAGGAGAGCTGTGATTTCAGAAAGGTGACAGGATGAGTAGGTCTGAGTGGTCTTGCACCATTCTGTAGTTTGAACTTCTCCTTCCCTCCATTCCTTCTTCTTATGGCTTCTTCAGCTCAAGATTCGATAATGACTTGGAGTCTTTGATTTAATTTGTTACATTTCAAAGGCATATCATAATTTCTTTAAATTTATATAGACTTCCTTCATATAGAAGGAAATCTAGAAAAATTCCCCTGTCTCTCCCTCCAAGATGGTTTTGTTTACTACGATATCATAACATGGAAATATTTTTGGTTATTAAAATTATATTTCCATCAACAAGGCAATTGAAATAAACCTGAGGGCAGTGTTTTGACTGTGTTCTCTGCATTCGCTATTTCCATTTCTGTTGGAATCTTTCCATTGCAGTCAGGTGCTTTGTCACAGAGATGATTATAGGGGTTGCACCTCTCATAATTCTCCTTTGGTGCATGAGACATCCTGAGAGAAGAACAAAGGCTCTGCTTTAATCCGGGTAGGTCACAAATCAGGTTTGTATTTGCAAGCCATATGTGTTAAGTTGGATTAGTTATCAGAGAGGGGGAATGGGTATGAAAAAGAAAGGAGAAGTGCTTTGAAGTGTTTGGTCTTGGTTGTTCTTGAGCAGAGCCGTGTCTTGCTGTCGTGGGGCTGATTAAAGCAGAGCTCAGCCTGTGTCCCACAGACCCTGCAGAACAGGCTCCATTGTCAGTGCCACAACACCCTCCAAAGCTCAGCTTTCCTGGGCTGGAAAGCCAAGCCAGGCTTTCTGGGTGTCTGTCATGGTAAAGCAGAGCTCAGCGCGTGCCGCTGCCGCCTCCATGGCCGTGTCTCACAGACCATGCAGAACAGGCTCCGTTGTCAGTGCCACAACACCCTCCAAAGCTCAGCTTTACTGGGCTGGAGCTTGCCAAGCAGCGCCTCCAATTTCACTTTAAAGACACTTTGATATTGTTCATTTGAGAGATTTATTTTTGTTGGATTCTCTACCTGGTAATTGTTCCGTATATCATGCATGAGTTCCAATGCCACGATTTTCAGCTTGGGGACTTTCTCTTGGCATATTCACTTTGAAGCATTCAGAATCTGAATTCAAGAAAAGTTCCTCTTAATGTTGTACTTTATACATTAATACACACAAAAATTTAAATAATTTTTATTTTAATATGTAGAATTGTATTGAAGCATAAATTATCTATTCATGAGGTTAATGATAGGCCAGAGGAATTCCTTTTATTTTGGTACAAATAATTTGGAAGGAATGAAAAGATTCTAGAGGGAACCTTAAGAGCCATTTTCATATTTCATAGACATACATGTGAAATAATTTAAAGATCGTTCTAGTCTTAAAATTGAACTCCATTAAAACAAGAGGTATGATATGGTTCAATAAAGCCCAGAAGGTTAAGTGAAATATTTTGTTCTATGCTCAACAAAATGCTTTGGTGTGGCTTCAGCAGTTGTAAAGGTCTTTTTCCTGGTCCAGTTACCAGGTTTCCATAAATAGATATAATTTAACTATTCCCTTCATGTGTAATTCAGACTTTACAGCTTAAATGCTGTCTAAAATCTGCATGAGAGAATTGCATGTTCACATTTCACACAGTGCATGCTTCCAGCAGAACATGTCATCACCTGCATGAAGATAGGTCTATCCACTCCCATAAATAATTGTGAGACACACCATCCTTATCTCTGTTATCCAATAAAGCCAAGGCAGATATTTGATGCTATAATAATGGTCTAAAAATGACAGAAATTGAATTTTAGCCTGTTGTTAGTGTGGCATATAACAGCAGACTTCACCTACATGGATTCTCATTTGCTTAGCAGAATCACGGTTTGTGGGAATTTGAGGCCAAAGCTGCTGTTGCTCACAGATATCATTGTGGCTGTGGCTGTGTCCCACTTTGGGTGAGGCTTCCTGCTTTGTGTTTATTCATGGGGTCTGGAGCAGCATTCCAAAATGCAATGTAAATATTTGTAACTGAATTGTAATGTAATTCTTTCCTCCTGGCCTGGCTTCCCCCTTCCCCACTGTAGAAGGTGAATACTCTTTTAATAATCTCGTAATATCTCTTTGCCAGCTGCCTGGACAGCCTCTAATTCGCTTTTGATGGCCAGCACACACTCCTGCAGTGGATGCAGGAGTATTTGGAGCAGAGTATTGCAAATTTAAAGCACTTCTGTAAACCTGGCATTGTCTTTCAACAACCTCACATATTTATAATTACACAACTTTGAAATATACTGAACTTACCTGGCTTGTAACAAGTAAAAATCACATCCCAGCCATGAGGGAGAAGCAGAGGCAGTGTGACAGTGTTTGTTTTTCCTGACAAAATTTACAATATTTACCTAAGCTGGCCCTCTCATTTGAACAAGTAAAGAAAATAAACCAGGAACTAAAGCTAGAACTACTGTGACAGCTGCTAGAAAAAAGTTTGAAGACTCACCTGGCATTCCTTTTCAAAATGTCATTTCCAGACAGCAATGCCAATTAAAATACTTCTCTTTACAGATCTGATGCCATTTTTATCACTTGACTGAGGAGAAGCTGGATCCACGGATAAGGTCAGATCTCTGGTCAGCAGCATTTTGATGTAGGGCCCCCTTCTGTGTGTGCAGCCAGAAATTTCTGTCCTGGACGAGTGCAAAGCTGAGCTTTGTGTTTCCTCAGGGCACTGCCCATTCCAGTAATCATGGTTGTACAAACAAACAAAGGGATGCTCTGTCCATGATGCCTCATTAGTAGAGTGTCACACAGCTGAAGGATTAGATAGAAAGTCAATATTTAGCATAAGCAAATAAGAAAACTTTATCTAATATTTTTTCTCAGTTAGCCAGACAACTCTGGAGGGAGGAATATGATCACAAGAAGATTTTTCTTTCATCTCCAAATTTTAACTTTCCATCTGAGCAAGGGGAGGCTCTTACAGACTGGTTGTTTTCAACAGTTACCATAAGGATTGTTTGTTTAAGCAGCAGACTCAGGTTTGTGTTCAAGGGCAATGAGGAAAAAGGAATTAAATATATATTGGGGGAGAAATACCAGTCTCTGCAGTGCTTTTCCTGAAAGGAAGATTTGCAAGCACACACTAAAGGGATAGTAAAGAAAGGAGAATTATTGACAAGAAAGGAAATGAAAATGAATTAAAAGTGTCAATATTTCCCTAGAGTAATTAAATAAGAGCATTCTCATGCCTGACCCATTTTGGGGGGAGGGAGGTTGTGGCTCACTGCAGTGCTGTAAACCACAGAAAGCCAAGTTAGCCTCCAGTTCCATGGGCTCAGTGGCAGCCTGGGCTCGGGGCATGTGCTGACCTGCTGCAGCCGGTCCTGCCAGCTGTCAGCCAGAGCCAGACAAAAATAAATAGAATAAATAGCAAATTTTTATAATGTTTCTCTTTTAATCTGGGTCAGGCTCAGGATCCAGTCACCACTGCTGCTCCACAGACATCTAATGGTAAAAATGGAGTCAGAATAAAGAGGCAGAAACTCATCAGTGCCTTCAAAAGCCAAATTGTTTGGCTTTCTACGTTACATATGTAAAAAAGTCATCTTTTAGCAGGTACAGGATTTAGTTCAGATTGGAATGTGGTGCTGAGTGTGTGGGGCACATCCTGCCCACAGTTTGCACTTCAGGTCTCAGTGAATTCCAGTTTATTTTGTTTACCCCTGGGTGGAACAGGGATGCTGGGACTGGGAGTGCTCACAGATCAGTTTACTGATGTGCTCCTGTAATCCTTGCTGGCTGTAAGAAAACAATTTAAAAGCAAGATTGTTTGTGTTACACTGATGTAGATGAGGTTTATCTTTGTAATCCTATAACTCGATTACTTGCATGCCAGCAAATGTCTTTTTTCTTGTTTCTGTAAATTATGAAATGTGTTAACATCAGTCACTTTAGTTCCTGGAAAGTCTTCTCAGATTTGCAATTCTGTTGTGTAAATTAATAGCTCAGTTCACTAGAGAAAAATATTGCAAATGTATTTTGGCATCATATAGAAGTAGACAACTTGTAAGGTAATATATTTTCTTCTAGCAAATACGTGTCAAATTAGCTGAACAGGTTTTAACAAGCATGTCCTCATTCCTTCAGCAGCTGAGAATATGCTTGCTAGAATCTCAAAGCAAATTAGGCACTCAGCTTCCCTTAAAACAGAAATAAGTAATAAAAGTTATACTGCTCTTCAAGATTTGTACGAATTTGAAATTTTAATTTAGTTCTTTAAAAAAACCAACCAAACAAAACATTTTAATTGCTGCTCTATGTGCTTACCACCTATGTCTTGCAAGTTTTTCGAGATCAGACATTCTTTTTTTTCCTGTGGTCTTCAAAAATCAGAACTTTTGTCACTTTCTTGTATAAAGCACTGTTAATTACATTGCTGTGTCAACACCTTAACCTGCTGTGCTAAGGCTGGCATCATTTAAGGTGATGGAAATTTACAGTTCAGCTGCACTGGGTTGGTTCTCAAGTATATGTTTAACTCCACGTTTGCAAAATGTCATTTTCCTTCCCTGCTCCTCGTGGCAGAGGTGAATTACTCAGAGATGAGCACTGAAATGATGGAAGAGGCTCTGCAGCAGCATCAGGAAGGGTGAGAGTCATTCTGATACCAGCCCCTGGGCAGGGGGGAAAAGGGAGCACTGTGCTTTTACAAGGCTGCTGTGTGCTCTTCCATAGATAATCACTAATCCAGCAGCGCTCCAGGGTGGGGTTTGCAGCAGGATTTGCAGAATGATGTCCAACAGCACCAAGGAATCAGGAAATGTTGGGAAAAGCCAAAGTAACACCAGTTCCTTGAGAACCTGAGGAGATGCATTCATGGTGAAGGAGGCATAACTGCTCTGTGCTAAGAATTAGACAGGAATAGAAGAAGTTTTCTGATCTGCTTGCTGAAAACCTTCTAAGTCAAAGATTAGAATGAATTCAAAAATCTCTTCATGATATTTTGGAAGTATAAACTAAGCTCAGGAAAAAAAAATACAGTTGTGGCTTCACTGGAGTTTGAGTTACCCCTTTGCTCAATTCATGCACAGCCCTGTGGGCTGAGCTGTCCCAGCTCACATTGATTCCAGAGGTGTCAATGCCACCCAAACCTCACCTGGAGAGTCCAGAGGTGTCAGTGCCACCCAAATGTCACCTGGAGAGTCCAGAGATGTCAGTACCACCCAAATGTCACCTGGAGAGTCCAGAGGTGTCAATGCCACCCAAACCTCACCTGGAGAGTCCAGAGGTGTCAATGCCACCCAAATGTCACCTGGAGAGTCCAGAGGTGTCAATGCCACCCAGAACTCACCTGGAGAGTCCAGAGGTGTCAATGCCACCCAAACCTCACCTGGAGAGTCCAGAGATGTCAGTGCCACCCAAATGTCACCTGGAGAGTCCAGAGGTGTCAATGCCACCCAGAACTCACCTGGAGAGTCCAGAGATGTCAATGCCACCCAAACCTCACCTGGTCATTCCAGAGATGCCAATACACCCAAATCTCAACTAGGTGACAAAAACATTTAAAAAAAAATATTCAAGACATACTCATCCAGTCATCCTTGCACATTTTAGACTTCCTACATTATATGGAGTAGTACTAGACTGTCTGCTGAAAACATGGGTAAGAAAAGGACACAAGAGTGCAGTATTGTCAGTTTATGCCACATAAAGGTTAAAGTAGTAATATTTCTTCTTTTGACTTCATATTTCTTGAGAAAGATCAAGTCGCAGGATTGCACACTTGAAAATAATTGGCCAGTGTGAGCTGACAGATCTGATCAGAGCAGAAGGGTCGTTACCAGATGCAATGAGCTTGATCTTGTGTCTGAAAACAAAGATTACAGAGGACTTGCAAGGACAAGAAGTAACTTCCTCATCCCTGTGGATATTTTCTGAAGGAAGAGATGAACAAAACAAAGGTAAGACATTGACTTTAGCATGTCTTCCCAAAGTCTGCATCACTGAAGTTCATTCACAATGGTTCTGTATTAATTTATTATTCTTGGCCAGGATCACGGTAACTTCTGGTTTTGCTTTGCAGTTGTGCTACTCCCACAGCTGAATTAGCTGACAATTAAGTTGGAATATTTTCCTTCCCTCATCCATGACAATATTACAAAACAGTGAGTTGTCATTCCTGGGAAAGTCATACCTGAACTGCATTTTATTCATCCATTCAAACTGACTGTGATTAATAATCATCCCACAAGGGGAAAACTTAATCCAAACAATCTATTTCATGTTTACTCAGGAGAGTATTGTGTGCTGCTGTAAAACACTGAGGTCATGATGAATTCTAATAGTCTGGTTTTCTCTTATCCCCAAGACTTGTCACTACACTGAAAAACAAAACAAAAAAACTAGAGTTGAACAGTCAATGGGTTTGAAATTATTCATTCTGAAAATAAACCCAGGTTGATATTTATTTGTTTTATGGGTGCCACCTAAATGTCCTGCAAATGGACCCAGTGCAGATTCCAGGAGCTGAACTCAAGTGGGTCTATATTTGCATCTTCCCCTTTGTCTGTAAAACTTTTCCTTAATTTCACCCACCTTCCCTGAAGGTTTTCCCTGCTCCAAGGAACATTTTCCCCGGCTGTGTTTGTACTGATCGCACAGAAACCTTGGCTGGACCAAAACTGAATGCAGAGGTAAATTGCAAATTAACTGTTGGGATCAAACCCTTTGCAAAATCTGGCTTGGAATAAATGACAGCATTAAATGGTTCCTCTTTTTTTACCAAAACAAAATTATCCTCCTATTAGAAACAAATCACTCTAATTGGCCAGCCAGACTGGAGAGTGAGTTGATCATTTTTTTCCTGATGAAATACTTACAAATCTATAATGATTTTTAATGTTTCTTCTGTTCTCAATGTATGCTCATAAAGTGTGCAAATCATTAATTTAAATATATTTTATTCAATATAGGAGTAATTTGTTTTATAGTTTATTTTAGGAATAATACTTTAGGAAAAAAAATGGCCCTAAAAGTAATCTTTATATATCATCACCCTTGAAATAAGGTATATCCACAGTTTAGATCTTGATAACAAAATTAAGACCTGATTGTTCTAATATAAGTTATCAAAACCAAAGTAATCTAATCTAATTTCATGAGCGTGGACAATAATTCTTGCCCTCCAATAACACAGGGTTTTTAAATAGAAATATTAATGTTTCATTGGATTTATGTACACAGAAGATGAAATAAATGTGGTTTGAAATGTGCACAGTTACCCTGAATGAACAATTTAGGAGCAATCAATGTGTCACCCACTTTAATCTTTAAAACAAGCATGCAATCTAATAGTGTTCTGTAAAATTACATTTGTCTATTAAACTACTACATCAGAATATCTATCAGACAAACAGGATAAAAATGTACTGCTTCTGAATAACTAAATTAGAATAATTTGTAAATAAATCAAGCGATTTTTACTACACTGTTGTGTAAGGATTTTTAGATGCTTTAGGAAAGATTATAGAGGCAAAAGATTAGATATAAATATAACAGAGAGTAAATGTTGATATTGCAAATTGGGAGGTGCCTGTAACTTTTTTTACCAGTACTTATATACCTGGTGGAAGGAAGCAGTATAAATACGAAATCCAGAATTAATATATAAATTAATATCTTGTTCACAGTCCATTTTTAAATGTGCATCTCTTCCAGGTTCTACAATTCTGCCTCAAAATTCATTTGGAAATTACAATTAATTGACAGTAATCCTCATATTCTCTAACTGGAAATTATGTAAATTCTGATTTTAGCAACATTTTCCTGAGTACATTAAAAAATAAAAATCGTGGGGGGATATTCAGTTGATGGTTCTTTTATTGCATCATGTACCCCAAAACCAGAGTTATTTGAATAGATTGCACCAAGATTATTGAAAGGGAGAATGTTTTAAACTTCAAATCCTTTGTATGCTTATGACCCAGCGGGTTCTGTGACCAGTGTCCACCCATAAACCATCTGGTTTCTTGATTTTTACCACTGGTTTTGTAGCTGCAAGAGCTGGAGAAAATGAGGCAGGACAAATTTTAAGTATGTGCATAATTATTGTGCACTTAAACATGTGCTTAAGTACATTCCTGGAGCTGGGCCCAGTGACCTCAGCTCTCCCCATGAAAGTCAAAGTAACACAAGCCATTTGTGCCTGATACTGCAGGATGTAACTTTTAACAACTCACTATTAGAAAAATTAAATTTTAACCTTGTCTTGCTAATTCCAACTATTACTGGGGCCATATTTATGCCCCAACTTAAAGTGCAGTTTATCACTCTGATGCTTTAACCTTTGGACATCCTCTCCCTAATGTTTTTTTAAACATCAAAATATCCTCCAGCTAATTAGAACAGCCTTGATTTCATAAATGAAGAATTTGTCCCTTAATATTTTCTCATAATGTAAAAATCAAAACTATCTAGCAAAATGTGGCAGGGTGGATCTAAAGATTTTTATTTTTTTTTAACTAAATAGATTGACTTACAAAAACAAAAGATGTAATGGCTGTGAATTCCTGGAAATGTGAAGTAAGTTGACTGTACTCTTATTACTCTGATGGAAAATGCTAGGAGTCAAAGTTTTCATTTATATGGCTGGTTAATAGCTTTGGCAATTTTTATTGTGCAACAATTATGTTTTTAATTGCTAGATGCATCCTGAGCAGTGCTAGGCAATAAAAAATAGGAAGATGTGCTTTTATCAAGCATGACTCACTTAATAACCTTGAATTTAATATGGATTTCTCCAGCCCTTATATTTATTTCTTATGGTAACTTTCTCTAGATACTAATAATTTACTAGATATTAATGAGTTACTAGCTATTAATGAGTTACTAGATAATAATGAGTTACTAGATAATAATGAGTTGGGCTTTTATGCACTTTTCTTTATAAGTCTTTGAAGGCTCAAGCAGAAGTTTGCAGAGTTGTTGATATTTATAAATTCTGTTTAAAAATCTTTACCATGCAGAACTCTCTTCATTAGAAAAATCCCAGTCATGTTTGCAGTGGTTTTTGGTGAAAGCAACTCCAGCTGTATTCCTTGCTCAGATTATGCACGAGACATACCATGGAAATACCAGATTTCTGCAGAAAACATTTGCATAATGCGCTAGACAAGAAGTGGCATCACATCAAATTGCTCTTTGAAAGCTCAGGAAATGCATAAATTTCTGTCCATAGCACAGGTATTTAATTCCCCTTTGATCTTACCGGGACATTCCTCTACCTCCAGTATTTTTCTCTGGAAATCTCAGCTTAAAAATCCTTTTTCTTCCACCTGACACCTTTTCTGAAGGTGTTGTGGGGCTGCACATGAGGACAGCTGGAGTAGAAAAGTAGAAAGCAGCTATCTGTTCCTGCTTTGCACTATTTTCTGATAGAGCATAAAGAATATTCAGCTCCTCACCTTGAAACCCTCCTGAGAACGGAATTTTGACTACTTCAACGTGTTTGTGTTCATGGGGGTCTGAGGATGAGGGAAGAGACGAGGATCTGACTCCATGTTTCAGAAGGCTGATTTATTATTTTATGAAATATATTATATTACAACAATAGTAAAAGAATAGAAGAAAGGATTTCATCAGAAGGCTAACTAAGAATAGAAAAAGAAGGAATGATAACAAAGGTTTGTGTCTCAGACAGAGTCCGAGCCAGCTGACTGTGATTGGCCATTAATTAGAAACAAGCACATGAGACCAATCCCAGATGCACCTGTTGCATCCCACAGCAGCAGATAACCATTGTTTGCATTTTGTTCCTGAGGCCTCCCAGCTTCTCAGGAGGAAAAACCCTGAGGAAAGGATTTTCCATACAAGATGTCCGTGACACTTCAAGAGGTTTCTTCTCACTGCTCCTGGACTCACATGAGTCATTCAAAGGACAGACAGCATTTACAAAAGGACACGTTAGGAACTGACACCTTTAATCAGCAGCTTTAAATGCTGAGTGTAATTTTAATTGCTCCTGCTGATCAGTGGCACTGAGTGACAGAAAACCTCTGTCTGTCTGTCCAGCAGGCAGGGCAGAGGGCAGAGCTGAAGCCTCACCCTCTGGGTGCCTCTCAGGTGCTGCAGAAGCATTTCCCTCTGATCTCCAAGTGCAGGAAATGTGAGACTCGGGCTGTTGGAGCAAATTAGATGTCAAATCTCCTGACAGCAACACCTCTGAGAGCTGGAGGGAATCCCCACACGGGGGTGACACCTGAGGGCTGATCTGTGCCTGCAGGGCTCGCAGGGACCCCTGCTCCAGGTGTCACACCTGGCTCCCTGCGAGCCCTGCTGCCTGGAGCAGCCAGTCCTCACCAGGCAGGTCCATTAATCACATTTCAGGAGGCCAATTTCCTCCAGCCACTCTCTATTTCTTCCAGGGATTCGAGCTGGGTTTAATTTTTCCCCTGAATGCATTAACCTGAAGGAGCAGCCTACTTAATTAAAACAGATATTGTTTCACTTTCTTTAAATATGCAAATGTCTTTATTAGACTAGGTGTCATGTGCTGTACTTTCCTGCTTAATTAATCTCAACCTCATCCAGATTTGCCTCAATGGGAATCAAACTTTCCCATTTATTTTTGGTGACTTACCTCAGCGCATTCCCCCCAACAGGCTTGTTGTCAGCAGTAATCTCTTTTCCCACATGGAACAGATCATTCGTGTGTCACTAAATACATTTTGTGTAAGCAGCAACATAAAAATGTACATTTTTAGGTCACAGGAGACTTTAGGTTGAAATTTGGGGTAACAGTGAATTTGGGGAAATCCCTCACAAATAGCTCAGGGTTCAGCACCACTGACCTCAGGGCTGTCTGTAGGTCTGCACCTAAAGAGGGATGGAGGTTTTAATTTTTCACATTAATTTAGTTCCCATCTAAAGAAGGATGGGAACAAAGTCCTAATTTTCTAGTTTTTGGAAATATCTTTGATGTACAGAAATAGTAAAATTGCAGAATAGCATTCCCAAAGGAAGAAAGGTAAATCCTAAAGATAGCTCTGTGACTTGTTTTGTTTAAACTTTCTGTTGCAGGGTTAATATTTCATTATACAGATTTAAGTACTTGTAAAGCTTCTACAAAATAAATTTAATTACATATCTAACAATGAATCAAAACTTTAGATTGAAATAAATTGCTTCAATATCTTCTTGTAGCTACATGAAATTTATATCAATAACCAGAACCAGTTTACTTTGACCTTATTTTTCAATTTAATTTCATTGCAATTCCAATTAAACAGATCTAAACCCCCATAGTTTCAGGTTCTGCTTTATTGGTATCCAATCTGTGCAAATACTTTCATCCCCTCAGTATTGTGAATTTGTCAGAGATCAGTCACGTGGCAGACAGTAATTTGTTAGGTCTAAAATTAATTAGACAAACAAATCAATGAGTTCCTAATAGTGGTTATTGGGCTTTTTTATTTGACTTCCTTGGTTGTCTCTCCCTCAGAATTACTCTGCATATTAAATTACTAATTAAAACAGCAGTACTTTAGCTTAGTGTGCTCTTCAGGTGAACTTCTCAGCCAGTTTCCTGAAAGGAAATTTCTATGTCTGTTGTTTTAGGAGCAGAGTTATGTTTTCTTCATGGCATTTTCACAGTATCTACCTATATTTTCAGCACAGCAGGCAGTACAAACCTCCAGCTCAATGCAGGTGATCAATTTTTGTGTGCACATGGAATTTTCTAATAGATTAAAAATACCTGAGTCCGATTCCATTGCCTTTCCTCAACATTTTGGAAAATCCTGAAGAGAACAAAGAGGCCAGCTCAAGACCATCAATTTGTTTGGATTTTAGGTTAAATTATTTAGATTTTAAGTTTCTCTCAGTTGTGACGGTGGTCACAGGGGTCTTAGGATGAGGGAAGAGATGAGGATCTGACTATGTTTCAGAAGGCTGATTTATTATTTTATGAAATATATTACATTAAAGCTATACTAAAAGAATAGAAGAAAAGGTTTCATCTCAGAAGGCTGGCTAAGCTAAGACTAGAAAGAAATGATAACAGAGGTTTGTGGCTTGGACTCTTTGTCCGAGCCAGCTGACTGTGATTGGCCATTAATTAGAAACAACCACATGAGACCAATCCCAGATGCACCTGTTGCATTCCACAGCAGCAGATAACCATTGTTTGCATTTTGTTCCTGAGGCCTTTCAGCTTCTCAGGAGGAAAAATCCCAAGGAAAGGATTTTTCATGAAAAGATGTCTGCGACACTCAGTGACCTGTCTCCTGTCCAGAGCCACCCAAGGGCTGTCCTGTCCCAATAACCAGAAGTGTCCCTCTGAGCCACCCCTGAGCTCAGAGTTCCAGCTGATCTCTCTTCCATTGCCCCCTCCCCAGCCCTCCTAGGAGCACCTGAACCTGGACAGGTCCTGCAGATGGGAGCAGTTTGTGCTCTCAGCCTTTTGTGGCACAGACCTTGCTTTGCACCACTGCTGTGTCCCATCCCCTAAAGAAGTTCTACACTTGTTAGAAAGAGAAACTGTTCACCTCCTTTATGAGTAGCAGCAGGTAAATCAGGTCCTTTCTTCTCTTGAAATGGTAAAGTTATTCTGCATAAACTGACTGTAAATTCCCTCACTGTAGATTAATAGGGTCATTTCATTTTACAAAGCACAAACCCTTTGAACTGTGGAAAATTCTGAAGCCTTGTCTCAGGAGGAGACTTCGGCTTACCAGGCTAAATTATTTCTTGTTCAACAAACTTTGAGAGCCGCAAAAAAAGTGGTTTAATTTTTGTTGCTGTTAATTGAAATCTGTGTGGAAATCTTCCCCAAATATTCCGTTGTCTTGCTGCAGTAACTGTGGGATGAATCCTCTCCCTCAGGAAGCTCCTGAGGAGGGCATAGCTGTAGAACCCCTCCAGCTCCTGGAGCAGGAAAGCAGGAGATCATCCCAATATCATTGTTGTGCTTCTGTGGATTTTGAAAGTTTGTTGGGATCTAGTTTTCAGTGTAACCATTCTCCTGTTACTTGCTGTGTAAATTATCCATTCTGGAAGTGTCCTTTGATAAATGAGAGAAGGAATTTAATAGCTGTGCACTTCCCACAAAACCCTAAAATCTGCCCATACTCTTTTCTGACAACTTTTTGACCTCCCAGTGAAGCAAAAAGCAAAATAACTTCAGATAATTGATGTATATGTTTGTAGTGATGGTGGTAAAAAGTTCTATCTTGAGCAAATTCCAAAATAGAAATGACACTTTTCTATCTGCAGAAAAGTGAAAGTTATTTATGGCATTTAGGGTCGTGTATGATGGAATGGGAGAGACCAAACAGAGCAGAAGATTGCTTCCACTTTTTGTGAGTAACAAATAAATAGTGGAAGTAAATGTTAGAAGAAATAGAAGTAAATAAGCACTGCTGAAAAGAGCAGAAACTTTGATAGCAGCCTGTGACCCCTGACAGTCCCTCAGCCGGGCAGCATCATCCTATTACAGGATTTGGGCTCAAACCATCCATTACAGCAGGACTGGAAACAGAAGCCAAGGAAGTTTCAGTCCCATTTATTTTAATCTCCATTGTAAAGGGATTTATACTAATGGAACACAATTACATTAGCCCACGAGATTTTAGAAGAGGACTGATATATAATTCCATTCTATATCGTTTGTAGTTGTCTAACTAATTAGCAATTATAAATAATTCCCTTTGGATTAATTGCTTAGATAGCATTCAGAATATAAATCTTTCCACATAACATTTATATTATTCAGACTGAAAAACTTACTTTGATTTTATCCTTGGCTGACTTTGAACCCAGGTCACTGAACCATAGCAGGATAAATCATCTATTCCTATCCAACTCTTACTCCAGGCTTATGTCTTTTGTACAAAGCATTCTGCATTCTTTGATTCGGACTTGATCTTAATCCTAATTACCTAGGAGTCATTTTTGCAAAAATAAAAAGTATTGCTTTGAAACAGATAAATGAAATTTGGTTTTGCCACTGAAATATCAGAGATCTCTTAAATGTTCTATGAAAATGCACTAAAATTGCATTTATGAAGACCTTACCAAGGTATAAGATTCTTGACCACCCTGTGTGGCTCTCTCTTAACTCCCTGTTTGGATTTTTTAAATTAGAATTCATTACCTCCAAGTCCTAATTTTCATAACAAAATCCTTCAGGAGGATAATACATCATCTATGCAGCCAACTAGGAGCTTTGAGATCATGTAGGTGATATCCTATCACTATTTGGGAAATAAAGGAACTAAATTATACCCATCTGCTCTTTCCTAAAGGGCCTCCAACTGTGGAAAGATGCTGCCACAACCTTTCTTTATACAAAGGCAAAAAAAAATTCAGAAGGCAGTTTAGCAAAGGACTTGGATAGAAACTGAAAAGTGCTGTTCTTTAACTTTAAAGATATTTTTAAATTTTATCTGGCTCTACAGGTGTGCTGAAGCCTGGCCCACCTTGGCATGGGAGCTGCAGGGAGCACTGGGCTGCTCCTTGGGGAAAGCACAGACCCTGAGAGGCGTCAGGGTCAGGCGAGGAGGGGACCACGGGGGGACAGAGTGCACCATCCTCTCCATCCTCACCCTCACTTCTGGCTTGCTTCCCCCTCTGAATCTTCACTGCTGTGGAGGTACCACTGCAACTGGAGGAAAGAGTCAAAAAGCAAACCCAGCACAGAGTAAAAGTCCAAGCAAGCCTGTTGCAATAAAAATATGAAAAATCAGCAGTAAAGAAGCAGAAGGAGGCCACAGAGACGAGTGATTTCCAAGGTGCTGGTTGTCCAAGCTGCCCTGTGATTGTATGAAGCAGACCACATACAAATAATTGCTGTGTTTTTGATGTTCATGCCCCAGTTCCATCAGAAACCCTGATGGAGCTGCTCAGACTCAGCAGCTCTCAGAAAAGGAGCAGGTGTGGGATGTGCTCAAGGGCTGGCACACTGCACTCTCTGCTCCCTGCCTGCCTGGGTGCTTAGGACCTGCCTGGTGTTGTTTTTCTGAGGAAAAAAGAACAATATTGCTGAAACAAACACAACTGTGGTGTATTTCACATGGAAAATGAGGGGTTTGTGGCTCAATAATAAAATACCGTGGAAGTGGTGGAGGAAAATATGCATCATAACTGCTACAGAGATTAACAATGCCTGCAAATTGCCTCAAAGAAACCCAGGGTTTGTTTTCCAAACATTTGCATTGAGGAAAATACATTACCCAATTAAGATGAAAAGGGATAACAATCTCAGTGAATTGTTATTGTAGAAAATAAAGAATATTGCAGTAATGGAACTTAATTTTATCATTATATGTATTTAAGTTGCCTTTTATATACAACCATATATTTATTTGAAATAGATTTAAATGCAAACATAAACATGTTGTAACAGTTTCCGAAGCTTTAAAATCAGAAAGAAAATAACGTTAATGAAATATTCAATTCCTTTTATTGTTAGGGAAATCTGAAAATGATCTATCATTTCTAGGTTACAATTCCTGCTGCCTCTAATTCAGTCCTTTATAGCCTGAATGCATTATTGGCATAGGATGAGACCTTGGGGGGGAAGGAAATTGTCATTCCTGAAAAGGCGAGGGGAAGGAGGGTGTGTATGCAATGTGTAGAAACAATTTTTTTTCATTTGTAGAAAATCCAAGTGTGTTTCCAGGCCATGACTAGGATGGAAACAAATCCAAAATATTTGGCATCTCATAAGAATGGTATGTCCTCCATATCTTTGATGATTGTTAGGTCTTGCTGTGTTTTACACAATGCCTAGTTTAATTTTATTCTCTTGTGATTATTTCTTGTTTCCCAGCTGGTCCCAGTCTCCAGGCCACTGAGAACCCCAGTAAACACCAAAAGAGCAGAGGAGCTTCAATACAGAAGTCTGGCTACAGCCAGTGTGAATCCAAAGCACCTCAGTGTGGGTTTGTATTTCCTTTAAATGCTGCTGGAAGCACTCTGGCCCGTGGAGAGCAGGGTCCAGGGCTGGTGTCAATGTTGGGCTGGAAAATGAATCTACAGGATCCAGGGCTGATGTTGGGCTGGAAAATGAAGCTGCCAAAACCCCCAGGACCAAGAAGCTGAAGCTGCCTCCAGGCACGTGGTGAGTGAGCAATGAAGGATCTGAGCCCTGCTGTCCAAAACTACTTTCCTAAAATAATCTCTGTTCAAGTTGTCTAAGTTCTGAGACTTCACCATAAACCAGTTTTCAAAATTCTTTTTCTTGTTCTTAAACAGCTGCAAGATTTTTTCAGTTTCCTTTAGGCATTGTTTTCTGAGTAAGAGCATCTTGGGTTTTTTAAAAGCACTCTTTAGCTGACTGAGGTTGAAGCTATGATTTATGAAGAAATCAGCATGAGGCTGCAATTTATATAGAAATTGTTAAATCTAACTCACCTCCTGTGATTATATGCAGCAGTAACACAGTACATGCATATTAAATACATATATATTTATTTATGCACATATAAATGAGACATCTCTCGTGTTTCTGAAGAGCACAGGTGAACCAACATTAAACTTGTAAAATGCAATTATTCTGTGCTCAGGAAAATGACCAGCTACTCAATCTTTTTCATTTTTCATGTGTTGCCATTCTTGAGTGTTTTGGGACGAGGCACTCAAATTGTTTTTCCTGTTTACTGCATGAAAACTCTACTGTGCTAAGAATGCAGCTGCCTCTGTATATGATATATTGACAGGTTTTCTTCTAATTTTCAAATGTTATTTTTCATAAAACATTAACAGTTTTTCTCTACCCAAAAGACCTACTTTCCCCCAAGGCATATTTTTCAATAACTGCTGTCAGCTATCAATATTTCCAAGCATTAGAGACATTTCTGGACAAGGTCTTTTGGAATGTGAGATATCATTCAATTCTTTTATCTACTTATTTCCAAAGTCTGCCTTTTCTTAACAAAAGCCATGTTAACTCATTAAAGATATCTTATTTATTCAGGCGTCTGCTAACAAAGAGGGGTTTATTACAAATTCCGCCAGTTTGGGGGATAGGAAAGTCAGGTTTATTTGCTGTAATTTTTCATATCTCTGCCACAGTTGTCTTTGTGGACAATTGGTGTCATATTTGCCCCTGGCATTGAAATATCTTTGTCTGATATTGAGACAGTTTTGAGTTAAATTGCAGTGAATAATTCAACTGTTTCATGCTTGAATTCTTTTAGAAGTCCTGTGTAAAATACTATCCAGAGTTGGAGATTACTCTTAAAAATTCTGCTGAATTTGCTCTACAGCATCTTCTACCAGGACTTGAATTTGTGATGGATCTCCATTGTGTTCTCTACTTCCATGCCAGAATTTTTCATGTTCTTCACTTAGGGATGAATTCAGTTCTTTGAAGGATACTTTAATTTATTCATTGCACCTTTTTGATTTCTTTAACCACAGTGGAATTAACATGTTTTAGTTATTTTGTGTGGAGGTGACTATCTCATTTTACTGGAGGTTCTGGGGTGATTTGAAGGTTCCTCCTCAAATTTCCTCATGATCAGTGTGAATTTCTTTTAGAATTCGTGTGACTGCTACTTACTCCAGGAAATATTCCTAAATACACTCAAGTTAATTCAAATAAGTGATTTTAAATAACAAAAATATCCTAGCAGAGTATCTTTGTCAGCCTTGCAAAGCTTGTTTTGGTAGGTGGAAGGGCTTAAAAATATTCCTGTTTCTCCTGGGTTTTAGATCAATATTGTGATTTTTTTTTTTTTCATTACAAACCTGAACCATGTTCATTCTCAGTTTGAGCCTGCAGAAAGCTTTGGATTTGAATGCAGGTCCTGGGGGTACTTTTTGTTTATTCAGTGGGGCATCATGTCAGTTTTTGGAGAGAGATTCAATAGAATTGGTGAAACAAAGACCTGATACTGTTTTTTTTTTTTTTTTTTATTTTATGCTCCCATTTTTTTTTTTTTTTTTTGTGATATGGATAAACCATAATTCTTGAGTGACTCTGTGGTTTACTCAAATAAATAAGGGGAAGGAGCTGGTGAACTGAGGTTCCTTGAGGTGGAAAATCTAATTAAATCTCTACTGCTTGATTAACTATCACTCTGAAACAAAAAATAGAAATTTTTATCTGATATAATGCAGCATGATGTCATCCGAACTCTCTCTGCAATTAACCGCAAGATGATTATAATTAGGGAGAAAAACAGGAAACAAGAAATAGGAGTTATATATGATACCAATGAAATATGCATCAAGCTTAGCTAACACTAAAAACTGCTCAAAGAGAGAGTTTATTCACTATTTTCCTAGATCAATGTCCTACTTCACAGTAATATAACAGCAGCTGTTTCATAGGAACGTCCTCATCAAAATTCTGACAGCAGTAATTTTAAAAAAAGGCTTGAATTATTATTTCATGGGTGCTAATCATAAAAATGGCACATTTTTTCTGTGTGTGATACCATGTACTACCAGGCCTGAGTGGGCGCAGCTGATGAGAGAGAGACGGTGAATCTTGTATCTTGATCAGAAGGCATATTTATTAAGATATTATATATAATACATTAAGACTATACTAATTAGAATATAGAGAGAGGTTTGCAGAGCTGCTAGCTAAGCTAAGAATAGATAGAAAAAGAATCCACAACAAAGCTGTGGCCAAGGACTCGGTCCCCTGGCTTGCACTGGTGATTGGCCCTTAATTATAAACATAAAACACGAACCAATCACCAATCAAAATAGGTGCCCCTGTTGCATTCCCCAGCAGCTGATAATAATTGTTTACCTTGTCTTCGGAGGCCTCTGGCCTCCCGAAGACACAAAAATCCGAAAGAAAGGATTTCTGTGGAGAAATGTCTGCGACAACCATGCCTGTAAAGCAGAATGTGAGTTGTGGAGCAGCTCAGTCTGAAGCAGAATCTTGTGCTGATCAGGAAAATCCTGTAAGAGCCTTTCAACAGAAATTTGGGAGAACCGATCAGAGTTACAGACTGCAATGCCCCAGGCTGAGGCAAAAGCAGAGAGCACAAACCTTGCTGCACAATTCCTTGGTCAAACCCTCAGGAGCAGAGATTCCTAATCCTCTGTGCCTGTGGGGTTGGGTGTCAGACTGGGAAGGTTTCTACATCAGCATCCTGCAATGAGCACACTTCCATTGGCTGTTTCTCCTGAAGATGAATCTCATGTCTGACAAGAACTTGTGCAAGAATGAATTTCTGGGATTGCAGTCACAGACTCCCCTCTTTGCATAAAGCATGATGCTAAAACAAAAACATCCCCTTTGTCCTTCTTCGGGAAATTAAGATTTTTAAGGAATAGTTATTACTGTCCAAAAGGAAAATGCCAATGTGGTGAGGTAACTTGATGGGAATGTGATACCAACATGAAGCTCTGTCTTTTGGTGATGAGCCACGTTGTCATTTTATCGCCAAATCCTGCATTATGACAGGTACAATGCTCAGTATTTGCTACTAAGCAGTGGTTTAATATGTATATAATCTGCTATGTCAGCTCTGGTGTATATTTTAAAGAAGAGAATCACAGAATTCTCATGTTGCAGTTTTGTGTTTTCACTGGTTTCAGTCACATTCTGTGTTTTGCAGAGGATAGTTTCCAAACCTGTCAGCTATTGGAACTTTAATTTAAAAACATTCATTCAAGTCATCTATGGTGTCTGCTGCTTCTACATTCATTTAATAGAGCTTTTAGCTGTATCACTGAATTGTTGGTTTCCTTTTTAACGTACTTAGAATGTATTATTGCATTAATGTTCTTCATGGAACATTGCAAAACACTCACTTAAATTATTGTGCTAATGCTAAGCAAGGGTTGTTGCATTATTAAACACCAGAGGCTTGGCAAATTCCTACAAACGTGAGTTTAAAGCACATTCTTCAGGTGCCTGAATGTTTATGTATCATGACAATAACACAGACATTTATAGTAATGCAACATTGCCAGCAGAGTGTAATGTAAGTTCAGATATTAGTGCAGTTCAAAGTCATATTTAGTTTCAGCTTTATTCTAATTTCTGCTACGTAACCTCATCCCCAAATGAGCTCAATCAAATACGTGACCTGCAGAAGTTGTACCTGCTTTTGTAAAGCTGACTCCACAGATGCTTCAGTTCTTTTTGGCCTGGAGTTCAGATCCACTGGAAAACTCCACATCTTTTTTCTTTAGCATGAGAGATTCTGTCTTTACTCAGATCCTTTGTGTCTTTATCTTTACACATCAGGAAAATCAATTCCATATTTTCCTCAGCTGTTTTTCTAATTCTTATTGCCCCTCTCTCCTCCAGTTTCTTTCCAGTAGCCAGTATCTTTTCTAAGATCTGTTTTTCCAGCCTGGGTAGGGCATTCTGGATCTGCCAGTAGTGTTGTGTTTACCAGAGAAATTTATCTCTTGTGTCCTAAACCCAGCATCATTCTAGGGTAGCACGTCCCACAGTATTTCCCCTTTATTCTCCTGTCACACCACTGACTCCCATTTCTTTGTGATGAATTCAGGAGTAAAATCTCCCAGTGCTGTTCTCCCACACAGATAACGACTCCCCATTTTATATTTTCATTACCCCTCAGAAACAATTAAACAACAGTATTTGGCAATGCTAAAAATGTCACGCAGGGAAATGGAGAACACGATAAAAGATAATGGTTTTAGCAAGAGGAAATGTCAATAAATAGTGCAGCCATGCTGGTTGCCACCTTTAATCAGGTATGGGGCCTTCAGCACAACCTTTTAGACAGGTGTGCTTTTAAAAAAGGTGTTTCATAGCATTTTACAGACTCAAATATATGATGCTGTGGAAGTTAATATATATACTAATAAAATTCTTAATTAGATTAGCACATAATACATATGTTATTTTAAAGATCTTTTTTCTTTAAAGGTGGTGTTGCATTTTTAAGTAGCAGTATTTAGGCAAAATACTCTTGTCTAACATTCTCTTTATAATCCTACATCATAAAACTGTTGTGTTCAAAAGATTGTGGTAATCATGGAATATATTCTAAAGTTATAATTAGCTGCACAAAAACTCTTGGTTGCAATCTATTTAGGGTATCTCTAGCCCCAAAAGTTTAATGTTTCAGTGTTAGCCAGAATAGAAGATCCTCTACAGAAATCTGTATTATAAATGGGTAATAATTAGACGTTGAACAGCACTGCAAAAGGGAAAAGCTGATGTCAGCCAGAGATTGGGTCTAATTGAAGGGAAAGAAAACCCAAGTGTAAATTATATAAGGTCAAAAAGTGATAAACCTTGGATTTGATAACACAAAAAAGATCTTTAACTATCCTGCAAGAACTCTTGAACCCATCTTCATGGTTTAAGAAACCATGCATGGCCACCTTTTAAAAAAAATTGCCATAACTACAGAGGGAATCTAGCTGGAAAAGACCCAAGCAGAAAATAAATATGGAAATCAAGGGCACCGTTTTCCAGGATTTCTTCACACAAAATACTCCAGGAATGGATCCCAGAGTGCTGCAAAAATTCCAGAGGTTCAGCAGCCAGATGTGGATCTGCAGAGAACACCCACTCCTCTGCAGGTAAAACAGCTGCAACCACTGCCTGATGAAAAAGAATCAAAAATATGGTTCCTGACAATATTGGGTCACTAAATTAGGTTTCCAAATAATCAGCCATTACAGTTTCATGTGATAATTACGAATGATATAGTAATTAATAACAGACTGCAGCCAAGGGGTCACTGCCTTGAATAACGCACGCTGTGCTTTGTGGGAAGCTCAGTGATGGCAAATTCCGGTTAAAAGCTCATCACCATAACAGCCTGCGACCACAAAGTGCTGTGGCTGCTCTGCACTGATCACTCACTGCAGTGGTTTTGGTTTGTTAATTTGAGATTTTATTAATTTTGAGATTTTTTGGTTAATGAGTGTGGTGGGTTTAGTGTTGGTTAATTATTAGTGTATTTGCTTCTTGTTGTGGGGTAGGATTAGGAGAAGGGTAAAGTAGGCTTAAAACTTTAAAAGGGTAAAAAGGAAAAAATGTTAACAGTAATTAAAAGAGTAATAAGATTTAGAATAAAGCTTTTGGAACACTTTTTTTCTCCCTATAAATTTTACTTTCTACTGACAATGTAAAGAAAAAAAGCCTTAAATTTTAGTTAGTTTACCCTTTCATTTTTAAGATGTGTTTTTCACAGAAGAGTGTACAGCTTTTTAATGGTTAAAAGCTTTATATTAGTTCTGTAAATGCATCTCGTGTAAAACCGGGACACTGAGCTGTGTGGAGGCAGAGAAGGGGTGGCAGAGGCATTTTCCAGGTGCAGGTGGCACTGTGTATGGAACAGGGACACAGCCAGGGCAGCACCTGAGAGAGCTCACAGCGCAGGGCAGGCCAGAGTCTGCATGGAAACCTGGAAAAACATCACTGATCCAGCCAGATGAAAGTGAGATAAAAGTGAGGCACTGGAAATAAAGGACAAATTAAATGTCACATACTGACAGGTAGTGTCACAAAAATCCACCCACACAAGTAAAAACCTCCACAGAAAATCACTGTATTTGAGTATTTTCAATCAGGCCACAGGCTCTGTTAATTCCTTCTTTTACCACAGTATGCAGGGCAAACCAAAATAATTTGATGGGGGAAAAAAATAAAAGTATGGTTTACATGAAATCTAATGAGTACCAAGCTCAGAGAAACTGAGAGCAAGTGAAAGAAAATAGGATTTTAACTGTAGGCACAGGATCTCTCTGAACTGTTCTCTTGGTTACAAATTAAGTTAATTTTAGAAAAGCATTGCCCCTGACCCCATTACTTGGTATGTAATATTGAAGAGTTGGGTGGTAAAAAAAAAATAAAAATTAGTAGTATCACCTTTTCTCAAACTGGTTTTTATCTGATTCCAGCAGTTTTTTTGCTGGTGCCTCTGATGTTTAACTGTTTGCAGTTAATATATTTTTATGACAGGACACCAAGAAGCATTGATGGTTTCATCAGAGTCCTTTTGTCATGGAAAGAGAAGAATTGGATTGCTCTCAGTTGCTGAGGAGCTGAGGTGACTTTTTCTTCCTTCCTCCTTGTTTTGGTGTTGCACTGGGTCTGTTTGAAATCCCCGTGGTCAATTCTCTGCATTGATGCTGCATGTGCAGGCAATGAAAGTACTGAGGGAATCATGCAGGGCGAGTTGGAAAACCCACATTAACCCTAACCCTTCCCCTAAGTTATGATTTAAAAAATCCTTGGGTGTTTCCCTCCATTCCTGATTATTTGTTCAACTACTTAGCTACAGTTAGGCAGGCATATCCCTGTAAAAACAGAATGTCCATAATGTGTTTCTAAGAAAACAGTGACTCCCAAATGGGTCAGCTGTGAATACTAAGGAACAGTTATAATAATGAAAGCCTAAGAACAGGTTACACTTTCATGTAAAACTCATCACAATCTTAATTAATTTCAGGATATTCAAAGATTAGATGCTGTATCTCAAGCAAGAAAGCAGACTTGTGCAGACTCAGGAAATTAAAGTGAATTTAATCTTCATAATATTTTTACATAAACAAGAATATTGTGTCAGAGCTTCCAGAACACGTCCTGTTGTTGGTGTATATATTGAGATTTCTAATTTGAAAATGGGAGATGTCATAAATGGCAGAGTACCAGAGTGCCTGGGGATTGGAGACCATTGGATTTCAGACCATGCCCACCAAATGAGAGGCATTGTCTGAAATTTCTGCTACAGCCCTCAAATTTGGTAACTCTCACTGAGCACTGCATTGTGACAAACCATGAATTAATCAGAATTCACTGGGCACTATCAGCAGTGATTTCATTTCATAAAAAAGAGCTCATTAACATGTTGGCTTCTGATCTTTGGGCAGCAAAGCTGTTGATGTGAAGGCTGGGGTTTTTTTTTTTTTTATTTGGTTTATTATGTTTCTCTTTTATCAAACAGCTAGTCACAATCAAGGACTGATGATGTTTCTTAAAGTGTCTTTTTCACTTTGAAATTTGAGCCATGAATTTTTCCAACTTGCCTGTGATATGAAAGGTCATGTGTCCAAATTACCTGGAATGTCTGATCCATCAGGTGTTTGGAACAAGAGTGGCAGAGGACAGACTTGAAATTCATTCTTTGAACTGAGATCTATAAAAATGCAACTGGCATCTGCATAGATGCCAAATTTGCCTGATGATGAAAGATACTGCAGTGAATCCACACTTAAAAGTCATCCAGCATAAAGTCTTAGTGGCTGAATAATAGAAATTTTCTGTCCATAATACTGTGAGATGTGCAGATGGTTGAAAAATGATATGTGATCTCATGCAGTGCCTGCTGAGTTAACAAGAGAATTTCATTCAAGAAAAATAGTACATTTTAGTTCCACCATATGTGTGATTATGTTTTCTTCATACCCATGGAGAATCCCTGATGTTAGAAAGCAAACTATGATAGCCATTAACATGTCCTCTTTTAAATAATTTATTTAAACATGAGAAGCTTACTTTTTTTGTAAAAATAACTTGCACGGCAAAGATAACAGCTGCAGTTGAATATTCTTGGTTGGGTTGTTTTCCATGGAATTGTGGGCAGAAAAAGAAAGAAATGTACTGCTGATTTCTCACCTACAAAGAGCCTTTGGGTCCATCCACTGCTCCTGATAAAGCAGAATGCAGGCAGAATATGAAATATAGGGCAGAAACAGTAATTTCTTGTCTTCTTCACAAATTCCTCACCAGAAAACCCACTCCACCTACCTTTGGTTAATTTTCCTGTTTATCAGAGCCAAATTTCAATTGTTACATTGAGAATAGTCCATATCATATTTTACCCTCAGTCTTCCACAACTTGGATTTAATCATATAAAATTTTATGATAGTTGTACAAACATTTTTTTTGTATCTAGTACAATAATGGATATGGTACCCCTTAAAATTACAGAGATCTGATTCGATTCTATACAAAAATATGGGCTTTGATTATAGGGCAAAAAGATTCATTGACATGTTGAAATGACTTTTAAGTTTTTAGAAATAATTTCTATTATTATAAGTATAGTATTAACATTATTATAAATATTTAGAAATAGGGGAGTTTATAATGAATAATTAAAGAGAAATTCCCTGGAAAAGTGCTACAATAATGTTTTCATCATTGCCTTTCATTCATCCTGCCCTCCACACACTGGAGTCAGTCCTGTTGAAGCCCCTGAGCTTGGTGAAGATTTCTTTCTGTTCCTGCAGCACCAGGAATTATCCAGAATATTGCTGCATTCCCAACAGAAAGCACTCAGGAAATGTCTGGGATTGTTTTCATTTTCAGGTCACCCTTTCAGAGGTGCACAAGCCGCTCAGTATTTTTTCCATCTGGCAAATTTATCAGCCGAGGATTTTTTGACATAACAATTTAAAGGAATGCAGTCTCTCATTTGGTTGCTCATGGTCTCTGCAGCATCCCCATGTCTCTTCCTGGGGTTTTCAGGGTTTTTGTGAGCTCATTAAGATGTTTTCTTCTGTCACAGATCCACAGGGACCATTTGATATTGGTACTGTTGTATGTTCCTATGGGGTTTTTATTTTTCTTTTCATCTTCAGGAACATACAGACACCTGCTTTCAAAGAAATTGGGTTCTTTGCTCTCCAGGTATGAGTAGCCCTCATCTATCCAAGAGGACTGTGAAGGGAGTCTGCACTTAATTAAAATGTCTGGTAAAAAATCTTTAATATTCTGAAAAAGAGAATGATGTGATGACAGAAAGTGGTTTTACTGTCAGTTTCTGGAAGCCTTATTGTTTGTTAGTTCCACGGAACAATTGAGTTTTTTAAGGCATTCCTAAGAATGTTTCCTTTGTGGAGGTAGAGTTTAGAAGCTTGTTCTGGGTGTGTTACCTGTCATCTCCTGTACTTTACATTTTGGAAAAACAAAAGGCTGTGTTTTCACAGAACAGCCTTGTCAGAAAGATCAGAAGACCTGGTATTTTTGAGATCACTCAAAAGTTATTCTTTTGGCAGTGCTTTGACTGAATTTCTCATTTTCTGTGACCTGTGTGTGCACAAGTTGTAGCAATCTTTTTCTTTCAGCTATGTGCTCTGCATCTGAGAAAAAAAAAAAATCCCCCATTTTCACCGTTCAGAGTAGTGGGAGTTTGGAGAAAGAATTGAAATCTGGAGGCTGAGAACATCCAGGAACTTTGGGATGGATTGGCTGCAGTTGAATTGTTGAATTGTTGAGTTATTTCAGCCACAAGGGGAGAATGTTTTTGTTGCCTCATGTATGCCAAGATCAGGTTCTGGGCTGTGAGGGATGCACCTCCTGCTGCTATTGCCACTTAACAGAATAGTGCTATCTGCTGGATAAAAAAAGCATCTTAGGCTCACCAGGGGCAAGAATCAATCACTTTTGCTGACAAAATCTGCTTAGACAAGCTTTTCTAAATAATAATATTTTTATGGTGTTCTTGGAGGGAGGGAGTTGCAGAAAGAAGTTGCCCAGAGTGATTTTTCCACCTGTTTCACAAAATTCCTTTTCTAAGCAGAGAAATGTTTAGAGTTGCTTTGCTTTAACTGAAAAAAAACCCAAACTCCTCTGCTACCAGAGCTGCCAAGTTACTGCACCTTGGAAGTCCCCTCAGATGTCAGTGAAGCACCAGCAGTGCACAAAGATGCCTTTGTGAGTTCCTTTGCAGTCTGTGTTGAATGCAGATGCCATTTAATGAAGTCAATCCTCCCAACATCTCCTTTTTGCCTTTTTTTTTTTTTTTGTATAGTTTGACTTAACACTGGTAAATGTCAGCCCCACGAGGATGTGAGGAGGGGAGGGAACCTGACAGAGCTAAATGTGGGAACTTTTTGATTTTAGATTTGCTGGTACATCTGCACCCAGTTACCAGAACCTTCTGATTTTCAGAGTGATACATTAGATTTCCAGTTTTCCTGCAATTTTTTTTTTTTTTTTTGAGGTGACAAGGCAGTGACAAACATGGGATACTTTCTCCACTTTCTCATCCTGTGGCTTCAGTAGTCTTTGGATGAAACTAATACAGCCCACCCATTGTGAATAAGGAGATCCTATAAAGAGAGAGAAAGTAGCTCTGCATCCCAAAATATCTTTTGCTTATAAATATAAATGAGATGGAAAAGAACAAAAAAATTATTTCTTTTGGCAATAATTATTTTTTTTTATCTCTGCCTGCATAATGTAAAAGTGTGTGGCATTTACAATTATCCTGGAATGTGGAAGTTACCTCAAAATATGAAATGCATCAAATAATACTGTAAAAAATGAGAATATATGCATGGCATAACAGTAATTTACATCTCCATCACAGTTCTCTCTAGATTCTCCCTAGATTCTCAAATTCCCCAATGCCTGTAAAATACTTTAAGTTGTCCATGTCAGTGAGCTGGAAATGATCATGATGTACCTGTGAATAAAGCCAGACATGAAGATGTAACACAATTACTGCAAAGTGTGTGGCAAAGAAAAAAACAGAATTTATCTGCTGATTCCAGGGCTTTTGCTCCAGGAACAAGGCTGGTTTCACAAACAACTGACAGGGTATAAGGTGATTATGTTTAGGCACAATGAAATCTCCATTTTGTCTATTATCAGGCTGCTTGAGTGCTTGTGTTGGTTGAATTTAATGATAGATCACTAAATCACACAATTTAGTGATTGTGTTGGTTGATTTAATGATAGGCTGAATTTAATAAAAAAATTATTCTGTATTTTTCTGAAGAAGAATCCTAAACAATTGGCACAAACCACGGTTCTGAGGAGTTTGCTGAGTCTGCAGCACAGATCCCTACAGGAATAACTGCAGTGATGGCAGCAAACTAATCACTGTCTGACAATGATTATTCCCAACACATGGAAATCATTATTTTCATAACTATCACAAATCAGCTCTTCATACTGGAGACCTTCACATGGAAATTTCCTTTATTTGGCTCAAGAGGGGCAGTATTTTGAACAATGTAAGGAACATGCTAGTGACTTTTTCCATTAACTTATGGGTGGAATCACCAGTTCCCACTGTGAAACTTTGTCCCCAGACTTGCCAGAAAAAGAACAGAAATTCTCTGTTCAGGAGACAGAAATGACACTGCAGCAAAAGGTCACTGAGCACAACGTGTTCAGACCCCGAACCTGAAGTTTCAAAGGTTCCTGTGGAGAGAAAGAAGAAGACAAAACACGATTTTCTATTCCGTTGTTGATATAAGCAAGCCAACGGGGAATCCTTAAACATCTTTTGATTTTGAAAGGATGAACTAAAAGGATTTGGCATTTTCAGATATTTTGCTGTTGTTTCTTGATGGCAGGCACAAAAATTATCTTGAGAAATGGGCAAGAGTTGACCCAAATGGCAAGAAAGTGTTGTTTCCTTGCCAATAAAGGTTGTGAGGGAAATTTTTTGTTTGTTTGTTTCTGGTTGTTTGGTCAGTGCTAAAGTCAGGCTCTTGGACAAGATGATCATTGCAGGTCTTTTCCAACTGAAATGATCCATTCTGAAGTTAAAAAGTCTTTCACTTTTCCTTAAACTGTGGGTTTTTTCTCTCTCTTTTGACCCAGCTCACCAAAGTCAGTGGTTTTGCCTGTTTAATTGATGTGGTCGCAGAGTTTCAAACGTTCTCATCCCCTGATTTTTCCCACAATACTTTGGCGTCTCTCAGCACATTTGTTTTGCAAGAGGCCAGGTTATGTCAAACATTTAAGTTCTGACCAGACCAGCTGAGACAGAAAATCTGGTTAAATTTCAGCTTTGGAATTTGGGAGGGATGGGGATTACTGCTTTTACCCCTGAATTTTTAGAAATTTACAGCTGGGAATGCTTTAGGCCCACATCATATCAGAAGCCAATGAAATAAACACTGACTTGGTCATAACTTGATCTCTCAATTTCATTGCAAGTGTCATATCAGAATATTTAATGCTCTAATTTCTTTCATTTCACATTGTGAATCTGTCCTGAATAATTCCTGAAAGAGATTTGACCTGAGATCTGGGCTGAAGCACTGTAGCTTTTGTGTTTAAAAATCCAATATTTTGAAAGCCTCATCTCTCAAGTACAGCTAAACAAAGCACTTTTTAAAGGTTGGAGAACAGAACAGAAAACGTTGATCTTCAGTAGTCTCTCTCTACAGCTGTGTAGGACCAGCACTCTCAGATTCCATATTCATTGTGCCATATTGATTTCCAGTGCCATTTCAGCTCAAAAAATATTCCTCTTTCACTGCTGGCTCCCACATTTATGCTGTTTGTTTCCATTTGATACACGATAGGTCAATTTATGATTCTGTACATTCTTTGACAGCCACTGAGCTGTCTGGAGCCTGTGCCCTCAGGAGCCCTGGTGAGGATTATTCAGAGACTGAGCCATGCTTGATGTCAGTGGTGAATTACTGAAACACAGAGCTCAAGTTCTGTGCCCCAGCTGCAGTTCTGTATTTAATGCTGACCACTCCCAACCATGAGTTTCAGTGCTTTCCTTCCCCTCAGGCAGTGGTTTTCTCTTTGCATCATTTTATGTCCGGTTGTGCCTTTAGTTCTGTGCTTGGAAGAAGTTCCTTACCCCAGCAGGAGTCCTGTCCAGCAGCTTCTTTATGGCAAACCCACTAGAAAGATTTCACAGAAATATATTTGAAGTTATGCTTCAGAAGAGAAAAAAAATGGGGACAGTGATGGTAATTATAAAAATGAGCAAAGACTGACTAGAAAAAAAAGTTTATTTGATTACCACAGCAAAGGGACCTTTTTGCTAGTGAGAAGTTATCATTAGTAGAAGTTTTCCATTCACGTCATTTGTAACATAAAAAATAAGAATTTATTCAGAACAAACATTTTCTTTTATCTTGCTAATCAAAAGACCTCTTGGCAAAGTAAAAATGACACTTGACATCTCAAAGCAAATGCAGAGATGGAGTGGAATAAAAACATTGCATATTCAAATTGAATAAAAGAATTCCAAATGCTCAGTTTAAAAAAAATAAAAATTGAAGCTAAATATTCTAAAGCACGACATTCACTTTTACAGATTATTGCACTGAAGTCACCATACCATATGTGTAAAAATGTCCTTTTTGCTTGACATCAGCAGTACCAATTTATGGATGTGAGAAGGGTTTTCAGGGGTGGCTTCATTGTTCTGAACCCGTTATCACATAATGGGACTTGTGTACTTTGGTAATTTACCACCAGACTTTCAAAGTCACAGACTCTCCCAAAGACAGTGATGGATGCTGAGGGGGATTTGGAAGAGCACCCAGATTGCTGCAGGCACAGACAGAAAGAGGTTTTTGCTTGAGTTCCATTTGCCAGGTGACAGTTACAGCATCACGAAAAAATTGTTGGCCAGATTGACCCATCTGCCTTCTGGTCTTTGTTAGCTGCCAGAATAATGGGGGGATCTGGGCCAGGAGCTGTAACAGATTAGTTCCTTGCACTCTATCTTCTTGGCAGGCAGATGTTCTATTAATTAATTTTTTCTGTAGTAATTCATCACCGAATATTTAAGTCTTGTGGCTCGTGATTTGGAAAAGGAATTCTCATTTTCCTAGTTCATGAGGCAGAAACAGAACAGGACCAGATGGTCCAATGTGGCAACACTGGATATCAATGAAGAGCTAAATCTAGATGGCTTCAATCTACTACAGATTGTTTAAAAACACCTTGTGTGTTTGTGTAGCTTCTCCTGGTTCTCAGAGCTTTGCAGTTAGGCCACAAAAGGAAATATTGATCCCAGCAGAATCAATTTGTATCAGCAATGGCAGCATCTACCTTTTGGTAGAATTGGCTTTCAATCCCAAATTCACAGGTAGTTTCTTCTAAAATAAAATTGATGAAAAAATATATGATAAATAATGGATGAAATGATGATGAAAATTGCTGAACTGTGGAGCAGTTCATTTTGAATATAGAACAAAACAGAGCCAGTGAACCATGACATCTTCTCCTACAGGTTGGAAACTACTTGCATCTCTTAATTCACAAAGACCTGAGAAAGTTCCACTCTGTAGAATCATTAGCTTTGTTATTTTCTTTTCTCCTTCAACAGTGACAGTGGTTCAGCTGCGCTGTCTGGGACAGTGGCCTTGTCAGAAAAGATTCTTGACACTCAGTCCTTGGAAATTACCAGAGCACATATTTGCAGGTGATTCCATAGCTATTGAAATAACAATGAAACTCTTGCTTTCATGGTGGTATTTTTATATTTAGCCACAGCAAAGTTTTTGATATCCAAAGTGGCTCTCCCTTCCTGCACTAAAAAAAAAAAATAGAACCCACATCTAATAAACTAGCCATCAAAAATAATCATTTAGATAAAACCTGTCCATAAAAGGGATCTTACTTTTTACTCTTGATTTGCATTTGTAAATTGAGCTTGACATTATTTTAAATTTTTTTTTTTTTTTCCTCATGCTTAGCCCAGACATCTCAAGAACCACTTTGGCTGCTGAAGTGTTTGCAATATTTTTGTCCCTTTTCTCCATCTTTCCCCTCAATGAAAGCTTTTTGAGGAATTGGAAGCCACCTAAGCCCACAGAGGATTTATCAGCTGATTTCAGAGTCGGAATAGAACCAAAAACATTATAAAGTGCCATCATCTTAATTATGTCTAGCTTTCACATGAGTTTGTACATTCTTTTTAAAAGAACTTCTTCTCCAGCTGTGTTTTACTCTTCCAACCTGATATTAAATCTTTTCTAATCTGCTACTAACATTCAAATTTCTTCATCATTTTCTACAGTTTGCAAATTTTCATTTGATTTTTGCTGGCACTGAGAATTTAATTGCTTATCTGGGAGAAAAAAAAAAAGCTGAAAATGAAGTCATATGATGGATTTAATTTGTAGGAGTCAATTCACATCCACTGCTGCTTACTTTTGCATAACCAGAGGTTGCTCTTACCTGAGCACATGAACAGTTAAGATCTCCAAACATAATGCATTTTTCCATGGTTTTTTAATGTCTTTTATCTCTTTATCCAGATTCAGTTATTAAAATATTTTTAAACGCAACAAAATGATGATATTTGATTATTGTATTCTGATTTATACCAGCTATGAACATCTCTAAACACAGCAGCCCAGCCTTGTAATCCTGACTGGAAAACCTTCCTGATGGATGTGGGGAGCCCTTGGGCTTCCTGCCTTGCTATCTGCTGATTTGCATGGGAAAGACTTTTGGTAATTGAGACTGAAATTATGTTTCTCAAAGGCCAAATTTCATTTAAAGTGAAGACTCTAAATAACTCCAGGGAGGAAAAAAACATAGTGTGATTTAGGAATATTGCAGAACAACTACACAAAAGTAAATTTGACATTGTCTTAGTTGCACAAAACTGTGTTATTTTAAGAAAAGGAGAGAGACTGATGTCATGCACTCCATTATATTTTCACAATAAGGTATTACATGCGATTGAAAATATTGCAAGGAAAGGAGAATAATTTTGCAGAAGTGATTTCAGGAACTCCCTTGGATTCACAAGTTAAGATTTTGCTGTAATAAGTGATAATACAAAACACATTATTCTGTGGCAGCAGTACTGCCAGAGCAGTTCCACAAAGATGTTAATGGGATTTTCAAATTCTTTCTTGTCCAAAAACAATGGCTGATGTCTAAGATTTACTCAGTGGTTCTTATCAAATGTGTGTAAAATACCCCCTAAACCTTTCTAGCACCATATCCCCAAGCATAACATACTTCCTTATACTGTAATTTTCATTAATTCATTTTAAATTACATTATCTTAAAAAAAAAAAGAAAAACATATCATGTGTAGATGTTTAAAACTTTAGGCAAGTGATGTCATTCTCAGGCAGTGACCTCATCCAGCTGCTCATACTGTATATATTTATATTTACAAACACTTCTTTGTCTACAGAGGAGGTTTTAAAATGTGTGGAGTATTTTGAATACAAGCAAGTCAAAAAATGACTTTTTATTAAAATATATTTGGCTGATTTAAATGTAATCCATCAAATGGTTCTATTTTGTCAGCTACTCAACCACTTAATCTTCTTGCGAGGGACTGAAATATTAAAATTTATGTTAACAGGAGCTCTGCTTAAAGCACAGTATGCTTAAACTTGCTCCTGATTAAAGACCAGGCCATAGGTTCTAATCAGCACCAATAAAAAGCCACTGATATGATTTAATTGACTGAAACACATTTTAAAAGTGCTGCTGACTGATACAATCCAAGCAGTTCATGCCATCTCTTAATTTCCTTTGTAACCGTTGTTTTTATGAATTTATTGCTAATCATCAGTGGCTTTAAATGGTTATTCCTGATGGCTCACCAGAATTTTCAGGATGCTTTGGTGAGCCCATCTCATAGACTGCTACAAGGAAATCCTGTACTTCACTTTTCCTGAGCATAAAACTTGTTTTGTGTTTCTTCTGAAACTCAGGGTAACTTGTTCTTATGAAGTGAGGGTTGAGGTTTTTGTCTGTGCTCAAAAATAATTGCAGAAGTAACCCAACTGTTGATGTATTGCTACATAAAATCCCCCTTGAATTGATTAGCCCTTAATACTCCTGCCCTAGGTGTGATAATTGAGTCGAAGTATTGAACACTTTTGCCTAACTGCTTGTTTCCTTTACCTCTTCCATTTTATCTTTCTAAGTGCTGACAACTTCTGGTTTTAATTTTTTCCCTGCTATTTCCACAAAATCTTCCCAAGTTATCATTTTCCCAAAGCTTTTCTGGAACCAAAATTATTGTAAAATGCTCTATGAGTGGAGCCCTTCGAAAGAATTTTGTGTGTAACTGTCAAAGAACATAAGACTGGAACAAACTCAGTGTTTAATTTCAATGCACTGAAAATATAGCAAGGAATAAAAGCAGATTTGCTGCAATTTTGTGTAGTATAACTTGGGTTGTATTTAATTTGTGCACCCATGAGCGCAGGGAGGGTGAGCAGAGCTGTTTGACCTGGGCTCTGAATCACGGAGTAACCATCGAGCTGAACGCTCACCTAATTAGATTAATTACTTAATTTGACAAGTTCTTTATGTGGTCTGGCTCTGATAACATGAACTGTTGATATGCTGCCAGTGCAGAAGGTGTCAGAGCCCTGAGGGGGTTTCAGGTGCTCCCGAGCATCCTCCCCACTCACAGTCCTGAGCTGGGACCAGGTCCAGCCATGAGCCCTGAAGACACCACTCAGGACTTTTGTGTTCTTTTTTAAAAGTTTTGTTTTTTTTTTTTTTTTATCTCAAGGTACCTGTTTATTCAAAGATATTTTTTTAATTTTACTTTTTTTTGACTGTTATATTGTGGCTGGCTCTGAGTAGAATCAGACAAAAACAAAAACAAATTCTGTTTTAAGCTCTAACACCATCATGAGGAACAGGATTAACCATGCAGGTAATTAGCTGCTTACAGAGGCACAATTTCTTTGGACACTCAATGTGCTTTATTTTTTATTTTTTTTTAAGAATATCTGCTTTAAGGCCTTGCAGTGCCACAAGATTTAGGAACCAGCCATGGAAATAATTTGAGCTCTATGAAACTTATTTACTGTTCTGTAAGCACAGCTGGCAGCCAGTCTGTGCACTTGGTCACCTCTGCCGTGGCATTTTGGGCAGGAAAAATGCAATTGTTGCGAAGGGAGCCCTTCCAAATATGTTTTGTCCAGCATAGTTTATATTCCAGCAGGATAACACAGTGGAAAATGCTTCTGATTTTAGGCCAGATGTAACAACTGCTCCTTCCACTAACCTTTGGAATTAAGGCACTGCAAATATTAGAGAAGCTGTTGCGTCAAGAAAAATGATTGGATAAGAATGTTAATAAAATAATATGAATTCTTTTCATGAAGGCTTGGTAAAATCATTAAAACCTCATTTTATGTGTCCAATATTGCTGCTGGAATGAGAACAAAATTGATCAAGTTACAGAACACAACATTGTGGCAGGAAATATTAAAATTGGACAGAACAGAAAATGTTCTTCATTAAATTTCTCTTCAAAACATTGGCTGTTATTAAGAAATCTTGATCACAGGATTAAGACTTGTCATTCCAATTTTTTAAAAAAGGGGCTTTTAGTCAAATATTCTCTTTATAAGAAAGGTAGGCAACTTTTAAAAAGCAGCTAAAATATCATATAATTTTTTTTAATTTCAGAACTTTTCAAAACATTTCATCCTTATATCAAAGTATGATCCAATTATATCTTCATTTATTCCTATCTTCATTTCTTCATTGATTCAGATCATTTTTTTTTCACTCTCTCTAGGGGACATGCATAGATGCCATTTCACTTCTATGTTTCTAGTCCATATTTAAAACATTAATTATTTCTGCCCTAGTTCAGGTCATGTAGCATTGAGATAGCTTGAATTGAATTAGGAAAAATACATAAAGTTAACTTGTCATTCTAACAAAGGAGAAAAATTCATTCTAATAAAGGAGAAAAAAAAAAAAAGAGGGGAAATTCATCCTACCAATGCAAGTGGTTGTATTTCATGGGACTATTTTAGCAATAGAATATGTAACTTCCAGTTTACAGACACTGAATTCCTGCAGTTTATTTTCATTAATATTATTGTTACATTACCCAGTTATAGACTCAAAGCATCCCTTGTTCTGAGCCTCTGTCATGTTTAATTTATGCTGATTGATTTGTTTAATGCCAATAACGAGTATTGCACCTTTGAGTTGGTTATAATTAAGATGCAATGCATTCTTAATGTATCTCCTTAACTACAACAGGTTCCAAAATCAATATGACCTCTTAAATAAAGAATCCAGGCTATTTGTTATTCACTGCAGAAATTCATATTACTGAAAAGTGTCTGTGATCAGCTAAGAGAGACCTCTAAAAATATTCATTTTGCAGCTATAACTTTATCCAAAATCTTTGTCTTTTAGGTGATTCTCCCAAGAATCTGTTCTTTTGCCATTGCAAAAGTTTATTTTCACTTTCAGCTGCCAATAACTCAAATAGAGCAATAACAGGAATGGGATATCATTGCTGTGGACCAGGTGTTGAAAAGGAAATAATTCTTTTTTTTTCAGTGAAATGATCTTACCTATGATTATCATTGCTGACAGCCTTTCAAATAGGTCTCTTTTTGTTCATAGGCAACTGCTCTGAGACTGCAAAGACAAAAATGGACCTAACTGTGAGTAATTTTCTGCATTTCATCTTTAGACAGTTGCAGAAATATCCATGGAATTTTAACAGGAAGTCTTTAAAGATATTTTTATCTTTATCTTTATTTATGTTTAAAAATACTAATTAAAATGTCAAATAATAAGTTTACATGTTTTCCCTAAAATTTTAGGGTCAAAGAAACAACACTTAGTAAGGAAAAAGAACCTTAGAACATTGAAGATCATCAATTTAAAATTCAAAAAGGTGACTTTTTAGACTATTTTCATTAGAAATAAAGCATTTTATTTCTGTTTAGTTATAAAAATTAATAAGGAATATTATTAAATATGAGGTAGAAATTCTTTAACTGAGGAGTTAATTTTTGCTTGGAGAAGAATATTTGCTTATAACCGAATCTGAATACTTGGTTCACTTACTCAGAGGTGAAATGGTCAAACCACAGTGGAAAATGCAACTTTTACTCCAAAAGAACAGTAACCCACTACAGCTCAGACTGTGTCAGGTGGATTCAGAGAGTTTTAAACAAAGAAAAGGGAAAAAAATATTCAATCTGCTCATTGCCATGGTCTTTAGTTCCCTCCAACAATTTGTGCTACTTGCTTATGCAACAGTACAGAATAATCACTGTAACCATCATAAAAAAAAAAAAAAAACATTTTCTTTCTTGATGAAATAAAATATGATCATTCCGATTTCTTAAAAAGTGTTCAAAATACCATCTGGGAATCTTATCAAGGTATACAATTCTGGACTGCAAAAGACAAAGATGGGTTTGTTCCTCTTCAAACCTGTGTGCATCAGCAGTGAAGCTCAAAAATTTGTATTCCCCAATCACTCAGCGGGAATTGTGCCATTATAGAAAATTGTTGAACCATGATCATAAAAGTAAATATTGGAAAGTGATGATTTTGCTTCCCTACTGTGTTGGGATTCTTGAAGGCTCTGATCTCATCCCTTCATCAAAATGCGAATGTGAGATTTTAATAAGAATTCCATCCTCTGCATAAAGATTGCACAATTTTGCATAAAAATGTTCAACTGACCATTTCACCTATTTAGTTTAGTTTGTGTCTTTATGTACTTTGATGCTTTTGGGTTTGCTGTTTAACTGGATTTTAATACATGCAAAATAAAAGGTATTGATTACAATGAGAGAGAAAATTGCTTTGCAAGTCAAGTATTCCTAATTCTCTTCTCCCAAGAGATAAACACCCATCTGTTACTACATGAAAAAAGGAGGCAATTACAGAGTTAATGCTCTGAAAAACTTGTTAGTTTGTTGTACCATTAAAGGTGGTTGTAAAAAAGTATAAAAAAAGTGTTGTGTGCAAAGGATAATGTGGTTCTGATGATGAGCAATGATAAATGATAAGCACTTGGTGTAATTTACATTTTAAGTATATAGAGTAGCAAAACCCATCCCTTGGAGTCACACATAGAGCAGATCATTTCACATGTGGTGGATGTGCTTCCTCCTACAGCTGTACAATTAAAATCTCCTGAGGTTGTTAAGGTAAAATCTTCCCAGGCATTTCCTGTAGAGACAAATCCCGAGCTTGCTTTGAGCTGTTGGTCTTACACTTGCTGAATCAGGATTTCACATCATTTTGTGTAGTTTCCCTGTTTTCTTGGGCTTTTTTCATGGATTTCAGTTGGCCCTGGAGCCACGGTTGTGCTGCTGAGAAAAGCAGTGAAGCTTCTCCTGGGTGCGTTTGATGTTCGTTCCCTTCTGCTGCTCAGAGCCACTCTGAAGAAGAAGAAGAAAGGCTGGACACACCCAAATTCCTCCATCTTGCCCCCATAACCCCCATACCAAAAATCCTAAAATCTACATTTTCACCCTGTGATAATTTTATTACTACACCATTCAAACCTCTGTGACTTTCAGGTCCTCATACAAAGCTGGTAATTTGCTCCAGGGGTCAAAATCAAATCCCCAGGTGCTCTGGGCTGCGTGCCAGGGTCTCTGAGCCCCCTTGTGGGGTCCTGGCAACTCTGGACACCCAGAGGGATGCGCTGAGTTCCGACAGAGCACCGGGCTCCTCTCCTGCCCCAGTCCTCTGCAATTCCCTGGGATAACACCCTGCCGCTGACACCTTTTCTTTCCAACCAGCCCTTCCTCATTTGCCAGGGCTGACAAAGCAGGAGGCTGCCCAAGGAGAGGGGTCCTGCAGCTATTACCTGCTCCAGAGATAATTCTGCCTTATCTGCATCCTCTTAGGCTCCCTGAGAGAATGCCACTCCTGCACAGGGGATGGGTTTCCCACCTGAGCAGCAGGAACTCTTCCTCCAGGAGCTGAAGAGAATCAAAATGCCAGATGTCAAATTGAGTCTGTGCTGGAAGCTTTGTCTCTCTTGCCTTACAGACCTGTTGGGTTTGCTTGAGTCAAAAATCAGAAGCAAAGACCAGCTTAGAACAATCACAGTTTGTCAGGGACACAAAACCAGCTAAAATTAAGATAATTGCTTTCTGGTTATAGGATATTATTCCATAAACAACTGTTTATATAATATATAAATAACAAAACAATACTGGAATAGCCCTGACTGGTTCACCTGGTTAGTGGGAAAAGAAGACCAAAGAAATTTGAGTTTGCTGGTAAAAATGCACCCAAATGCTGTTTGCAATCAGCATTTCTCCACAGGGACCCAGGGACTCTAACAGTAAAGGCAGAGTCTGTGGCTCAAGCAAAGAGTAAAAGTTAATTTTCTTCATCCAGTAGAGCTGGTGATAGGCTTAAAGAAATGAGTATTTGAAGGTTCACCTCCGAAGGAATCACTCCTGTGATAGCTGCAGGACTGCGCCATGGAGTGGAATTTGTGTGGCCATTTCCAGGCTGAATTCCATCCTTGCCAAACTTGTGTTGCTGCTGCTGATTAGAGACAGAAAACCTCTTCAGAGAAGAACTGAGCATCATCTGGTAAAGACTAGGCATCAATTTTTATTTTTAGCTCCTTTTTAGCCAGTTATGTAAATGATGAAGAGCTTAACTCTCCTGTACGATCAGCTTTCATTATGCAGAGCAGTTGCATTTTGCCCTCATTTTAAATTAAGTTGCTAATGTGTTTATGACATTGATAATGGGTTACTTCACTAAATGCATCATTATGAATCTGTGTAACATTCTTCTGTTTGGAGTCACACAAAGCAAATTCCTGACAGGAAGGTTATAAACAGGCTCAATCACTGGCAGCCTCTCTTTACAAATGAGCAAGTTACTGTTTTGGAAGAGCAGAATTTGTGCCAGAAAAACAGATTTTGATAACTGAGCCTGTCAGGAACACACTGAAGGTCAGCATATCTGTGGATGAGACCTACTGTAGAGCAAACAATTTACTGGATGATTCAGCAACATTTCTAGAGGAGTGCATCATTCATCATTGTTAGAACAACTGAGAGGCAAAAATGTGATTAATTTCTTTCTTCTGTTCTCAAGTTTGGGAAGCATACATCAATTTCTGGGTTCATCAGATAACTCATTTCTGAAATAGATCCAAAGCCAAAAGATCCAAAGCATTTAATAGGAGTGTAATTTTAAAGTTGTCTGCCAATTTAGGGTGTGGGAGATTCCTGTGGCCATTGATTCTGTCATGTAAATCCATGGGTACCTGTGCCAGGTGTAAGCTTTGCTGAGCAGACAGGGAAATGTGTCCCATCCCACATCAACCCATTTCAGTGACATAAAATAAATGTAGTGCTGGAACATTCCAGGTGCCAGCATTATGGATATATTATTATTATTATTATTAGTAGTAGTAGTAGTAGTAGTAGTAATAATAATAATAATAATTATAATAATGATGATAATAATAATAATTTTAAAATAAACCATAAAAATTTAAAATAATAAAAAGTAAAAACTAAACTAAAATAAAAGTAAAATAAAAATAAAAATAATAGCAATAAAATGAAAATAAAATTTTAAAAATTTTTAAAAATTAAACAAATTTTAAAAATAAAACAAAAAGAAAAAGAAAAATAATTAAAATTAAAATAAAAAGAAGGAGAAGAAAACAAAAAGAAGAAGAATAGGAAGCAGAGGAAAAGAAGCAGAAGAAGAAGAAGAAGAAGAAGAAGAAGAAGAAGAAGAAGAAGAAGAAGAAAAGGAAGAAGAAGGAGGAGGAGAAAAAGAAGGAGGAGAGGAAGGAGAAGAAGAAGAAGAAGAAGAAGAGGAAGACAAGTTGGCATTCCTGTGTCTTCTGCCTCTCAAATGCTCAATTGGCAATATTTTGCTTTTCCAAAGGAATTTCCCCTTTATTATCAATGTTTTTCCCTACATTTTTGTGTCCCTTTCTTACTCCCATCAGGCAAGGTGCTTTGTCAGATTCCTGTCACAAAATGGGAGCTGAGCTCCAGAGAGTATCCCCAGAGTTGTACCAGTGCTCTCCATTAGTTATCAATTCCTTGCTTCTGTCACATCAGTGTCTAGATGAACAGTTCAGTTTTTATTTCCTCCTTTCCTTAATGCACTCTGTGACTTTGTAACTTCAGATTTTGAGAGTGGGAAGGTCTTAGTTTGCTTCTAAGAATTTTTTGCCATTTTTATTAGCGCTCCACAAAGTAGTTTTTATTATTTTCTTATAAAAGAAAGTAAGTTTTAACATCAGTTTTTTGGTTTATCATGAAAAGATAATTCTAAAATCTAGGAACTTGATCAAAAAGTAATTTTGTAATTGGGCTGCAGGGGAGATTGAAACTGAGATTTGCATTAGAGCTGACAATTTGGCGATCAGATTTGGTATAACAGAAAACATGACCTGAATACATCACAGAGAATTAAGAAACTATAAGTTACTCTCTAATGTCCTTCATGTTTCTAAAAAAATTTCTATTATTTACAGTCATGTCCTTATGATTGTATATGTCCAGAGAAGTAGAAATTACACATACCTACCATATGGACTATTTCTTTAGAAAATGTCTCCCAAAGCAGAAATAAAAAATCAAAATGGTTTCAGAATGAAGAATGACCAAATGTAATCTTGGCTTTGAGATGTTACTTTTGGTTATTTGGAAATTTGGGTACTTTCCTGTAAGATCTACATGATTGGAAGAACTTTTTGATTAGTATACTTTCAATTGTTGGGTTTTTAAATGTGGTCTATCAATTTTCTTCATTTGCTGAAGTCTAGTAAAAATCTAGGTATTAATTCAACGTATTTTCTGATCAAGAGAGACTGAAAAATTATCTTGGCACTCACTGCAGCTATTTATGAAATAACTCAGTGTCTGAGCTATTCTCTTACCTTTATGCACTGAGCAGTCCCTAAATATAAAGTGCAGAAGCTGAAATGCACAGTTAGGCATGTGCATAAATCCAAACCACTTCTCTTTGAGTATTTGTTTCTTAAATGAAAACTAAAAAACTTCAAGCAGAAAATGATGTTTAAATGAAGAGTACCTTTCATTTTGTACAGAGTGTATTTCAGAGGGGTGCTCAGAGTTCCACATCTAGTCAAACATCTTACAAAGCAGCTAGGAAACAAATTCTTTTAAGTACCACTAGATTGTAGGACAGCTGTTCAAGAACTTAAAATCTATTAAAAATTCAAATCTTTCCCATGTGGGTGATAAACCAGCTGACAATTACATAAATACATCAGCACAGGCCATAAGTAATGACTCTTTGCCTCATTATTTACCTTTCATGTTGCACAAAATCTGTTACAGTTCCTATAATTCAGTTTAATTTCATCAAGAATAAAACTTTGTATTACCATATCTATCCTATTAAATATTTTACCCTGAAGGTTTACAAATCTCTCTGACTAGTGGCTGGTGTTTGGTTCTTCATGCATTGTCAGGTTTTAAGACAGGAAAAAGCCTACTACTTTTTTCAGCCTTTTTGTAATTAATGTGGGCATGTGGTGAATGGTAAAAATGCCAAATTCACTGGGATTTTTTTGTTCCTGTTTAAATGAGTTGATTAATAGTGAACCATTCTTCAATCCTGTATAAATTCATCTTGGCAAAATGGGTTTCAGCATTTACTGTGCTTTTTGAATAACTGACTACAGCACAAGTTGATTTTCTATTTATTTATTACTTGCAAAGATTAAAGAAAGTATCAAAAAGAACATGTAACACAAATATAAGCATTCTCACAGAAAATTAAATAGGGGAAACCAAACCCACGAAACCAACCCAAAGCAGAAATGGGAACTGTTCACATTGAGTTGTCTGCGTGTGCTGTACTCATGGGTAGGAATGAAATGTGTCTGTATTCTCCTCACAGGTAGGAATGATTATAAAAGTATAAAAGTCAAAGGAAAATGGTTTTTTACTCTGAAATTGATTTTTTTTGGCAATTAGCTAAAGGTGTCTTCAGTTGTAGCACACCAAGCAAACCTCTACAAGGAGTTGTCCAAAGCAGGGAGGGATTCAGCAGTCAAAATATCCTGAAATACACATTTTGAAGAAGCACATATTGAAAACTGGCAGCCTGATCTCGGCCTCAGGGCATTTCAAGCACAGGAATTTTTAGGTCTCCTGGTTCAGTCACACCTGCTTTTTGTTTGTTGTTTTTCAGGCTCTGAGTGCTCAGCTCCTGGCTGGAAAACCACCTTGCTGCGGCCAGGATGTGATGGGAAGGGCAGAGCTCTTGGGCAAAGGAAGAGGGTGAAAAGTTCGGGTTAACAGGGAAAATTAATCCAGTATTTTTACAAATTTTCAACTTTTCACTTCTCCTGTGCCAGACCTACTGTGTGAAGTCATCTCTGGGTGCAGGTATTACACCCACCCAGCCTGAGAGCCTTGAGTCAGATATAAACATCAGAGTGCCACAGCTCCTTCCAGGACTGAGCTATTTAACAGAAATTTTTCCTTTTTTAAGATTGTATTGCTCCTAAAGGATGTCTGTTATTGATTTGATACATATATCTGTTCACATTGCACAAAAATTGGTACATTTAGAACTGACTACAGCCTATAGAGTGACTTTTAATACATTTGTGTTGTTGGTTTGTTAGAAAAATCATTTGCTTTTGAGAATCTTGTAAGTATTTCTAATTACAAATAGAAAGAAGAGGATATAATATTTTAAAATACAAATAACAAACAACAATATAAAGACAAGATATTTAAGGAAACAGAAGAGTTTGTTACCAAAAAAACCCTATTTTTGTTATTTTATTATCATTTTTGTTTGGTTGGTTTTAGTAATAACACTTAACAGAAGGAAGAAGGAAAGACTGGGTGCCTGAGTAGTATTAATACTAAAAATCAAGCTTGTAAATTATCCCAATAATTTTTTAAAATGCAATGCTTTCATGTGAACGTGGTCATAAATCCTGCTTTCTCTCTCCCTCTCTCTTGGTCTCCAAAGATTATTACAGGTAAACCTGAGGCTAAAAGGTATAAATCTGATGTATTTATGTATTCAGGTGCTTAGGGAGGGCCTTTGGAGGCTGGGGACATAAATCTGTCCCTCAGGTTCTGCCACACTCCTGCAGGGCTGAGTCTGCCCCAAGACATTGCTGGGAGCATTTCGTGGCAGATCCAGAAGTGCAGTTCTGATTTTTGGGCTCTCACCCCCCAGCACCATCTATTTCTCTTCCTGTGGAGGATATTTAGGTCATCTAATTTTCATTCACGTTTTATTTCTAAGCTGAAGCCTGCAAAGGTAATGGTGCATACCTCTAAATGGCATGTTAATGGGGAAATGAATTCACCTGGTAATTAAGGCACTGACATTTGTTGAGTGCAACTGGGTTTTTAGAAGGGCTCTGAAACCTGAAGGGGAAAAAACTCCCCAAACTTTCTCTCTATTTCCTTTTCTAGGACAAATATGTGTTTTGCAGCTCTTAAGTGGGATCAGCATCACTGAAAGTGTCTTCTACCAAAGCTCAGCTGTTAAAGCTGAAAGCAGAAATCCCCTGGGCAGAAGGGCTGTTCATCATTAATTGTGATGTGTGAAGTAGCCGGCTGATTTCTTCCTCTCACAGCTTTTATTTGTTGTCTGTTCTGCCTGCTCCATTCAGGCCTGGATGGACATTTCTCAGACCTGCTGCTGGGTTTGTGCTCTATTACAGCCTGCAAGAGGATGCAGCAAATTCCCCTAAGACTCCCAGTGGAGTTTTTCACTAGAAATGTTTTTAGAAATATCTATCTCAGGATGTTTTCATGCAATTGTCAAAGGCAGGAGAATTCTGAGTAAGATATTTGATAAGATTTTAAATTGAATTCTTTAAGATACCTTAATGAATTCCTCATGTTGCTAAGCACAATATCACAGGAAAAAATTGTATTTCTCTGCTCCTGCTTCTCATTGGTGGTACCAAAACTTCAGTGCATTTGTAAGCCCCTCTCTCACTTTCCTGAGCACACACCCTGAGTTTATGAATCTATTTATCAGTTTATTTTTAGCTCAGGTCCCTTTTACAAAGGAACTGACAGTTCTATCACACAAACTGCTTCTTCAAATCAGCTTTGTTTTTTCAATCTGTGAGTGTTTTAGAAAGCCAAGTCTGAACCTTTCAGGTCTTTTTGTCTTTTCCCCCTTCTCCTGACAAAAGTGAGGCCAGGAAGGCCCTTTTGTCCATTTTATTTCTCCAGGTGCTGTGCAGTCCAGGCTGCATCCTGTGACAAATCCCCTGTCATCCATTCAGGTGACAGCAGTCCTGGGGCTGGGGTGCTTTGCAGCTTGACAAGGTGTGCATAAAAGTGTCTCTTCCATCACCAAGTCCATGAATATTATTCTTTTTCAGTACAAAATATATACTTGAATGCTATTTCCAAAAGGCTTTTGAAATACAAGTGGTATTTGAGGAATTTGACAGCAGAGAATTTGCTTTTTATTGTGGGCAAAATAATATTTTTCTCTTCAGCATCCATAAAACATGGGACACTGAGGAACAGGGGTGTTGGTTACCTGATCTTGAAGTCAAATAATGTTGGTCTGGGATATTATTCTGCTTGTTTTGCACCCTCTGAGGCCCTGAGTAGCTTCAAAAGAATTATATCCTTGAATTAACAATGTTAATTCTGAAAGTATAAGTCTTCATTGGAGAGATTTTGCTTTTGGTTTTTACCTCAGAGAAAAACTTGAATTCCTTTAAATAATGTAATACTAATTCTCTTTTATTCACAATGTTATTGCTTTATTTTACAAATATATTTCAGGATATTCACTGATCTAAGCCAGAAAAGGATATTTTAGAGATAGAAAAGGGAGCCACGATGAATTGAAGGGCATTTACTCTCACATATCTTTGATAATATTACCTTTTATCCTTTCTGCATTCATCTTTTATTCTCTGGTTCAACATGACTGGTAATGACGCAATTACCAGTGTAAAATGCAATACTTGAAAATATAGGGTTACAAAAATGGGTCCATTTAATGATTAGGTTAAAACTGATATAAAAAAAAAAATCAGTGTTTTAATATCCTGTAAGAGCAATTAAAATCTGTATTAACATTAGCCCTGGTAGAAAGAGTTTCAGAATTATTTCTCGTCCACATTAATGAGCCTTTATTATAGAAACCCTGAGGTATTTTATATCTCACATGGAAGAATATAATTAGACACAAATTGATAGGCCTGTGCCTGGTACAAAATTAGAATTTATAGCAGCTGATGGTGAACCTGTTGTCTGCCTAGTTTTACCCCTAGCAAATGCATCTGCAGGCAGTGGAACTAATCCCCCAGAATAATCTGTAACCAATCTGCACGACAGCTCCCATTTCCTGGCACACAAACCACCCAGAGCCAGGCAGGTGCAATCCTTTCCCAGTTTTCCTAAACACTATTGAACACCTAATGACCTTGACAAAATGATCTGAATTAGGGCTGGGAGGGCTCATCTCCATCTTAGTGGTGACTCCGTGGAGCAAAGCAAGATTTCAGTAATGAAGGCCCATAAAAACCATTTCAGTGTGTTTTCCTAGCTCCCCTATTGCCCTCCATATTCTTTTTAATTGTGTTTAACAGCAGTTAAGTAATTTTGCGCTTATTATGGTGCAGGATTCAATTCAGCTTCCTTCCTGAGAATAAAAATAGTAGGAGGCAATAATGCATTGTCTCACTTGTAGCTGAGTTATAGATAGAAGCAGAATTATGAATCTACTAAAATAAAATTCTTGAAGTGTCTAGAAAATACAAATTGCCTTTAGCTAAAAGGTCTAAAAGTACTCACAAGAGTTTATTTTGGGAACTGCATGGTATAACTGGCAGGAAGCACTGGATGATGGCAGATACAAATCTCAGCCTCTTCCTGAAACAATGCTTTGTGGGGAAATTATTCATGCCTGCCTTGAAAATATAACCCAAGAGTGACAGTGCTTCAGAGCTCATTAACTTCTGTAATGCTCTGAGAACAGAAGAATGAGTGTGGGTAAAATGTTGTGTACAAAAATGGCCTCTGCTGCTTTTTTCATCCTCTTTCTAAACTGTCAAGTCGTGGTCAAGATGTAAACATTGTGTTTGATATATGAATATTCTCCCTATTCTCCCTGGAAAAAAATCTGAGTGCTTGGACCTGAATGTTGAATTAATGTTAAGTATATAAGGCACAGGATCAGGAATTCGGCAGAAATTGCCTACTGAAAACTCTGCCTTCAGAAATAAAAAACAAATAAAATGGATAAAATTCCATTCAGCTGAAATCTCCCTTGCTTAGGTTTGAGGCGCTGTTTCTTGCTTATTGTCTCCTTGACAGCACCATTAGCAAAAAAACACCTTCCTGACCCTCCTGGAATGAATTTGCCATCCCAGCAGAGGCTCCAGAGGGGACCCAGAGGCGGCTGCAGGCAGAGTGGGGCTGCTGCTCTGCTTGGAGAAGGTCAGGAGAGAAACAATGCTGGGAGTCAGCTGCAAACACCTCCAGCGAGCCTGGCAAGCCCATCGGATCGGCTTCCCCTTTGTTCTGTCAGGTGCTATCTGCAGGTTAGGGGAGAGATGGCATATTGCAGCTGTTGGACAGATGGGCAAATTAAGGGTGATATTTCTGTGTGCTGCAGGGCTGTGCAGGCTGCCTCAGCCTTTCTTGGATGTTTAAATGTGCTTTTCATTACAGTTCCTCATAAAAATCTTCATTTTTTTTTGCCTAAAACACATTTTTCCTCACCTTAGAGCATCACAAACCTTTCTCCTTTCACAAGCGTTTCAAAGGAGGTCGTTCAGTGTCATCTCTAAGTGGGAAGGCCTCAGAACAGCAGTGTTTATTTGGAAATCTGGATTCCTGAAACCTCCTCTGGCTTCTTTGCCTTTCTCTTGAGACAAAAGCACACAACACTCTGAGATTTGAGGTCCTGCTAGGAGGAAAGTGGCATTTTAATGGCATTAAGTGTTTCTCTGTTAGCAAGTCAGTGGTGAGTCCCCATTAATTAAAAAAAAAGCGAATTTACAGGCTAACATGATATATGTATTTCAAACTCTCAGACTTCTTTTTCTTCTGTTTGACCTGGTTAAGGCAGAATTCATATTTGACAGTAATCATAGGACATCAGGTTGTCAAACCTCTGGCATTACATTTCAGTTTGTGCTTAGACAATTAAATATACATTTTTCCGTTTATTTTGATTGTAATTTATTTTTATGCCAAAAACAAGGGAAATTTGGGTATATGAAACAGCAAGTTTCCAAGTTTCCTAGAAGCATAAGAGTTTAAATGTAGATTTTACATTTTTTTCAACTTTTTTCCTATGGGGGAACAGCAGGTTCAAATCAGTCATTTGCACTGAGCCCTAGATCTCAAACAATAAAGTTCTCTTTGCCCCAGAAAATGAGGGAATTTAACATCCTGATGCAAATTCTGGGACCTAATCCCAGACATAGTCTCTGGAATATTTCAGATAAAGAATGATATTTAAACCATACATTCAAGCAATTACTTGCTCTTGATCACACTCTAAAAGCCAAAAATTGAAAAGTTTAGTGCCAAGGTAGCTCACAGGGACTATTGTGAGTTTTCTTGTTGGTATTGCTGTTCCCTGGGATTTTTGGAGATGAAAAATTAAACATACACAATAATCTTCATAAGGTTTTCCATCCTGATTAGAGCTCTCCAAACAATGATGAAGGTGGATGGAGCATTCTGGTGTGAGCAGCTTTTGCCTGACCATTGCTAATCACAGAGTAATTCCTGTGCTGTAAGGAGTGAGAAGAATTAGCAGTGCTAACAATTAATCCCTTCAGCACAGCTGATGAAACAAAGTGAAATATTTATGAGAGATAAAGTAGATTTCCTCTTGCAGTGTTTACCTTCATGTTTGCTTAAATAAACTCCTACTCCCTTAAGACATGGTGACATTTCTGACTAAACTGAGGCTATTGATCATGGAATTAAAGTTTATTTCATGTCCAAATATTTTAAGTTAGAATGAATTTCAATATTAAGTACAATTTAAGTCCAATAAGTAGATTACAAATATGGTTGTTTTTAATAAATCATCTAACACTAACAGCTAGATTTAGCTAATATTTTTTTAATTTATCAGAAGATCTCTTTTGCTTAGCATCTTTAATGACTGCTATCTTCATTTATCAAACAGAAAGACAGAAGATCAAAAATCACAAAAAAAATCTGTCTTGTACTTCCAGTACTCAGTACCTCATGATCATATCTGATGGGTCCATACCATGGAAAATTGCACAAAATTTAAATGGTTTCTTATTTATAAAATGTCCTTTTTTTCTGGTTTGGATTCCACATAATTTAATTTGAATTCCTATTGTAGCAATAACAGGCATACTAGGCATAGGAAAAGTTAACTTATTTTTTCTTTCAGCTTCTGAAATATCATATTCTAGTTATTATTTGAATATTTACGAGCCCTAAATCATGAGACTTAAACTGACCCCAGAACTTTTCATGGGAACTTTAGATCAAGTTCCCATTGATAATGCCAACAGCTTTAATGCTGTAATGCAAGCATTCTGTATGGTGTGTGTTGGCTTTCCTCCACATGAAATTTCAAGACACTCCAATGCTCTAAAATCAACATGGCACATGTTGAATGCATTGGAAAGAAGTCAAGAGACAAGCCTGAAAATGAGAAGAAATTGCTGAGCAGGTGTGCTGCCCAGGCCTTAGGGAGGCTGGCTTTTCTCTCACATGTCTGTGTCACTCAAAACTCCAAATATCCCTGACAAAATTCCTCGGTAGCCAGCGTGGGAAATGGTGAGTAAAGAAAAGGGGAGCAGCTGGGGAGGTTTGGGGTCTCAGGGAGCAGAAAGGAAATGGTTCAGATCCCAGCAAGCAGCTCCAGAGCCCGGATTGGATTTGTCTTGTGCTCATCAAGTCTCACATTCCTTCCTAAAGGCTGGTTTAGGTTTCTTTCCTTGCTTTCAGTTCTTCAGCATCTCTTCCACAGCAGGAATTTCCTCGCAGCCCTCTCACAGTGAGGTGTGACCTCTCAGCAGCTCCTTCCAGCCAGAATCTCCATCTCTTCCCTCCTTGTGCCACAGAGGGACAGGAAAACAACTAAACAGGGGTAACAAACTCAGGAAACTTAAATTCACTACCAAAACCAACGGCCAGAACTAACAAATAACCCCACGATTGTGGGGTGGGTGGGCTGAGGGTGCCCCTGCCATTCTGGCACAAGCACAATATCAGCTTTCAGACCAATCATTTCAGCTATGCAGTGTCACCAGGATGGATTTGGCAGCTGGATTTAAACTAAGATCCCACCAGACTGGCAATTTCTATTCCTTCCAGCACTTCAGTGTTCCAGAAGGGACCGAAATGTTTCAGTGATCTGGTACCTAGCAAAGAGCCATGGTGCTTGTAAAACCACTTTTATAACAAAATTAATGTATTTCTCAATCCTGGCTCTCAGGGTAAGTATTTTGTACTTAATAAATCATTTCAGGTCATGTGTAGGTATGCGGGATGATATCCCCTGCTGATTTTAGTTAATAATTGTATACAGAATTATCTAAGGTAGGGAATGTTTTGGTGGAGATTTTGGAGAAAAAAGAGCAGGTATTTTGGTAGGGAACAGTTCTAGACATAGACAGGGCTGTGGCCTTCCAGAGCGTTCCACAAGGCACATTGCTGACTCTAGAGAAAATGCAGAATAGCAGTTTCTCCTAACATCTCCCTTTCCCTGTCATCCTCTTCTGATGTGCCGTTGCATTTCAAGTCCTTTCATAAGAAAAGTGAAAGGCAGAGTTGTTGCAAAGGGGTTGGAAGGTGCACCAGCCTCTGTCTGTGGTGATCAGGGCACCCAAAGGTGCTCAGAGCTCCATTTTGAGTTTTGGAATAGAGAAATGGGATTGCATTTTTAGAAGTAAGTGCCTTGACTCTCTCCAATCCTCATTAATTGCTGGTAGGTGCTGATAATCCAGCTTCAGGGTTTGCACAAAGGATTTTTGTCAAAATAGGACACGTAGTCCCCAGAGAGAAGCATCTTTGTACAGATGATGTTTTGCAAAGTTCTGTATGCAAATCCATACAAGAATTTTAACCCAAAGAGGCACATTAGGACTGTAATTATACAGAGTCAGTTAAAAAATACCTAATTTCTTGATAGCTCCAGAACAGCAAAACAAGCTTTGCCCCTAAAGCAACAAGGGAATTAATTGGAGGAATTCTCAGTAATTTGCTTATCACTCAATGAGTTCAGATACCTGGACCCAGTTCAAGTTAATTCAGTCATGGCTGTGGGAAAAATGCCTATTTATTACTCTCTCCCTATAGCTTTTGTGTGAAATGGGTTTTTTCTTTCTTTCCACCTTATTAAAAGTCTTTCATCTCCTAAAATCAATGAAGCTCTCACCTGGGAATTGTTTGGCTTAAGTCAGGGTTTCTCTAAAAATTTTGCACACAGTCTTTTGCGTGTTTCTTTCTTAAAATTCATTTCATTTGTTTTGTTCAGATAATATTTTACTCTTCAATTTTTTTACCTGTTCAACAGATGGACAACCAGATTTATCTGTGCACGTGTATAAACAGCCCTCTGCACACAACCAAAAAGCTGACCTGGGCAAAAAATGTATAATCTTGCCCTTTCTGCCCATCAAATATCTGGTTTTTTTTTCTATCTTCCCATTGTTCTCACTGAAAAATTCTCAGGATGGAGGATGGATGTCATGGCTGGCCAGTACACATAGGTGGATTTAAGATCTACTTGTCTTCTTTCTTTCACTGCAAAAATTAATTCATATCTCCTTCTCTTTGTAGTCACTGATTTCTATAAAACTTCCAGGACCTTTTGTCTTTGAGATGTCTTCTTTTCCAGCTTTTAATGTTGTTGACATTGGTGAATAATTTCATAATTATTTTGAGTATAGATCTGATAAAAACACTTATCCTGTTTTCTTAGAGAGATAAGATAAAAATATTAAACAAATACAGCAAGAAGCACTTCTTTTTTTCCCAGTCTATTGTATTTTATGCATACTGGCTCTCCAAAGGACAACTGAATTAACATATTGAGTGTAAAGCTCAGGAAAATCAAAAGCAATAAAAAAGCTGAGCAGAGCCTTTGTTGATGAAAGAAAAGAAGAAAGGTGTTTATAATATTTAAGAAAATTTTGGAGACATAAAAGAAGTCCATGCAGAGGACAGTAATTAAGTCAGTTACTAATGAACATCTAATTAAATATTTAGAGATGGGTGGAGAATGTCTTGTGTTTGGGGAAGCAAAACAGGGGATGGTGAGGGAATGAAAAAGGGAGCTGGGCCACAAAATCAGTGGAGAAAGAGAAACAACAGATAATGAAAGGAAGCTAAATAATGGTTTGGAAAGAAGAAAAACAAAAGTAAATAATCAATAACACAAAAGTGTTTAGCAAAGCCTGAACATTTCAGGCATTTTCCTCCCTCTTTTGTTTGTTTTAAAATCTTTCTAGATGTGTATGTGCTGTGCTTGAAACCCTTATGCATCAAGACATTTTGTTTTCCCAGAGCCTCGGGATGTCCTCTTTAATTCTGGTTAGTGGTTATTAACACTGACACCATTGTCATGCTAATTGAAAAGTCAAATTTTAAGCCTGAGTACTTAAAGAACCTTTGGCACTTTTGTACGTAATTCTCAAAAAAAAATTGCTTAAGAAAACCAACAGTGTTGAAAGCACTTTCATATTAAAAATGATTAGAGTAAAATAAGTTGCTGTCTCTACTGAATTGAGCTTTGTTGTTTCTGGTGAGCTTTGCTGTGGCTGTTTGCAGAAAGCTGTTCTTTCAATATAAAGTACACAAGTAAACATTGAGGAGAAACAGTGGCTTAAACACGAGGTGAGTTAAACAAGGGCAGTGCTGACTTTGCCTCTGTGCAGAGGGAAAAAGCCCTGATGTCTTCCCCAGGATTTGACAGTGACATGCTGTGAGGTATTAGTGAAATCACTGGGGAAAAACATGTTTGTGTCTCATTAGCATCAAAGGCAAAGCCATGGTGTCCTCACTTCCCCTCTGCTGGGCCCTACCTACATTGGCTCTTTAGAACTCTGAATTATTGAAGGTACAGAGCAACAATTCTGTGTGAAGCCATAAAACACAGCCAAAGTGCCTCGGGGGATGGAAATAAGATAAGTGGCTTTTTGAAGCTCAGAGCTTGAATTCCTAAAGCCAAGACAACCTTACCTGATGCCACGTAGAGCAGGATCCTGGATCAGGAGGGTTGAGGATGTTTGGAGACACCTGAGTGTCCCCTCTGCACTGTTAGAGTCAATTCCTCTTCCCCTGCTTTTATTATCAGATAATTCTGTCCATGGCAAGAAAAAGAGAGAAGAACCTGCAGACCTGAGCTGCACACCAGACCTGTGAGGGCAGCAGAGCAGATTCTGTCCTTAGGGCTGGGACAAAGAGTGGGAGACACTGAATCTTTTTGGGATTCCTGAGTGCCGTGCCCTCAATTCATTGAAATCTTTCCCATCCAGCCTCACAGTGCTCATTGTCAACCAAGTGTGTGTCTAGCACTAATGAAAATTTCTTCCCAATTCTTTCCCAGTTTCTTACCTTTCACTGCTGCTACTCTCCCACTGCCTTTAAAATGCCACAAATCCAGCAGGCTGCAGCTCTGTAGTTCCTTTCTGTTTGGTAATTCAGAGTCCCTTTACCTTTTTATTTCTCATAAATGTTATATTTGCTTCTATTTTCATTCTGTTGTAATCTGGATTTTACAGTGAATATAAAAGCCACGTGGAGTTCCATGAACACTTCCAGACAGCTTGTGGCTTTTTTTGTTGGCAGAATGTGTGCTTATTACAAATGGGGATGTTCTAGGACCTCATTAATGATCAGTGAATACAAACTGAGAAAAACTCTTTTTTTCCCCTTACTAAACCCCTCAGCATATGAGATTTGCCTTTAGAGATTTTGATGGAGTGGATATTTTAGGGTTTTTTTATATATATATATATCATTTTTGTATTCAAATAAGTAAAAGCCCTGAAAGGAGAAATCATGTGTGAAGCAGAGAAAGGAGAATGGTTAATGAGAGAAAGGAGCAGGCACAAGGCAGCAGTGAGCAGAATAAGTGGATTTCTGTCAGAGGTTTTACAAGCACAGAGTTTCTGTGAGCAACCAGTGATTCTTATTGCAGTGGAGCTGATATACTGTCCGTTGTCATTATTAATAAAGAGAGTTATAAATTACTTGCCTGAAATACAGATCCTGTACTCCTAGAGTCAATGGGAGCACATGTCAATTCCTTAACACACCACAGTGAATAGTTCTGGGTCCACAATGCAGAAAAGTTAATTTTTCTCCTGTTATTTTTGGAGAAAGACTGTGTGTACCCTATATGTCATTTAAACATTTTATGTCTTTAATTTGTCATACTCTGGTGCAGAGATAGGGTCAAAGAGGACATTTCACTTACTCTTCCTGCTAGTGTTCTTCCAGACACTCCGTAGAACAGCAGAATTTCATAGTTTGTATTAATTATGGGTCCAGTTAGGCTGCTATTACCACTGTGACATTCAAATAATATTTAAAATTATTACATCAATGTTATTTATAAGGTCAGGCATGTCACAGTTCTATTTTTATTAAAATTAAAGACACCACTGCTGTAGGGTAATAAGCCTTTAGATTGCTTATTGTCATTTAAGGGCACACATAATTGTGGTCTATGGTACTTCAACTGGAAATATTATCTTCATGTTTGGATTAGAAAAATGCTTTCTGATTACTATAAATATTTCCAAATCTATAATACTTCACCATTAGCTGGAGATGTTTGGGTTTGTCTTGTTAGGTATCAATTGCACAGCTCTTCTGTCTGTTGGTGCCAAGAGCTGCACTTTTGGAACACCTTTTATTCAATTTTCTTCTGACATATAATTATAGTAAATAATTTTTAGAAGCTTATAATCACAGATTGCGTTCGTGACAAAAATGGCAATCTTGTTGTCTATTCCTTCATTTCCAAGAGCTGCTAATTCTGCTACAAACTTATTTAGATATCACTTTTGCTCCTGAAGGAGCTTTGTGTAACTGCACTGTTTCATCCAGTTGTGGGAAGAACTGATCATTGCACCACATAAAAATCAGTTTGGAAGTTCTGTCAGTTCTCATGGACTGACCAAATTGTACATACAGAGGATGAATATACAAAAAAAATTACAAAGTTTTACTGATTCCACTGTTGCTAAACAAATGAATAATTTATTCCTTTAATTTTATCAAGAAAATTGATATGTTTGTACTGATTAAAACCAAACAGCATGGCTGTGAATACATGAATTTGCCACTTTTTACTAAGAGGATAATCCAGATCAATTCAGGGGTTCAAGTTTAGGATTTCAAGGCTAAGAAATGCATTTTAAGCTATTTACAAAGGGTGTAAAAGCAGCTGAAAACAAAATTCAGTGACGTCTCAGAGCAGAGCTGGGCTTGAAAGCTCCTGTTTCCTCCAAGAATAGGATCACTGATAAATGAGGGGTTGGCTCCTCATTGCAGCTCAAGTATGAGGTCATGGTGACTCTTGGGTCACCCAGGGCACAGAGAAATTTCCCTTTATCTTTAATATCCAACTGTGAAACAGTTGCTGGAATTGAGTTTAAGGCAGATGGGCCACTGAGGAGAGAGGATGTGAAAACAGATATTCCTGAAAAACGCAGCCTAGGCTTCACTAATGCTGTCATCTGGGCTCTGCCATAAATTCAAACTAGATTTTTTTGTATATTTGCTTTTACCTTTTGCTCCATATTTTCCAATTTCAATTCATTTAGTGGGCTGACATTAGAGTAGTTTATTCTTAATCACTTGGTTTTGTTCCCATCACAGGTGTGTGCTGCTTTTCAGTGTGGTTGCTGATTTACAAGCACTAAGCAAGTTTTCAACTGAAAATAAAAGAAAAAGAAAAGCCCCAAACCACACCAAATTACTTTTCAACAATATGTTGCTTTTCTACATCTTCTAATTTAATGTTTGAGCAAAGTTGCAATCAGAAAATGGAATTACTATCCTGAACTGAGAAAGATAAAATCAATACTTGTAACAGTTATTGCTAACCATGTAGTGCTTATAGATTTAAATATAGAAACAGTTTATTCTGTGGTATTTACCAGTGTCAGAGCCAAGAGACTTCCACAAGCAGGAAACCAGTGGGTGACTGACAATAAAACCACAGATACCTGATGCTTTGTAATATTGTGGATGTGGTTGAACAAGGAATTTAATTGTAAAATACAGAAATAAAAGCGTAAGTACAAATAAAAATAAAAAGCTCCTTCTAATTTTTCTGTGCTTGCTTCCCTAATGGAGCTTTAACCTATAAACACTGAACTCAGTCACTGTAGCTCCAGGTATACAACTCTTGTTCAAACTTTTATATGGCTTTATGCAATAATAACAGGAAGAGCATTTCCTGGGTAGAGCAGAGGCTCAGTCTGGAACATGTGTAAACCCAAATGCATTTTGCTAAAAATGAGCTTGCTTGATTTTTAAAAGCATATGGTTAAAAAGCAGCTATTGCATCCTGCATTGCATAAAAATGCAAATATGAAGTGCTGGATACAGTAGGTAAAATCCTGGCAGAGCTTTCACTGACTTCATCAGTTTTGATGTTGAGAATTTTGTTAGTGGCTCTAATCGGATGATTCACATTATTGCTCAGTGTAGCGATAACACAGAGTGCAGGAGATAACCAAATCTGGCATAGATGCAAGCTATATTTACTGCTGCTATGTCTCTGCTTTTAGCACTTTGCTGTAATGGCTTGATCATTAGGTCATAATGATTGGAATTAAAAAAATCCCTGTAAACAGCTTTATGTGCAGCTTTCAGTACAACTTCAGCGACAGCGCCAAACTCGAGGGGTTTGTCACGGACAGGAGAAAACTTCCCGTGAACAATTATGAGTTTTGCAGATAAAATGACAATTTAACTCTGCTTCTGTCTCTCCAAATTCTTTTCCTGCAGAAGGAATCACATCCTCTCAGCCTGAAAATCCGGGGAAGGTGGTGTGGGCTCTCTGCTGGATCCATCGGCGCCAGTCGGGCAGCGCTGCCCACCTGGGCTCCCGAGGGAGCTCCCTGCTGCTCCTCTTCCAGGGGAAGCAGCCAATTAGAAGTAGATAAAAGGGAAAATTTTCCAGCAGGCAAGTATCACAAACCTGCCTAACCAGGAGGTAAGTCTTCAGAGAGGAAGAAAATTCCTCCTTCAATCTGAGAACGCTTTTATCATGCTGTAGTGGAGCTCTCCTAGGACTGGGCACGGGCTGGAGCAGTGTTTGATAGCAGTACATCACCACAGGAACCTGGATATCGGTCTTAATCACAAAAGATTCATGTTCTCGACTACTGTCCAATCTATTCAGTGAAATACTTGCCCACAGATTCCTCTTTTGTAGTTCACTGATATTTTTTAAGAAGGAAAAACACAGATGTAGGAAAAAGAAATTAATATTTGGAACATGAACACTTTTGATAAGAGAAGTGGATAAATAGCTAGTTCCTGGAGTTTTTTCAGAAAAAACAAATTAACTGAAGGCAAATACATTACAAATTGTATCAAGGGCGTAAATACCAAGAGAGCTAAAATGAAATTCCACGTGAGGAGCAAAAGAAGCAAGCTTCATTGAAACAAAAAATGTCTTATCTACTGTAGATTGACATCTAATCTGCAAAATGCTGCTCATGGTCCAGGGCCTCCTGGCAGCTGCAGGTGGGTTGTTGTTTGAGAGGAGCAGAAATCATCTCTGCTTTTATCTGGGGGCTGCAGCGCTGCCCCAGAGCCAGGCTGGGAGTCTGCAGAGCACGAGTGAACTTTCCAGTGGCACGGTCAGCTTGAAAGCAGCTCGTGTTACCTTTGATATTTCTCTGTGTGTTGTTTGTGCAGAGCCATGGAGCAGCAGATGCACGTTTTGTTTTCTAGTAGTTCTTTCATTATTATTCAGCTAAGCAATGCACACAGTGCAGACAGGTTGAGATTATACCCCTAGTGACAGCAAAACCACCAAAAACTGGTCTCAGATAGTTTCAAATCAAGTTTTCAGACTATTTAAATGAATAGGCATGATGTATTGTCAAGCAAAGCCATCAGCGTGAATAGATAAATTCAAATTGAAAATTCATTCTTATTTATGTTGATTTAAGTGTTTGATTAAGAATGTATGTAAAAAAAGGATATTCACCTTAAACAGACTGATTTTGTCATTATTAATTTTTAAAAAATAGTAGAATAAAATATTTAGTTGATATTGGGTAGAATTTTGTATACAAGAAAATAAAGACCAACATTAAACACAACCTGAGGCATTGAGCAGTGCATAAATATATACAAATGTCTTTGTTCCTATGGGAATCAGTAAATTGATCTCTGGTGTTTGATATTTCTTAGAGTTCATATTTTAGACATAAGAAAAAATAATCCTAAGAATACTTAGAAATAGTAAAGCCATAAAATACACAAGTTAAATGAGAAAATTAATATATTCCTGGATGAGTCTTTGAAATGGGAGTTAAGAATAGTGTAACATTTGACATTAAAATTGCATGATGAATTAGGTTAATTAACTGGAAAAGTTAATAATCTCCAGAGCCCTATAGCTTTTGGAAAGGAAGATGACAAAGAGTATCTCAAAAACAGTAAAATTCCTTATTCATAACAGATGTGTCATTGCAGCCATGGAGGGATCTGTGGCTGGGCTGGTTTTCCAACACTGCTGCTAATATTATTATTATTATTATTATTATTATTATTATTATTATTATTATTATTATTATTATTATTGAAACTTCTCACCTACTTGTCAATTCAAATTTTTACATGCAGTTTGATCACAATTTTGTATTCTCTTCTTCTCAGAAATATATGTCAGTTTTGCAATGAACCTTACTAATTTCTGAGTTTTACAGCTTAATGTGTGCTGATATTTTTAGCACTTTGTTTTGTCATAAGAAATACAATGTGTTGTATATCTACTTTTATGAATAAATTTGTTTTTGAATGCTGTAGGTAGCTTAGAAATCCCATAAAACTTTGTGAAACAAATATATTAGCTTCTATCCTCATTTCACAGTGGAATGCAAAATGAGAACCTTTAACTTTTTCTGACCTGAATGATTAAAAAAAAACATATATTGTTGAGCCCTCAGTGTGGTTATTTCAAAGAGAAACATTAATTTTATTTCTAAAAAAAATAGAAAAGACAATAAAACAATCATCCACATTCACTTCTGGTTTCAGTGCAATCTTAGTAAGGATCACAACGCAAGAATTTGGGCAGCGATGAGGATGTGGAGTAATGAATACAAACACAGCCTGGCAAAATAATATCAGCAGTATTTGAGGGGAGTTCTGTGTTCCATCCTGCTCTGGATGTACACTCATTTTCTCGTCCCTTACCTGCACAGCTGACAGGCCAGGCCACGCTGGCACAGCGTCTGAGCAGGAGTGACACAAATTGGATGTGCTGGCTGTCACTGAGCTGCTGCAGCCAGCACAGCCCTGCAGGAGAGCCCAGAGCACACCCAGCCTGGCTGGGCACACACAGAGGCACCTGCACCTGCACCTGCACCTGCACCTGCCTCTGCCTCTTGGTCACCAGGGAGTGAGGGGTTTGGGGAGGGGACACCATGGAGTGAGGGGTTTGGGGAGGGGACACCAGGGAGTGAGGGGTTTGGAGTGGAGACACCAGGGCGTGAGGGGTTTGGAGTGGAGACACCAGGTGAGTGAGGGGTTTGGGGAGGGGACACCAGGGAGTGAGGGGTTTGGGGACACCATGGGAGTGAGGGGTTTGGGGAGGGGACACCATGGGAGTGAGGGGTTTGGGGAGGGGACACCATGGGAGTGAGGGGTTTGGGGACACCATGGGAGTGAGGGGCTTGGGGAGGGGACACCAGGGAGTGAGGGGTTTGGGGAGGAGACACCATGGAGTGAGGGGCTTGGGGAGGGGACACCAGGTGAGTGAGGGGTTTGGGGAGGGGACACCATGGGAGTGAGGGGTTTGGGGAGGGGACACCAGGTGAGTGAGGGGTTTGGGGAGGGGACACCAGGTGAGTGAGGGGTTTGGGGAGGGGACACCAGGGCGTGAGGGGTTTGGGGAGGGGACACCATGGGAGTGAAGTGTTTGGGGAGGGGACACCAGGGAGTGAGGGGTTTGGGGAGGGGACACCATGGAGTGAGGGGTTTGGGGAGGGGACACCAGGTGAGTGAGGGGTTTGGGGAGGGGACACCATGGGAGTGAAGTGTTTGGGGAGGGGACACCAGGGAGTGAGGGGTTTGGGGAGGGGACACCATGGAGTGAGGGGTTTGGGGAGGGGACACCATGGAGTGAGGGGTTTGAGGAGGGGACACCAGGGAGTGAGGGGTTTGGGGAGGGGACACCAGGGAGTGAGGGGTTTGGGGAGGGGACACCAGGGAGTGAGGGGTTTGGGGAGGGGACACCAGGTGAGTGAGGGGTTTGGGGAGGGGACACCAGGGAGTGAGGGGTTTGGGGACACCATGGGAGTGAGGGGTTTGGGGAGGGGACACCATGGGAGTGAGGGGTTTGGGGAGGGGACACCAGGTGAGTGGGCAGAGATGCTCCACTAGAACTGCCCTGGACCTTCAGCCATCGGTGACTTCACAGCTGATGGGCCACAAAGCAAACCTCAGAAACAGGGCCAAGAGACACAGGATCACACAATCGCACAAATACAATCACAGAACCACACTGTCACCCAATCACAATCACACAATCACAGAACCACACAGTCACATGTCGCAGACATCTTTTCATGAAAATCCTTTCCTTAGGATTTTTTTCCTCATGAGAAGATGAGAGGCCTCAGGAACAAAATGTAAGCAATGGTTATCTGCTGCTGGGGAATGCAACAGGTGCATCTGGGATTGGTCTCATGTGGATGTTTGGAATTAATGGCCAATCACAGTCAGCTGGCTCGGACTCTCTGTCTAAGACACAAGCTTTTGTTATTCGCTCCTTTCTATCCTTAGCTTAGCTAGCCTTCTGAGATGAAACCTTTTCTTCTATTCTTTTAGTATAGTTTTGATGTAATATATATCATAAAATAATAAATCAAGCCTTTTGAAACATGGAGTCAGATCCTCATCTCTTCCCTCATCCTCAGACCCCTGTGACCACCATCACAGTCACACAATCACAGAATCACACAGTCACACAATCACAGAATCACACAATCTCACAGTCACAGAATCACACAATTACACAGCCACACAATCACAGAATCACAGAAACACACACTCACACAGTCACAGAATCACACAATCACACACAATCACAGTCACACACAATCACAGAATCACACAGTCACACAATCACAGAATCACACAATTACACAGCCTCACAATCACAGAATCACAGAAACACACACTCACACAGCTGCAGAATCACACAATCACACACAATCACACAGTCACACACAATCACACAGTCACACACAATCACACAGTCACACAATCACAGAATTTGCTGAATTGGACAGGACCCATGAGGATGATCCAGTCCATCTCCCATCTCCCTGCCCTGACACCCCAACAGCCCCACCCTGGGCATCCCTGGAGCTCTCTCCAGACTCTCCCATGGGCTGTGCCCATTCCCTGGGCAGTGCCTCCACCCTCTGAGGGAAGATTATTTTGCTAAAATCTGCCCTAAACCTGTCCTGACACAACTCCAGACCAACTGTGGGGCTGCTGGATCCCATTCTGGGTGACCAGAGCTCCTTTGGCCTCTTTCATTAACGGAAATTGATTCCAAATCTCCCTGAGCAAAGCAGCCCCGTCCTTGGCAGGCCATGGTTTGTCTCAGCTGTTATTGAATCCCTGGCCCTTGGCTAGAATAATTATCATCTCAGGATGATTTTTAACAAAAGGAAGAATCTAAGTACTATTACAGGAAATGTAATACATCAAGGGCCCTGTCTTGCTGAAACTGCAGAAGAAATTAGGAGCAGGTACTTTCCTGTGCTAATAAATACTGTAATTAAATAGATTTTTCTAGTTGGGAATTTCAGAGTGGAAACTTTAAATTTATTTTGGGTTTACGTATGCTATGTGGGAAAAAAAAGAACACTAGTATGCATTGTGGTAGACACATATTTTTACTTGTAAGGTTTTTTAAAAAATCATTGTGGTTTTATAGTGACATGAGTAATACCATTATAAACTTCTTTGTGAAAACTAAGTACTTTTGAAAGAACAGAAGGGAGAATGCAAGCACGTATTAATATTGATGTTTTACTCAAATCTATTTTTGTTAGCAAGTCATAAGAAATGAATTGCTGTGAAACATTGGAAGTTCCAAACACTAGTGAGCAAGTAGGTTATTAATTGTATTTATTGGGGTGGAGAGATATTATGGGCAATAGAGAACAAAGGTTTTCATCCATAAAGAATGCATTGAGCTGCCTCTAGAGTGATTTAGTTAATTGATCTAAAAGAAGGTTGATTCATGATTAGCAAAAGGACAAATAAATCTCAATTTAAAGTTCTCAGAATGCATTCGCTCAATAAACTGCATCAAGAAACACAACCAAAACACCTGCTAGGAAAGTTGGAGTCCTTTTCCACTTGATGGAAGCAAGCATTGAAATGCTTTTACTTTCCTTTTTTTTTTTTTTAATCTGAAACTGATTTATTTGCATGATCTTTTAATTCTAGCTACACAAACTATTCACCTGTTGTGTGTGTAGAGAAAATAATCTTTATTTTTACTTTACCTTGCAGGTGTGGGTTCAGCAGGCTGCCCAAGCCCCAGGGACTACACCGGGGTCTCTCAGCCTGGCACGCCAGATTTGGGGAAAGGCCTTTGGCAGGTTTTCTAATTGCAGAAATATCATATGGTGGGACTGCAACAAAATGTAAATGATCCAACAGCAGGTGAGAGGTTGGCTGGAGTGGCTCAGGTTGTCTCTTCTCCTTCCCTGCTCCTTCAGGCCCTCTCTGTGGCCTTCAACAAGGACAGTGAAGGTTCCTGCTGTCCCACCTTGGTCCATCTGCCCTCCTGTCCTTGTGCTCACACACCCAGGGACACAGGGACAGGGACCTGGAGGTGGTACCTCCTTCGGGACACACAGGGACAGGATCTGGAGGTGGCACCTCCTTCAGGGACACAGGGACAGGACCTGGAGGGTGGCACCTCCTTTAGGACACAGGGACAGGGACCTGGAAGTGGCACCTCCTTTGGGACACACAGGGACAGGGATCTGGAGGTGGCACCTCCTTCAGGACACACAGGGATAGGACCTAGAGGGTGGCACCTCCTTCAGGGACACAGGGACAGGGATCTGGAGGTGGCACCTCCTTCAGGGACACACAGGGATCTGAAGGGTGGCACCTCCTTCAGGGACACCCAGGGACTTGGAGGGTGGCACCTCCTTTGGGACACACAGGGACAGGGATCTGGAGGTGGCACCTCCTTCGGGACACACAGGGACAGGACCTGAAGGGTGGCACCTCCTTCAGGGACACACAGGGACTTGGAGGTGGCACCTCCTTCAGCAGCTCCTGGAGCAGAATCCCTGCCCAGGGATGGAGCCAAGGAGGGAGAGCCCCCAGAGCATTGTGAACTGGAGGATTCTTTTCACTGGGGCCTCTAGAAAAATAAAAACAGGCAGGAGACAGACACTGAAGGAGCAGCAGAGTGAGACAGGTCCTTAAACTCATTTCTCAGTGCCCTTAATGAGGGTCTGTGCAGCCAGAGAAGGACACGGCTCCTTTCATTCCCCTGAGGCTGACACTTCTCTGCTGCCATTGCTGGCTCTGGTGTCTCATTCTGCATTTGCTGAGTGATGCTCTTGTGACATCAGGAACGTGGTTCCCTTGCTGGATACTTTGGCAACACATTTTTTAAATTTCCACCTGAAATTTGAACTGCTTAAATTACACAAATCCGTAGTGAACCCCTCTTTTGGCAGACAGAAACATGTTTTATTTAATGAAAACTACCTGTAAACACTTTGAGAAAGGAATTGAGGATATCCAAGAGGAAAACTCAAAAATATTTATATTTATATAGATAAATGGTGGCTTATTTTGAGGATCTTGCCAGAGTGTAGGATTGAAGATGGAATTTCCTAGGATTTAAATTGTCGATTGCCTGTTGTTGGACAAATTGCCTTATTTATTTTCAAAATGTGGTTGTGTCACTATTCCTGAGGTAAGGATGAATGCAGGCTGGAATGATAATAAAAATGATAAGGAATTATAATTATAAGGCACACCCTAAATGAAGTTACCTGCAGGAACACTTTGGAGGGGTTTAGCAAGTCCTGTTTGCAGAATTCTACACTCTCTTGTGTCTTTTAAACTAATTTTTGCCAATTAAGGTTATTAAATTCATTAATTCATTAAATTTTAATCTAAGTAAATCTGCTGAAGAGTCTTGATCTTCAAATTCCTAAATTACTTGCAGTCCAAACAGAAATGGGATGGCAGATCCTGTACTGTATGGAGGCTATAGCAGAGGATTTAGAGTGTGTATCAGGCACCTGTTTAGTTTAATTCCGTTCCTCAAGAGCTGCGTCCCTTGCATAAATTCACCAGGGTGTGTTGGACTCCATCTCATCCTGGGGCTGACTTTTCTCCTGAAGGGAAACAGTGCCACCTCCAGACTCAGCTGCTCACTGGGAAAGTGCTGATCTTCCGTTCCAAGGCATTACAGAAAACTGCTGGGTTTGAAAATAATCTGGTGTTTATATTTTTCATAAGTTGTGTATAAAATAGCCCTTGGAATAACTGCTGACACATCCTTACAGCATCTTTTAAAGCAACCAGATGCCGTTTTGACAGCATTAATGCTTAGTTCATTAAGCCTAATGATAGAGAAAAGTAATCGATATTTAACACTGGTTAATTTTCATTTGAAATTGCACGAAAAGTCAAGGATCTACAGCGGTAATTACTTCACAGGAAAACTGAAAAGAGCTATGTCATTTTCTTGACTTTATTTAAAAAGACCTTTATTGAAAGTGCTACTAAAAGGAAGGTAATAGCATTTTACACTCCTTTATCCTGTACCCAAGGGATAACTTTTCCTGTTCACCAGTAATTCTGATAATGTTAACAAGCCCTCTGGAAGACTATCACATAACTTGCTGCTCTGTTACAACAATAACCTTCAGCCACTTTTGGAAATGTGCTCTGGGTTGACAAGTATTCAATCACAATGTATTAACAGAATGAAAAAATACACATATACACACTTGCTATCCTAATTAAATATAGCTGGGGACTGTGCTACGTGCTGGCTTCGTGTGGCACCAGCTCAGCTTTTAAAATATCTGAGGTTCTCCAGGGGCGGGGAGGCAACTCCCAGTGAACTCACTGGAAATGAGGACTCAGGCGTTTCCATTCCCTCTGCAGCTTGTGTGTTTTAATCAAGTTAATGCAACAATTCCTTCAGACAAATGCAGACAGCACAGGAGGTTCCTCAGCCCTGAGCCTTCTCCTGCACCTCTGCCCAGGGCACCTTGCAGAGCTCATCTCAGCCTCTCTCATTCCTGCCCCAGCACGGGTCCAGTCTTCTGACCAGCTGAGCCTAAAGAAATTTTTTTATATCTCTAAAATGTTGTCTAAAGGACTGCATAATAATAAGGGGGGTGTTTAAACACTTTTAATTATTAAAGAATAAACTTTAAGATAATGAGCACAAGTTAAAAAATAGAGTTATCACATTTCTGAATGAGAATTTAGATGATGATTTCATGTTGAGAGTCGTTTACCTGGAAATATAAATAAGGCCTGAGGAGTATACATGGTAAAAGTGAGACTGCTCAGGTGTGCAAAATTAAGTGTTCACAATATGTGTACTAGAGAGGAGAATATGATTTCTAAAGTAAACCTTGCCAAATGAATTCTGGAGAAGTTTGAAAATTATTTTCTGGGTTAGATTTGAATTGCATCAAATAATGGATTTATTACATAAAAAATTGCATAGAATTTAATTTTGCCTTTTGGCAGTGAGCCAGTAATTAACATCAAGAAATGCTCCTCTTGATAAATTATTTGAATTATTGGAAGGACCAGAGGAAACATGGCTCGGAGGAGGACACACCAAGGCATTCCAGCAGGAAATGAACCATTCCCATTATGCTGCCATTGGCTGATAAAATACCATCACAGAGATGAAAATTCCTTCATGGAAGTGGTTTGTGACTTAAAGCACCTTCATGGATGTGGTTTGTGACTTAAAGCACGTTTGTGCTGTGGGAAGAGGAGGGAACTTTTCCCCTTCAGCTGCCAAATAAATGCCTTTAAATCATCTCACTCCTATCTTCTTCTCTGTTGCCCTGAGCCTGCTGCTGTGCACCTGGAAATCCCTGTGTGAGGTGATTCCAGCCGAACTCACCTTTTGGGACACCCAAAAATCAGTGTGAGGACTCACTAAAGACAACTGCACGCAGTGATCTCAGGGACTCTCTGGGTGGTGAAACAGGAGTGAAAATTTTTATTTTTATTTTACGGTTAAATGGTTCCAATGCATAAAAATCATGCATTGGAATGAAGAGAGCAGCTGAAGTTTGTGTAAACGTGGGAAACAGATGACAGAAAAAGACTTTCCCTTTTCTCCAGAGCAACTCACAACCTGCTCTCACACCTATCCTTGATAAATGTGTTGACTCCTAGAGGAACTGAGTTGCTCAAAGCCACAATTTGCTTTCTCTGCAGCCCTCACAGTAGAAGCCAGGCTGGTCACCACCTCAGTTCCCCCAAACACAATGACAAACTGAATAAAAAATCAGTCCTCTCATGCTGTCTGCAGTTAAAAACCTGGTGATATGGCAGTAGCTTGAATTCCCTGTGTTGATTATACCCACACATTAAAGCCATGTTTCAAATGCTTATTCATGTATTCGGCTGTTTTTACCAACACCTGATCCTCATAGTGGGAAATGCATGACCTGCAAGGCTGCAGGGCAGTGGGGAATGATGAAGGGCTTAATTACTTCCCCCATTTAGCATCAAGCTACCAATTAGCAGCAGCTTCTGGGAAAGCCTAAAGCCCAAAGGGCAGAAAGGGAAGACGTTCCTGAGGAGGATTTCAGTTTGCCACGGGGGAAATACATGAGGAAAGCCTGCTGATAGTGAGGTGAGTGCTAAATGTGTGGCTGTTGGAGAATAACTTTGTTAAATTAGGATTGGGAGTGTTTAAAATGTCTGGTATTAAGTTGTTATGAGATACTAATTCCTTGATGATTTATAGTGTTTCCCATGAATTGACTTCCAGTGTATTTTCTGGTGCTGTCTCAGTGATTTCAAGGTCTGAAAGGTGATTTTTGCCCTAATGTCTGCTGTTTATTATTTACCTGTTCTTTATTTGTTTTAAAGTTTCAAATATCTTAAAGCCACCTGAGCATTAAAGCAAGAAGTGTGTTTAATATGATTGTTCAGCTGGCAACTGTGTCAAATTTATTTTTGTCTTCCCAAATCACATGGAAATCTGAGGCGCTATACTCTATCAGAAATGGCTATTAATAAACATTAGCCAGTTTGATGATTATGAATAGTGTCACCAAGCAATTAAAATTTAATTGAGCATTAAATAAAGTCCATTTACTGTAAAGTATTGCCGTTTGAGTTTGAAAAACAACCTTAACAACAATTTTTTTCACAAAGCGTTAATTGGTTTGTAGTTCCTGGTTTAAAAACAAAGGCAGGTGTTTTCTGTGGAAGCTTAGAGAGATTATTAAAAGGAGAATGAGGTTTGTTTAGGCACTTTGGGACCCATTTTCTGTTCTCCACTGTAGATTTAGTTTTAAGTTTTTCCCCTTGTTTTACACACCTCAGCACGAGGAGTGAAAAGTTGGCATGCCTCAGCATTGCAGTTCAGACCTTACATGCTTCACTCCTTGTTTCACCTGTCCTCAAAAATAACTGGTTCTGAGATTTTTCATAGACATTATCTAAGGCACAAACTTGGCTTCTAAATTGTGAGGTGGAAGCACATGGGGGTGGACTGGTACACAGTGCATGACCATAGCAAAAATAAACTTTCCTTTCCGTGGTGTTTGTTGTGATGAGGCCTTAGGATTTTAGCTTTTATATTGTTCATGTATTTGTAATCCAGCAGTTCTTTAGTGTGTAACTCTAAACTCCGTGTACAGTGGGAGCTGCTGCTTTCCCATTTTGGGCAGACACAACAATTCCTCTCTAATCCTGAGAATCAAGGACACCTCACTCCCTCAGGCCCAAGAAATGTACAACAAAAGTGAGCTGGGAGGGGGAAGAACTTGTGGCAAATGAATTCATTACCTGAAGCTGCAATTAGAAAATTAACCCCCAAAATGCAAGTGGACCAAACTTTAAAAAGTGTAGCCCCTGGGGAGCTTCATTGGCCCTAAATGTACCTGAAGGCCCTTCAATAAATAAAACTGGTTTTATTCCCCTAATTTCATCTGCCCTCTGTGCTTAGGCAGCCCCGGTGGGATCGCCTTGTTGGCGTCACCTGCGCACAGCAGAGGAGCCATGAGCTGCACCCTGGTGCCTCTGTGACCTCTCTTGTCCCCAAATTCCATCCCTGTAAAACTCCCAGGGCTGATGGCCTTGTCTGGGGACAGGTTCAGCTCATACACAGTGAAGGTGGACAGGCCCTTTCACCCTGAGAACTTGAGGGGTTTAAATAAAACCTCTCAGGCAAACATAAACCCAAAATCTCTGCTGTTTAGGATATCTGCCAGCTGGCTTTCCAGGAGCATTTCTTTTGTAAAGCATCTCTGGAATATGCAATAGGATTGGCTTCCTAGAAAGCCGCTAACTGGTCTTTTCTCCTCTGACAGTCCCGTTTCCAATACATTCCCTTCCTGCACAATAAATGTTTACTGAGTTGACTAGTAGGGTAGCAAAACTTAAATTGTCATAATATTGATTAAACCATCCTCATTTTCTCCACTGTTGGAGGAAATAGCATACTCTTACTGCTACTGATTTTATTCTGTGTGCAGATAAACTCCCAAGCAAGGTTTGGATTGCCCATTAATTGACTTTTCTCCTGTAATAGATGTTATGGCATCCATAGAGAGCTTTACACGCAGCAGCCCCTTCCTGTAGCATATTTCAGAGGGGAGACTGCTGGACTCTTGCAGACATGTATTGACTGCACTGGGCCTCACAACCAGTAAATCCTTGTTTTCCTTCTACAAGGAACACAATAAAGCATTCTGGCACAATCCCCTCAGTTCCTCTTTTTAGGTGTAATACGTGGATATTTCAAATTTGCTCTTGGAACTTGTATTGGTGCTGCTCTGTAGTTGAAAGACCTTAAGTAAATTGGATGTACTCCCTTGATTGCAGCAATATTCTTATCTGGTGGTGCTGGGTGGAGCATCTTGCACTAGTATGGGCTGTTTGAGATATTGGAGGGGATTTCTGTGCAGCTGCCAAGCCATTCTGTTCACTTTTTAATTACTTTTCTGAGCAGAAATTACATATCTTTTCCTTTTTCCCAGAGTATGTTTAATATTTGTTTTATGATAGCTGAATAAACTGGCTGTTCTCTCTGCTTCTAAAGGTTATTAACATTGTTTGAGATGTATTACTATCCTAATTGCATTCTTTCATCTCTTCAATATTTATTTTTCTGAAACTCATTGGAGTGAAGGTCCCCATTCCATTGAGTCAGGTGTCCTGATTTTTGCTGTGAGCACTTGGCAGAGCAGAGTCCTCAGGGTCGGGGATTGATCGAGCACTGAGCTTGCCAAAGCCCCAAGAAATGTGCAACTGGTGCAAAGGAGAGTGAGAACATCATTTGTGGGTGTGATGGGACCTTTAGGAGCATCTGGGCAGAGCCTTTTTCACAAATGAGCTCCCACAGAAAGGTTTGTAAATTCAAGCAAGCAACCAAGAAATAACAGCTTTCCTTTTGAAGCATGAACTGGCATAATTAGTTTTTAGAAGACAATAGGCAGGACAAAAAACTCTGTAGATATTTTACTTTTCTCTTTTTTTGTTCTCAGTTAGCCAGATACCACAAATGTATGTTTTAGATTGTGGTATTTTGAGTTTTCATCTTTAAAGTTCATTTGTCAATAAACGTAACCTTGAGGTGCTTTGTGCTGTTCATTCTCTCAGCTGAGTCCCAAAAGGGGTAACTCAGGGTTCCACTGATTTCTTAGGAAACTGCTCCAGGTAATGGTGGCTGTGGTGTTTTCCCAAGGACAGCTGGGATTTCATCTCAGTTGTGCAACTGTCAAATTTCTGTTCTATTATTCTGTCCTGGTGGTTTTTTGTACAGAGAATTTAAAACTTTTTTTTTTTTTAACCAATAATATCAGTTTGAAAAATTCCATGAAAATTAATTGGAGATTTTTGAAGACAATTTATATTAATATCAGCTTATTATGAGAAGCAGGTGCAGCTTCATTTTGGATGGCTTTTTCAGAATAGCATGAGGAATGCGTTTGCTTTTAGCAACACAAAGATAAGCTTTTAATTAGTTATCAGAGTCACATTTGGCTACTCAGGTCTGAGGAATGAGAAGGGACATGGGAGTGGTGAGAAACTTCTTTGAGTTGGTAATCTGTGGGTTGGTAATTGCTAATTTTTGGTTGGTAATCTGTTGGTTGGTAGTTAGTATATGTTGGTTGGTAATCTGTTGTTCAAAAATAAATACATTTTTTGAATATAACAACTGCACCTGATATTGATTTTTGTTTCCCTGTGAAGCCCAGCCTTAAATCACCCAACCAAGCTTCTGATAAAAGAAATAATACCCAAAATGAATGGTTACTTTGGGTAGTGCATTCCAAACTTTTAAAATGAACTGTATGTTGTAATGACTTTCATATCAAGTATTGACATAAAATTAATAAAGTTTATGTCCCCTGTCAGTTCTCAGCCATAATAAATGACAGGCTCTCATGGTGCCAAACCATCCAAGGGATTATTTGCAATGGGCTTTGTCAGAAATCTGCTGACATTCAATGAGTTCTCGACTATGGCTCAGATATGAAATTCCAGTTTTGTGTCGTATATGCATGAGTTCTTCTTTCAGGCTGTTTTGGCTTTCTGCAGCTGTTAAAAGGTCAGAGGTAATCAGATAAGCCAGTAGGATGCAATCTGTCATTATAATTGACTTGAGCCATCATACAGAGGAAATCATGCTGAATAACAATACTGACATTTAAAGTGATACTGTAGTGCTTGTATTATTACAAATGTAGCCCTGTTTAGTTACAGCAGACCCTGAAATTTCTGCTGAGCAGAATCAAGTGCTGGAAGGTATTAAATTTTTATGTCTGCTTATCTGAGAAGCATCTCAGCTCTCCAGAAATTATGTTCCCAGAATGATGTGATTTGGTTAATTCAGTTTTGAGATGTTGCCGTGCACAATTTATTTTATTTTCAGATGCATAATGGAAGTATTAGTAAAATGTAACTTTTGCAGCTGGCATTTTGAATGTTTCTGCCAATGAAAAATATTAATAAAGCAGTCAAAACTTGTTTTCCACAACACTGTTGAATGTTTGTCATATGTCTAATTGAGTTAACTCCAGGTATTCATATCTCCTGCTCTCTGCTGAACACATTTAGAATTTATGAAGTAAATATTCAAGGTTCTTCATAGTGATTCTGTATTTTCTCCTCCAGAGCAAACTGAGTGTGTACAAAATGTCATGTGTACCTGTATTTTAGCTGCAGAGACACTATTTATTATTATTATTTAATATTGTTATGTAAATTTTAGTGCAGAGAAGTACAGCTGAGAAGCATTTGCAAGAACCACCTGAGGAAAATCACTGAATTTCCTTTTAATGCTCAGGTTTCTCTGTATATTTTTATACAACTGAGTTGATGAAAGGTCCAGAGTCCATCCCCTTGCCACTGCCCTTCTCAATTTAATGTGAACACAATTCTTTATGGAAAGAGCTTGGAGCAGTGAAGTGTTTAAGAACCAAACCATCAGATATTTGAGGATTTCACTGACTATTGTGATGGAGAAATCTTTTTTCTTATTTCCATATGAAAATGCTGATTTTTTTCAGTGACTGTAACATCAGACACATGTCCTTGCAGAATGTATCAGCTTTTGTGACTTATTCTTTGGGAGTAAATTGAATATTGGATTTTCATGGTTTGCTGTGGCAATCAATTCTTAAATCTGAATTATATGCAGGACATGCAAGCAATTTTGGGATGTTGGGCATAACCTTCCAGTGCTCTCACTTTTAAACGCTGCTCATAAAATGACAAATCATAACATTTATTTTAAATCTTCCATTTTTGTTCCATAAAGCTGATTTTATACAAATGTTTCAGCAAAGCACATGGGTTCTCACATGAAGCATGAACCTAAGATGGAACAAATTAAATATTTTAATAATAATTTGTAATTATTGCCACTAAGAGTGAAAACATCTGGTATTTAAAGTCATTAAGGTAGCTTGTGTGGAAATAAAATCCAAGGGTTTGGGGTGGGTCTGGAACAGTGACACAGCTTTCAGTATTGCCAATTACCCACCTCAGAGGATGTGCTGGATGGGCTGTGCTGCACGAGAACAGGGTTCCAGTAAAGCTTAAACAAGGAGCTGCTTATTTTCTCCTGAAAGTGGCTTTCCAGTTGTTCTGATTTATCATTCAAACTTCCCTGCATTGGTAGGAAGGTGTATTGACATGTTCTGCATAACTTTATTATTTTATTTATTCATCCTACAAACTTCATCAGTGGATGACTGGCATTTCTTGACCCTGGTATTTATTTTCTCCCTAGCAGCTCCATGTGCTGTTCCTGGAAGGGTTCTTCCATATTGCAAGAAATCATAAATTTCAGTGTGACTCACTAAGAAAAGATGGTCCTTAAAATGTAGGCTTTTAAATGACAAGTCCCATCACATTTTCATTTATGCAAGGCCTGTACCCTCTTCTTTCAAACTGGAAAAGGCTCTCCTGTGTGAGCTAAATACCTCACTAATTAATCCCTAGGTAAAACAGGCTTTAGCTGACAGCATTTAGCTGCTCCTGTCAGAGCAGCTCTCAGCTCTGTGGTTTTTCAGTGTATTCTGTGCAAATGAGAATGGTCTGGGCTCCATGAGTGTGAGTAATTATTCTGGATGGCTCTTCTTTATCATGGAACCATCAAGGCTGGAAAATATCTCCAAGATCATTGAGTCCAACCTTTGACCAAACCTCCCCAGACCATCCCTCAAGACAAAATGTGAGGTTCTAATATTTAGGCCCAGGGCTAAACTAATTTTCTCTTGAACATCTTTTTTTCATCTGGGAAAAATGAGTGTGAAGCTTTGCCAGGAATTTTGTAGCTCTGACCAGACTTGTAACAGCTTCACTTGCACAGGTCTGCCACACTCCCCCTCAGTATATCAGCTCTCTGGTTCTGGGCAGGGAAATTTCAAGTCTGTGGAATTAACAGGTTTCCTTCCAAGGTTCGTTTGGGGAGCCCCTGATGGCAAAAGGTTTGAGTGGGGAATTGGTTTGGAAGTGTTAATTAGCATGAATTGGAGACATATGGATCAAAGCATCAAGTGATCTATGCTGTGTATATATCATGTTATCTGGTGTGTGTGTCTATGATGTTTATATAGAATCTGACTCTAATTTGACACTGAAAATAGTCAAGGGCCACAGACCATGGACTGACTGGAATTTGGTGTAATTCAGAGTGATACAGGGGTTAGTATCAGTCTGTCTTTGCAGAAAACATAATAAAAAGGCAGTTTTATTCAGATGGTTGCACAGCAGACTTAGAGGCATGCTTTTCTAAGCAGTTATGATGAAAGTGCCATCAGTGAAGCTGAAACCTGAGTGATCTGAGGTCACCCCACTGGCCATGGGTCTGTTCTGACATAGGGCAGCAGCTGTGTGGTGCAGGACACTTTGGATGTGGAGTTAAGAGAATTGTTATAGACAAATCAGCATTGTTCCAGCTCTGGCTGTCTGGGGAGGAAGATAGGAGCTGCTGCCCCAGTGCTGTGTGCCTGGGTCAGCTGAAACTGGGCTGAAACGTGGCAGAGCCAGCACTGCAGGCTGCTGATTAGGCTGAGCTTGGACACTGATGCACTCCTTTGCCTCTACTGAATACAATAGCTGATAAGGGGTTTCTTTTATTATTCTGTTGGGGTTTTTTTTACGTTATTTTTGTGCTCTTTTTTCCTCTAAATATTAGCCCTGAAAACAGCTGATAAATTAAATGGCCTACCAGTTGGTGAATCAACATGTTGATAAGCAGCAAGAGCCAGAAACAATCTGTGTGAGACATAGCAATAAAATATGCTGATCAATTCATAATGAATATTCAGCCAGAGACATAACAACAGAAATTCATGAAGACAAATATGTGCTGCGCTTTGTAGCGTCATCTTTCCATCTGGAAAACCCAGCTACTGCTAGATATACTAAAAATAAAAACCTACATCCCTCACAACTCAGTAGTGAAAATATTGGGGTTTGTATGGAGAAGGAGTTGAGGCTGGGAGAGCGAACAGAAGTGTGATGAATGGATGGGGCAGGGAGGAAGAGCAGCTTTGAGAGTGCAGAATTTTCCCCCAAAAATGGAGAAAGCTGCCCAAGTGGGACCAGAGCAAGAGGGGGCTGTGTGGGTTGGGCCAGGGAGCTGAAATGTTCCCCTTGTGCACCACACAGGCACTGAAATGCCTCAGCCAGCCTCATCAATAGGTATTTAAAGTTTAGCAGATCTCAGGATGAGACCTCCCTGGCTTTTTTTAATGTTGAATATATTTTATAGGAGAATGGGGAAGATTACTTGAGTATTGAGCTTTGAAGTTCCATAATCTATAATTACATTGCTGCCTTATAGTGCCTGGTAATTTAATTTGTGACCTCTGTCTTGTTGGCTCCATTTGCTCTCCTGTCCCATTCCTTCCCAAGGAAGGACGCAGTGATTGTCTGAAACCTTTCATGAGGATAAAGCCAAGGGCTGAGGAGTGGGAGCTCTGGGGGGCTGTTTGGAGTAGCTGATGGTTTCTTGAATCATCTCTTAGAACTGGTAAATTTATATTATATTATTAATTTAATACGTAAGTTGGAAAAGTCTGTCTTGAAAAAAAAAAAAAAGCTGCTGCTTGAACCCTTATTTAAATATTCTTTGTCAATAAAGACTTGAAAAGATCAACAGATACAGACTGTGAATAGCAGTTATCACTGTAGTAAAGGAACTGATTTTTGATAAGGAAACAGTGTTGAACTCAGTAGAATGCATCAAACTCTCTTCAGAATCAATAAATATTATCTAAGTATCTTAAAAATCAGGCATGGCATTTGCTGCCCTGGTCATCCATGTTTTCTGGCATTTGTATCAGGAGCCACTATTAAGTTGTGACTTCATTTAATGTTCCGAGTGGAATTTGAAGTTCGAAGCAAATCGAAACCAATGTCTACCTCCAGATTTCATTATATTGAAATAATGAGGTTTTGACCTTAAATGAAAGAAATGTCATGGGATCAGCTGACTGCAACGTGATTTACATCCCCCCCTGGCCCCTTGTCATGGATTACAGAGAATTCCCAAAAATTCATCACAGATCCAACTTGTAACAAAAAATTTAGTTCTCCTTAGTTATCTTTTGATGGGTGATTGTTAAATTTGCCTCTTTGTCGCAGACAACTTTTATGAAAAATCCTTTCCTTGGGATTTTTCCTCCTGAGAAGCTGGGAGGCCTCAGGAACAAAATGCAAACAATGGTTATCTGCTGCTGTGGGATGCAACAGGTGCATCTGGGATTGGTCGCATGTGGTTGTTTCTAATTAATGGCCAATCACAGTCAGCTGGCTCAGACTCTGTCAGAGCTACAAACCTCTGTTATCATTCTTTCCTATTCTATTCTTAGCCAGCCTTCTGATGAAACCTTTTCTTCTATTTTTTAGTATAGTTTTAATGTAATACATATCATAAAATAATAACTCAAGCCTTCTGAAACATGGAGTCAGATCTTCATCTCTTCCCTCAACATAAGACCCCTGTGAACACTGTCACACCTTTTGAGGTGGTAGTTCTTTGAAAAGTGAAGTTTCCAGCTCTCCCTTGTTGCCTGTAGGGGTTTGCATGGAGCTGCACCTGCAGTGTCCCTGGTGGTGCTGTGAGAGGGGCAGTGTCCTTCCCAAAGCTGCCCTGGGGTGATGGCTCAGCCCTGGGGACGCTCCAGCCTCCCCAGGGAACATCAGTGTGCTGCTCTTCACCAGTCTCAGCTCCTTGCTCTGCTGCCTTCCATTCATTTACAGCCGCAGGACACCTCTGAGAGCTCTGCTTGGAGCCTGCTCTGAATTACTGCAACTTCCTAAGCCCAAACATCCAGAGTTAACACTCAAAATGGTCAGGTGCATTCTCATATTCTCCTTTGGTCTCCCAAGTCACAAGTCAGGAGTGTGGAATAATGAAGCTGCTGGGGCAGTTGTGCAGCTCTGTTTTGATGGATATCCCAGCCAGAATGCCCATTCACCATTTCTGTTTGGTGTGGGAATGTTTGATATGCAGAAAGCATTCCCAGTAGCCACTAAAAGCACTTGGAAGGGTAAAGATGATCTCAAATCACTGTAATAAATTGTGTGTGGAAGTTTGGTATAAAAGGCTCTAAAGTCCTTAAAGCCCAAATAATTTTTTCTGTTATTACTTCACCCTGCAAGTTTATACACAACTTTTATCAGAGATTTTGCAAACCCTCCTTATTAGTGATTTGCATACTAAATATGGGTTTAAATGAGGATGCATTTGTCCCTTTTGTTATTCTATTACCAATTTAATAAACAAGGGATGAGTTCAATAGTATCCTGCATCTTGCAGTTCAAAAATACTGTGCTGCATATCTTCTCTAATTTAAATTTTATTCAAATAGAATACTAAAAATGATCCATGAAGTTTACTCCTTAACCTCACCTTCTTCTAACCTCTCTAAAAGAGCAAAACATACCTTTAGCCTTTGAATTCATGAGGCTTTTTCTTTCTCTTCTTTTTCCTTCCCATAAGAAAATAGGAAGTAGTGAAGGGGGGGGAAAAAGGAGTTAAAATGAAATAACCCTCCATGTCTGAAGCTGATTTGATGATGCATTAGAACCCTGAACTGGAACACAGGCATTGAACTATTTCTTGAATAGGACAACTCTTTGCTGTTCCTTTTTTTGGTGCTGTTAACAAAGACATAATCCAGTAGTGAATAATATGCCAAGATTGCTGTGGCAAACAGGCTCCTAAAAATCTTTATTTCTACATTGTTTCTCCAGCTTAATATGGGGATATGAAGCCATATTAGTTAAATTATTCCTTCCAGGAATATGAATTATTCTTTCCAAGAATTTCTTTCCATGCACAGTAAGTGCAGAGCCCTGAACTCAGTTTAAAACTACTGCCCCATGCTCAGTGCACACTGGAACATTCACAAAATGGAACGGAGCAATTTTATGTGAACAGCCTCGAAACCAACAATTTCTTTAGCCATGTAGGATATGACTTGTTGTCCTCAGTACTGCAGAAGCTCAGAATAAATGTTACTGATGGAATGAGAAAAATAAGTGGATTGTCCATGTAGAAAATCTCAGTAGAAGCCAAAAGATGTTTCTAATTGATTAGCAGTAAGGTTCTACAGCTTTTCACTGGAATTAGTGAAAGCCAAAATCCAATTACCTTTGTGCTAGTCTGTGGCCAAATGGATGGTGTTATTGCATAAGGCAATAACAGTAAGGAACTAGATTAGGTTTATTCTGTTTTCATGAATTTTCACTGCATCACTTTGCAGGGAAAGGCATCAGTGGTGTTTTGCTGATACAAAGAGTCCTTTGTAGGACAAGGTTTGTAAGCAGAGCTAATGTCTTTGATTACACCTGATGCAACAGGGAGGGATAGGGGAGGAAAAGCTAAAACCAAATGCAGACATAAATTCAAAAAGAGAAAAAGTTTTTTGGCTTGTAAAACACAATTTTAATATTAATTAGATTGAATATCTTGAGAGCAGCAATGATCTAAGTAAAGATTTAAAGGGTAGGAAAGGTCAATAAAAGATCTGAAATGGATTCTGTTGTATGGTTGCCTGTTATAGCAACAGAATCCTTTCAGTGATGTGTATATAGAATGAGCCACTTAGAAATCCACATCTGAAATTGTCGTTTCTTTTAGATGTTATAATGATCTCTGGGTTGAGGCAGGAAATGAATAGCTCATAATAAGCTCTGATATAAGTTTATTGCCTCGCTTTACAGCTGGTACACGTGTAGCCATTAGTGAGTCAGGGCTGGACTGACAATTCTTGCATGTCTCCTGGAATTCTCTGTCTGGATATCAGTGCGGGCTGCCCAAAGGAGAGGTGTGTGGCTGGTGGTGCTTTCCTCAAGTGCTCCCTTCTTGTCAAGCACTGGGTCTCTTTCCTCAGTAAATGCTGCAGCTGCAGTACAGAGTCCTGATCACACCAGATGACTTTTTCAAAGTCAAAGAGAGTTTTCAAGCCCTTTTGATAGCAAGTGGACCAGGAGGCAGGGAACTGTTTCTCAGACTGCTTTGATTTGCCACCATACAGAAGTTTACCAGGGGAGAAGAGTAGCTTTGTGGAAGAAAAATGAGGCTGCTGCCATCAGGACTGGTTCCTAATCACCTTTCATCATTAAAACAATTTCTCCAGACTCTGCAGGTTGTGTGCACTAGCACTAGCTCTTGCCAGCTCTCAAAAGCTGAATCTTAAATACCTTATTTCCTACCAACCAGAAACATGCCTGAAGCAAATGGGTGCTCAGTCACCTGAAATCAAACTCTCTCCATCATTCCTGTCGAGGTTACACAGCCAGTGAATCCGAAAAAAAACTACAAATAAATCTTTTGCTTAATGACCTGAGCATGCAGGCTTGACTGAGGTTCTGTTTCCTGGTCCAATTAATGTTTAGAACACACCTGAGATGCAGGTTCTGTCACTGCAACTTTCTCATTCTTCTCCTGTAATACATTTTCTTTCCCTTTACCCAATAAATCAGTCTTCTGCTTCATCTAATGTTTCCTGCTTCACTTGGCTCTTGCTGCAAAGATACAGGAAAAGAGTGGGAACAAACACATCTTTAATCTGAGGCTCAAGAGAATTAATTCCTTTTGACTTCTTGTTGAGGTAAGGGAAAATTCAGCGAGCTATAAGGACTAGAAAGGTCAAATAGTAGGGATCCCAAACAATGCCAGCACAAATGTACAGGGGTAATGAGGAAACTCTGCTAATGACTTTGAGTAATTAGATTAAGTGTGTTTGCACTCAGTCTCTGGTTTCCCTTTAGTTATGGTGTGCACAGAAACAGGGATTGGCAATGCCTTCAATGGGAGCTGCAGAGGGAGGGTTGGTGTCATTTGGGGGAAAAAGTGCTGAATCTCACAATACTTCTCACAAGAAGTGGCACATGGTTTATCAAAGACAAAACCTGAGTGATATTCTTACTGAGCGAGGTTGTGGAAATACGAGCTATTGAAGTAAATTTTTAATTTAATTACCCCTTAATTTCTTTAATGCACTGATACAGTTTACTTGGCTATCTTTGTGCCTTGTTTATTTAAACATTGCTTACAGACTGGAATATAATACAATATTGCCATCTAGTGAAAGGAGAAAAAATGTCCAGCCAAAATGATCCTTTGATGCATAAAAATGTTAATATGGTACTTAAAAATGAACACCTCAGAACACTGGGATTGTGCAACTTTGACAAAGCCATGCTGACAACTTGGAGTTTGATTTTGTTTGCTCAGGGTTTTATATTTTTACATTCAGTGAGATTCCTTGCTGCATTTCTCCACATTTTTTCACCCTTCTGTGCTTCCACATGAGTGCTTGTGTTGTGTTACCTGCTCCCATGTAGTTTCACTGTAATTCCATGAGAACACATCAATATCCACAAAGCTCCGAGTCAAAAGAAAACAGATATGTCTTGCAGTGTCTTCACCAGGGTTTCTTTGGTTCATAGGGAATTTTCCTGTTTCACACAACTGTGGATCTGCCCACGGTAACCATGAACACCTGACCCACACAGAGTTTGCCTCCAGAACAGATCCAGGTTTGGGATTCCTCATGAGCTCCTCTTGGGTTTTCTGTCATGAAAAAGTCACTCAATCTTAGTGTGTTACCCAAAGCCTTCAGTGATAATCACAATTTTTTATTTCCACGTTCAGGAGCCTGCAAATGTCAGATGATGTTTCTACCACACTTGTTAAAATCCAAGGACCATTTCACTGAGAACAGAGGGGCTCTGAGCAAGGGAATTGCCAGGTGACGAGGCTGAGCCTTGCAGTGCCACCCTGACTTTGTGCTCATGTGCTGCCACCCAGCCACACCGGGCAGGTCGCCTTCCCTGTTTGGGGAGCAACCATGACCTTGCATGATAATTTATTTTTTTTAGTCTAGTAACAAAATATTTAAAGGCAATATATGTATCTCCCAGTAATTTACTACAAAAGGGAAAAGAGAGAAAAAACACATCTTTAATCTGAGGCTTATTTCTCAAACAAAAAGACTGCATCATATGATGAATCTTTTGAAACATTCTTTCCTTCTTCAGATTATTTTCCTTTTTTTGCCAGAGGTACTCATATTTTGAGTCTAGATTTTATAAAAGTTTTCAAAATTATCTATAATAAAGATGATAAATTGCATATACCTTTCATGTAATAACCATCACTTTTCCAAAGCACTGAAATTTTTCTGAAATTACGGCTTTACATTAAGAAGTGAAGATGTCATTTCTTGAATTACACTGCATATGTTGGCAATGTTTTTTAATGTGAATTTAAAAATAAAACAATTTGTTTAGAGAAAATGTTTTTTGAAAAAGCTCAAACAATTTTTGTCAGATGCTGACCTCAATTGCAAAAGACATTTTCAATTAAGGAAAACGTTTATATAATTAGCAAGCTGTCATTCAATAAAACTCATTTTTTTAATTAAACAGATGGTGATAACAAAGAAATTAATGAACACATACTTGCTTGCCTGCTATCCTCATTTGCATTTCTAAATTATTCAGGTTATGCAGCAATTAAGCTTTAATTGCTTTTAGACAAATGAATATCTCAGAATGAATGACAAATTATGACGAAATTCTCCAAGAAGCATGGTGTATTCTCATGCACATGCTATTTTATTTTTGTGGAAATTTTAGAAGCCTGAATGTTGTTCTGGAACGTTGCAATGCAGAATTCCTGGGCTGGCTTTTTGTTCTTTATGCCCCTGGCCTGGGCAGGTGAGAGCAAAGTAAGATGTAAAATTGAAATCTTTGAGAATTGGCTTTGAAAGCTGCAGTGGGATGGTTTGGGTGGGGGTTTAGGGTCTCCAGTGCTCTGCTCAGGTAGGGAGGGGTGAGGAAATGGCATCAGGGGATCATCACAGCTCTTCCAGTTGTGTTTGTGCTGTTGGTTTATTGCTAATGCTCGAGAAAGGATGTCCACTTTACCAAGCTGGTTTAGAGGGGCAGCGCACTAAAGGCTGGGTTTGAGTCAGGGAGCTGGTACAGGGTGAGGGTTAGTCTGGGCCCAAAGAAATCACACATAATTACAACACCCTGGTTTGCTTCTTTTTGTCATTTGTGACTTCCTGCCTTCTCCTTGGAGCAGCTCCATGACCATACACACAAATCCTGTGGCACCATTGCAGGGCTCTCTTTGCCACACTTTTATTGATGAAAGCAGCCGAACATCCAGCTCAGCCCCAGTGGGTTGAGCTCACTGCACAACAGGGAAACAGAGGATTTTGAGGCTTTTTTGTGCCCTAAATATAGCAGATGATGGTTTTGTGCCTTAAGGCTTCAGGTTGGATAGTTCATCTGGGGCTTGGGACTGGAGGGTGTTTAAGGTCCCTTCCAACCCAAAGCATTCCATGGCTCTGTGTAACTGGCGCAAGACAGACGTGGGAATGGATTTACATCCAAAAAATAAACTAAATATGCTATGATTGTTATAAGTCCTATTCTTTACTAAAAGGAGGGGACTTGACAGCATTGAGCACAGTAAATATTTCAATTACTTTATTTCCCATTTTAGTCACACTTTTAAACAGTCCATATTCCAACCTTAAAGCCAAACTGGAGAAGTGTCTCGATACATTTAGTACAGACTGTAATCAGAATTTTACTTTAGATCATCTTCAACCAACCTCTAAGCGTTTAAATGGGGCAATCATCTAGGGAAGCTATTCACTCCATATTTTCATTGTATTTAGTGAAGAAAAGCACGAGCTGAGCTAGCCAATGCAGTTTAAATAAAATGGACACTACCTGATAGCTGCTCCTGCTGATGACAGGACCATAAAGCTGAGTGAATCAACACTGGGTTTTCTGTTGGAAGGAATAAATCTCATTTGAAATCACATCAACAGGACAGCTGCCTAAATATCTAGAAATAATCAAGTATTGGTTTAGGCCTATGATTCTGATGGAGAGTGATAGCTGCCAGAGGGGCAACAGCTTAGAAAATGTGATAACCTGAATAAATTGGGAACTATCATCTGGACAGCAAAGCAGTGTAAAAGGACTTGCAGCTTGTCACTTAAAAAGAATTGCATTGACACAGCAAATTATTAATTTATTCTCTGTACATCATTTTTAGAATAGGAATCGACCTCTTTAATCAGAGCAGATGATGAAAAATAGAGGGAAAAAATTAAGTACTCAACATGCCATGGAGGTGTCTTCCTGTTTAGTTTAGTAGTGTCTGAATCAAAAGTTAGGCTTCTGTCATAACATGTATGTCAATAACATTGAGTGTAAATTCTTGTTGTTCAAATTCACAATGTTAGATGTATCAGGAAAGTCTAGACTCAGATTTAGAGGATTAATGGTGACACTTTTTTGGCTAATTGTCATTCAGATCACAGAGAATAGAAGAATGAGAAAATATTTTAACTGTTGCCTTGTTATCCTCTTATTATCCTTATTTTAAAAGATTTTTGAAATATAAAAAAACCTGACCTTGCTATCAATACCAATGAGGCATTAGATATAGCATGCCAATATAGATGTGTTCTGATTTTTCATATTGAATATGAATTCTGAACTTATTGGAGATCTTATTGCAGGCATTTCTCCTCTGAGTCGATACTCCTTGCCTAACTTTGAATATCACATTATTCTTCTTTCCTTTAAGATCCTGAAGTAGCAAACATGAACTAATTTCATTAAGCTAAAAATACCTAATGATTGATTTCAATAACTGCAACATTATTATTTTTTACCATCCATTTTCAAATTTTTTTATACATGCCCTGTGCAGGGCATCCATCCATCCTGCAGATATCCTCATCCAAAATGATGTACAATATTATTACCTCATCAGAAAAGGAGAAAAAAGTTCTTCTTGATAACCCCTCGTGTCTTTTAATGGTTTTATGTGACAGATGATAGGGGGTGTGCAGGGTTGGTGAATACACAAAGTATTTGTCTAAAATTTATTTCTGTTGGCACAGTCCCCACAAGGCATTAGTGATATTCATGTTTTTGGAGCTTGAACATTTTGCAGCCATATATTTATTTAGGAGGTGTCTAGAGGAACAGGAAATATCCTTTTTGCGTTATATTAGCACTGCTCCTTAGCAGGACAAGCCTCAGGAGTGAGGCTGCGTTTCTGTGGCGTGTGACATTGCCCAGGTGCCTTTTTGTGACTCCAGCTGGAGGCTCAGCTGCTCAAACCCATTTGGGAGCATCAGTGGCGTCTCCTGCAAAAATCCTCCTCAGGATCTGCTCTAAGCCCCTGGGAATGCCCAAGGCTGGTTCTTGTGTCACACACTGAGCTTCAGGTCTGCTCTACATTAGTTTTTATTAGTTTTCATTTAGTTTTATTTAGTTTTCATCAGTTTCTTACAAAAAGCTCTTGAAGGTCTTTCCCACCTGTGTTCTGCATCCAGCTTTGTCTGACAAAAGCATTAAGGAGCCTTGAAAACTAATTGCTCAATTTCCCTCCAACAAGAATTCCTGCATCCACTTTATGTATAAAACTTTAATGCAAGTGTTGTACAGTAACCACTGCTCTATTTCTGGTATGAATTTCCATTGCTTCTTAATAACATGGGTTTTTAATACCATTTATTAAATTACCAATGCTTAAAATGGAGCACTGGGAGCACATCTCAGAGTAGCAAACATCTGCAGCTGCTTTTCAGAATGTGAAATCAAAGATGCAAATGCCAAATTATGGCATTGATATATCTCTTGATATTGACAACTAAAGTAGCTTCATGTCTAGAGTTCCCTTGAAAAATATTTCTAAAGTTAAGAAATTCCAGTAATTTTTTCCCAGATATTTTAGTCTTAGAAAGCAATTAAGCTAGTCTATATGCTTAATGTGAAATACAAATTTAATGTTTGTATAAAGTTAAGCACTTCTTTTCAAGTAGATATTAAAATTATGGTATTAGTGATCAAGAGCATAGCAGAATTAGCAATAGATGAAATGCAAAACAAGTTGTTAGATTTTAGTTTTCCACTGGTTTGAGTAAAGCAACCCCATAAATCTTACAAAAAAGATAAATGACTGACCTGGATAAATAAAGGAAAAAAGTTGTCTGAGTCATAATGAATACCTCCCCATCAGCCATTCATTATTGCTCAAACACATGTTGCCTTTAACACGAGTGCATGATCTTGAATATTATTAAGGTTTAAAGAAATTTAAATGTGACAAGCTCAAGATTAAACATGGCACAGAAATGAGTTTAAGCAGCTAATTAGGTTTTTTTGGTCCATCCTGTGTTTGACAGATATGTAAGAGCAGTAATACTAATTAGGGGCACCACAGCACCCAACAGATATCAATTTTATCCTGGAGCTGCAGTCTGTGCCACACATTGCACACAAACCACTTAACCCTGTCTGAGACATTTTGAAAACCGAAATAATTCTGTGTGTTACAGTTTTACAGCGAGCAATATCTGAAATAGATCTCTTCTTAAAAATCTAAAGATGAATTCATCACTTGTAGAAAAGAATTCCATCAGATGTACAATTGGTCTAACTACAAATCTAATTTTCAAGTGAGGTTGATTTTTCCACTGTATGTTCTTGATTTTGATTCCACAGTGCTGAAAATGAGCATTAAAATTAGTTGTCATTTACAGTGATTTAAAAACTAATTGGGGTAGAGACTGTGTTTTTAAAAGGTGATGAGGTATCATAAGGAATCTTATGTTAATATATAATTTATCTCATACAGTAATGAACATTCATTAATGCTTGGGTAGTCATTTAATCAAATATTTCTCAACTGGTATTTATAGCTAAAACCAGAAATCAATTCACTGGTTGATAATGGGAAAGAATGGGAAACATATAATAATTTTTCTTTTTAAACCATATTCTTATAGTTAGGATAACCCAAGTAAAAGTTTGTTAAGTCCATCCCATTTTGAGTCAAGCATTCTAAAACTTGCTTTATCCCTCTTACTATTGAAGTGTAAGTAAAGATAATGCAATATTGAATCAAATAAAATAAATATCAGTCCAGAAGCAGTGTCACAGCCTGTCCTGGGTCACAGACATCAAACTGGGATCCATCAGCAACTGTCAACAACACAGCATTCCAGCCTGGCACAGGGAGAAGTTACACTCAGTTTCTTTGGGTTTTGGTTGCTGAATTGCATCTTGAGCAGAGAAATCTGTTCTTTGGCAGAAGAGAAGGGGAGATGAATTCCAAACTTGTGCCTTATTATCCAATCAAGCTTCACTCTTAAAAGATTCTGCAGGGTAAAGCTTGAGCCATCATCACTGGAACAAAAGGATGGAGGCTGAAGCAATCACATTAACATCTATCAAATCCTTGGACAAAAATTGACTTTCTGACACAAAGCTGCACAGGTTAGTGAATGAGCAGGTGCCATGGAATGAGAGATTGATGCCTCAACAATAGCCTGAAGTCTGACTAATAATCCAGAACCAATTTGTCACAGATGCCAACTCTAAAGCATTGGTTAAGCCCTGAGCTAGGAGTCTGCATCCAGCACCTCACAGGGGTTTTATTTCAGCTGTATTGTTGTAAGCAGCTATTCCCAATGCTCCTTTAAACCTTCTGTTCCTGGTGCTTCCTCTTAGCCTGTAAGTGAATTTATTAAACTAACAGCAAGCTCTATTTTCTCCAGAATAGAAATAAGGGTACAAATTATGTACAAGCATTTCCAAATCCTCTATTAGAGTGAGCTTTGGAGAATGGTGCTTCAGAGTTTTCAGGTACCGGATCAGGATTCCTGTCTTAACTGTCTTTCATATTTCATGACATTAAAATCTCATCACACAAGGTTTTCATCTTTTCGTTCCAGACTGTGAAATAGGAAATAGTAGGGATGAGGAGAGATCCATCATTTCCTTCTGCCTCCTCCTCAGAGTGACTGGATGGAGGTCAGGTGAGGGGAAGCTTCTCTGCTTTCAGAGATGTAGTGATTTATTTATACCCTGTGCTGTACATACAGGCCTTGCACATCTTTCATTTCTGCTCCCTGTCTGTGTTCTTTCCCTTCTCAAATGAATTTAGCAATTTAGAAACTGTAATCATCTTTCTTCTTCTCTAAACCATGAATAAGATATTCCTTAGCAAAGCACTCGTTGCAGAGCGCTGCCTTGGTGCTCTGTACCACTTGTGATAAGAAATCAGGATACTAATTCTTGCACATGACTGTGGCCTTAATATATGGAGCTAATATAAAAGTAATCTTCAGCACATGCATAGGAATATTCAGTGAGATTCTCTCTCCCTAACACAATTTGTTCCTAGGAGACTGATTTAATAAAGCTAGAAAATCCATGTCTTCTAATGGTATTCTATTAATCTTCATTGGCAAGCTATTTTTCTATTAATAATGCAATTTTGAAATGTAATTTTATGTTAATGAATGACATTAGCGACTATTTTTGAGTTTTAAAAAAATACATCTGGAACCTCCAGCAGAGGATTCCAGACTTCTGTACTCTTTATCTAATCAGTAGATAATGACAATTAATAGCACTTGGAAGAGGAAAACAAAATAAAATAACCATAAAACTAGTTAATTGGTTTAAAAGCAATGATTCAAGACTTCTGTTACATCTCTGTGGCACAAAGATACATTAAAAAAAGAAAGAGGGGTTGTTTGTTACTGAAAATAGCCTTAGTTCTGTTGTCTGGAGCCCTCACACTTTATATTGCTCAAAAAATGACTCGAAAATGCTTGAGTTGAGTGGCTGGGCAGCACTCCTGTGTCTGCCAGTGGGATCATTAAATTTGGCTGTGATTTGGTTCTGTACATGGAAATTCAGAGTATTGGCACTGAGCCATGGAATCCAGTTTATTGATTTTCTGATGTCTGTTTAACCCTGGCTTATGTGGCCTGTGCTCAGTCCTTTATATTTTAGTTTAATCTCCTATGATTCCCACAAAACACAGAACCTGAGCTGTCCCTCCTGGGATCTGCAGCCCTGGCAATGCAGGGCTCCCTGTCTGAGGGAGCAGAATGGCGCCCTGCTCTTTGAAGTTTTTGCTTGCAGTGGGTGAGATTCGCCATGAATAATTCACTTGACAGATTTTTACCCCTTTAACTGTTCAATTATTGATCACAGAATGAAAATCCTCCAATGTACTAATTATTTTAAGTGATTTGTGAATTATTATGGATGTATTTTGCCCACAGATTGTGAGGATTGTTATGAATATTCAAAACTTTCAGTATGAGTTGCATAAATCCTGTGGGATTTTAGAAGACTTGTACTGTAGCAGACAGTATGGCCTGAATTACACTTTGACAATTGACATAATTGTGTAGCTGCACAATATGACATTGCAGTCAATAAATTTAATTATTTTGCCTAAATTTCACTTTTTACAAGCATGGCGACTAATAACTCTCAGCTTCTATGGTGAGGTTTGGAAGTGAGAAAATACAGGGGAAAAAAAATACATATTTTGGACTTTTTCTGCATGGAAATGACTGTAATAAATTGAATGCAAGATGCTGTGAAAAGCAAGTAAATTTTATTATACAAAATCTTTGGGTGAGTTTACTTTACCCACTCCATGCTCTCCTTGTAGCAGGGTGTTTTGTACATAGGAGGAATTTAGCAAGGATAATTTGTCACTGCACAGGGGACAAGGGGCACCAGCTGGCAGGTTCTGAGTTTCCATCCCCTCTTTGCTGGACATCTCATTTGTATCCCATTGGAATACAGCTGGGATGGGTGGCCCTTCCCTCTGGAGCTTGCTTGCTTCAGCTCTCACCCATCCTAAGCCAGGCTGTCACAGTTTTCCCTGCCTCAGACAGGGATTGAATGGTTCATCTTCCAACTGTTTTCCCCTTTCTGACATCCTCTTGCACCTCCATGCAGGATGGAGGCCCTGGCATGGAAACACCTCCAGGGTTATTTCTCAGTGGTGTTCTGGGAGCAGAACTTCATAACTGCTCCTGTATCTCCCAGTTCTGTGTTCTTCAGGGGAATTTCCCTCACAGCAGAGCTGATGTCTCTGTGCCAGATCTCTCCATGCAGGCTCCATTCACAGCAGTGCCTGCAGTATTTCCTTCCCTGACCTGGCCAGAATCTGTAAATACACATTTTTACAGGTGTCTCAGGCTGCTGTAACAGCTGCTTTGCTGTCAATGGTGTCTTCTTGGAGAGAGAGAAAAAAACCCTAAAAACAAACAATCTTAATGAGTCCCGGTATTTGAGAGGTGTGAATGTCTGAAAAACACAACACAAAATCTTTTTATCAAAGAAGAATGGGGAGTTAATGAATCTATCTTGTCAAATGATTTTTCTTTCAGATACAGCTGACATTTTCAACTGTTGTCTCCATTTACAATTTCAATATCTGAAATTCTTCCTTCCCAATCTCAGTGCTTAGTGTGAGCTGGGAATGTGTACCAAGAAGGTTTTTCAATACATGCGAGAGCATTAAATGTCACAGCTCAGTGGGAGGCTTCAGCTGAGAATCTTGCAGAGGATAAATTGCTGGAAGTGCCCTGCAGAGGAGTTCATCTCTCTGGTGACCAGGCTGCAAGGTTGGGATGCTGGGTTCTCTCTGAATTCCCAAAAGTTCATAGTTTAAGGTAGCCCTGGGGATGTGTCATTGACCTCTGAATTAAATCTCCTTTTCCTGGTTTTGTCCTTTTTTTGTAGACCTGCTGCAGTTCATTAGTTTCAGGATAAGTGGAAATCCCTCTCTGTATCTATCTGCATTCTCCAGTGTTGGAAGTGTTGGTTGCTTTGTTCTGGACAGGGATTCAGCCTTCTCCACAAACATTCCCACCATGAGTCCTCCCCAAGGCCTCAGTGCTTCACAAATTGCCCCAGAATGAGCCTCCATGGGCTCTTGGGGTTGGCTGACCTGAATCCCATCAGACACAAGGATGGCTTTTGGCAGCTTCTCTCAGCAAGCCAAGCCTGGAGCCCCCCAAACCCAGGCCAGACAAACCCAGGCCAGACAAACCCAGGCCAGGCCCCTTGTGCTGCTCTTGGACCTCGTGTCCTGCTCCTTCACCCTCTGGCCTTTGCTCACCTTGCAGCTCAGTGTGAGTGTTTGCACGTCCTCTTCACTCCTTGCTTTGTTTCCCATCAAATATTTACAGCTTAAGAAAAGCAAATTTGCTGCAAACAAGCACACAGAAAACCAAAGCTGGTTAAAAAATCCAGCTAATCCCAGGCAGAGTGGGCCAGAACCTGGCAATCAGTTTGAGGCTCCAATGCCACTGACAGCTGATTTAAAATGTCCAAGTGCAAACACCATTTGAGCATTAATTTGGGTGCTTGCTGTAGCTCCCCAAACTACAGAGAATTTTGCACCCCTTTGGTTTCTTTATTTTCTTGACCTGTTCAATATCAAAAGACAGGTTTCATTTACACACAGAATAATTGTTTAGGATTCTAAAGGGCTGAACATGTTTTGAGATCTCTTGAGAGGGATGTGGTCCTAAATCTGATATACATAATTATGATGAAGTCAAAAAAATAATACTTTTTTTCTGCCTAGAAAAACACTTTTTTTCCTGCCATTTTCTAACTTATCAGCTTGGCACAGTTAAGTTGTTCTTGTCATTTTTATCTAAGATTTGTGCTTATTTAATGCTAAGGAAATCCATTTTCTGACTAGCAACTAGAAGTAAATGTGTGTCATTTAATATCTCATTTAGCACTTGCATTTTACTTCTCTGCAAACATTTATGGCAATCAACTGTAAAAAAATTTGGTTTAAGAAATTGCTACAGTGAAGCAAAATAAGTTTTGTCTGCAAATAGTGATGTTGTCACCAACAGCCCACTGACAAATACTGACAATTTTTTCTTGCCCTGCTTGAACTTTGATTTGCTGAATAGATAAAGCACCCAAATGTATTGACAGGGAATATTTAAATAGTTCTTAAATAAAACCAGCTCTTTCCAGTGAAATCTTTGTAATTTCCTTACTTAATTAAAAAAAAAATATATTCTTCTTTTTAGCTTCTTACATGTTCCTTGGTGTATTATAAAATTTTGGTGTACTATAGAATTTTATTAGGGTTGTTATTATTATTATTACTACTATTAACTGTAAATTGAGATCTTTTCCTGTGTTTTTAACATACAGGGTCTATAGAGGCACTGATTGTTTTAAAAACAAAAAACCAAAATAAAAAGCACTCGCCCCTCAATGTTTTGCTGGTGATAAGGAGCATGCAAAGTATGAATTGCTTTTGACACGAAGTGACACGAGCACCTTTGATATAGAACTGGGGAGGGATGCAGTTTAACAAGTTTTGATTCCTGGTGCAGCTGGAAGACAATAAAGAGAAAGCATGAGAACAAATTAAACAGTATATAGGTCAATCATTCTATTAGCAGTCTTCAGGGAGCACACATCTCATTTACATAATTGTATTTCTGCTGCAACCAGACAGACTGCTGTGCTAATACGTGTTCTTGGTGAGTCTACAAAAACTCTGAGGATGGCCTTTCCTGCATTAAAGTATGGATAACCAGCATCACAGGAGCAAATGCATTATTAATTTTATCTAATCAGCATTTCAAGGTTAGCTTGACCCAATCTACAAAGGGCCCAGCAGCTCCACAGGTAGTGGTCTTTTGAATATTTTCCCCTAAAGCAAAGATTAAGTTCTTAAGTTTCTCACACTTATATGCAAATAAAGCAAATTTCCAACTTTTTGGTTGAAGTCTGGGAGAAGATGCTCTTTGTTGCTTCCTCTGATAAATGTAAGCATCCTGGCTGGCATTTACCTGTTTGTGGTGCTTTCAATTTCTCATAGAAGATGCTCCAAGAGAGATCATTGCAAGTTTGCTCAGTGATCAAATTTCAACCACATGGGTTTGCTCAGTGATCCTTTACGGCATGAACTGAGTGTGAATAATGGATTGTTTTGTATTTGATGTTCAGCTCCAGGTGTCTTTCCATGTCGAGGCTGAGCTTACACTCTGCAGTATTTGGCAAACTGATGATTTCATTTTTTTGAAAATTAAGAGTTGGGCAGATTTAATGTTGTGCATTGAGTATAAATCTCTTTTGGGTCCCTTTGTAAAGAGCTGAAAGGGAACCCGCTGTTCCTCCATGAGGAATCCCATCCAATGGCTAAACCGAGGACACAATATTGAAACACCTTGTCTTGAAAATAGAAATAACCCTTCTATTTCTTTGAACAAGTTACCAAAAGCTGTTGCTATAAAAAATAAAAACAGCCCAAGCTACCCAAATAGTACAACTGGTGAATTTTATAATTGCATTTCCTCAATACAATTTTCCATGTGGAACAAAACTGGTGTGTTAGGCTACCAAACACATGAAATTCCTAATTACCAGCAAAATAGCCTGTGTCAAAAGAGCCTGGAGCAGAAGCACTGGACAAAAATGTTTATTTTTTTAATGTATCGCTCTGAAAAAAATCTGCTGGTTATACAGTAGAATCTTTGTCTCAATATTTCATCATTGCAGATTTTAAACCAATTTGAGAAGTTTTTATTTTAAGGAGAAATGTTAATGTACAACGGGTTCTGGAAAAAGCAAACAGAAAACCCATCCCATCACCCTGTGCTCCAGGGTTTACTTAAATATTATTACTGGTGAGAAATTTGGAGTTCTTCCTCTTTTTAACTGCAACTTCTGGTAAATATAATAAATTATTTCCAATTAAGGGCTAGCAGAACTCATGACAAGTGACATCTCTATCAATTTATTAAAATAAAATCTCTGTGCACTGGAATAAACAGGGTAGAATATCAAAATATTGTGCCAGGAGTGTATGCTTAATTAAAGTTACATTAGCTAGGTGATTCTTTATAATTTAATAGTACGATTTTTCTTTTTTAAGTAGATATCAATTTTGCACTTGTAGGAAGGACAGACTTTCAGCAGATTCCAGTATTTCCAATCTGGCTCATTTTAACAGCTGAATGAGTTGGAGTCTTTGTTGGGTTTTTCATTATTATTCACTCATTATTAGTGTGTAATGAGAAAATTTTTGGTCTAAAACAAATCTTTGCTGTTTGTTGTATTATGTAACAGGAAACCAAATGTCAGTGAATTGGAATTCAGAGGGATTGAAGCCTTTGTGGCTGATGAGTAACACTAAACATCTGGATTTGCAAGTAGGTTTTATTTGTTGGAAAGCAAAAATAAATCTTGCACAGATGATCATCAGCATCCTGAGCACTTTGCAGAATGAAGGATTGTTGCAGGGATCTGTCCTCTGAGAAATAATGAGTCAGTCTGAAGCCAACAGAAATAGGAAAGCTGGGTTGAGTCATGATGCTTTAAAAGGCAGAATTTTCCTTAGATTAACAATAACTGACTTTAAATACACATTACTTGCTTCTCACGTTGGGAAGGTTATTGTTAATAAAAATAGACTGCAGAGATAACAAGCACTGATTATGATTTATCTCTGCACCTAATCAAATTCTAAAGGAAGTCTGGTGTAATTTGTGTGGTATCATCTTAGGAAGATTACTTTTGGACTGCTTTTCCTGATGAAGTGATGTTAAATATTGTAACTGATTGTATGAATTGGTTTGCATACAGTCTTTCCTCTAAAAGAACGTTTAATCAAAAAAGAAGTTGATTGTATATAATTTTCTTAATGTATGCATAACTATATTTTAAAGGAGTGTTTTCTGAAGTGACATTTCTTTTGGAAAAGGCATCACACTGATTTTTCTAAAATCTGTGGCTGTTTTAGAGAATGTGAAATGTGTAGTGCATCTGACAGGCTGGAGGCAGAAAATATTTTATTCTTTTCTTGACCAACAAATTGTGGCGAACCTGCAGATATCACTTGTGTCTTTCTGTACCCAGGCAAGAAGGAATTGCAGCTTTCTCACTGGGAAAATGAGATCACTGAAAAAATGGTGACAGGAATTTAAATGGAGACAAGTTTTTGGGATTTTTTTTTTTTTTTTTTTTTTTTGAGTATAGAACTCTAAACACGTAAATTCAAACATATTTTTCAGTTAGTTCTGGGGATGACTTAGCACTGTCAGTTTATCCCTTGCCAGTGAGAAATTCAGCAATATGGCTTTTGCCAATGTGCCTTTGGACTTGTTGCCACTGCAGACTTGGCAGTGTTTGGGATTCCTGTGCTCAGCCTGGGGCACTCAGCTCAGGGACGTGGCACAGCATGGCAGAACACAACATTTCACTTTTCACACACAGATGGGGGATTTGCAGTCAAGACACCATTACAACATCCATACATATTCATATAGATACATGCCAATACTACTTTTAGTGAATGTGGATACCTTGGATTCCAATTAATACCTTTTTCCCTAAGATATATTAATAAAATAGGGAAATTATTACAAATAAAAATGAATAATAATTAATTTACATCAAATTTTATATATCTCAAAAAATATTTGCAGTAAAAAATTTAATTACTGTTTTTCCTGCTCACACGCTTAAAATCAGAGCATTTACTTCAGTTCTAGAACTATAAAACATTTATTTTACTGTGCAGTTGTGGTGAGCAAGGACAGTGTAAAATTAAATGCAACACCATTTACAAAGCTTTTCCTTAGGCATCTAATGAAAGTTCAGTGACAAGACCAAAAGATACATGATATATGTCAAAGAAATGAAGTGTTTGATGTGAATGAAATACAGATATGAAAGTTGTAGCCCAGCTTCTGTAAGTCTGCATCTCTGAGATCCACGCTGAGACATTTGTGAGGAAACATATGAACTGAGAATTCCCTGTGAATTTATGCAAAGTGGGAAATGTCACATATGGAGCTCTTGGGATGGGATGCAGGTTATGATAATCACTGCAGTTGTATCAAAGAGAAATTGGCAATTTGGAATGCTCTGAAAACTTCTATAAAAGAGGGACCAGGCTCCTTCCTTGGCCAAGTGCAATCTTGCCATCATTTCTGGAAGTGGGTCTCTGTTTTTCCCCCGTAGTGGTAGTTCTCAATCTTTACTGTATTTTCCAAACTATTAAAAGTGTTTGTGGCAATGGGACAGCTCTTTTCCTTTTTAGTGATGATTTCTGCTTTTGAAAGATGTAAGAGTGTTGCAGTGCAATGTAGATTGAGATTTACTGAAGGTCAGAGCTGTTGTTTTGTGGTTTTCATCCCTGGTAATAACCCTAGTCAGTGCTGTGACAACATTTGATGTGTTAGGAAAATTGCTTACTGCAGAGAAATGCTTTTCCTAGCATGTTGATGTTTTCCAAGAGCAGCCTGAAGCTGCCATTCCTGGTTTCCTCCTCCCCAGCATGTTAAGAAATACTGTGGGAATTTGCACTGCTCCTGGGATTCACCTTCAATGTGATTTTTACAGTTGAGATGGAAAGAAGGACAAGTCTGTTCCCTTTCTGCCATTTTCATGGAGTGTAATGTTTCATTAAGCATTACAAGCAGACTTGCTCCTTTCTTGTTTTGAACATTTTGAGTCCTTTACAATGTTTTGGTTTTCCCGTGAGTAAGTTTTCTCCTGAATGGATTCAGAGAAGAGCCCCTGAGGAGACCTTGTACCATCCTCATCTTGCTGTTCAGCAGGAACTGCCTTCTTATGAAAATGCAAATAGGATTAAAGCAGAGTGCTCCAAGAAAAACATCAGCCTCCTCACTCAATTTAAATTATTTTGTCCTAATCCTCAGCTGAATGTGTACAGATGTAGGAACAAGCTCTCTCCCTGCCTCAAAACCCATTTGGTGACAAATCACCTAAAACACAACACAAACTGCCAGGCATATGGAGGAGAGAGCAGACTGGGAAAACCTCCTGAATATTCTCCTCTTTCCTCCTGAGAGCAGTCAGGATGCAGTGAGGATGAGGAGGGGAAGTGGAGGAAGAGCTTTGTGAAGTACAAATGCTGGCTGAGAACACGTGGCTGTAAACATCAATAACTGCAGCTGGACTGACAGCATGGTCTGGGTGCAAATAGAGGGGCAAAAACCTCCCTGAAGTTATGGGAAGCTGAATTAAGAAAGGGATCCTGCAGTTCTTTTAAGGATGAACTTGGTAAATATGAATTTTTTTACCTGTAGAATTTCCTAAAGGTGCTTCCACTCTTACAGATGCAGGAAGAATATATTTAACAAGAAAAGGGTAAAAATGCTTTATTGTTTTAATCAAATTGTGCAATTTATTAGCTAATTTTCATTATAAAGAATATAAAGAGGAAATGAAAAATTATGAAGGTTACAAATCCAATCCTAATGACCCTCTCCCATTGATGTTTCTGTCTCTGATTGTTGATCAAGATACTGTCATGTTTTAATTAGAAGAACAGTGGGTAATATTTCAGTGTAAGGATTGATTAAACACCAGAATTGCCATCTTAGACTCAGTCTTTCAAAAGATTTCTTTTTTTCCCTAATTTTAGGATTACTTTTGTAGTGCAACAGCTTCAAAATAACTTTAAAAAAGATTTATTCAGTCTGAGGTAGTACCGTTTTTCTCACATCTATATATGATTAAACAGAGATCACAAAAACTGTGGAAGATTATAAAATGTATTGTCAGCTTTTATTTTTTAATGTTAAAGGGTTTCTCAGTTTTTCTGGTGCCTTCATTAAACATTATTTGATCTTCAATGGCTTCCCTTGATTTTGGGGTTAATTATGTCTTTTGATATAAATATCTGTTAGAAATAGATAAGATTCACAGGATGGCCATGAAAATGGGAAGTAAATTCTTCTAGGAGAAATCAGGGAAATACTATAAAGAGGCAAGCAAAAGAAAATAATTTCTGTACATTCTAAATATTAGGAAAGGGATCATTAAAGTAACTAAAAATCAAAATTAAATTTTCAAGAACTTATCTAAAGGCTCTGCACAGCTTTTAGAAATCAGAAGGGATGGTACATGCACTTAAGGGCATCAGAACACCTGTAAAGTTGATTCATTCAGTATCTAACGAGTTTCTTTCTCCATGACTGATACAGAACACATTATTTGAAGTCACTTCATTAATTTTAAGTAGTCCATGTCTGAAAATATTCCAGCCTTGAACACGGGACTTTTGAGAGTTAAAACCAACTGCTGCAGAAAGTTATTATCTCCCAGATAAAATAGCAGATGCTGGCTCACAAGATTTTCAGCCTGGATGTGTTCTGAGGGGGTTTGGTTTTCTCCCAAGGATCTGGATATTGTAATTTTCACAGAGGAGAAAACTTTTATACCAGTGGGAAAGAATAAACTGTCTGGTCATGTTCTTGGGCTGCTAGATGATGCTGTAAAGAAAATAAATCAGAGTATGGAGCTAAGGGTGGGTGGTCAGGGGGAATAGTCTGGCAGCTAAAATGGGAGTTTTGGGACAGGGATATCTCAGGTATTAAAAGAAAGTGATGGCAAACAACCATGGCTGTGCTGTCATAAACAGGATTATCTGAAGGCCACCTTCTCCACAGGATTCCTGCATGCCTTTCCAAATATTAAGAAAAAAGGTGAAGCAAGGGATAAATATTTAATGTGATTTTAAAGAGAATGCTACAAAGCTCTCCCTGCTGCCATCCCAAGCTGTAGGACTGATGGGATAACACAGGCACCATGGCAAGTGACAATACTGCAATTACTTGTACTTAGCAGCAAAAATGAAGATCTGACCCTTGCTGTGGTGCCACCTGAACCAGCAAATATTTACTGTGCTTTGGACAGGCAGCAAGCAGAAACACATTGCAAGTTTTAATATGTTATGGATCATTAAGTTGATTGTGTCAATTTGTTAAAGGGCCAAGTAATGATTTTACAGGTAATTAGACTTTAACAGGCAGAAACAAATTTATGTCCTGCTTGTTTTTATGATGTATGCAATGATAGATATACCATCATCCAAGCTGTTGTTTTTAGGTACACAACACTTCTTAATGTCCTAAAGCAAATGAAATATTTCATGTCAGGGACTGATCAGTGACTGTATAAAACACATTAGCAGCTTTTCTTCTTTTAGCTCCTTTTAATCGAAGCTCATTGCTCATGTCAGGAAGATGGAATGCCTCAGGTTATTCCTGCTGCATGGAGAAATGGCAGTGAACCTCTGAGGTCAGGGGAGAAGACAGCAGTGCCAGGTTATTACAATTGTTTTTCTGTGGCTGCCCTGGCACATTTTGTTTGGTTTATTTCTCACTGTGAATAAGGACAAACACACCTCAGGACTGAGCTGGAAAAGGAGTTTGTGTTTAGCTGAGTTTGCAGAGCAGTTTGTCTGATTGCTGTTTGTGTACCAGGACCACAGCAAAGCACTGGGGTGTTTTTAAATAAACATTTCTATTGGTGAGAACAGAGGTTTTCTGCTGCTCTCTCGCAGTTCCACACCCCAAGTGATGATTGCAGCTCGGAGCTCTGCAAGCCAAACCAGGAGGAACCATTAACCTGCAGAAAGCACTGCATAAATCTGGGTTTGGACGTTCCTTTGCAGGTAATCCCGGACTCAGAAACAGCAGCTCACAAAAAAATGCAGCCTAGAAATTGGCCAGCTCTTACTCTTGTGCAGCAGTTCAGATTGGAGGTTAATTAAAGATGGGCCCAAAAGTTGCTTTTTCTTGTTATTCTTCCTGCAGGAAAACAACATGAGGGGAGTGTAGATGGTCCATACGTTTTTTATCCCTTGGAGAAAATCAGGTTTTTTTGCTGTTTGTCTTTTAATAGCATCAAGTTTGCTGCCAATCAGCTCTATTGTTGGGTGCATTGATTACCAGTGAGATGTGGAGCTGCAGGATGCTGCCTGTTGTCTGACACTTCAGAAATGAGATGTTTGCTGCACTGAATTCTTAGATGTAATTGCAGTGTTGCTATTCATGATGGTACAGTTAAAATTATGTCACATCACTGGAACAACAATTTTGAGTGGTGAGTGATGATTTATCTTTGGCAAAAACTAAGTGAAATTATCATCTTGGTGCCATCCCTTGACAGCTACACCCATTCTTTTCCCTTTATGAATTCAGAGCTTGAGCCTGGAAATAATACAATCCAGGAGTTGATCTGAAAAAGGAAAAATAAATAAATAAACCAGAATTTTTCTGTCTCAGCCCTGAAATTATCTGCACCTTTAGGATGCTTTTGTTCTCATCCTGGTACAGGGCCCTGGTTTAGTTGGGCTCTGCCATTCAGCTGGAATTGAATGGTAAAGCAGACCTTGGCCTTTCTTGGTGTAGTTTTGGAAAAACCTCATCATTGTCCAACACAGACATAGCACTGCTCATTTTATGGTAAAATTGTTTTTATTGCATTTTAAATAAATCAGCAAAAAATAAATGCAATGTAGGGTAATGTCAGGTTTTGTGTATCCAGTTACAAACCTGAGTGAGCTGTGGCAGTGGTCAGGGAATGGTTTGCTTTTAATGAAAAATCTAGGAATGCAGCCTGTTCTCTATTAGATACTAAGTAAACATCTGCAAAATATGGGTTTCATTACTTGCTTTGGAAAATTGGGGATTTCAGCAATTTCTCTTTGAAGCTGCCCTATCCTGTGGCTTTTTCAGGAAATAAGAACAGAATTCATATCTTCAGTTCACTTGAACAAGGAGAGACATTGAAAATTATTGCAATAACTGAGGTTTTGTTTAAACTTTTATTACAGCAGATGATGGAGACATTCTCATTTTTCATTTTACTGAAACAGAAGCAGGTCTATGATAAGCTTTTTACAAATAGTAATTGAGGAGCTGTTTGTCTTCATCACCCTTAAGCTGGACAGTAATTTTATCCACAAGAAAGGGCTTACATTCCAAATTAGGGGAAAAAAGTGCAAAAACGAGACAAAATTTTTACCAGGGTTCCATTATGAATAATTATCTCTTGGATCTCAGCCTGCAGCTAAATTCTGCTACCAAATATTACTCAAGTCCTTTTAAACATGTTATTTTTACTGTTTTGAGGCTGCACGAGTGAGTCTGTCTCCCAATTAAAATAATTTTACTCCACTTTTGATCATGCCTCGTTTGGATGTCACCTGATTATATCAGGAGTAGCTACAATGAGGTTCATAAATTGTTACAAATAAATAAGTAAATTCTTGGCCAATTATGTTTATAATTTAGACTCTCCTGTGTTCAGAGCCACCAGATGCCAGTACAGTTTGTTGTGTTCCTCTGAATTAATTTATAAACATTATAATATCTATAAGGGAAATATTCAGGGCAGGGTCCAGTGCCAATCTTCTAGTTGAAGGAGATATAAACCATAAACCCTCACCAATCAACAGGAAATTCAGTGTCACTCTTCCATTCACTCACAGCAAAATTGGGTCTCCATCAGAATGATAAAATATAATGCTCCAACAAATTTGCCAAGCTGGATGTCAAGATCTTACTCACCCTTTTGTTTTAATTAAGAGACAGCACAAACTTGTCTCTGTTATATTCTTACCAAGGCAATTGCAACTGCAAACTGCAGTTTGAGGATATGGCACTTAACATTTCATAATTCAGAAATAGTTTAAAAATCCTGAGAGAATATGATGAAATAATTTCATATTCTTGGTGGTGGGAAGAGGGAAGAAGCTTCAAAAGATGCTCACCTTGTACAAATGTCAAGATGCAGAGAGAATTGGCATTTGGGCACCAGATGCCTGCAAAAGCTACAGGCTGCTTCTCAGAGTCAATTTAGCTTAAAAAAGGAGGGGGAAAAAAGGAAAAGAGAAGGGAAAAGGCTGCTGCCTTAGGCCCCAGTGCAGTCAGCACTGAAATGCAAGCAGGCAGTGCTATCCCGCTGTAATTTATGGCTTGGAGGTTGTGGTTGCTGTGTCAGTGTGTGCTCAGCATTTGCTCCAGTGCAGAGCTCCCACGTCCCCCTCGCATCCCTGACCTTTGGGCTAACAGTGAGGCACTGCTGAATCATGAACTCGCTGCCCTGGTCTGACAGGTCTGACTTATTTTCTCCTCAAATGTTCTTTTCTCCTCGCTGCTACAAATTGTTGCATGTGCTGGGCATGTCTGGGCTCCTGGCATTCAGATTTTAATCAGGGCCTTCTCCCTCTTTCTGAAAGCACCATTAAAGGAAGATATTCTTCTCCCTGTGCTCCTGCTGCCCTTTATAAGTGTTTTTTTGTTTACTGATTGGGGGGAAAGGGTGATGTGTGTTTTTATTTGAGCTGATGCTGCAGTGTGTGCTCCTGCTCACTGACAGGCTGCTGCTCCTTGCCATGGAGCTTCACTTGTAAATTGGTGCACACAAGGGCCTGCAATTCCTCCTGGCTTGGGAAGATCACAGAATAGAGAGATACATTTAAATGATTTGAAATAGAATTTTTGGTGTTTTATTTCTTGTAGCATTTTAAGAGATTTTCCTCACTAATCTTGTTTATCGTGCCCATGGAGCAAGGCCTTTCTCAAGCACAGTGCAATCAAAACCCTGCGTGCTGAAGGATTTGTCATGATACAAAACTTTGATTTACTGAGGAGATCAGCTATTTATTGTATAACCTTTACATTTAAGAAATCTATGGTTCATAACAATCCAATTTTTGAAAATGTAAATTTTGAGTAATCCTCTCCTATTTACTCATGTTTTCCTATTTTTCTGCTCAAGTTCAGTCTTTGCTTGCTATTTTTGATAGTAAAAACATTCGGTGAAAATGACAGTCTGAAAGTGCACAAAAGATGGTACAAGGAACTGACACATCCAGTAGAAATGACTGCAAATGCGGTTCATATTGGGGTTTTATGTCTACTTTAGAAAGATTGGTTGGTTTTGGGTTCTTTTTTTCCCTAAGATTATGAGAGTCACTGATTCTGCGCAGTTACAGACAAGGAAACACAACCAGGGGATGATCCAATTTCCAGTGCTTTGCTGAGATTCCTGCCTTTCCCCCTTCTCTTCATTCAGGGTTCCACAGCCTTCACCTTTAACTCCCAGCCAAAACTGAGCTTTTTGCTTCCTCAAAGCCCAGCATTAAAATCTGCAGCTGTTTCTCTTTGCTGAATCCGCCAGGAAGGGTTTGTAGGAATTATGGTTCATGGTCCCTGTGCTGTGCTTCAAGAATTTATCACTGTTCCCCATAAAGGGAAAAGGATGAGGCAGGGAACCCCTAAAAGGGATTTCTGTTGCATGCTCCAATTAGTGCTGGAAGGGTGGGAAGGAAGAGGTAGAGCTGGAACCAAAAAACAACATCCAGAACTCCTGGAAGTTGTTTTCTCTGTTTGGACTTGAATTTATGATTTTATTTTTAATTTTGTGATTGCTATGCAATTAACAGAGACACTCAAAAGTTCAGTGATTTTTAATTGTGTACAGTTCTCAGTGCTGTGCAGAGAATCACTGTGTATTCACAGAGAAACCAGAATAGCTCAGAAAGCAGGATAATGATTTCTCCATAGTGCTTCCCAAGGATAATGGATTTCAGACTTACAAATTAGGAATTATCTTCTGGATTGCTCACTGAATGTGAAATAAACAGGTCTTAAACCTTTCATGTCACTAAAATCACCACGATTACAGCTCTTACCAACTGGCTGCATGTTTGGCAAATTAGTTATTTGTGAAATTTGACTAAAATTAACATCAAATCCTGACACATCCAGTATAAAGGGAAAGCTGCTTCTCGGGAAGGTTCTCACATTCCAACTGCATTTCATCTGCAAATTCTGCACTCAATGGTTAAGGCTTGATCTGTGGTGCAGTGCAGCTTCAATAACTTGTGTTCACTGTGGAGCTGATCTGGATTTACCAGAGGTAAAAGCTGATAAATCTGGAAGGTCCCACAGAACTCCTGCTTGTCAGGGTCCCAACTGCTGCCTTTGCATCATTTGTGCAAAATAAGATTTTAGTTATTTTAAAGAATTGTTTATCTCAGGGTGCTAAATGAGAAAGGAAGGAAATCCAGTCCATTGTACAATATTGCAAGATGATTTTGTGTGATAAAGGAAAACAGGAAAAGAGTTGTTGGTGGGGAGATTTTCTGCCTAGGTACAGGGGCACAGGAATGGGGATAGGCATTTGAGATTAAGATAATTCAAGATTATTGAACATTATAGTATTAATTTCCTGCTCTTAAAATTCTCTGAGATTCTTGCCACAGAGCCCTCCAGCAGAAATTGTCTGGAATAAATAATTATATGTTTATCCCTTGTTAACAAAATGTGCATTTAAATAATTAGAGAACACTGTCTCATAGGAAAATATAGACACCAGACATCAGTTAAATTTGTTGAGGGAAAAGCAAGATCATACAAAAGCAAGATGATCCAAAGCAAGAGACTATTGCAAGTATTGCATTTTCTAGATATTCCTACTGCTAGAATTTCAGACAACTTAGAGCTTTGTTATCAGAAGAGGATGTGATGAACTGAAGAGCTGAAACAGGTGGTAAATGTTATATCAGAGAACTTTCCATGCTGAAATAAAGCTGGATTGCCATGCTCTATTGTCACTGAAACCACGTGTAAATCTGTACATGGGAACAAAAGATAAACTGTCCAGGAAAGCATTCTCTTTCAATATGGCTGTTCTCTGCAAGTGAGGGTGAGTTATGGTGTAACCAGGGGATTTCAACTAAAAGCATGAAGTCACTGTGTAAGCTAAAGCACATTAAAGTTCTTCATGGTGTAAGGGCAAGCAGTAATCCCCAAAGAGTGCTTCCACAGAGCTGCAACATCCATTACTTTACAGCAGTCTCACTGCCATAAAATCAGATTCATAAAGTGAAATGTCATTTCTTTAGGTAATTCATTTAAAATATCTTTTAAAAGACTCAACTCTTAACAAGCCGTGCTTTCAGCATAATTAACAATAACCTTATTTAGCACCTGACTACTGCAGACCTGCTGCATTAAATCCAGGTTGATATGTGATTTTCTGGCACCAAAAGTGGAAATGTAGAGATTGCATAACCATCAATTGTAGGGGCTGAGGGAAATCTCATCCATCACTATTGCCTGAACTCTTAGAGGCCAATGGAGACCTCAGTATTTTCCAAATATTTGCAAACTCCTCACAGGTTGTGCCACAGCCATGCTGTAGATCCTTTAGAAAAGATGGAGCTGGAAATGAAAACCATCTCAGCATGATTGGGTGGGTGCATTTCTGGAGGGAGTCTTTGTTATCATGCTTCAAACAATTGTTCTTTTTCATCTGGGTCACATATTAACCAAAGCACGGTGAAACTATTAAATCAGGCATTTACTAAAAGGCCCTCAGAATTAGTTTAAAAATTGAGTAATTAGACCCATGCTGCTCTGGCATTACTTTTGTGCTATTGCTTCCCACTGAAGCCCAGTTTCACTGCAGCACTTTCATTAGCTGCTCCATGGAAATTAGCTGGCAAAGAATGCCGTATGTTTTCAATTATATTTTAATAGTAAGGAGCAAGTTATTTTCTTCCAGACTCTAAGAGTTAGCAGTAGAATGTGTAGCATGCATAAAATCAGCTTTGCAATCATTTTCATCTGCAGAAGATTGGTTTTCAATAATTTATCTTTGTGAAGGGCTTATAATCAGCTGGAATTTAGATTTACATGAGATTGGAGTTATTTTAAACAATACCTGTAATACAAAGTAAGGCCTGGCACCTTTTGATGAGCACTATTAGGTGGGTTCTGGGACTTGAATGGAAGTTGCAAAAAGAGTCTAATGAGAAAGGTGCTATAAAACCAAACTAACTGATGTTAATGACTGACAGAAGCTAAAAGAGCTTCCATCTTTGGTGCCACATGAAGTACTGAAAAATGTAGCAGTTAAAGTGTGTTAATGTTCAAATTTCAAAAGAATAAAGGTAATAAAAAAGCCTAAAGAAAAATAACGAACTACCAGAAATACTTGTGAATATACAGGTGTCTAAGGGGGGTAAAATAAAGAAAATTAAAATATACTGATATAGGTCAGAAAATAGTGAGTAGTTTCTCTGAATTTTCTTTATTTATATGCACTAAGCGCCTGTTTTGTGGATTTTCTTGATTAGATTGTGGATTTTTCTATTTCTAATGTGATTTACTCTCAGTGAATATATAGAACTTTGAATCATTGCTCCATTCCTCTTCTATACCCATAGTCTGCTTGCAGCACAGGAGCTGGATGAGTTTTGGAGTCAGACAACAACTGACAAACAGTTCTCATCCAGCCTATATCTGCATTAATTTTGATAGATTCTCAGTGAGCTCATGAAATTTTCTGTCAGCATTGGAATGCACAAGATCCCCACAAGGAAGGGTTGGCAGCTGAGCCTGTAGAATTTGGTGGCATTTCATGCACAGGTTCCCATCCTGCAGCTGCATCAGCTTTCACATGGTCACATATTTTTATTGCTGACACAACAAACACAAGGATCAGTGAAGCTTTCAAATTTACATGTTGCTTTTAACACAGCACTCTCCCTCTAAAGTCACTGGATTATTTTCCATCTTTATATATAGCACAAATGCAATTGGGTCTCAGAAAGAGTTCCCTGGATAACTGAGAGGAACCACCTTTGTGCCACCTCATTTCCCACAGTTATCACCTATTGTTCCCCTATTCCTCTATATGAGCAATTTCTGTAATCCTTTCCAGCAGGCAGCTTCAAAAGATTAGAAATTATTTCTTCACTCTAAAGTAGTCAAATAGAAATGTTGCTATTTAAAATGAATTCTGCATTCTCTGTCCAGGAACTGTTTTGTACCACTTGAATTAATGGTGGAGAGTGGTTGCTGTGATTACCCACAGCTAACAAAAGGGAAAAAGAGAGAGAAAATTGCAGCACTTACTCAGGAGGAATCACTGGGATATTTAGGGAGATGCAGCCACATTATACTTCACTGTAGCCCTTGTGTCACAACGTGAGGGGATAATAAACACCAGCATTTGAGTAAAGTTGACAGATTCCAAATTTTGGTGGCACTGACGCGGAGCACGCAAAGAGCATCATCCCGGTGTGTGTGGGGAAACAGCATCCCCAGCAAAATTCTGTGGGAATGGCAGAGTTTAACAGCTGCAGCATCAGAAAATTCAAAGAGGTTTTTTTTTTGTAACCTGAAAAAATATTTAATGTCAGAAAAGAAGTATTGGTCATTCAGTAGAGATAGAAATCTGGTGGTTTTAAGAGGAAGGTAGCAAGGCTGGCTTGCTCAAAATATAAGTGGGCAAAGTATTCTGATTTCGGGACAAAAAGAAATAAATCCAAGTACCACAGGGCTTTAAAACTGAAGATACTGACAAATAACATTTCACTTTTGAATTCTTTTTGATAACTTCAGTGGTTTGGGAGCTACCTGGGAAGGTCTTACAGCTCCCAGATATTCTCACTTTCACTTTGAGAGACATGTTTGAGTAATGCCCAACTATCTTAGATTAAGAAAAAATTTTTAAAAGTTGGTTTTTACAATGGCAAAATTAAAATATAGATGTTCATGTGCATACTTAAACTGACACTCATAATTAAAAATAATGTCTTATCATTTCTCTTCTACAGTACCTGTTGTTACTGGACAAATTATTTCTTTACTGTAGATTTGTATTTTGAAAAACTACATGTGATTATTATGAATGAGCTTGCTGTAAATTTGCCTTTCTTGCATGGCTTTATCAGAGAAACAAAGGCACATTTGGGGTTTTCCTGCTACCCCACGAGCTTCTGCTCCTGGATTTGTGGGCTTCTGGAAATCCACCACCCCACAGTGGCACAAAACTCAAATAGTGTTGAACTCTCTTAAGAACAGCTTTATAACCTATTGCACCTCTACTTTTAAAATAAACAGATATTAAATAATTTGATTCTTTCATCATGCAGTAACCTCCTTGGAGGAAATGTCATTCCCTAAAGTTATCCAAAGTGAATATCTGCAAAAAAAGGATGTGCTGAGATTTTAGGGATGGAAAAAGATGATTACTGATAATGCCCTTGTCTGGTTGCCTGTCAACACACAAGTACTTCATCAGAAAGCTGCCAGGGTTTTGTTACATCTCACTGTAAATAACTCAATGAATCATTTTCCCTCATGGATTGCCGAGGAAGAATTCCACCCTACAGGGAGTTGAATATACTCTTTTTGTTTAATGTCATTCAATACATGAACTGCAGGCTGTAAATATTTCCCAGCTTGGAAGGACTTTAAAACACTTTCCCTGTTGTCGTTCCACTCTTTATTCATTGTCATCTGAGCATTTTGTATTTTCATTTACAATGATCTTTCCTGCTCTCATTGCTTTTGTTTTTTCAGTTCTTCCCAGTGTAAAGTTTGGGGTTTCTCTTAAATTTGTATAATTCTTAGTTGTTTAAATATATCATACACATTTCCCTTAAAAGTATTGAAAAAAATTCTATCACAATCATTCTCTGTAAACACTGATATTATAATTAATTCTCTCAAGGCTGTTAATCAGAATAGAAGTGCAGACTTGTGTTCATTTTCATATATATTTGGGAAATGGGGATGCTTGGAAGAAATTTGAAGAATTAATGAAGTATCACTCATTTGGCCCCTTCTAAGGAACATTCCTTTCCTTTGATGTTTTTATTACATTGTAATAAACAATGCTTAGAGCTCAGCCCTGATAATGGAAGAAATTTGGGGAAAGTTTTAGTGAAACTGAATTTTTTCAGACCATGGCATTAAAGTCTGTTTCTCTAACTGTGCAAGAATCTGTTTGCAGACAATGGAAATGGAACTGCAGCACAAGGGCAAACCTGAAACTTTTGTGTGTGCATCAACTTTATTGAATGAACCATCTGAGAACAGAAACAATCATGGGTCAGGTTTGGATTTTATATCCTGAAAGACATCATAATGCTCTTTTAGGATTATTTTGTGGTACTGTAAAGGTGTCTTGCCTTTAGGGATTTTTGTTTATGTTTGTGAGCATGTGTATTGTACCTTAATTTGTGTATAGAGGCATAATTCAGCAAAGACTTTTATTTTAAATTTGAACAGTTCTGCAGTCATCACTTCCTGTGGAAGTGAACGATGAACTGTAAGTCTGACAGTAAAACTTCTTTATTTCATGATTGCAATGAATATTTGCAGGTAATTCTGTGTGAGTGAGACCTGGGGCTGTTTGAAACTTTGGAGTTATTGCTTTTTAAGAACTCCTGAACTAAATACTGCTTGAGGGAGCACTGCTGGTGTGTTTGCGGAGTGCCTTGCCTTGCTGAGCCCGCCGGGTATCTCAGTTCAGAGCAGGTTTGCTGCAGTTCTGCACAGCGAAGCATTGGCAGAATTTGCTGTGAGTGACAGGGACAATGGATGGGCTCCCATTCCCACGGGCTCCAGGACACAGGGAGAGCACAGAGGAGCCCTGCAGATATTGGATCCCTCTCTGACAGATGCCCTGACAAACCTGGGCAGCTCTGAACGCTCATTTTATTTTATCTCCACTTACATCTCGCCCTGATCCACCTAGGCAGCACTTATTTAATTCAAGGGCCAATTTTGCCTTGATTTTGGGAAGAGCTGCGTGCTCTTTAGCTGATTCTGGGATGGATGGTGACAGAGCTTTGCTTTTGCTCCAGTCCCACCAAATCCATCAGTTCCTCCCCAATCGCTGTGAGTCCAAGTGAAGAACACAAAATTGCTTTTGTTTCTCTCCCTGTTCCTTGGTATTGAAACAGGAATGATTTATGAACTGCAGGGTGGAACAGTGTGGAGCAAATACCTGCAGGAAGGTCCTTTGGGTGCTGCTGTTGTTTTTCCTCTGGCCAAAGCAAAGCTGGTGCTGCCCCATCCTGCTAAAACTTAACTCTGACTGAACCAAGCTAACAGTGGTATTGCCCTTTTAAAATTATTATTCCTGCATTAAATGCCATAAATAAATAACATACTGATTAATCAGTAGTCTTGAAAGTGAAGGCTTTTTGATTCAATAGAATTGCAGTGTAAATATTAGACCAAAAAATATGAAAATTAATATTTGATGGAAGACGATAAAATACACCTTTCTCCCCAACTTTAAACAAATTGAACAAAGACAGCAATTGCAATAAGAAGAACAAAGCAGAAAGGATCCTGGTATCAGATAAAAGATCTGAAGTCTCAGGAAAAACAAAAGCTGTCATTTTATCACAGTTGCCATCTTTTTATCAAATATTTCAGTATTTTAGCTTATGCCACCATCTACTGGTCACCAGCTCAAAGTATTCAGCTCACTCCAGTGCATTCCCCAAGGTTTTCACATTAATGTCTGCTCTTGACCTGAGCTTTAGGAATAGATTTTTAAACGCCTTTTTGCATTGGCATAAAACTGAAAATTGGGTAGAGTGATAAAAATTGCTTCTTGATTAGACACATGATTTTGAAAACTTGAGCAGCTCATATTTCTGTGTGCAGTGTGGGAGCTGGTGAGAGTCACCTGTTGCTGGAAACTTGGAAATGTTAAATTTTAATTAATAGCTTGCATGTGTATTTAAGGTTAGCACGGCACTTGCTTCGTTTATAATCCATAGGATTTTTTATCCTTTGGCATGATTTAATGTATTGCACGTGCCACATCTAAAGAACAGGGTTCTGGTGTTAACAATCTATTTTACCCTCACCTTCTGCTTTTTCAATAAGCTGAAACAGAGAAATGCCAAAACATAGATCTTAAAATGTCAGGCCTTTAGATAAATTTCTGCAGAATTTACATTCCTTTACTGTGAATTTGGGGTCTTGGCAAGCGTTTTCACTCACTGCATATGAGAAACTGGATGATACAGCCCCGAGTTCTGCATGGCTGGGGAGGGAATCAGGTAATTCTGGTGATGTGGGGATGTATTTCGTGTAAGCCATGGAGTTTACAGACAAACACCAAACAAATGGAAGAGATATGATGTCCCTTCATCCTTTTGGTCGAAGGATGGCCTAGTGATTTTCCCCAGCTGGCCTAGAGATTTTCCCCAGCCCTGGCTGTGGCTGGCTTTCCTTTTCCTCCCTCTCCCAGAGACAAACCTTCCTTTCCAGCTGGAGAAGCAGGAGCAGGTAATCACCCTTCTGGGAAATCTCCACCAGCACAGCAGTTTGGCACTTCTGGAAGTTGGGCAGAGTGAGGAATTGTGGCAGGAATCTCCCTCCTGCCCTACCTTTGGTGGCTCCAGCATGATCTAAGGCTGTTCTTTGCCCAGCACCAGTCCTGGGTGCTGTTCCTGTGCACAGCCTGGGACATTTGTCCTGAAGGTGCCGAGTTTCAGCACTGGGCTTGAGTTCCTTTCACCTGTGAGGATGTGAAACCCTTCACAGCCCTCCCTGAGTTCAAGAGTGGGTTAAATCCCCACCACAGGCAAAACCACTTCCACTTCAGACGACCCTGTGAGCTTGAGCCAGTAATTCATTAATGGAAATGGAAGCCTTTATTAGAGACTTTAATTTCCATGCAGCTATAACCACAAAATGAGTGTGTGAGAGTCCATCCCTGACTATGCCTGAGTGGCTCACTCACCTCCCATCCCCTGGCCTGTGCCCTGGCAATTTCTGAGGTGACAGCAGCACCCGAGCCTCTCTCACCCTGCCACACTCCCCATCTCAGTTTCTATAGTGATCACTCCAGGCCTTCCTGCTAATGGACACAGCCAATTAATTTCCTGTCTGTGCTTTTTGCCTTGCTTAGCTTTACTAATGCCAAAACTAAATGTCAAGTAGGAAAATCTGTTTTGTCCCCCTAGCTTAGAAACAGTAGATAAGGATAAAATCTAAGCCAAGCATCGCGTTTCTGGAGGTTTCGCATATGACTAATTGCAATTTAGAAACATATATGCTTTTAATTAAGCTTTATTTTTTACAGGCAGAGCATAGTCAGGGCTGCAGTGGTGAGCACCCTTAGGGTTCTCAGGCTGTGAATTCCACTCTAAAAATTGGTCTGATAGGAGAGTGGGGTTTATTTCCTCCTGGCTGTCTTTTCCAGGCTTTACCTGAGGGAGAAAATAATCTGGTGTCAGGTCTTTAAAAAGCTGGAGGATATCCCTGCAGTCACACCCCTCACTGGCAATCTGTCCTGTGGTGAATCACAAAGGTTTGGCACCATAATGTCCTGTCCAGTAGCAGCTCTGGGATTGTACAGCAGGAAATCGAGGCAGCCTAGTGCTGAGGCAGATTTGTGGCTAAATTTGTGTTATTCCTTGTGAAAAGTGCTCCTGCCTCCCCTCTGTCACTGCAGCAGGCTGTGCATGCATCACTCTGACAGGAGCTCCTTAAAGCAGCATTCTGGAGCTGGGTAATTTGTGCTTGGAAGGCCAGAAAGCAGGATAATGGGAAAGGAGGTGATTTTGAGTGGTTCTGTCCAAGAGTTCATTGATCTGCTGCTGTGGATTATGACACAACACTTGCACAGGCACAAAGTTGCCAGCACCACTTACACTGGGTTTTGTGAAAGAAAAACCCCGATTCATGACTTGAAAATAATGTCTTGTTTTTCAATCTTCCTTTCTAAGAAAATTCAATACTGATTGGCTGTGGGGTTTTTTTTTAATCACTAGGCTAAGTCCAAAAATTTTTTTCTCAAAAAAGTTGTCGGGATATATAGAAAAAAAAAGAACTTTGGTTCATTACTATGAATTTAAGCATTCATTATGGTTACAATAATAGCAGAGAGAGAGTCCATGGAAATGGCATTAATGACCCTTAGCAGGAAACTGCTGTAAAGTTGATCAGGACCTGTGAGTGATTTGCATATAAGTGACAGTCAGGAAGATGATCATTGTTCTCTAGCAATTTTGCAATGAAATGAGTAGTAGTCACACAATTAAAGCTCTAAGTGTGCAGTTGATTAAGGAGGATCAGTTTGCAAAGCCCTGCTGTTTAAAGCGATCAGGTTTGAGGAATGAAGTCTTTCATCAAATGATTAGTTGGATCATTGGGAATGGCAGCAGAGGTGGCTGGAATTTGCAGTGGAAAGCACTGAAATGCCTGAGAGGTTTAAAAGCTGATGGATACTCCCAGCCTTGCCTTGAGGCTTTGTGTCCATAACACCTTCCCTTGTGCCACCTTGGCCCCAGCCCAAGGAATCCTTGGTAAATACACCTGGCTCTCCTAAAGCTTCAGGAATTGATCCCCAGCCCTCAGCGACAGTCAGGGCACCCTGCAGTCAAAGATGGGCCCACAAGGAGCCGTGGATTATATCCCACACCAGCTCACATCAGCACCAGCTGATCCTGCTCGTTCCTGGGCACTCAGTGAGGCAGAAATTCACTGTCCTGTCACTTCTCCCAGCCTGGGCATCAGCATCAGCACAGGCAGGGTTCAGCTGCCCACAAGAAACTCCTCTCATTTCTGTTTCCTTTTCCCTTTTATGTTGGCACCTCATTGTCGTCCGTTGTGAGTGCCCAGAAAAGGAGTCCATTTTCCATGGGGAAACCTAAATATTTGCAAACTTTGCTGGGTTTCTCCAAAACTAAAGCTGCCAGCAATTAGGACCCCACATTATCTTAGAGCCCCTAATGCCACCTCTGAGCTGATCCCCAGAACCTGGGGAAATTGTTTCTTTTTCCCATGGAAAATTACCTCCTTTTGTTGCCTGGCACTGGCCAACACTGGGATGCCAACCTAAAAATTTGCAAATTTTGCTGGATTTCCCCAAAACTAAAGCTGCCAGCAAGCTGGACCCTTCACTCCCTTACTGCCTGAAATGCCACATATGAGCCTGTACCCAGACTTTGAAAATTACTTCCCTTATTCATTCTCAGGTCCCAGTATAGGCTGTGAATTAAAAATGTTGCAGCTCATAGGATGGTCTTACATGTGGATCAATGTGTTTTATTGATAGTGATTAATATTCAGAATGATTTTTGAAGATAAAAGTAGCAAATGCTTTCTGGGGTTTTTTCTGCCGCTGTTTTTTTCCTTCTTTTCTTTTCTTTCATTGGCTGCCTCCGACATGAAGTGATTTACCAAGTTAGGCACCTTGAAACACCACTGCTAATGAATTTCTAAATACACTGAGAGCGTGATCAGGAGCATGCTGCACACATAAAGAAACATCCATGGAGGTTTTGTTCAGCCTTTCAAACAGCATTTTGGCTCCTGGGGAAAACTCTAAACAGAAGAAAAGCACAAAACGCTCAGAACCCTCAGAGAGGCTCCCAGCATGGAGAGACGGCTCAGGGAGCAGAGCCAGGATTTGCTGGGTTCCCATCCTGTGTCACCTGAGGCTCAGGTGTGCTCCAGCTCCTCTGGGACCTGCAGCAGGTGGCAGGGCTTTGGTGGAGGGGTTCTGTCCCTCTCTGGAGCCCTTTGATTCCCCTTTGTCTTTGCAAATCTTTGCAAGGATGTCTTAATTAACCCTGGGCATGGGATTTAAATACATGAGAGGAGCCAGGAGGTTGTTAGGCAATCCAGTTGTTAGTTAGGTTCTAGCCAGGCTTTAAGGATGCTCTTTCCATAAGAACCAAGTGCTGGAACAAATCATTATTATCTCCATCACCTGAAAAGTTTCAAAATGAAACTATACCTTCAAAATGAAGGTATAGGTTTATATAAAATGTGAGCTTGCACTAATGAACATGAAAGCAAATAAAATGCTTTAACAGACTAAGTTTAAAGCTCTTTCACATCTCAGTTTAATTGCACTCACTGCAGGGAAAACTTCAATCTCCTCTCAGATTTCCAGTGCTCATAAGAGTCTTTTTCATATTTACTTCATAAAGTCTTAAATATTTTTATGAAAAGGAGCTATCCTTCAAGGAGAATAACCATTCTGCAAAAGAAAAGCTTCAGAAATTGTTATGGAGGAGTCACAGAGCATATTCTGTATAATGTAAGTGGAATGAATTAATCTCTCTCAAACTCTGGTGATCAGAAACTACTTTATTATGTCTAGGACATATAGTATGATGCATGTCAGAACAGAACATCAATTCCTTTGACATAAAATTACAGGGTTTAATGAAAATAAGCTACAGATGGATGGAACTTCTCAATCCTCTGTCAACCCCACACAATTCTGAGAATAGGTGGCAACAATAAATATGGAGAAAAAGTGAAGATCTTTTACTCAATTTTACACATCATTTACTGTTCCTGTACCATTCTCCTTTTAAAAAATGGACATTTTCCAATGTCACATGCAGTGGTTTGGAGGAAAAGTTAGTTTGGGAGTTGTTTGGGCTGCTCAAAGGGAGCAGCTTGGGCAGTACTGGGCCCACTGAATCTACAAACTCTCTTCTCAAAAACACTTGCACACTTTCCTTCATGAGAATTGATATAATTTAGTTTCACTCATATTACTTATTACAAGAAGTTCATGGGAACCTTGTGTTTCATAAAGGAACTCAATGAAAGAACTTAATTTTATTACATGAAGAAAAATTTAACAGTGAGGGAGAGCTCAGAGAGAGCCAGCAAGGCAAAATGGGTTCATGGATCTGCCAGGAAGTTTTTGAGTACACGAAATAGACTTTTGTGTCTGTTAAATCTTGTTTTAGCAGGACAAATCTTAAGGCACTGTCACTCTGTTGCAGCTATAGGCACCAACCGGTTCTGAGTGGGCTTGAGGTGATTCCTAACTCGGATTCCCTATTTTTAGTGCAGCTGGTAGAATGGCTTTATGTGGGAAGGAAAGCCAAAATTGTGACTTTCAGCTGTCTGCACTTCCTCAGAGCCATAAAATGGAGTGCACATGAGAATATTCTCCCATCTAATGAGCGTATTCAGGTTTCAGACAGAATGCAAGGGCTGAGGGCTCAAAGGCAGAGCTTGACAAAGAACCTAAATACATTTCCTTGCTTCTAATACCAGAAATTCAGAGTACTTTAAAACTGAAATCATCTCCACTTTTAACTGTTTAATTCCTTAAGGTAAAAATGTCAGGACATAATAAAAGGAAGGTGTTTTGGGGAAATTCTGTTTTGATCTGGGTGGATACTCATCCCATTTATTATGTCCTGGTTTTTATAGAACTCCTTGAAGCTTTTCTGAAATTATATTTGCACTTCAACTCAGAACATTTTTATTCTTTTAAAAATTCCAGTAATGCCAACTTTATATCTGTATCAGTACATACTCCATGAATTTATTGAGCAGCCTTGTTGTTATGAACTTGAGATAAATCCTCTGCCATGTCTGTTTAGGGACATGTGAGCAATAATTAATGAAAACAAAACTGCTACTGACAGGTGGGCTTTGAGAAGCAATTTTGGCAATAAATATAGCTATAAACTTAAGCGACAAAATAAATATAAACTTCAATAGATATCTCACCATTGATTCATAAAGTCTTTGTGAGCAGCAAGAAACATTTGCATGAGCCCAAGAGGATTTTTACACCTTGGCATTGCCAGGCTGGAAAATACATTTACATTTGACATTTATTTGAAGATTTAGAAAGCTGAGAAAGATGAAATATTCTGTTGGATTTTGTTTGCATTCTGTTTGTGGATTAGATTTTCAGTTCTGTTGTACATGGTTGGGGAGCAGAGGGAAGAAGGTTAAAGGTTTTTTATACATTCATTTTCTCACCGTGTTCTCCTTCTTAAAATGGTGATGCTACTGCCATTTAGGGTTATGTTTTTCTACTGAATTACCTTGCTGTTTAATGACCAGAACCTGTTTCTTTTCTATTGTACCTCCTGTATTATTTTGCAAGTGAATTGCTTTGAAAGCTGAAAATCATTTTGGTTTCCTTGGTCCAAGAAGTTTAATATATGGTCCATGGGGTTTAAAAAAATTAATAATCTTACGATTCTTTGCTTCATCTGAATATTTTCAAAGTACTTAATGAGTTAATGACATGTTTAAATTAATGGATTATGTTTACATCTTGTATTTACAGCTTAGGGCTCTTGGGTAGAAAATATTTCATTATACTTTTCTGATTTTGTTCATCAATGTTGTCCAGAATGCCCGCCAATGCCAAGATTTCTGGCTCATTTCTATTCCTAAGAGAGGATCAGTGTGACTGGATCATAGTCTTGCCCTTCATAGCAATTTCTGCACTGAAGTTTAGAGCAGTGGATTGAGTTTTGTTCCAGCAGAATTCCCAGTGTGCCGCTCAGCTGAGAACTGAAACTGGGATTTCCAAGCGTGGCCCTTCATTGCTGTGACTTTACAGAAACCCCCCCTGAGCTGGGAAAGCCTCAGCTGGGCCCTGAGCTCCTGCCTGCGCTGAATTTGTGCCAGAGGAAGGTTCTGCATTAGCACCAGTGAGCTCTGCTGAGTGCTGAGGTCAGCTGTGCATTCCGTAGCTCAGCTGCAGAACTTTATTGCTTTTCATGGAGCAGCGGGAAAGGTGCTTTATGGTGCCACAGACAATTAATTGAGGTGCATTACCTAGAAACTGAAAAAGGTCACACGTGGAGCATAATTGACACCTCATAACCCCTATTAATGATTGCAGAAATGCAAATTAGTACTTTTCAGTTTCCAACAAGTAGCGTAATTCTTCTCCAGCTTTGAGTTATGTGTCCATTTGCTTACAATCTTTACTCTTTAAAATGTTTAATTTACCTTTCCTCCTAAAGTAACCTCAGTCTACATTAAAAGTTATACTCTATATAAATTATACTATTCAGAAGAAGTCTATTAAGCTGCAATTATTTTCCTGTGCAATAGGCACAGAGAGAAAAAACTGATACAAATCACACGTGCAATGCTTCAGCAACCTCCCTTCAAGGCTACAGCCTTTATGAGATTGCAGAAAAATGATTTTTTCCTTCCTTATGAAGACAAACTTGAGAATCTGAGGGAATTTAATGTACTAAAGAATAAATAATAGGTTTATTTAAAGATGTTTTGTTGTTATTATTGTGTGCAAAATGAGTAATCCTAGCACAGAGAATGGAGAGTTGATAACTAAGAGTTAGCGACAGGATTTGCTCGAGTCTTTATGTCCAGTTGTGTGTGGCCACTCAAACACTCAGATCCTACAGATTTTACTGTAAATAATGGTGCAGTTTATTGGTATTTTCTGGTAATTGTGTTAAAGCATCACAGCATGACATCAAGGTGTGACACCATTGAGCTATGAGATTTCCTTTCCTCCAAGGCTGTAACATTTTCAGTGTTGACCAAGACCAAAGAAAAGTTCAGTGGAGTGTGAAAATTCTTTAAAGATAATTTTCTTTTAATTCATTAAATTTAAATTTTGTTTTAATTAAATTTAATTTATTTAATTAAAATTAAATTAAATTAGTTAACTAAATTTAAAAAAAATTTTGGTGTAGCTGCACCTGAAATTGGAATCCTGTGGCACAAAGTGTGAGAGCTCAGTGCTTTGCCCACTCTTACCAAGAGCTCGTTGCACCAGGTCTGCTGGAGCCACACTCAGCCTGAGCTGCCAGTGCACAGCAAATCCCCACTGGTGGCTGTGGAAATAACCCCCAGCAGTTCCTGACCCTTCCAAATCTCACCTTGCAGAGGAATTTTAGAACAAGACCATTGATTCATCAGTTTTTCCCCGATGACTGGGATGTTGATTGATAAAGTAATTTGATGGAAGGATTTATTCTAAGGATGTCTAAAACTCAGGGCCGTGCTGGAAACAATTTATTGGTTCGAGTTTAAAAAATTGCTCATTTATTAAATGGTGCAAAATCTTCACCTCAGTTGTTGATAAATAATGCAGAACCACCATGGCTCATTCCCCATTTGATTCATTGTGTTGCTTCCCCCTCCTGATTTAAAAGTCATGAAAACTTTTCCTTTTGTCCCTTCTTTTTCTTCAAGAAAAATTTCAGGCTTGCACTCACAATGCGGGAGCATGGTGGTGATGGAGCTAACTAAAGAATTTCCCTAAAATTTAAAGGTTTAGAACCCCTGTAGTTCCTACTGTTCTGTGGCACTAAAATTTATTATTTTCTCTTTCCAACATGAAAGGCTGCTTAGGTCCAGTGTCAATTCCAGCCCTGAACATGTACTAAAATAAATAAATACCATGTTTATGTCACAGAAATACTTTTCCTATTGGCAGACAACTAAAATTTAATTTCATTTAGTAAACCTGGCAGACTGGCTGACAGTTTGAATTGAAACAGTTATATCATCAAGTTACTGTCAGTCCAAATTAATGAATATGGACAGAAAGAACCACTTTTGCTTAAAAATGTTGTGCATTTCAGTGTCCTAATTAGCATTTTGAGTTTTAATTTTGGTGTTAGTTTTGGAGTAAATGGTCACAGCTTCCATCCTCCAAAGACAGTACTTCCCTTTTTTAAGAGCTGCATGCATATTTTTTTTCCTAGTAATATAATTTTCTGTTATATCTGTTACTATTGAGACATAATTAGCTTTTAAACTTTAAAAATACCATAAAAGTAATGGATATCTAGTCAGAGATACACCACATCCTTCCTTCTTTTCCTTCTTTTCCTTCTTTTCCTTCTTTTCCTTCTTTTCCTTCTTTTCCTTCTTTTCCTTCTTTTCCTTCTTTTCCTTCTTTTCCTTCTTTTCCTTCTTTTCCTTCTTTTCCTTCTTTTCCTTCTTTTCCTTCTTTTCCTTCTTTTCCTTCTTTTCCTTCTTTTCCTTCTTTTCCTTCTTTTCCTTCTTTTCCTTCTTTTCCTTCTTTTCCTTCTTTTCCTTCTTTTCCTTCTTTTCCTTCTTTTCCTTCTTTTCCTTCTTTTCCTTCTTTTCCTTCTTTTCCTTCTTTTCCTTCTTTTCCTTCTTTTCCTTCTTTTCCTTCTGAAATGCTTCAGCCCTATTTTGAATTTTCTATCCAATGCAAACAAGGATTTCTCTCAGTTTGAAATGCAGTTTGTTCATTTCCTTTGAGCTTTCAGCCAAACAGTCTGCTGTTTGGGTTTTTGTTGTATTTTTTTTTTCAAGTCAAAACTAAATTAGCGATATTGTAACTCAATACCATATATATATATATATATATATATATATATATAAATTGATTTGCTTTGTAAAAATAACTTGGAGTGCCATTACAGCTGCACTGGCTAGACTGGGTGAGTTTCTGAGCTATCACCTGTGGCAGACTAAAAATAAAATCAGTCTGTACTGAAATCTGAGACATGCAGGAGGCTCAGGGTGTGGGGGTTTTACTGATATAATGTGGAATATCACCCTTTGGTGATATTCAAAGACCCTTTGGTGTTTGATCCTCCTCAAATCATTTTTTTGCTGGTTTGTTCTTGTTTGGTCCTTCACAGAGGGAGCCTGATTTTCAGTTTTCTCTTCCTCTTATCCTCTCACTTCATATTTGAGAGGAGAGATCGACCCTCACCTGCCCACAAAGCTCCTTTAGCTCCCTCTGAAAAACTGAGAAATAAATTATCTCAACATTCCTTATTGAACACTCCAGCAATGGGACCACATTGCAATAGATGGGTCTGCTTAATTTTAAAATGAAGTTTTTGCTTTATGAAGTGAATCTGGGCTTCTCATCGGTCATGAAACATAAAAAATAAGATCTGTTTATCATGAGGGTAAGGCATGGTCTGATGTGTTTGATAGAACAGCTTGAACTCGGTTTATTTGACAGTTTTTGACAGAAGAGCAAATGAGCTCTAAACAGTGGAGTCAAGAAACTTTTAATACACTGCGCAGAAATTATATATTAATTTACAGATCACTTTTAGATTCTTGCAGTGTCCCTTAAAGTCCTGACTCTGTCAATACAAAGATGTAAAAAATGCTTTTCACTGAAAAAGAAGTTATTTACACGCTCAAATCAAGAGCTTGTTGCTTGCAGTTATCAATCAATATCCAAACACAATTCTAGAAAATTCTGTTTAAACACTTGCAAATATCTGTTCTCAAATGAGAATTTGAGAGTAAAGCATGTAGCTGTGAATTTTAAATAATAACAACAATGAGATATGTCAATAAATTAGAGGACTATAACCCATTCAAGATAATGAGAATTATCAAATTGGTTTCCAAACAATATTCCTGAAACAACTTTAGCAAAAGCTTGCTTTCATCTGTAGCTACAGTACTTTTATGAGAAGATGCCAAAATTGTAGTGGACTTTGCATTATATCTGTCTCTGGAGGGCTGAATAAACCCAACAGCCATAAGAGAATTTTTAGGGTTTTATGATGACAACCTAGTGGAGAAAATACAAAAATACAATTAAGTTAAAAAGGTTTGACCAGGAAAAGAGGAGAATAAATACAAGGAGATACCAAGCAAACAAAATATATGTAAAGTGAAGTTCATAGAGGTTGATTGTTAAAACTTAAGAAAATTGCATTACATTTCAGATCTTGTTGGCTTTTATCCTTTTTTTAAAGGCCTTCAGCTCTTTATTGCTAAAGGAAATAAAAACCTCTTGGCATTTAATTGCCATGAATTTTAACTCTGTTGCTGTGTCTGCATGCTAGGTAATTGAAATGTGAATTTTATACAATTTTAGTCTCTAAGTTACTAAGTGTAGAGTGAAACAGATTCCAAATAAAATGCTGCTTTCTGATCAGACAATTCTGTTGTTGGAAGGAAGAAAACAGGAAGGAAATCTGTAAGAAATTCTCTTGTATTCACTTAGAGCTTCACTGCTCCTGCTTTGCTTCATGGCCCTTTTTACTTCTTGTAGTAAAACACCAGATGAGATTTTTATAATGTATTTATTGTATTTCAAGGATCAAATTAAGTTTGACAGGCTCCTCAGAGGAATTACTTTTTGGGTTTGGTTTTTCCCTACTCTGTAGTGTCTCCTTTAGCTCCTGACCTCTCCTCCCCAGCCTCTCCCAGTTTCACAGGACATTGCCAACGCAGTGTGCCCAATGTTGCTGGGGAAGAACATGCCACAGAGATTTCTCTTTATTCTTGCAGCATGTTTGATTCCAACCAGCAGCTGCAGGCCCCTTTCCCCACAAAGGAATCTGATTGCTGAGTGTGATTAAAATGAATTTTTCTTTATATGGCACAGTGTTTTCCCCAAGTGAATCAGACAAGCACATGTTTTTCTGAGCTCGTGCAATACTTGAGGTTGTAAAGACACAATCATCACAAGACTTTTTATTTACTATTGTTCAGCACAAACAGTGCAGAGTGAAAGAAACTAATGAGGTCTTTGATAATCAATTCTTATCAGAGATGCCTTGGGCAGAATGGGGTTTTTCAATTATCATCAGTTGTTCTGTAGCTGTACATAGGCTTTTATTTTTTCATCTAGAAGTGCTGATTTTATCTTTATTTTAAGAAAGATTAGCCTACATTTGAATGCTTGAAATTAAAACTGTTCCCACTTGGACTGGTTTGGTGACAATTGGAATTATTTTCTCGTGCCTGATTTTACATGGGAGCACTGTCAGATAAAAGCTGAGCTTTGGGAGGGGAATCTCAAAGGCAGGAAAGCCTTTGGCATGTGGGGGTTTGGAGGATTTGGGGACAGGATGTTTGTTTTTAAGAGAATAGGAGATGGTTTTTGTGAGAATAGGAGGGAGGTAATGCATAGAGGAGCCTCTAGGGAAATAATATTTCCAAGCTTTTTGGAAGAAAGCTCGTTTTTAGTGAGGAGGAGAAGGCAGGGAAAGAGCACTGAGACTTGTTATGTAAAGAGCTGCATGCAAATATTAACTCTGGCTTTTAAAAGGGACCAGTTGGACACTGAGGAGCTTAGGAAGCTGAGGAAATAAATTTCAATTTTTGTCTCTCTTTCCATGTCTGCTGCTTGTGTCACAGAAATAAAGAGGTTTTCATAGGGAGTTGTAATTATTGAGGAAATGTCTTTGGTAGGGGGTAGGTGTCCTGAAAAAACAAAAGCAAACTTTGCCATGTAATAGTGGTGGTTCACAATAGATTATTGATATATTGTGGTGTTTTAACTTAGTAGTCAAATGTCTCTGAGCTCAGCCTTAGCTTGAGCTGACAGAAGTCAGTGAGGAATATCTACACCTTAAATCAAAATTATAGCAGAGGAATGGGTCAGTTTCAAGTGCTCTAACATTTCACTTTCCCCAACATTTAAAAAATTTTTTCTATTTAGAGCTGTCTTATAAACAGTATAAAGCTGATTGTAAATTAGTCTCTATTTTCTGTAAGGAATAATTCATAAACTGAACTTTTTAAATGTTTTGCTTCAGAACCTCTTTCTGGATTCTGGAAGTAGTATCATTGAACCATCTATAAATTGAAGGTGACAGGGAGAACTACATATAAAAGCAAGTTGCAGCCCTGTGTTTAGAGAGGTGAGGTGAGAACGCTGAATCCTGGAAAAGTTGCATCCAATATCTGGGAATATTCAATATTCCCTGTTCCCTGCTGCAGTGGAAGGATGAAGCCCTGCTTTATCCTCTATAAAAGAGTTGTCAAGACTCTATGAAGTTTCATTATCTTCATGTAAAGCACATTGTACTCACCTCTGGCTCTCTTTCATGGCTATCCTAGTATGGAAAATAGGGAAACAGAGCAAAAACCTTTTAATATTTTATTTATGGCTTTAACACCTATGGATTTGTCGTGTGCATTTTCTAAATGGCAGAGCTGTGCAGTTTTACCCCACATCAGGAACTGCAGCTTAAAGATGTCTGGATGAAGCCAGGGGTGGGTGCTGAGGGCAGCCTGGCTGGTTGAAGGGTAATGGGCCAAAGCAGACCCTTCTCTTCATCCCCCTGCCCACATCCTTGGCTTTTCATCCCAAACCTTTGCAGCCACAGAAATGAGTTCCATGATTAAGCTCAGCAAAATCAAACATGAACAATTTTGATTTCCATGTGCCAAAACCCAGGACAGGCACCAGGGCAGCAGTATCAGCTGCTGCTTTGGGAATACAGAAGAGATTTTGTTGTACCTCAGTAACTTTCATCCCAAACTTTCCTGAGGAGCTCAGCAGTGTCTGAGTGTGCAGGGAGTGTGTCCATGAGGCAGCTCCACTAAATGGAGGAGGCTCTGGAGAGTATTAAAGAGTGGATTTATATTTCAAGGATAAATATTACTACAAGGTGGCCTCGTGTTCTCTTAGAGTCAGGATTCCCCAAAAATTGTCACATAGCACCATCTTCTGAGCAGAGCCTGAATGGCAAACCGAGCCTGAGCTGAGCTCGAGTCTCGCTCAAATCCCCGGTGCTCAGGGCTTTGCAAGGACTGAGGGATGAGAAAAGTTTCATCCAATTTGCTGAGGAGGAGGAGTCATTATTATGAAATGGATCTAAGAGTGTCATGTGTGCCCTGAGTGAAAAATTAATGGGCAAACATCAAGCAACTCTAAGGAAATTCACACTGAAATATCCTGTGTGGAAAATGTACTGTGTGTGACCCTGTAAGGGAAAAATTCTCGTGTTACTGCCTGGATTGAGTAAATTCTTACTAAGTTCCTATAAACTGTGAATGGAGGCTGTTCACTCCTCGGTTTGTAAAATTTGAAGACACCCAGAACTGATCAATTGAGGTTGGGGTTTAGTGTAGCTGTGTTATGCAAGAAATAAAAAAAATATATTCTATCAGGGATATAATTTATTTTTATTGTGACTATAATTTATTTTTATTGTGACTATAATTTATTTTTATTGTGATGGATTTAAATAGCTCTAACACTGCTTTCCTCCAAGTGTCACTGCCACTGTGGGAGGGATTTTTCTGGGCTTGTGCTCTTGGCCTAAAGATCTCCTACTAGACAGAGACAGGGTTAAGCTGCACCTTCAGCCTTCCAGAACTGATTTCAGGGGTAAGTGGTATCCCTGCTCCCCATACATCCTATTTACATAAAGTGTCATTGCTGCTGCAGCTCGTGTAGATTTATCACCCAAACCTTAAAATTCTCTTCCTTTCTTTCCTTCCACCTTCCTGTTAAGAGCCCAGTTTCCTTTTGTGGAGTGCTGGTTTCCTTTCACATGGCTTTTCACTGCTGTACAAATAATATGGAAAAAACCAAAACAAAACCCTTAAAGTTCAGCACTAAAACCACCATATCCTTCCCATCCTTTCCCTTTTCCTCATACCTGTATTTATCTTGGTGCTGTTTCTATTACAAAATGCAGCCTTAAACTTGAAATTGGAGAAGTGCATTTGCCACTTCAGCCTTGCCACAGAAATGAGAGCATCTCATCCCGTAACACACACATGCAAATATTCACATGCTCTGCCTCAGAGGCTGTGGTTCATGCTAGGAAGAGCTACTGAATTTATTAAACTGATAAATGGAACTGATTTCTGAAAGCTAAAACCATGACATTTTTTCTGCCTTGTGTTATTTTTTACCTAAGCAAACCTCATGACACGATTTCTTTAGAGAGCTGTAAAGAAATACAAGAAGTGTTCTAATACTCCTTGTGAGCCTTTATTAAATTACAGAAATGGCAGTGTGTATTTTGAGAGGCATTTAAGGAGATAGTTTATATCTAAGTGTTTTCCCTAAGTGTTTCCTGTCTTCTTTACTGACAGAGCATTTAATAAAATTTGCAAGCTGAGAAGGGGACAAAGGCAGGAGAGTTCTGTGTCACCTCAAAGATTCTGTGTGTTTGGATTAAGGTGCTAGAGACTTGAACAGGTTTTTGGAGATGGGCTTTTATTTATAAACCTCTCAATTAGCTCAGGAGCCATGGCTGCTTTCTCTCACTTGAGGCTTCTGCCTTCTTTTTCCCAAGAAAACTTCAAATTCCCTGCAAAGCCTTAGTGGGTCAGGCCCATTGGCATTGTCAATCTGTCAGTCTGTCCTGATGTGCCTCTTGCCCATGTTGGCATCAAGTTGCACAATGTATCATTTTTATTGGAAAAATAAGCATTTTTGTCTTATTTTTTTATTTTAAAATAAAAATAGAAATGTGGAGAGATTTATTAATAATTGGTTAGCTGAGAAAGGCCACGCTGAAATAATGCCGCTGGTTAAACTGAGAGAGAAAAGCCAGCAGTCAGCAAGCTAAAAGGAAAGGTCAGCAGTGACCTTGCTGCAACATGAGGAGAGGGAGTAGAGATTTTCCTGAATATATCCTGAGAATATGTGAAAAGTATCAAAAGTAGAACCATAGGAATGCAGAAGTAGGCGTAGGTGCTGATATGTAACTGACCAATCCTGAGCTCAACTTTTGCAATATGTATGAAGCTCATTATTAACTGTATTTAACCCGCCGTACTGATCAATAAAATTGGGCCTATGATGATCAAACGGACGTCTGGGTCTCCTTCCGTCGACATAGAAATAATTCATAAAATTAATATATTTTTTAATTTTTATTTTTATTTTAAAAATGAGCATTCAATACCAGTGTTTTCCAAACACATGGGGCTGTGCTGGTTCCGGGAAGCAGGGTGTGCTGTTTTAAGAGAAAAGCATGATTTATAGCTTGAGTGAAAAGCAGCAGGGACCCTCTCCCTGCATCCACACAAATCCTTATTCACATAAAAGATTGCACGTGGCTGTTGCAGGGCCGAAGCAGGATGACAAAGAATAAGGGAGAAATGTTAGAACTTTTATTATTAATGTTTAAAAGTTGGTGTTTGCTGCAAGAAGGTGCTCTGGGTATGTGGACAGAGAGCTCCCCTATGGACAGGGAGAGAGGAACAACTCCCAGCTCCCACTCCCCAGTGCCACGGGCAGATTCTGTCTGTGCTCGGCCCCTTGTGTTTGCTTCAGATCCTTCATCTGCTGGGAAATTAAAATATTTAATGATATTCTTCTGATGTGAATTCTGGAACCCATGAGCTGGTTTTCTTTACAAGGGGATTTTTGTGCATCTTTTGTTCTTTTGGAGTACAAAAATGAGATTGATGCTTCTGTGTCTTCTAGTTTTGAAAGCATAGTCCAAATATAAAATATAGTCCAAAATTTCTTAGCAGAGAAAGTAAAGTTTATTTGAATGTAGCATGCTATATATAAACATAATTGATTTTTAAAGTTAAAAATGTTCTTTTTTTTTATAAATATGCTTATGAGATTTTTTTTTTTCCTTAGAGGCATTCAATAAGTTTAATACTATAAATTTGTTTTAAAAGAGCATATTGCTAAAATCTGAAACCACAGTATTCTATCAGGAAAGTTGGCCTACACATTCAGAGATCTTTGTCTCTGTCCTGAATTTTCTGATACTGACAAAACATCAACATAACAAACACTGAGGTGGATACTGACCAATTATTGTGCTTTACAGCATAGAATATTTTACATACATTCTTTTTTCTAGAATACACTTTCAGCATTTTGAAAGTATAAAAAATGAAATTAAAGCAAAACAGTAGAAATTGGCACACAAAAAAGAAAATATCATGCAAGTGGAATATTATGTGCTGTTCTCAGGTGATCCTTTTCCTGTTTGTTCTTGATTTTCATCATTCCACTAATTCCAGATAGAACATAAACAGGTTTACAGAAATGGTATCTAAAGTTACACAGTGGGTGTGGTTTATTCCTTACCATATTTCTACTGTACATGAGAGAAAGCTGGTAATCTTCAGCTGAGGTCAAAGATTGTCATATCAATATGATATAAAAATTTCATTTTGTAACTTATGTTCAAGGAATGTAATCACGTGATTGTTTTAAAATTTAATGCATGGTTATTATCCCAAGAATAGTCAGGTTAGTTTAACACATACTGACAGATGGTTAGTGGGCAAAGAGAAATCCATGAGTAACCTGACACAGAGCAGCATTAAAATATCACAAATCTATGCACTGAAAATTATTGCAAATTATATTTGCATTATGCTTTGACAAGAGAGATTTCTTTCTGCTGGCACATAATAGGATAAAGGTATCTTAGCCCTACTATTCAGTTTAATACACTGCAAAAAAGGAAATTCTGTCACAGTTCTAGCAGTGCTGGATGGTAAAGAACAAACAAATTATCTGCTTCTCTGATTTGATTGTAAAGTTAATTTAGGAGTTTAATTTCTGAATATAGAAATTAAGTTGCTTCTGCAGAGAATATTCTGTTGACAGTAATACTTAGGAGTAAATATTTCTTTTTGTGCAGTTCCCTGTTGGAGGTGTTTCATAGTCATTTTCATGTACTTAAAATATAAAAGCTTTTTTATAAACTTTAGCATTCCTGACAACATAGAAAGGAAAAAAAGTTTTTGAATTCTTATACACATCTCTCACTGCTGCAATTTATAAATAACAGATACAATTTTGTGACAAACCTGAACCATTCAAACATTTAAACCATTTTACTGGATTTTACATATTAGGCATAACAAAGTCATTCACTTCTGCAAAGTTTTCTGATTTTTGTGATGCAGGAAGACACTTCTGTGCTGCAATGGTGTGATGGCTCAGGGATCAATATTGTCTGTAAGGGAGGGATGCTGAGGTGTGAGCAGTCTGTACTGTCCTGGAAATGTTTCTTCACTTCTGAGACTCCACTCAGTTCAGTTTCATGGTAATTTACAGTCCTCAGGGCAACTTCACAACAACCACACACGCTCCAGCCCTGCCAATGTTGACAGGAACTTCCTAGAAAGGAAAAGGAAAAAGGACAAGAAAAAGGAGGAAACATTTTTAGTAGCATCTATGGATAGGACAAGAAGAAATTACTTTCAGATTAATAGGAAAGCAATTTGTTTATTAAAACTGATGTAATGCTAAAAAAATTAGGTTTAACTAAGGTATGAAAACACAGTTTGGGCTTTTTGGCAAAATTCAGTTACAAATGTTTAGCCTGGGGTTGTCCCCCTGGCGTGTTCAAAGGCCTCCACATCCAGTGTTCCAAAACCAGGGATTGTTGTTGGTCTTCAAAACCAGGGACTTGTTTCTGGTATTCATTTAACATGAAGACATTTTAGATGGCTGCAAAAGGATCCTGGTAGTGCAGGGATTTCCTTTTGCTCTCAGTGGGGAGGGCCATAAATATAAAAGTTTGGAGGTGCCTCCAGGAGAGGGCATGGCTGACAAACACACCAGCTCTGCCAACACTGAATTCAAGCACTTAAAACCCCAAGTGATTTGTGCAAGCTGGTTTGCTTGTCCATGCATTTCCTCCACCCCTCAGTGTGAAAAGTTTTATGTGGTTATTTTGCAGGGAAGGGGGCTGATATTTTATGGGAGCCCACCTCTAGTATCATACAGTATTTCCTACATCCCGACGCGTCGTTTTTCTCCAAAGCGGCGACAGTTTCCCGGTTATTTGGACAGAATTATCCCTCTCTGCAGGAAGATCCCCTGCCCTTTCTGAGGCACCCCCTGGGCCCCCGTTACCTCTGTCCACTCGTTGTTCTGAGCATCGTAGGACTCGACGGTGTCCAGGTAGGAGTGGCCGTCGTAGCCGCCCACGGCGTAGAGCCGGTCCCCCAGGGGACAGATCCCCACCGCGTCCCGCGGCACGCTCAGCGGGGCCACCGTGGTCCAGGCATCCGTTTTGGGGTCATACCTAGGAAACGTGGGGGTCAAATTCAGAAATATGCGTGGTGGAGGCACGTTTCAGGTTTAAATTGCTGATTTTTGCTTGTTTTCTCCTGTGTTGCTTCTCTGAATGAATACAACTGAGATGTCACTCGGTATTGTGTTTGCTGGGAATGTCTCAACAAAGCCAGGAATGATGCATCTGATTCCATGTTCTCAGAAGGCCAATTTATTACTTTATAATACTATATTATATTAAAGAATATTATACTAAAGATAGCATAACTATACTATCTATGGTGTAGTGTTCTTTAATAAAATATAATACTATATTATATTATATAGTACTATATAGTATAATATAGTACTATATAATATACTAAAGAATATATACTATACTATAGTACTATACTAAAGAATACAGAAAAGATACTAAATAATAGAGTATTATACTAACTATATTAAGAATACAGAAAGGAAACTAAATAATACAGAAAGGATACTAAATAATATAGTATTATACAAACTATACTAAATAATACAGAAAGGATAGTAAATAACATAGTATTATACTAACTATAGTAAAGAATACAGAAAAGACATGAATGCTAAAAAAGATAATAATGCGAAAAAGAATTATTGAATGCTAATAAGATAATATTACTGAACACTGTATTCAGTAATATTATCTTATTAATTAGTAGATAATATATCTTATAATTATTAAGATTATATTACTGAATGCTAAAGAGATAATAATGAAAATTCATGACTCCCTCCAGAGTCCCGACACAGCCTGGCCCCGATTGGCCAAAGAGTCAAAACAACTCACAGCAGAATCCAATGAAACATTCACCTGTGGGTAAACAATCTCCAAACACATTCCACGCAGGAAGCAAATCAGATAATTATTGTTTTCCTTATTCTCTGAGGCCTTTTAGCTTCTCAGGAGAAAAATCCTGGGCAAAGGGATTTTTTCAGATATTGTAAATGCCACAGTTCAGTTTTTGATTTAGCCACTAGAGGGGCCTTCAAGCACACAGAAAATGCTCCTGTTTTCACTTTTCGATTACAGACTCTTTGTTTCGGTTACATTAAGCCATCAATAGATTTTAAACACAAATGGGAATTGAGGGGATGATAGCATGGCCACCAGTTGACTCAGCAAAACTAATTTCAATATATTCTTATTTTCTTCCTCCCTAAAGCCTTTGGTTTTCTGTTTATTCTCAGAATTAATGTTTTCATAGAAGTTTACTATAAAAGAAGTTAAATATCTTGTGTAGTAGCTCTAAGTTTCTGACGTGAAATGCATGGCAGCATCTTACATTAATATTGATTTTATTTCTGATTTATTCCAATATAAATTGCAGTGAATTGCAGGTAATTCCTGCTTTACCCCATTTAAGTAAGAACAGAATTTGGCCATTGTTGCTCACAGCAGGGTTTAACACCTGCTCAGTTTTCCTTCCTTTTCCCCAAATGACAAGACTGTGTGATATTTCTTATATTTTTATATCTTTTATCAGTATCAGTCAAATTACTGGAACAACTTAAAAGTGTTTCATTCCTACAGCATATGGCACAAGCACCTAAACCTGAGTCCTGGCATTTGAGAAATAGGAAGGTCACACGTTTAACTTGTCTCAGTACTTCAGTTCCTTTTACCTGGCTCTTGGGTAGGTCAGGCAGAAGGGAGGAATTTGCTGCTGAGGTCTAATTCTTTCGTTATCACAAAAGTATTGGAAGTCAGTTTTTCCTGCTCAAAATATTATTTCAAAAAGGCGGAATATGTTTTACAAACACAACACTCCAACTATGAAGAGAATCTATTCTAGAATCCCTTCTCGAATGCGAAGAGAAAAGGAAAAAAAGCAAAATGTTTTCCTACCTCTCCACGCAGTCGGACAGGCGGGAGCAGTGGTTGGAAGCGGGAGCGTCGTGGCCTCCCACGGCGTACAGGAACCCGTTGTAGGTGGCCACACCAACACCTCCCCTCCTCTTGGACATGGAGGCACACAGGCTCCACTTGTTTGTGTGGGGGTCAAAGCACTCCATGGATTTCAGGCAGGAGCTCCCGTCTCGCCCACCGACCGCGTACAGCCTGCGACAGCAACCCGCAAGCAGGAAAACAATTTCAGTCTCTACTCTCCCACTAACGAGAATTTCATCTGGCTGACTTCATTCAGAACACTTTACAATTGTCATTATTTGGTGCGCTCTGAAACTTCCTTTGCTCAAAGGCAAACATGTTAGATGTTCGCCATCTAACAGAAAGACATTTTAGATGAAGTTAAATTCTTCACTTACAATGGAAATGTTCAAGCAGCCACACATGAAAATGAAGCTTAAAAATTCATGTGAGGTTCTCTAAATGTGAGCCAATAGAAAGAGCTGAATTGAAAGATGCTGCATATGTTTGAAACATATGGTGGCATTCCCGGGGACAGGGTTACAGAGTATGATATATTATTACATTAAAACTTTTTCCTGCGCAGTTAACTTTAATAACTTGAACAGATATCAAAAACATATATAAAATATATAGTAAATATATTTTCCTCTGAGTCTGTATTTAAGAAAATCTGCTGGACAGAAGGGACCACCTTGTGTCATCTTGTTTGTTCAGCCCAAAGGCTCTTAGCAAACAGAGATTTAAACAGCTGATGTTGGGGCAACATGTAAGAATAAATTGTGGTAATCCCCGTTAAAAAACATTGGGGGAACTTGTAGGAATAAATTGTGGTAATCCATATTAAAAAATGTCAGAGGGTTGTGGCTTTTTGTCAATGAATTTTGCAAAGCCTGAACTTGTTTCTGGTCTCAAGCTGACTTGGGTGCTGCTGGACTAGGATGGAAAGTAATAGAAGATGTGTTCAGGTGTTGAGTGTGCTGGTTTTTCTGCTCCCTTTCATACCTTTGTTATTGTTTTCTGCCATGAAATTTCATTTATGTAGTGCAGCTTATTAGAGAACTAGGGAAATGTGCAACTTGCCCAGAGTAAACCAGATCAGCTGAATTTTCCTTTAGAAGTGCCTGTTTTATTCCAGAGACTTAAAAATCTTTCCAATTTCTCTGGTGCATATTTTAACTAGAATATTCTTCTATTCACCATTAGAATAACAAAAAATCCCCAGCTTTCTCTCTCCTAGTGTTTTTTCACTTGATAAAATTGAGTTTGGTTTTGCAGTTTGTTGTCTGATCCATACAAAACTTAAGGCTTTGATTTATTTTCTTTTCACATCATGCCATTGATACAGCCTGCTTGTTTACACAGCTTTCACAGGCCAAGGAAATCTCTGTATACACAAAGTGATTGGTTGGGATCCTTTGTTTTCCACAACATGTCTCCAAACACGGTGGTGTTTCCCATTCTCTGAGGAAAAGACCAAATATAGCATCATTGACTGATGTTTTCAATGGAGCATTTATTGGTCCAAAAGTGCTGCTCCACAGATATGCAAAGGCTTTGCTGGTGGGGTTAAACAGGAAAAAATATGGTGTGGTTTAGGGAAACAGGAAAAGGAGAAGCATTCTCTTGGTTGGAGCGCAGCAGTAGCACTGAGTGATGAACATTTGATCTCCTGCTATGCCAGAAATTACATCAGCAGCCTCACAGACGTGATTTAAGCCCTGCTGGAGACAGTTTGTATCAGCAATGATTGAGAACAGAGTCAGGATCGGGCTGATTTCCTCTCTGACAAAGTGGTTTCCTGCATGTTGCTGCTGTGGAAGGCACCAGGAGGAGTTTCTGGTTGGGTTTCTGCTGAGAACATTTCCTCTGAGCTATAGCAGGGACCTGGAGAGGCACTTCTGCCTCTACAATTTGAATCCTGCTTGCAATATGAATCCAAACCCCCAACTTGCATTTACAAACATCCCTTTGCTGACATCTTTGTTTCTGCTTTTTCTCCTTCTCTTTTTTGGGAATTTACAAAGAGACCAGGGAAGCCAGTGGCAAAGGCTCCAGGTAAAAGCAGTTGTCTGCCTGTAACTGAGTGTTCCCAGCCCCTACAGACTGCTGAGAGCTTCCCACAGGGTTAAATAAGAAATGTTGGCTCAAATGGTATTCTCCATAACCAGAGGCTTTTAACAAAATTTTTGTAAGATCCACAGTTGTCTGTTCCCATGTAAAAGGGCTTGAGTGGCTTTAGCATCTTAGCAGAATGCTTTGGTGCATTAACACTTGATTTTGTGTATTTAACCAAGAGATGGAGAGTGGAGCAAGTCTGGACTGGATAAGATTTAGAAGAGACTGTTTATTCCATACATAATTAATAAACTCATCTCCTTTCCATCAAACACCTCATACACCTTTTTAAAAATTGGCTGTGAATTTCTATGACAAAGGAAAGCCTTTGTTTCCGTACACATTAAGTCTATTTAAACACAATTATTTTTAAGTGTAAACATAAACTCGGAACATTTTTTAAAGTAGCTGATTTTATATCCCTGTATGTTACACTCTAGGTAAAATTATGGCGTGCATGTAATGACATTTTCACATTGCTATAATTTAAAAAGGCCGAAATGTTTTTGAAACCTTACTGCAAGCCTGCGATCAATTTACCACACAGCAGAGGAAAGGCTTTCCTTTGTTATTTCTACGCATTGCATTTTTCTCTTTGTTTCCTCGAGATCATTAATAACCATAAGCCTGAAAATAAAATTCGAGAAGCTGCACTGGCAGGGAAGGGAGCAAATGAAAGCCCAGAGAGAGGTTTTCCTGTTGCATACTTGCTGTTGAGGGCTGCCACCCCCACGGTGCTCCTCGGGGTGGACATGCTGGCCACGTAATTCCACTGCCGCGCCTGCGGGTCCCAGCGCTCCACCGTGTTCAGGTAACTCCAGCCATCGTGGCCTCCAACTGCGTACATTGGTCCTTCAAGCATCGCTACTCCTTCAGAGATAGAATTAGGGACACGGAATAGAATTAGGGAGAAATTATCTCCTGGTTTCGGTGACCAGCGGCGAATTCATTTCGCTAATTCCCCGTATGCAGATAAGCAATTTGGGCTGGTATTAAATGATCTGAAAGCTGCCTTTTCATTTGGAAGAATAAATAGAGATAAACAAGCACTTCACATACAGTGCTCTTCTAAATAACCATTATCTTTTGCCAAAAGATTAGAGGAAAGCTGCTTTAGTTCTGATGTTCTCTTCTTGGACTTTTATCTCTGTCACTTCTGGTGACCTTGCAAAAACAAATTTGAGCCCCTAACTGGGGAACGATGTTGTTCTCCTACAAAAAGGCAAAACTCGAGTCAGGCAATGAAAAATATGCCCAAACCAGCAATGTCCCCTAATTCTGAGCCAGCTGAAGCTCTGTAGTGCTGCCAGCATGAAGCCTGGTGGGTGGGTAGCTGGCTGTCCTTACTAGCCAGAGCACCACAACATTTTAATGCCTCTTGGGTGAGAGCTGGCTCCTATCCTATCCTCCTGGCTCCTGAAGCACAGGAGAGCCAGCTTGGCTGTCACTGCAAAGCTCTGGGTGGACAAAGCCTGGCCCATTGTGCTTCTCCAGAGCAGGGCTTTGGTGCCTTCCCTTTGGGAGCTGCTGCTGCTCTTTGCTCCCTTTGTTAGGCAAGGAAAAATGTTTCAATCTAGCTGCTTAAAAGTTTTCTAAATCTGTCTTTCAGGCCTAAATATACATGGCCTGATTTCTTCAAAAGCACCAACTGCACAGAATCTCCCTGAAGGTAATGGGGACTGTAAGAGTGAGGCAGCTTTGCAAACCAGGCACAGATTGAAGCAAAACTTTGGGCTCTCCAATTTATGGCTGTGACCTACTTGTTGGGGACAATTATGCCCCTGCAGTCAGGAATTATAAATATTTCAATGCAAATTATTTCATCTGTTTGGTCTTCTTCCCCTTTGCCACCTACTAGTGTTTGGTTTCATAAATTTGGTGCTCTAGCTGGTAAGAAGCCTCCATGATCCTTTCTCTGTCAAGCAGTGGAGAAGGTGACATAGGCCACATTGTTTTGCCAAATAATTCTGGATCAATCTTCCTCTATTATCCACAAAAATAGAAATATTCCATGGTATTTGAACTTACTGATGATTTCAAGCAATACCTGTTTCTGTAACTTAAGAGAAGCCAGCTTTTTCACAAGGCCTAGGATATATAAATTCAGAAATCATCATATTCCCTCTGTTACAGTCTACTCATCTCTAAACGTAGCCTTATTTTCTACAGTTCTGGAAATAAATTCTAGATTTCATATTCATATTATTCCTTCAGTGTGAATAATATTAAGGATTATTTTGCAGTAAAAAAAACCATAGATACTAAGTCACTGCCGAGCTCTGTAAAACTTCTTGTAATTACAACATTAGAACTGGTGAAGTTGTACTTATTTCCATACACTCTTTTCTTCAGTGTGGGTGATGCCCTGATCTGAGTTAGAGAGGTGGTTGATACCTCTGGGTTTAATTCATAATTTATAAAAAAAATAATAAATAAAATCAGGTTGTTATTGTATTGTAAACATATCATTTGACCATTAAATCATGTGAAAAGTTAATTATTTTCACTATAGTTTATACAGCAAAAATAATATATATAGTTATATAGTTTATCTTTTGGAATTACCTACCAGCAAAATTAACCCTGGAACACCAGTGCTAGTTAGGTCTATACTAATAAAATCATAAAATTATGGCAATTGGCAAATCTCTCTTTGAAAAACGTCCTCTACGAATATTTCTGGGAGTCTCTGCGCACTGTTAGAAGTTTTCTCAGCAGTGCTGGAGTGGATCGAGGCCCTGTGTGTGTGCTGGGAGTTCGCAGAGGCAGAGCCCCTCTTACCCAGGCCGTGCCTGTGTGTGGACATGGGGGGCATCACGGTCCAGGCCTTGGTGACGGGGTTGAAGCACTCGACGATGTTGGAGGTCTTGAGCCCGTCCCTGCCCCCCACGATGTAGAGCTTGTTGTCAATCACGGCCACCCCAAACTGCAGCCGCCGCCCGTTCATGGTCCCAATCTGGATCCAGCTGTTGGTCCTCAGGTCGTACTTCTCAATTGTGGTGGTGCCTGTGACGAACAGAGACAGCCTTAGGGAGCAGTGCCCAGCCACCAGCAGCCAGCTCAAAACTTGAGTAAATTATAAAATATTGAAATTTTTTGTGTGAGGTTTTGCTGCGAACTTCAGTTCTCGTGTGAACCCAGTGAGAAAGCTGTATTAATTGCATGCGTGGTTGGCAAGTCTAGGAGAATATACTGGTGGCAAGAAATGGAGAATTAAATTGTGGCAGTGTGGCATTCACATTCTCTGGAAAAATTCCCTCCTCCTCCTCCTGGGAGCTGAAAGGCAGGGGGAGAGAAAAGGAAAACAACTCTTATCTCATTTGCTTGTCCTGTGTTGTGCTCATGTGGAATGTGTTTGGAGATTGTTCCATTGGAGTCTGGTGTGAGTTGTTTTGACTCATTGGCCAATTAGGGCCAAGCTGTGTCAGGGCTCTGGAAAGAGTCACAAGTTTTCATTATTATCCCTTTAACATTCAGTAAGTATCCTTTCTTATTCTTTAGTATAGTATAGTATTCTTTAGTATAATATAGTATCATAAAGTAATTAATTGGCATTCTGAGAAAATGGAGTTCTCCTCATCATTCCTGCCTTCGTTGGGGGTGCCCGAGCATTTGCAATATGGCAATTTTTGTAGCACTGCACATTTTGGAGGTGAATTGGATCTGTTGCCTAAATACCATGAGAGTAGAGGGTTTGTGGGTTTGTTTTGGGGTTTTTTGATATTTCTTATGATTACAGTGCCTCACAACAATCTGCTGTTTAACCGTATTAGTGCCTGAAGCATTAGTGATATTAAAACCAGACTCCAGGTATCTGTCTGAGGAACTGGTTAAGCATCTTCAGGAATCCTGTGTGTTTTCCCTTTTAGGATGGAGTCAGGCAGGAGGCAGGGCTGTGTGTGAGTGCACACCTGCTTCCCACAGGTATCTTGCCTGAGGCTCACCTGTGCAGCAGTTCTGCAGCAGCTGCTTGGCTGCTCTAACACACCACACACATTTTCCATTTCTCTCAGGTCACTGGACCTGCACTAACATTTTACTGAAACCCTTCCTTGAGCAGGAGCTCTGCCATTCAGCCTGACACCTCCCCACACCCTGGCTCCCATCACTGCTCAGGAGTGAGCACAATTGCTCCTCCGAGAGCTGCTGAGCACAGCAAGGCCACGGCTCAGTGAGATCCGAGGCAGAATTGCCACTGCGCCCTGGAGCTCAAATTCAGCTCAGTCAAAGGCAACCAGTTGAGGAACACAGAGCTGATTTCTTGTTCCTTGACTGGGATTTGAGACCAGACAAGTGGTGTTTGGGAGATAACAACAGGCAGTTTGTGGCTAAGAAATTACTTTTTACAACAGGAAAACAGCCATGCAGTAAAGCAGAAAAGAAAGGTAGGATTTGGTTTAGAGATCTGTTAGAGATCACCTGATGTACTGCAGAAATTCAGTGAAATAAGAGTTTATCTCATGCTGTCTTTTCTCTTATCTATATGTTTTTCCACATGTATAGGTTGGGAAAGAAACCAGCTCCATCTGCAATAAAAGGCAGAAATTCTGCTTTCTCCCCTTTATTCAGAGCAGCTGGGTTTCTTTGCCTGTTCTTTCCATCTTGTTATTCTGTTTGCTGCTCCTTGCTTTGATTCCTTCTCATTTATTCTATGCTAATACGTGAGTGCCCCAAAGTTCTCCACTTCAAAGGAAATCTCTCACACTAACTAAAACACAGGGAAAATGCAGCCAGGTTTGAGTGTGTTCAGCCATACCCTGTGGGCTGCAATTTTTACAGAGGCTCCAAGATCTGAAAGTCACAAAACCTAACGTGGTTTAGGCGCATTCCCGTTTTTCAAAATTCCAGCCCAAAAGCACCTCTTTGATCTTCTTTTGATCATTGGAATTTGAGATTTGTCCTGGTATCCCACCTGAGATAAGCACAAAGGCAAAGCTGGCGTTGCCTGGTGTCTATCACAGGCAGTGTTATTGCCAGGGGTGGGAGATATTCCCTTCTCAGAGCTGCTCCTCCAGAGCATCCTGGTCTCCTTCTGCTGCTCCTTTATCTCCCAATCCAGCCCAGGCTCCAAATCTGAGTCAGAGCTGTGGAGGGCAGCAGGAGGAGCAGAAATGCTGCTCTTCCTACCCACCAAAAGGCAAAAGTTCAAACAACTGGCTTTGCTCCAAGGTGAGAAGTAAGAGAGGCACCAAGAGGAAGTGCACGTGTTGAGTGAAATAACCCTTTCTTTGCATAACCTTTACTGGGAAAAAATGATTGGAAAATTGTGTTCTTATTTTCTTTAAAGATTACCTGGTTGCCTGATATAATTCATAAATACTCAGTATCGCTAATGAATCTCCTTAATTGCACCAGATTAACTCCAATTTGCTAAATTGTGCTAGGAATGAGTGTTTTCCTGTTGTGCAGGGGATGGATGTGTGTTCTGCACCTGATTTGATTGCACAGAGATAGGGAGGTAGCTCTGCAAGGTCTCTCATGTGGGGAAAAACCAGTCGTCAGCAGCTTTTTGTAAACCATGAAATGGATTATCTTCTTTGTGATTCTATTAAAAGTGAACTCACACAGCTAAAAGTAATTCTGTGCTGTGAGTCGCTAGACTTTAAACTAATTAGAGTTCTCTGGCTCCAAGCTGTGGGTTTGAAGTTGAGGTTCCTGCAGAAAATGATTTAATATTCTGCTTCCTAAATAGAATAGTGCCATGTTTAAAGCTGTAACCTGATTGCAGTTGTGAAAATCAAATAATAGGAACTGGAATATATTTATAATAATTAACTTTCAACTACAAATCTGGGGAAAAAAAAAAAACAAACCCTGTGTTTGAAGTCCTGAAGAAAAGCTGTGTTCATGAAAAATACAAATCTTTGCACCTGGAATGTTCTAATAAGGATTTATCAGCATTAGGTAGGAGTTCTCTCTAGTTCAGTGATGCTTTTTGGTTTTATTTTTCTGCTTCTCTGAAATCCAAGCTTTCTTACTTTGTCAGAATACTGACCACAAGGTTCAATAGTAAACAAATCTTGAAACATTTTAAATATTTACTTTTCCTTCAGATTCAAAATTAAACTATTTTTCACAAAAATTCATGCTAATTTTAATTTTAAAAACCACCATATGACTCAAACTTCTTTAGTCTGCACCTAAATATAACTGTATTGTTTACAAATATGATTCTTACAGGAAGAAAGCACTTTTGAAACGTAGGATTCTGTCCTGTGATTTGCTTTTTCTTCCTTTTTACCCCTAAATTGACACATTCCTATGGGAAATACTTAACCAAATGTCATGTGTTTCCTGAGTGTCTGTAATACGATGAATTAATCCAACCAAATGAACCTGTGGGCTTACCTTTAGTGGCATCCATGCCTCCCACAGCATAGAGGGCACCCACTGTGGATTTCCTGGGCTTGGTGCGAGGGCTCTGCATCATGGAGCGTCTCTCTGGCAGCAGGTGGTACTTCATGGCCTCCATGAGCAGCTTCTGGCACTCCAGGTCGTCTGCAAACATTGGGCTGTTTTCTAGATCAGCCAGGAGCTAGGAAATGGGGGGGAAAAAAGCATCTTGATATACAGCTAAATCATTAAAATTGCATGTACTTGAATAATTGAAGTATTTGTAGCTACAAATATTCATTTTGAGCTCGCCACTCATTTGTGCTTTGCTGGGAACTCTGCTTTAATGCAAGAAAAACTGTATAAAGGTGGAGGGGGAAAGTCTATGAGTGTGATGGCTTTGATTAATCTTTTCCTACCTCTTTCTTTTAACTTTTACTAAAGGTTCAAATCAGAAATTTGTAGTGCTGCACTCTCTATGCAAAACTCCTTATGTGAGTAAATAAATCTACCACAGAGTACTGGATATCTCTGTGATTATAAGATACTAAATATATTTAAAATTAAGTGTTTATGGTACTTTTATATGTTATTCAAGGTAGAATATTTGCAGCATCAGTCATGCAGTCATAAAGTCCTGAACTGACAGTCTCAATATTCTATATGAAATTTTGAGGAAATATAAGGATTCCTCTATGACACAGAGACAGGAGTGTCACCTTTCTGTAAAACAGAATGTCCAGCTCTGGAACTTGATGGATGAATTGTCTCTTCCAGAATTAAGGGACAAGTAATGTCAGTGCTCAGAATTGTCAGCATTCATTTAGGCCCTTTAATATTTGCCTGCTTTTTATGGCAATAAAGAAAGAAGCGTTGTCGCTTATCTGTCCTGCAGCTTGATAAATCTAAGGAAATATCTTTGCATGTTATCTAAATTGCTGTGCTGTTAGAGGGGACCTATTCCAACCCAGCATTGGAACACTTGGCTTTTGGAATAGACTGGCATTTTTTTAGAGGTAATTCTGGGTCTGGTAATTACACTGGCACTGGGAGGGGGGGGGGGGGGGGGGGGGTTTATTTTCATCTGTGTTTAAAAACAATGAAGATATAAAAAAAAAATTAAAAGTGTGTAAAACCACCAACAATCTCCAGTCCCAACCAGAACCTTCCCACCAAGTTGTGCCTGCAGGATGCTCAATCCAGGCATTGCAGCTGGCAGAGCTCCCCGTTAACCCTTGGTGTTCCCACCTGGGGGGGCAGCAGGGGCAGCCTGATGTAGGAGAGGAGCATGCCCAGGTCCTGCTGGCGGCTTTGCAGGTCGTGCCTCACCCACATCATCAGGGCCTGGAAAATTGCCTCCTCGTCCGGCACGTTGATGTCGTCGCTAGACAAGAGCTTGGCAATTTCATTAGCTGGGAGCAAAAGAAATTCCTGGTTTTTTATTACTTCTATGAAGTGCTCCTAAAAATAAAAGAAGATTTCAATGCACTGGTGATTTTCACAGGTAGAAATAGCTTTTTTTTAGATAAGGTAGGCTTTGTGAATGTTTCATTCAGGGAAATGCTGTGGATGTTCTAACGATCATTAAATGTCCTCCTACCATTTAGGGGAGATTTTGGTAGGGATTTTTTGGTAGATTTTTTAAGGGAGAATTTGGTTTCTTTTTGCTGCCCTGCTCTTGCAGAACTGAGGAATTATGCTCATTTTCATACCACCATGCTGCAGATGTCTCTGTCCTGGCTTAGGGACTTGCCACTGGTACTTTTGTTCATCAGTGTGATCTTAGCTCTGTGGCTTGATAGAAATACTATTTGAAGATAAAATGTGCATTTTAGAACTGCCAAGTGGACACTCAGATAAAATGTGTCCCTTCTGTTGCAGATTCAAAGGTTTTGAGCCAAATAAACCAAAACCTTCCAATCCTTTTGCAGCAAGCTGTGCCAGCTGTTGGCTGCGTGTTCTTAGGGCAAGAAAATTCAGCAAAGGAAATTCAGCTCACTTTTCTAGCAGCACTGTTTGGGCAATACAAAGTTGGATAAATCCCAATGAAGGCTCCTCAGCCTTTTAGCTACTGCTGCAATCAAACTCCCCAACTCCAGAAGTTTCTTAAATACCTAGAATCTTTCACAGAATTATTTTTCATTTAAAAAATGTTGTACATTTCAGTTACAACAATATCAGAGTTGATATCAATATATAGGCTACAAATATACATATTATCTCATTCCCTATCAAATTCCAAAGGAAAAAAGAAATTTGGTGAAGAGAGAGAGGGGGTTATGTTACTTGCAAAGAGATGCATGTAGGAATTTATGATTGCATTTGAAATATAATTTCTATGTCTGTACCTAGAATTAATATATCTCCTTTAGGGACCGGATTGAAATAGGACAGTTGAAAAAATTTTAGTAACTGATATTTTATTGTTTGTTTTTAGCAGTTTCTTCACTTTCTGTAACTCTTTTCAAGTGTAGCCAGGATGCAAATTCAGAAGTATCAGTGATTAAAGGAGATGTGAACTTTGGTCCGTTATGCATATCCTGCTTCAATTTGTGACATTCAGAAACAGGGACAGGAAGGCCAGTCCACTTCTAGTTACAAATATAGACCCAGTTGTTTATCAGAACGAGCTCTATCTGCACGAAAAGATACCAGGCAGGAAATTGTTAATTCTCTGCCTCTGTGGCCAAAACATTGCAAGGGAAGGGCCCCATTGTGTCTGGTTTTACTGAATGGATCTGGTGTTTACAGCACTCTGAAAATGGAATGGGCTCTGTATTTACAGGACAACTTTCCAGCCTTTCCCCTGAGTTCCACATATTCACCACCACAAAACAAACCTGAATGTTTTACTTATCCCCCTCCACAATGTTTATGTGTTTATGCATTGTGATCATCTCCTGTTCTCCAAAGGTGTTTTGTAATGGCTCTGCAAGGGTTTGAGACAGATTTTTATTTCAGAGGTGCAGGTTTCCTCTTCTTTTTCCAAGCTGTCAGTAGCAAACATGGTGGGTGGGTTTGTGGTCCAGGTCCTATTTCATGGCAGCATTTTCAGCCTGTTCCATGCCAGAACAGGAGGTGCTTCTAGAGGTGTTAGAAGTTGTTTTCAAGGGAAAAAATACAAAACTCATGCCCAGTGCTGCTGAGTGTCACAGAGTCGTCATGATCCTTCATTTTAGGGTGTTCTTAATTACTCAACTCTCAAATTTTTGACACATAGTTTCAAAAAATAATAAAGGTTTAACTCCTGGGAAAGACTGGAGGATTTAAGTGGTAAAAAAAACTATAAACAAAAATTATTGTCATAATCTCTTTGTTGATTATTGTCTCAACATCTCTTACTGTCATAAAATCATAAATCCAAACCTACAATTTTATTTCAGTTTTGCAGAAATCTGGACCATAATTTTAACCCCATGTTCTCACACTGGTGGGAGGAAATAGGCAACAGCAGAGGGGGATTTCCTGAATTTGGATGAGTACCAAAAGGTTTGGAGCAGCAAGGACAGCACTGTGTTATACAGGCTGAGCAAACCTCTATCTTAAATGCCCCATTTCAAACTCTGACATGTAGAGGGGCGTAATTGCTGCTAAACAGAGCATTCCTTGCTGTGACTGGGAGGAGCACAAGCAGTGCCCTCATCTGCTCATGCCTCTCTCACCTCCTTCAGCAGGTGGACAGGCACAACCCCTGCTGGAGAGTTCTCAGCATTTTGAAGCCTCTAAACTGGTTCTGACATCCTCCCCTAATATTGCAAGCAGAAAGCTGCCATGGGTCTCCCAACAAGTCATTCTTTTTATATCTGTTTAGCTCTAGCAGTTGCCATTCTTTTTGTGTGTTTGGAGCTGTGATAGCACATCTTGTTGCCCTGAATATTTATCCCTAAATTTAGTTTCATAGCAAGTTATCTCACTTCTCTGTTTCCCATGCTCTGAATATTCATTTCTTGCTTTGAGCCAGAGGAGGATTATGCTCCAGTCAGGGACGTGCTTCTTTTTTAGCATTCCAAATCTTCCCAACACATTCTTTATTTTGACTCTATTTATGAGTGTCTCACCTTAAAAGCAGCTTTAGAATCTTCTTTGTGTGGAATCAAAGGCCTGAGCATGGCCAATTGCTGTTTGTCCCTAGACACGAGCCGTGTTAAGGCCCTATTACATTTTTTGCCAGGAGCAGGTACCACTCGTACTGCAAATTCAAATTCACTGAGGCTGCCTTTTCTACAGGGCCGAACTCTGAGGTGGGGAACAACAGAAACGAGTTTTTCTGTATGTAACTGTGACTGCAAAGCTGCCAGCTGTTCACCTTACCATGGTGTAGGTGTGGGCCACCTTGAGGAGCTCAGAGCAGCCCTGGGCATCCCCAAAGGAGCGGATCCCCAGGCAGTTGGAGGGGTGCAGCTGCTTCATGAGGAAATTGCAGCACACCTCGATGACCTGGGAGAGCTGCAGGAGGCACGCAGCAGCCAGCAAGCTCTCTATGGTGTCTTCTTTTAACTCGAGGATACCTGGGCAGTTTTCATTTAGGACAAACAAACAAACAAAAAAAAAAAGTTTTAAGTAATTTCCCTTGTATTTTCATTATTTAAAACCTTGTCGCTCTTTGGCTTTTCTCTGAGATGGCCTTTTTTTCCTTTCTTGCTGAAGGATTCTTTAAGCAGGTATTTTAACTTACAGAATTTGGTGGATTTTGAATACAATGATTTGGACATTTTTATTGGAACTTTAACAGCTTTAGATCTGATCTGGGTTGGTAAAAAAAAAAAGGAAAGAAAATTGTGACTGGGGAAAAAACTTTCCCCAAAACAGGGCTCTGAGTAACCTGGTATTGTGGAAGGTGTTGGGTTTGGAGATGAGTATTTTTTAAATTCTATTCCAACCCAGAGTATGAAAATTCATTTATTAATGAACAAAAATATGTATAAATTTCTATAAATGGAACTTTGGTATGAAAATTAATATATTAATGAAGAAAAGTATAAATAAATTTCTGGGAGCAGCTCTGGGGCAGGGTTACCTGTGTAGGCGTAGCGCACCAGAGCCCTCAGCGCCTCAGGATCCACTCCCTCCATCTTGATCTCCTCCTGCTTTGCTTCCCTCACGTCGTTGGTGAACATGGCAGCAAAGTAATCAGAGACTGCACTGAGAACCAGCCTGCAGGGGAGGCAGGGTTAGCAGAGATGCCTCAAGGTTTTATATTTTATATTTTTCACATTCTGTGCTGCTTTAGTGTGTATTTCTGGGCTTTACATTATGGGATGCTGAGCTCCATGCACAGAGCAGGGAGACAAAACAATTCCTGCTCCAGCTGGGACCAAGGACAAATGACCCAAACCTCAGCCCCAGAGCACAAACCCTGTGGGCTGGAGAGAGAAAAACAAGCAGGGTGGGGCTTCATAAACTAAAACTATAACTGGACAATTAACTCCAATTTCCAAAGGGACCAGAACTTATAAAAGTGTCAGACCCCATGCCTGGTCGTGCATTTTGGGACCATTTTGGTTCATCTTGGGTGCAGCCCTGGCTGGACTCCTGTCCTGCCCAAGGTGGATCCATTGAGGCCTTTTAATAAACCCCTACTTTATTCTTTAGCTCCATCTAGTCTCTGTTCTAGGGCAGCCTTCACAAGGCATCAACAGGACAGCAAATTAGCTCATCATCTCAGTACCAGGCAGAAAATCCAGCTTTATTATGTCATGAACTGTGTGTACAACGGAAACGATTAGCATAGGAGTCAAATCTTGCAGCAGTGAGGAGTGAAGTTAAAAGAGTAATTAGTAATCTAATTTTCTCCCAGAGTGCTTATCTGGGCAGATTTTCTTCGCTGATCTTGCTGTGGTTTGACAGCAGCAAGAAGAGAGGGTGGACAGTGCCGGCAGTTTGCATTTGAATTTTATTGTGTTCAAAATAATAGATATGAATGGTGATTAGCTGGAATACTAATCAGAGTAACTCTCCATTCACAACCAACGATTCATAAATTGAGGCAGAATTTTGGGAATTAGGGGCAGGAAGGGCTGTACCTGTGTGCTGGGATCCTTTGGTCCCCGGCGATGAGGAGCACGTCACAGAGCTGCTGCTGCTGCAGGTAACTCTCCATCTTGCGGAACGTTTGCTCTGCGTGGTTCGAGGACTGGAAAAACTCATCAGAGCCATTGGTGCCCATCCCCAGAGAGCTGCTGGTGGTGGACAGCCTGCCAGGGATGAGCACAGCGTTAGAAATCCATTATAAACCCTGATGATGTTGAATTTATTCAAAGGGCAGCACAGAAATTTTTAGCAGTCCCACAGTCCTGGTCTTACCGTGACTTCTTCTCTTTGCTATCTGGAAGTTTTTATTCATAAACCTGCACATAAACTTTACTGCACTTTATTAAACTGTAAACAGCTGTACTTTATTTCAGTGTGTAGTACTTTATTTCCCCCTAGTAGTAGGCTGTGTAGTATTTGTCTGCTTCCATCAGTTTTGAGTGGATTGCACAGCACTGACGGGATAAATGCAGCCTCCTGAGCACTCACAAACAGAATCTTTAAAAAAAAATCCTGTTTTCCTGTGATCCTGACAGCTAAAATACCTCTTGGCGTGAAATATTGGATATTACATCTTTAGGTGTCATTTCTGATCTCTTCTTACTTTGTCCATTAAATTTCTTGAGTCAATAGTAATGAATCGGAGGAGAATTTAATGAGCATCATATAATTCTAAAGAAATTTCCAAATTAAAATCTCATGGAACCTGTACATGGCCTTTAGAATCTGAATGCAAATAGTGGAGACAAATTAATTTCTCTGCCTTTCACAGAAGTGTACAATATAAACATATTCCTCCCAGTCCAGAATTCTGTTAGCTTCCCCAATTATAGGCAATCCATATTGTTTTTTCAAAACATCATTTCTTACAGCCTGTAAATATGGATTTTGATGTAGATTGAAATACCTTCCTGACACTTCCTTAGAAAAATCTTTATTTTTCTATTCATCTTTTTTTAGTAAATAATTATGCATTTGCTGATATAAATTTATATCTCATAGCTTGAAAGTGCTGCAATATTTAACACTACTTTAGCTAATTATTTAGAAAAACATTTTCTCAGTTTAATATCATGTTTTTTTAGAATGTATAGCACCTGTTTTTTTAAATTTCCAAGCTCAACTGGGAAATAATGACAGCTGTTGACTAAATTTCCTGGTTGTCTTTGATATTGTTAATGCAAATTCATAAATGATTAGGAGAGATAAGGTCTCTTCACAAAATTAGCATATCAAATTTAGCAGAATATTGGATTACATCCACAATTTAACATCTAGTTCAGAAAACAGAGAAATAAAAAAAGGGTAAGTTGGGTTGAATTGATAGTGTCAGAAAATAGAGATGTTAGATCATTCATTTCCAAAGATCATACCTCATTATATAGCTCCTAGAAGCCAAGGGAAATAATTAAAAACCAAACTATAATGTAATATTGAATTGAGACATAGCAGTTTTCCATCCCCTTTGCAAAACGTTTCTGTCTTTATTACAACTTCAAATCCATTTTAGCTTGGCTTAGTTTAGTTTTAAAGAAAAATGGGAAAAGCAAGTTCACCTCTAATATGTTTCCTTTGTCATTTTTGACTTACAAAAACGAATTTGTCTCAGTGTGTTTAATGACTCCACTTTCTTATTTGTTTTCTCCCAATGCTTCCTAGGCAATGACAAAGCTGCAAAATTGGATTATATGCTCATTAGTTTTGTATCAGCTGCTGGGTGCCAAATTCATACTCTGGAATGTTTTGTTATTTACCTCTTAAGCATCCTTTAACGTTTTTCAGAAAATTATTTTTTGAAAAAATTATTTTTTTCAGATTCAATAGATGCACTCTAAGTGTTGTGTCTCAGTACATTGCACTTAGCCTTGATGTTTGCAGAAAAAAATTCAAATAATACTCAGTCATCCCAATTGTAAATAGATAATACTGCTGGGGAAAATAAATAATTCCCCATGGCATGTATTTATTTGTGGTTAGAGAATCATTTCCAAGATAGTGAAAGTCTAATTATTTCATTTAGTCATGGGTATTTTTTTTCAGAAGTTTATTGGAGTCACATTTAACTACACCATAAATACCACTAATATAATTAATTATTTCAAAGGCAAAGGTCTTCAGAGACTGAAAAATACGGGAAGCAAAAGCAATTTCTCCATTAAAATTAATAATATCATTTCTGGTTTCTCTTCAGCAGCTCATTTGAAATGGTAGATATATAATGGAGGGGAAAAATTAAATTCAAAGATAAATGTTTATATATTTTCCTTAGTGTATGACTGTCAGACTCAAATATTGAACTTCAGAGTGTAGAACTGGGTAATGATGAATTAAATTCAGAGATCAAAATATCCTCAAGGAAGGAGTCAGGAAAAGCCCCCTGGAGTCTGGCAGAGGATGCTGAAGGTGTAGCACAGATAAAGATTTATTCCTATAAAATGTGCACAAATTTGGGCAAACAAAAGCTGAGTATTCAGGAATAAAAGTTTCCAAAAGGGAGGAAAAATATCAATGATTTGGTCTGAAGAATCAGGAATCCAAATCGTTTCACGCTATCTTTGTGCTGGTGTTCACTGGGATGAGGAGCTGTAATTAGCATTCTTAATAAAGCCTTAAAACGTGGATTAGCCTGGAGAGATAAATCTATATTTAAATTATTCTGAACTCACTGAGTTGTATGAATTTCATTTCAGGTAGAAACCCAAGTGAAATCACTCCAGAGTTTTCCTGTAAGGATTTGTGAAGGACACTCAAAATATGGTCCATTTTAAAAGAAACATGGGATTTTGAAACAGAAAATATACACTGAAAAGTTGAAGAAATAATCAAAAAGCATTAAGTGTCTGGATGACAAGAAGGACATAAATACCAGCCAGCGTGGCTGGTCACAATGAATCACGTCAGGAAATTGTATTTCATTCTTTTTTTTCCAAGGTACCAAAGCTTACTGGGAGAAAAACATGAATTGTCAGAAGTCATCTCGCCTTCTGGATGACTTCTGACACTATTTCACACGACATCTTCAGAACTGAGCTGGGATGGCAGGTTCTGAGTGAAATAAATACAAGAGGTAGGAATAACTGGTTTAGCCACGCTTGAAATCTGCCAGGGATTCAGTTCCAAAGGCAGAAAAGTGCTGAGAGAATTCCAGGCAATTCCTGCTCCTGATGCTGTTCCATGATGTTATTACAGAAAATCATGTGGTAGAAAGGAGGTTTAATTGTTATTAATATTTAATTATTTTTATGGGTAATTATAGCATATTGTACGGGTTTTTTCCTTGCTATTATCATAGCAAGAAAAAACTTTTTTGGGAACAGAATTTAAATTCAGAGAGGGAACAGGATTTAAATACAGAGAGGCATCTTTGCCCTTTTCTCATTAAACTTCGGGAATTTTTTATTTTTCAAAGAGCTGCTTACACCTCTGTTCAAATAATTACCTGAGTGAAACACAGGGGAGAAAATGACAGGTAACAGCAAGATTCTTCTGGATCCTAAGAAAGCTGGGACTCAAAAAGGTGTGTGGAGGCACAATTTCATCTTTTCTGTAATCAGAATTGATGGCATGAGTTTTGTGATACATTCCAGGCCGACAATTCTTTAAATTTCTGAATTATGTTAAATTAATTTTCTGTCATAATGGAGAACTCTTCACAGTAATCAGCCGAGCACTCTTCATTAATCAGTATATAAAGGATAAATCCAGATTTCCTCATTATTTAATTAGAATGCAATAACACATAAATGCCATTTATTTGCCATATCATTTTTAAAATTCAGTGTTTTATTAAACCTCATTCAGTGTGTCTGTGGCCAAAACCAAGAAGCAAACCTGATGATAAGGAAGCTTAGAAGCACAATATTGCATGAAAACAAGGTGATTTATTGGAGTATTTTAATTTTCTTGGTGTAGATGAGGCTATTATTTACATTTTTGAGGTTATTATTTACATTTTTGAGGTTATTATTTACATTTTTATGGTCACCACTTCCTGGGTGTTTGTTGAATGTGCCTGTTTAAGATGCTGTGATATTGGAGAAATTCAGTTTAACCGAGTTCAGCTGTTGGTGTCATTTATAGGTTTGGGTTTGGGGTGTCCTCCCCGTGCTCTGTAAACCCCACCAGTCACAGACTCTGGATTTCAGGGGCTCCAGCTCTGTGGGATGTGCTGGAGCTGTGCCCAGGCAAAACTGCAACCCTGCCAGTTCTGTTGGTTTGTGCAGCAATATTTCCAGTGCAGATCATCATTTTTCTTTTCTCTCTTTTTATTTATTGCTTATTTAAAAGTGCAGCTCAGCCCCTTCCCCCAGCCACCCCACTCTGCTCAGCCCTGGGAGCTCTGCCCCTCTGGCTGCTGACAAAAACTCCTTTCCTACAAAAATCCCGGCATCTGTCACAGCTAAACCCCAGCAGCTGGCTGAGAAATTCAAATATTTCAGTTAGGAAATAAGAGAGAAAAATTTTGAAGCCGTTTCTGAACACAGATAAAATAATGATAAAGTTGTATTAATGTATTAATCGATGCTGATAAAATTTTAGCATATCAGTAACTGTCCCAGCCCCTGCCTTGAAATTTCTGCTAGAAACATCTTCATTTTTTATTCTTTATTGTGTGTTTTAGGGTATGGGTGAAAAGATTTCTCCTAAGAGAGTATGGGAAGCTGTTGATGACTGCTGAGGTCATAACATTAACGTGAGGTTGTAATAATGATAGAAAATGACGTAGCAAACGAAGAAATAAGTAATTAAAATTTATAATTTTTTTCAGTTAACGGAGAAACTCCTGACTTCCCAACTAAACTGAAAGCTCTGACAATTCCTTTTCAGCTTGGAGCCCTTGAAACTGCCTGTTTTTAGCAATTTTTATTGCCAAGGCTAGCACAAACTGTCCACTTGTCTCAGTCAGTGTTAGTTAAAATAACTTTTCCCATTTGGGATTAGAAGTGTAAGTGTGCATTTCATGAACTGCAAACCACTTTTAGCTCGTTTGAGTTTTGTTCTTCCCCCAGACATGATGATATACAGACAGATATCAGCATGATTCACAGCAGGATGAATTTGGGTTAGGATATTTTGAATTCCCCCAGAAATAGAAATCAGGGATTTATTGGGGTAATTCCAGTGGGAAATGGGAGCTGCACCCAAACTGCAGAGCCCTGAGCCCTCTGTGCCTTCTCTCAGCTGTAGCCACTCTGATTTTGAGGTACAAAGATGAGTCAATCCAAACATCTCCTCAGTAAGGTGCTTCCCTTTGGAAATTGTATATTTATTATTTTTAACAGAGGTATTACAAAATTATTTTCCAGTCTCTGCAGATTAGTGTGTGAACTCTCTTGATTGTTGATCTACTTTTTCTACTGTTGAAAGATCTCATGTCTACAGAAGGGTTTTATGCTCATTGCTTTATGCAGATAATTGAGAAATTGAATAATCCTCTGTACAAAGAAAGGAGTTTCTAATGGTTCTCATCCTGGTACAGAACTAATCTGAACACGAAACTTTGCTATAAACATTCTTGAAATACTTAAAACCCCTTATTTCTGTGCCATAGAAATTGGAGCTGTAGCAATATCCAATCAGCCTGGAGAGAGCACTGCCTGCACAGCCTGTTTTATTTAATAGAAATGTTTCTATGTTCAGGGGTGAAGTGAAATCATTTCAATTAATGCCAGTTTAAATCACCATTCAAGAACATTATCCTCCAGGAGAATTAACACTGCATTCATTTAGATTATATAGTAAAGAGCAACTGAGTGAAACCTTTCAGGTAAAAGGATAGGAGTATTTTATATATTATCATCTTAAAATTGTCCTTTGTTCTGCTAATGCCAGGTGGTCACTGCAATGCATGAATTCCAAACTCACATTTGTAGTACATGATTGTGTTGGAGGGAAATTAAAAGTAAAGGAGAAACTCATTGAGGTTGAATATTTCCTGCTCAACTTCCTGGGAACAAGTGATAATCTTTCTAAAGAACAAAAAATTATATGACCAGAAGGCATGATACAGCATGATTTTGAGATGTCAGAATGTACAAAATGAAAAATAATGGTTAATGCTGGATCTGAGCCCGTGGCATTTTTCTTTAGAGGACGTGGAAAACAAAATACAGGCCAATGGCAAGAGGAGCTGGTTTTCACTCCAAGCCAAGCTATTGCCAGATGAAGCTAATTAACTCTATGTTTTTTCCTTCATTAAGCACTTTTCAGAAAGAATCCTGATGGGAAGGGGAAGAAGACCCTGCTTTATGCCGTCCCTTTTGACTGTTATTGGGAAAAGTGGAGCAGAGAGGAGCAAAGGGAGATCCAAGTACAAGAAAAAAAGAAATATGAAGTGGTTGTGCCTGCAGTGAGCAGAGCTTTGAAAGGCAGAGAGCAACAGTCCCAGTAGCAATTTTCCCTGCCCCTGCCAATCTGAGCCTCGCAGCTCATCAAGGATGGACCCTGCTGGGAGATTTCTGCAGATCTCTTGGTTTATTAAACCTCAAACCACTAACGCCTTCATACGTGCTTCTCACCTCTTTTTTTGTTTTTCATCAAAGGAAAAGTCAGAGTATTCTTGGGCTTCTCATGACCATCTCATTTTTTACATTTTTCCTTTCCTGCATTTAGCTGGATGCTCACTAACAAATAACAAGACTTACCACGCTTTCTCCTTCAAGTGAAACACGATCCCCTAGATGAAGGCACAACTTCAAATTTCATTTTGCTGTATGAGACACCCCCAGTCACGTAAAAATCTCCAGGCTTGTTCCAAAATATCTCCTGACCTGATTCAGCTGATCTGCTGGATACCTCATTCAAAGCTAGACACTACTGCAGTGGGGAGAAAAAATGTGATTTTTGACCTATTTAACCCTGTCATAATTACAGATTTATTAGAAATGAGGGAAAGAGGATGTGTTAAAGGTCTGGGCAGCCTCACAGGTAGAAATCAGAGATGAGAGGTAGACTGAAGTTTTCTATTCTGTTTGAAGGTTTTTTAAGCCACATAAATTTATCTGTGATCAATTCTCTCCTTCTCTTAATTGTGCAATTACACCCTGAGAGAGTTTCCCTGTGTTAAAGCCAAATATTTCTGTGTGTCCCTGGGTACAGATATGCTGATATCAAAGTACTCTCCAAAGCCAGTTGTTATCTTCGGAGCTTCTGTGTCAGAAAATATAACTCAAACCTGGGTCTGGAAAGGAATTCAAATAACTTAGCATACTGTATTCATTTCTGGCTCAGTTGAGGGCTTTTTCTTTCAAGTCAGTACAAGCAAACCAGCATATTGTGAATGTCCTTCCATATTTACTGGAAGGAATTTTGAATGTTATAAATTATGTAGACTGTCATGCTTTAGCTCCTGTTCTTATCTTTGGTCACTGACTTGCACTTTTTAACACCTGAAAAAAATTAATTTTATATAAATAATTATAATATATAATATTATATATGTCTTATATCTTATATCTTATATAATATTATTTATATAAAATATAATAATTATATATATATATATATAATTATTGTGTACATCATGGTATGTCAGAAATAATATCCACTGAACATCTCCTGTGCTAGCTCAGAAAAGAAGGGGGTTGAGACAGCCCCTTACAGGAATTCCTTAGTGAGGAAACCTCTACTCATGAGCCCACAGCACCTTTGTTAGACAGAGACAGAATTGTCTTTACAACCTTTACAAACAGAACATTAGGGCTGCTTTAATTTGACACTATCAAGTGTATTTACCAGTATTTCTGACAACCTGGCTTAATAAAAGCTGTGCTCTCAATGCCATTAGTGACTTGGCATTTATCTGGACAGATAATAATGATAACTTGCTCCAACAAGCCAAGGTTTGTGTCAGCCTCACTCGCTGTAATTGAATCTGAATAAAAACACGAAATTTAAATAAATGTAGCACATTAAACCAAAAGAAAAACAAAGAAAAGCTAAAAGTGTGTAATTGATATGAACTGTGAAAAATATTGCTTATATTGTTATTATTATTACAGGCTTTTTCCCCAGAGTGCCAGTAGTAATCACTAGGCTGGAGAGAGGCAAATTTCCATTGTAATGTGGTTATACAAATAATAACAAGGGGATTTTATTGCATTTATGCATAAAATATTGTCCTTCCAGTCCTGAACTTATTACTTTTTAAATTGTGTTAAAGTCAGGTTTGGATTCCCTTTAAGTGAAAAAGTGTAAGGAAACTTTAAACAGCTGAGGAGAAATTGGGCTCTGTTTGAGAGAGGAAGGGAGAGGCACATGTGGGGGCATCCCATGGGAGCTTCCTCCCAAGCAGCTTCATTGGCATTTTCTACCACCAAGCCACTCTGCATCTCTTTTTTAGCAGAAATTTGGGGATCCTTTAAGTGAATAAAACAAATGCAGGCAAAAGAATTAATCCTGACTTACAGCCTTGTCCTTTCTGTTCTGATCTCAGCTGTTGTGGTTGAGCAGCCTGGCTCCTGCAGGATCACCAGGCTGGAACTTCCTTAGGAAGTTGTTTTGCTCTGCTCCTAAATCCCCTGTGGCAGCACCAGGGGCTGCGCTGGCTGCACTGCTGGGGAATTACTGGGTCAGAAAGGTCAAAAATCCATCCCAAGCCACTGCACCAGCACACAGACATGGGTGGGGGTAAGGAGGGAATTTCTGCCTTTAGGTGTAGTTTGCCATAAACTGAATGATGAGCTGGAGAGAATCCTTTGTGAGTGACTTTTGTGAGGCAGAAATGGGAGTCTTGATCCAGAACCAGCATTTTCATCTTTAAAATGATCACTATATATCCATTATAAACATGATAGAGCACCCCAGTTTTTGTTCAGGGTATATATTTATTGTCTGATCAAAATATTATTTTATATATGCATATATATATATTTTTTTTTTTATAGTATATCTATATATATGTATATAATATAAATATATATAAAATATATTTATCTCCCTGCTCAAAAGGTGGTCAGAAATGGTGGCATCAGAGCCAGTGTCTCCTTTGCCTTTTCCCTGAGTGCATGGCAAAGGCAGAGCTCCAGCTCCACAAAGATGAATATCTGAAACATGAACCCCAATGGATCCAAACTGAAGGCAATGTTTGAGCAAATATTCTCAGTCTGGAATCAGAGATTTTGATCTGGTGGTCGTGGCAGAGAGGGGAAGAAGGAGCTGCCCCCAAAGATGTGGAACATGACTAAGGTAAAATTGCTGAGGTATTTTTGCCTCTGTGTGTGTGTGTGCATCTCTATTTCCTCCCATTCTGCAAGGTTCTGAAATGGTCTGACATGGAGACAGAGCTTTCCTGAGCATCTGTGCTAAATGAACACTGCAAAAGAGGTTTCCCTAGCAACTCAAACCATATGTAATAGCTTAAAATAGCTTTTCTCCAACTCCTAGGATTTCTTAGTGGTTTGCTCACAGTTTCCATTTAAATCAAGGTATATTTGCCATATTCAAAAAGGTTCTTCATTTTCCCAAATTCTATTAAAATCAACAGGGTTTGGAAATGCTCATTTCTTGTCAGAATGTCTCCTTTCCTCTTAACTTGGAACTTATCAGGTAAACTGAAGCATGGCAGAGGATGGCAGTGGCTGTCCACTTTCTCAGATGTCTTGCCTTTGTTTGCTGTTCAAAACATTTTATTGGAAATATATTGGCCTCTAATATTATTATAATGAGAAGTCCCAGCAGGCTTTGATTTCTGTGATGTCAGTATAATGAAAAGATATTCTGTGCAACTCTAAATATAATGGATTTCTCATAGTGTACATGAATTCCACTTTGCTTTGCTAAGCTGTGTGCAGCAAATCTGGATGTTTGAAAATCCTGCTCAGTTCCTGTTGTATCCCCAGTAAAATGCTTTTTTACATGAGGGAACTGTGATACCAAGAGCCTGGGTGGTGGCTCTGAGGTAATAAAAGCAGGCAAAAAATCTGAGACATAACCCATATTGTGATTTTCAGATCCTGGTCATGAAGCTAAAAATTTAGGCTGAGAGCACTTGAATTTGATTAAATCAAATGTTAATATCCAGGTAAGAAATCTAGATTAACGTCCCAAGGTTTTTGAAATACATACAACACAACTGAAGGAAGGGCCAGGAATCAGCCATTGCTTTCCTTTCCTCTAAAAATGTTTCTTTGGCCTAAATGGATTTTAGTGGAGAATGTGATGAACTTCTTATCCTGTAAAGCGGCATGAGAATACAGTGCCTATGTCCTGACAAAACACTTTGCAACTGCATTCATTTAGATGCTCTAGCACATACTTAAATATTCCTTTAAATACTTTTAGTTCTCCTCTTGCTCCCTGGGAGCAGCAGACAGGTTTTAGTGAAATATCCTGACTTGTCCCATAGGATGGAAACAATTACTACAATGAAATAAAAATGCTTCAAGCTAAGAATTCTTGGATGGGCAGAATTTTTGTGAAGAGCCAGGCCCTCTGGTCTTGTTCTAACTGGTTTAATTTGTTTTGAATTGAGGTTTTACTGTTGAGCATTTGCTTGGAAAAGGAGGGAAGGGGTTGGTCTGGGAGCAGATTTGCTGCCACAGCAGGGCGGGAATTTCAGCTTGTGTTGATGGAGTCACTGAGGGGGAATCTGATGTCATAGAGGTTAAATTTGATTATAACTTTATTTTAGAGATTATTTTCCTTATGTTTATATCCTCTACTTCAGCTCTATCTGTGAATACCAACAGTTCTTCAGCTTCATTTTTAAATTCTTTTACCCTGCACACCAACAGGTGCACAACAAGTGAGCCACAGTCTTATTTAATTGCCTGGTATAATCATTCTCTAAATACATTAGGGAATTATTTTGCTCTAGCAGAATGAAAGGAGCTAAACCAAACTGGTCTAGTTTAGTTGGGCAAATTTAGCTGCTTGATTACAGGAAATAAATCCCTTTAGTTGTTAAATGTGTAGGATTTTAGTATTTTCCTCAGTGCAATATTCCAAAGCAAACAATTCAGCCAAAAACCAAGAGTGAAAATAAAGAGTTTCTTTCTGTTAGGATCCTGTCTGGCTCTAACTCTGAAACTTTCTCCCCCTTTTCCCAGAATGTTTCACCAACCATTTCATTTCTTGTTGATCTTTCAGTTGCAAAATCTCAGAGGGTCTGTAAAAACTGCTCTGCATTGGGCACATGTGTTTAATCATCTCCTTAACTTTTTCTGGAGACATTAAGAAGTGATTTTAAGAACAGTAATAACTCTTTAAAAAGTCATTTAACAGCTGTCTTTGCTGAGAGCAAGCTCTGTGGAGTGAAAATGAGGAGATAATTGAATCATAAAAAAATTGTTTTGAAATTACTGGAATTGTCCTAGATTGTTAAATTACTATTAAATGGCATTTTTTTCCCTTGCCAGTAATAATTCATCTTTGAAAGCTGGGCTTGTTAAATGTAGGCCTGTAAAATGGTGTGTGTTTTCTAATAAGTCAGATTATTTCTCATTATAGACTTCTTGGTGGGTAGACAGGGTTAGACTTGATGACATCCAGAGCTCTTTTTCTGCTTAAATTCTCCTATGAGTCTGTTTATCTAGCTATGAAAAAAAACAATAATTTTGAATAAATATCCAGTCCTTCCACAGGATGAATATAAAATTAAATTCAAATACAATTCTTCTCATTCCTTTCATCTTTAATAGCTGTTTCAACCCACTTCAATACCCCATTTTTTTGCTTTCAAGTTCTTCAGAAGATGTCATAATAAAAGGTGAGAGCAGGAATACATCCCAGGGATGCCTTTGAGACATTGTGATTCTAATTTCTGTACCAAGAGCTCTTGTACGAGGTCACAGCATTGGTTTAGTCAGAATTAATGCATTGGTCACTGTTCAGTGCATTTGCTCTTGGCCTCAAAAGGCCTGGTCCTCTTTGTGAATTATCAACTGCTGGGAAAAAATAAAAAGGTGATTTTCCTCTTAGATTTTAATCCTGCATCAGATACCGCTGCCTGTAACTTTATCCATTTTCCACACTTAGCAAACATTAGATATCAAATTTTCTTGTTTACCCCCACATACCCTATTTCAACCAGTTGTGTGTGAATTTCCATAAAATGTGACTTCTGACCCCTCTCAAATCAGCCACAAACATCTTAAACAATCCAGTTTCAACTTATATTTTGACCTTTAGCTAAAGATCATTGTTAGAAGAAAATTAGTTTTTGCTTGTCCTTGAGGTAACAAGGGAGCATTTTGTTTGTCCATTGCAGGCTTGCAGAAAAATCATCTTTTTAAAACATATTGCTGGAATTGATATTAAAGTGTTATAAATGCTATGGAAACTGAAAAATTCTCCACAAGACACAAACATAATTTCTTTTCCTTGTTGCTACTTCTTGCCAAGTTACACAGTGTAAAATTCATATAATTATTCTTTCTAAGCACTTAGAAACATAATTCAACAAGAATTTGCCAAGAATAACATGTCAAAGTAAACTGAAGTGCCTCATTAACAGCTTTTACTAGAAATTATGGAGAACAGAAAAGAAATAGTTGTCATGTATACCTTGAACATAAGAGTATTTTTTTTTCAGTGTGTTGTATCAGACAGTGCAAAGTTCAGCCTCCAGGACTGTCTGGAGTTACCCATTTTGGAACAAGGGTGAAACTGGTTTGAAATCTTGCTATTAAATTATCAATGGCAAATGGCATTACATTACCACTGACAAATAGGAAGGGAAATCGAACTGGGTTCCCAAGGAACTTAGCACTGAAGCTCCTCTATATCTTCTCATAAATTTATTGAAAAAATGAAGAGAAATCTTTGATATTATATATTACAATTGGAGATCAAGCCAAGAAGAGCTGCATGCATGGTGGGGAATTGGATCAGAACTCAATATTAAATCACTAAATCAGGGTTATAAAATCAGAACTGAATACCAGCTAAGCCAGTTGGAGACATTATCTGATAAACACAAGATGGAATTTATTTGTGCAAAGTGCTGCTTTTGGGAACAAATAATTGCAAAAATGTACAGATGGTTTGGGAACAGGTCCCTGGTACAGAGGCAGGAGCTCCGCATGAATCACAAGGCAGGCACGAGCAGCAGCACCACATTGTTGATAAGAGAAAAACAACTTCTGAGGGCGTTCCAACAGATTTGAGTCAGGATGACACAGAAGGAATCCAGCTCTCCCCTAGGACTGCCAGATCCAACAGGAGCACATTCAGCTCTGCCCACTGAGTGCAGACAGAGCTGCTGGACACAGGCAGTGGAATATTAGAGCTGTAGGGGAGGGGTTCTGGGACCAGACTGCACAAACTGCAGCTCTTTAGACCTGCAGCAATTGTCAAACATAGGCAAAGGGTGTCAAGAAGGAAAGTGTGGCAATAAGAAGAATAAGGAAAACAATATATATATTATACAATGAGTGTGTGTATATATATACATATATATATATATGTACATATGTATATATGTAGGTATACATGTAGGTATATATATAAATATATAATATATATATGCACTCATGGGGAAAGACCAAGGCATTAATGAGCTTAATTTCTACTGTAGTCAAGCAAGGAAGCACCTAAACCCAGTTGGTCCAGCTTTCTGACTTAAAATGCTGTCTGACTACATGTCCAGCATTCTTTATCAAGCTTCTAAAATACTTGTTAAACTTAAATTTTTTGAAAGTTTTTTCAAACTGATGGAGGTTGAGTGAAAATAAAATTGGAGGAGTTCTGTTTTAAAAAATAAGGACTGCCATGATGTGAGATTAGGAATTGTTATTTCTAAACTTTACCTTGGGTATCAGAGATTGTTCATGGAACCACGACAGGGAAGCAGTGTGGGGATGTTCCCCCTTTATCACACACACCTCAGTCCTCCCTTTCACTGCTGCCTTGGGATCCACAATCAGTCATTCCTGTGTTCCACTGTTTATTTGGGTACCCAGAACTTCCTCACAGTGATAAAAGCCCTCTCAGTCAGGTTTGACCTGTGGCTTCACAGGATAACTCATATCTTCCCTTTCACCAGGAAAATTATCACCTGTTTTTCTTTATTTCACACTGGAGTGGGAGCCAAGGCTGTCATCTGCTACTGGAGGTAAAAGCAGAACTCAAGGGAAAACCCTCAGACAGGGGACAGCATCTGAAATAGTCATGTACATGTGTGTGTGTTTATATATTTGTCAGAGACAGTGAAGAAAATAATCTGATAGTTATTTCCATATGTCTGCAAGAACCAAAAAACATGAATTTTCAAGTCATGAGATGAACTATCAAAATAGCTGTACATCAAAAATAGCCCCCACAGAACAGGATTGCCTTTGGGAGGAGGCACCTCCCAAGTATCTGTTTCCATGTGCATCAGTAATGACTGTTTGGATTACAACATCAAAAGATACTATTAGAATTAATTAGAAATATATTTTGTCTCATGTGGGAAATTAGACAACATTTGTCCTAGAATTTGTCCCAAGCTAGAGTTTGTCAGCAATTTTTCAGCCACATAATTAGAGAAAAAGATGCAGAAGAGAAAAATGGTGAATGGATGCTCCATTTACCATTGAAATCCAAGTGCCTTTGGGCAACTAGGAAATACTTGAGCAGCACACACGGTCTGCAATAGCACACTTGTGGAATCACAAACCTGGCAGGCATGCAGGAAGGGATGTGGTAATGTGGCAGAACGTTAATAAATGTGCTGGGCACTGGGCTCTCATGGAGAAGTTAATATCTGTAAGCCTAAAAATTATTAAGAGTAGTAATTGAAGTAATTAAATATAAAAATTATTCTTTTTTTGGAGGTTTCAGTGCTTTGTCAGTGTGTGGGTGCACACGTGTGTCCATGGGGAGCACACAAAGTTTCTGTTGACTGTCGGGATCTAACAACCAAATCCTCCCAGTGTGTGCTGCTGTGTCTGCATCACGGCCACACCACTTTTCCTTGAAAGGAATGGAAATGTTTCCTGTTCCCGCTGGCAGGGGAGCCTGAACCTCACAAGGTTCCAGCAGGATCAATCAGAGATGTCAGATCAGAACAGCTCAAGTGCTCATCTCCCCCAGCCCTGCCTGCTGAACCACCCACAGGTGATTCCTCATGGGCTCCTACAGACCTCACTCACTGCAGCTCCTCTTGAAGCCAAATCTGAAATCTCTGGAGGTGTTTTCCCTTCCTTGGCACAGCCATAATCCACAGGTTTAGCTCGCTGATCACCCCAGTAACATCAGAAAATGCTGCACTGGGAAAGGCACTCTACAAATAAAATAACTCGGTGGCTCTGCAGACTTTAGCTGGTTTCTCTCTTTTTCACCCAGGCAGAGGTCCCAGTCCTCATTCAAGGAGCAGATGGGTGAGAATCAGATAAGGTCAGTAAATTAAGGTTGTCTGCTGTTTATCTTTTATCCAAACCACAGATGTAACTTTCCTAAGGATCTCAGAGCAGCTCAAGGCCCAGCATTTTAGATGCTCCTGGTTGAGCAGCACTGGGCCAGACAGTCCCCAGGATGCTGAGAAACTTTCCTTACCCTTGTGCCAATAAACCATTTATTTATGGCCCAAAATGTGTTGGCTGACAACACATTAACTGGTTATGATTAGGACAAAACTAATGAGTTTTAATCACTTGGGCCTCATTTACTTTATCACTTATCATGGGATATAATTCAGGAGCAAGGCCATGGACCAGAGGGGTTTCTTAACTCTTGCACTATTTAATTTGGGGACAGGAATACCAAAATGGGTTGAAGAAAGCAGAAATAAGTGTATTGATGATCATGTATGGACCTGTTGGTTGGTACTTCATTATTTATCTTTCCTCCTCAGTAACAACCCTTATTCATCAAACCCCAGGGTCCTCTCTGTCCAGCACTGACAGCATTCAGTCCTGAGGTTTGAGAGAAAGAAAGCTCAAATTTTTCTCAAGAAATTCAGAATATTGGTTTTGCATTTCCAAAGTTTTCCATGGGAAACATTAAACTCTTAGTAGAAACTGCTTTCATATTCTGCTAAGGGTTGAGGAATTGGCCAGATTCTCTCCCCTTTTTTACTATTTTGGATTTCCATGTGACACTCAGCAGAGTCCTGCTTTAGATCCACCTAAAAATGGGACTTTTCCAGGCAGAGGAAAATCCACTGGTGGAGAGAGAACTGCTTTGAAGGTACAGGGCTTTTGTGGTCTAAAAGGTAAATTTGTCTTTGGTGTTCTCAGGTGTGGGTGTGAAATTTGATCAATTGACATTTGAAATACCTGCACAGCTCCTGCTGTGGTGGCTCTGGCAGTGTGTGGGCTCAGGAGATCCTGCAAAAATCTGATTTTTGTGTGTCCATCACCAGCAGAGCCCATTAATTACCATTGATTGGGACTATCTGGAACTTCTAAAGGAAAAGGGGACCTGGAATGATGTAAAGGCACCATTTCAAAGATGAGACATTGTTTTGAAGAGATGAAAATACATTCATCTAGAATGTAGATATTCATGATATCTACATTCTAGATTTAGTTAATTGTAGGTATAAGGCTGCTTCTCCTTATTTCTTCTCAGTATCTCATTTCTACCCAACCAATTAATGTATTAATTAATGTGTGGCCTGTGCTGGATGCTTTAGGGGAAGGGAACAGAGATTTACCTAACGATTTCTGTTGATACATATTTAAGAAATTTGAGCTATGTTGTCCTTAATGGCCAGTTTTATTTTCTTTAAATAAATTTTAATTATAGAGAAACTCATAGCCATGAATTACTTTATAAACAATTGATTACAAATTCAGCTTTTTAAGATGTATGTTAAAATAGATTTTAATCTGCAACATGCAATGATGGCTTTTTCTGAAATCTTAAAGAAACTCACTTGACTATAACAATGTATGATATATGCAGTTCCAAAACTATCCTAAAAGCTGCAACTTCAAACAGCTCAAGAGCAGAACTTAAATTGGAATAGATATGAAGGTACAAAACTTCAGGAGGTCTTAGCAGAAACTTTATATATAGCTGGAGAAAATGTCACATCTTATTTTAGAAGGCAGTGGTTTATTACCTCCAAACTGAACTGATTAGGGGATTTTTTACCTCCTTCTTCACATGGTGTAGAATCTTATTTGGATGAATAAGTGTTCCTTATTTTCTTCAAATCAAATCAATTTTCCTTCTAAGGTGTGTCTAAAATCACCTCTTTTTAAATTTCAGGAAATTTGTGCTATCATTTGAAATGTTGTACTAAGGGTTTGCTGTTTCCCCATTCCAAACCAGCACCCCTGGAAACACTCAGAACTCCCACAGTCCTTCCTCAGGGCTTTTATTCCATCATGATTTTATCTGGTACCGATTGACTACTGGGACTGGTTTCCAAGTGACATTTTGGAATGCAGTTTTTGCTGTTCCATCTGCAGATGTTCCCCACAGCAGATGCACAACTTGAGAAATAATAACTGCTAAAAATATGCAAGATGTCAGCTTGGTTTTTACTGAGAGAACTGTAACTTCAAGTGAGATAAATTTGTATCTAAATGCAATGTAATACATTTAAATTATGTCCAAAGACTGATAGCAATCTCATCAAACAGTGCAAACAATCATATCATAAATGTTTGACTTGACTCCAAGGTGGGGAAAGGACTGAAGTCAAACATTTATGATATGATTGTTACAAAAATGTTGCTAGATAAGCTAAAAATACTGACAGGAGTTTTGAAAAAGAAAACATAAAAAAAAACTTAATTAAATAAGTGGTATTGACATTGTATTCTTTGTTATTCACAACTTAAAAATAGCTCTTCCTTTATGCTTACACCTCTAAGCTCTCATAGCTGTGATGTTTTTTCTCCTGACCTTGCAGAAAAAATTTGTCTTAGTCTACTAAATAAGCTGTGAAAGTACTGGGATTTCAAACAAACCTTTAAAAAAGCAAAGAGTGATGCTTCCTTGCCACTAGGTTCAAGGTTAATTTTACTTGCCAGGAAGACAGTAAAAGAAAATCAGTGAGAAATCTGAGATCAATGGCAACCACAGAGCCCATGCACCTCCAGCAGCTCCCATTTGTCAAAGTTGCGCCCATTGAAAAAGTCAGAATGAGGACAGGATGTCAGAAGGCTCCTTTTTTCATTGCACTCACACATAACAAATCAAGAGAATAAATTGATATGCTGGGAATGTTGATAGAGCAAATTTGACAAACTAGCAGGTTGTATGCATATGGAAGAGTTATGGAAGGATGTACCTTAAGCAAAGATCACAATTTCATGACAATGTTTCTGTTCATTTTTCTGAGGCAGAAGTGCTCCTTCTCTCTGAGTGTGGGTGTGCACAGACACAGAGTGAGATGAATGCACTAAGGAACTCTGGCTGAAAACAAAGACACTTTTAGGGAATAACTCGGAAGCAAGTCTGCCTTTCCAAGCGCACACTTCAAAACTCCTACCTCTCTGCAGATTCATCTGCATTTTGTTCTGTTATCATCTGCAGCTCCTGCGTGGTTTTACTTGACTCCTCTTTGCCGGAGTTTTCCTGGGTGCCGCCGTTCTTGCTGCTGTCCTCGCTGGAGCGCAGCTGCTCGATGAGGCTGTGCTGGTGCCAGCTGTGGATGGAGCGGTGGTGCCCCGGCGTGGGGCCGGGCACGGGGGCCAGGATGTTGTGGTGCACGGGGCTGCTGTTCTTCTTCAGCCCATTCCTGTCCCGAGAGTGGCTCTTCAGCCGGCTCTGCACCGGGGTGCCCCTGTGCTCGAAGCCTTCCTGCTGGTGGCAGCCCCCAGAGCCGGCGGAGCCCTGCGAGGGATGGCTGAACCACCTCCAGCGGAGCCTCAAGATCTGCTTCACGTCAAACTCCTTCTTCCCGGACACTGACATGGTTTTTTTTTCCAGAAAGAAGAAAAAAAAAAATACAAAAGCCTATTCTTTCAGGAAGGAAATGGATTCTTTGTTATCTCTTCTGTTTCAACTCCTCTTCTTAAGGAAAGGCAGCAGCAGAACAAACACGGGCAGCTCCGTGCCTCTCTCGTGATGAATGCACCGCGAGCGATGCTGAGCTGCTGTTAGCTGCATAGGTGGGAATCCATACTGACAGGATGATGAGGTCAGACCTTAAACAAGTAAATCAGCTTAGCACAGGAAAGCAGCGACCATAACACTCCCCAGCTGCCAGGCTTACACACTCGCAGCTCCACAGCGCGGCTCCCCATATATAACCCAGCCTCACATGATCCTCAGGGAGCCCGGGCTGCGCCTTAAGATGCAGGGGAGCACGCACAAATAAAGTGACAACACTTTCTGTCTATCTCAGGGCGTTCTCCATCCAGCCTGCTAATTAGCAATGCTGCTTTTCACGGCGGATTTACAGAGGATGCTTCCAGGCGGGTTTTTGGTGGCGATTCTCTGGGAACTCTCCCGCGGCTCCTTAAGGGAATGCGTTTGTTTGTCTGGCTGTGTAAAATTCCTACAAATGGCCTCGGTGTGGTAGCACTTACCTAAAGGAGAGGCAGCCTTTGGATGCATGCTGCAGGACTGGCTGTGTTTTCTCACCTACCGATGGGTTTCTCCATAGAATTGCAGGGCTAGGAGAGGAGAGGAGAGGGAGGGAGCTCAGGAAAATCGGAGGTATGCTCCCTGAATGACTGGATCTGTGGCAAGCACAGTTTCCTGGCTGAGTGCCTGTGCAAACAGCCTTTCCCATCCTGCTCTTGATTTCTCACGGACAGTGAAACACTCGAGGGTTTTTTTTTGAAAACACCTTTCTTTTCTTTCTTTCGGTAGCGTGCGCTGTAACGCGTTTTCAGCAAATTTAACGGGAGAGGTTTTCATTCCCATCCCTTGGTTACCAGGCAGGGCTGTGAGAACTGTCCCCTGTGTGGTTTGAAATAGTGCACACAGAATGTTTTCATCTGCAAATTAAAAAGAAATTAATGGACTGGATTTTTTTTAATGTTATGTTCCCCCAGGTTGGCTACTGATGGTCTATCCAACTGCAAGCAGGGTGCAGAAATAGCAAAAGCTGTAACACAAAGTCAGTAGAACATGATTCAGAGAGGACCCCTCTCTAACACACCTCTCCTCTCAGACCTCCTGACATTAATTTCATTTTTCTCTGTTTTTTCGGTGAGCTTTTCTTCTTTTTTTTTTGCCAAAATTCTATGATTGGACATGGAACATTCAAATAAGATCCGCTCTTTATTCTTTTGGACTTCATATAGTACAAGCGAGGAAATGTGAAGTAGAGTTTAAAAAAACCTAAAGAATAAAAAACAAAATGAGAGGGTAGGACTAAGGAATTTGCAGTTTTTATACTGGACTCTCCTGCTCCTGTCCCATTCATGGTATTCAAGCAAAGGATGTGCAGCACCATGGGCTGGATGCACGTGAGAGAAATTACAGAATGAGTGAAGAACTCATCCAAATAATTGAAATCTCTTTTCCTATCTAGATCCATAGAGGGAAAGACTTTGTACAAAAGAAAACCTGTGTGAAAGGCTTGGCCATAAAAGGCAGAAAGGAAGGAGCTGAGGGAAGGTTTGACAGACGTAGCCAATGCATATTTGTTGCTATAGAGAACACTGAGGCTGAGCTGTTGCAATTAAATGTACATTAACAAGATTTCCTTTGAGATGTTCTAGGAATAGAGAGAAGCTAGAAAACTTATTCAACTTCTAATAAGTTACATTAACAGGAAGGTGTATAAAGGCCTTAAAGTGCATTTAATAAGGGGATTCAAGTCAAGCTTGTTGAGGATATGAGCTAATAAAGAAGCTGCTACCAAATTTCAGGGATATTAAAAGATTTATAGACAGTGAGAGGATCAGTGAAAAGGCTGGGCATTGAGCAGGAGAGATTATTGTATATCCAGAAGTCAGTATAAGATGTTTTCACACTTTATTGATTACCTTTTACAGCAATCTAAGACTTTCTGAAGACCCAAGTGTTTCAGCCATTTTTTCTTGCATTACACATATATAATATTCAATTTAATGTTTCTTGACTTCTCAGTTTCAGCCTGCACAACTAAGGATGTTTTTCCTTTCAATTTCACACAAGTAATGAGACTCAGTTGTATCTCTGTATATTCCTGAGGATTGCCTACATGGCAATTTGACATCTATTTTAGGGAAGGAGTCTCTCCACACCAAGTTAATGAAATAATTTATGATGAAATCTTGTAGAGGTGGACAGAGAACAGGTTTTCTTGCTACTCTTTAATCAGGTCATTGAGCTATCTCAGCAGCTCTGTCAGCTCCTCTTAGCAACAGCTCTGATACATTTAATCCATATTTTTCCACCATGTCACAAAGCTTCTGTCGGTTTTCTTCCCTTAAATCTCTTTTGCTGAAGTCATCCTCTGCTCTATCATCAAAAGCATATTCCTTGCATTTTACAGGGGAATGTACAAGCAGCACTTCTGCTTGTGAATTACGCCTGTTCCTGCTCAGTACAGGTTTTAGCAGATGTAGTGAATCTAGCTAAAATTAAAATAGTCAACCTGGACATTTGCTGAAGAGACCATCTTGCTCAGAGAGTCAGCTTGAGTCAGCACAGGATATGTTTCACGTGGGGCATAAGGAGATTATGTTTTTACAGACCTTGTTAGTGTTCTGGCTAAAATTTCAGTGTGCTGTACCAGGTCAACATAAGTGATTTGATAACCCAAAATTTCAGGCCTGAAATTATTGGAAGTGTGGCATGTATATGTATAACCCTGAAACAGCTTTATGCCAAGTACCTGCTTTTCACCATTTTCATTTATCCCCTAGTGAGAAAATTAGTTCTTTTTAAGCTGAATTAAATGAGTGTTTACTTCTGGGTGATTTCTTTCTTAATTTCTCACATGCTTTTAAGTGTATCTCTGATTGGGTTCAACCTTCTAAATGAGAAAAGAGACAACATATAAGATTTTTCTGTTGTTCCTAGCCCTAATTTAAGGCCTTTGGTCTCATTTAGATGAATAACCACATAACAGCATTATTCTTTCCCCTCATGGCTGGAGATCTCCAAAGAACAGGATTTTCTAGGACCACAGCAAGGCCAGCCAGGCCACCAAGAGGCTCAGGCAGGTGGGGCGTGTGATGGATGAGGGGAGGCAGCTGCAGCAGGATTTGTTCAACTTTATGAAGAAAAGGCTCAGGGGCATTTTCGTGCTGCCTGCAGGTGCCTGGTGGGAGAGCAGAGACAGAACCAGGCTGTGCCAGAGGAGCCATGGATGGCAATGGGCACAGCAGGCCCAGCTGGGCCATGGCAAAAGCTGAGGAGAGGTGAGAAAACTTTCTACATGTGAGGTGGGAGAGCAGAGACACAACCAGGCTGTGCCAGAGGAGCCATGGATGGCAATGGGCACAGCAGGCCCAGTTGGGCCATGGCAAAAGCTGAGGAGAGGTGAGAAAACTTTCTCCCTGTGAGGGTGAGCAGAGAGGTGGGAGGAGGCTGCCAAGAGAGGCTGTGGCATCTCCTTCCTCAGGGAAAGTGGGACCCACTGAGGGTGGGCAGGCCCTGGCACAGGTGCCCAGAGAAGCTGTGGCTGCCCCTGGACCCATGGCAGGGCCCAAGGCCAGGCTGGACAGGGCTTGGAGCCCCCTGGGACAGAGGAAGGTGTCCCTGCCATAGCAGAGGTGGCCCTGGGTGGACTTTAAGGTCCCTCCATCCCAAAGCAGTGTGGGATTCTGTGATGCCAAGTGTCACGGCTCCAACTGGGCTTGCTCTGAGTGGGAGATCAGCCTGGATGAGCTCCAGAGGTCCCTCCTGAGCTGTTCTCTGCCTGTGTGACGTGCCAGGGACTCTTTGATGTCTTTATCTCATGGCTGTGGTGCAGCCAAGCACAATTCATGTGGCTGTCAGCTGTGAGGAACAAATCCATCTCCAGAAATCTGTCCTGCAGCAAAGCATCACTGCCAGCTGCTCATCCCAGCAGAGGCTTGACAGGACTTGGAGGAAAAATAACTTTTTATCCACAAAAACCCCTCCATTCCATTCAATCCATACAAGATTTGGAGAAAGGTCTTTGCTCCCATCAGGAAAATACATTAAATTTGATGGCAGGAAACTGGGAATGATTTGAAAAGCTTTGTGTAAACATGTTGAACTTGCAGATGATTTGAATGATATGTATTAAGAGTCTAGGGTTTTGGTAATCATTTCAAGATTACATGTGTCAATACCTGATGCACCACTTGATTTAGTAAATTACAAAAGCATTTTGGTCATAATCTACCTATAAGATGAAATTGATAATTTTGTCTCAAATCATGTTTTAAATAGGCTTCAAAAATGACTTTTAGCTACAGCTGCCTCCCAAATTTGTCTGCCACCGAAGCACTTAAGAGAAAGGAGTTTTATGATGTATTTCAAAATGTCTGAATTTTTCAGTTAGTAACTCAGTAATTTCTTTGAAAATTGAAGCAAGAGGAATATATCCATACAGTTATGTGATGTTTATTCTCTTCCCAACAGAGACACAGAAAATTATTATTTTTTCTTGTTCTTCTTTTTGCCCTGAGCCTGGTAGTACAGTGCATGTATGGAGAGCCTGTTAGAAAAATATCTCTCTTTTCCAACAAACTTATATGCGACTAATAAAAGGAGGAATCATCCACCTTTCTTGTAAAATAATCCCAGAAAAATACCACTTGCGGAGTCTGGAGCCAGGAGTATTGCAAGGTTGGTAGCAAGAGCTGATAAAGAAGTTCTTTGCTGGGTATGAGACAGACCATAAAAAAATTGAATTTTTTATTAAAGTCAAGGATAGCTTTGGAGCAGAGTTCTTCAATACCAGGTAACTGAGCCAAATAGGGGAAAATCTGCATAAGCTGAATGATACAATCAAAAAGCACAAAAAGTGAATAATTTCTTCTCATATTTTTGAAGATATTTTTCGTCTATTATGATATTACATTATTTAGAAAGTCAAGTTAATTACTTGTATCAATATTGTTTACAGAGTTTGCACTGGGGGGAACAGCACAAGAAGATTCACATGTGCACAGATTGTTGATCACTAAACCAAGCCCTATTTAAAAACTCTTCCCTCTGTGCCCAAGCTGTGCCCCACAGGTCTGCAACACTTTGTGTGCTCAGCACTTCCACTGCAGATCAGGCCAGACACAGAGAACAAGTTGAATATTTTTATGACCCTCTTTTGAAAAATAATGCAAAAAAGAGCTCCCATTAGTCCATCCTCTTTGCAAGAGATAGCCAGGAAACATCTGCAATGCACAGCAGCAGCACTCAGGAGTCAGAGCTGAGGGGAAGGGAACAGGACAAAACCCAAAGCAAATAATCGATTTAAAATCTGCAGGAAAGCTCCTGCTTTCTTCTGAAATAAAACTTTCAATGCCACAGACTCCAATCAGTTTAAGACAGTCAGTGGCTTCCCATGCTCCCCATAAAGGAGGCAGGAGAGATGATCCACTTTAGGGAAGGTGTTGACACATTTAAACACAATTGCTTCCTCAAATAACTGGGAGCTATCCTACAGATTGCAACCCACCCACAGAGCCCTGTGCCAAAATTGGATAAAAATCACAGCATTCCCACAAGATCCAAGGAAAAAGCATGTGAGACATGAGCCTGGTATGAGTAATTCTGACTAAGAGCTTGACAAACAGTGGCAGTGCCGTCACCCTCAAAATGGAACCAGAACATTGGAGTGAAGAAATAAAAAATATCCAGAAGGGTCTACCATGGACAAGGGCTTGAAAGTGATGCCATTAATGCAGCAAAAATAAAACTCAAACTCACGACTTGAAACTTGTCACAGGTCAAGAACAAGATATAAAAGAATGGAAAAAATGTGGATGGATGCAAAGAGGTATAAAAGATATTTGTACTTTGTATTTGAGTTTTATTCCTGTGAACTCTTCAGTTTCTCAACATCTTTCTCATGCTGGTGGGGCAGGGTTGTGCAAACCTGGCAGTACTTATTAAAGGTGACTGCTGCTTACCTAGTAACCACTAGTAAATTACTAGTAACTACCAGTAAGTAGTAGAATTGTAGCTGCAACTTGCATTTATTCCATGAAACAGATGGATCAAACAAGCACATGATGGCTTTTATTCCACAAATATAAAAAGATCACAGTGGTCAGGTTCTTGCAGAAAATACTGGAATTTTCTGCACACTCAGTGCTAACAACAACCCCTCTTTAACCCCCGGTGATTAGTGTTGGGTATGAAGGAGTATGGAAAGGATCTGGCATACCTTCAGCAAAGGCCAGTGTGTGGGTTTGACACTTGTCACTACAGCTCTGTGTCATTTGCCATCTGAAAGCCCTGGCAGAACAAGGACTTATGCCCAAGGTCAGTCTTCTCTGGCAAGTTTTTTTTAATGTGACTCTTGTTCATTTTCTCTTAAAAAGTAATAAATGGCACCTTTAATTAATTGCAGGAGAGGGAATCCTGCAGGCAGCTGTATTTCTGTGCACTGTAAATGTAATGGTTCTTAGGAGTATTTAGGTTTAATCCACAGATGTGTTCTGAGGCTCATGAAAGGTGCTGTATGTCAATAAAGCCTCTTAAAATGTGTAGTCCTGCATCTCCCCTGAATCCCTGCTTTCAGGGCTTGGAGAGATCTTCAATTATTCCTGGGAAAATGAGCAGCCTGGGGCAGGTTTGGAGGTTTTCTGAGACAATTGTTTGGTGCCTTTCTCCTGCACGGCTTTTCTGAGGTGCAGACCTTGACTGAACCCAGGCACACTGCCCGGCTCCCACCAGCTGGGATTTGGTCTCTGCGAGGGCGCAGAGAGGGATTCTGGAGCAGCAGCTGCTTTGCCTTGGCAGCACCAAGGGACCTGTGTCATTTCTCACAAACCGAGGCTCTTACTGCTGGGGTTTGCAACATAATAATCCATCAACCTTCACTTTCCCTCCCAGCTGTCATCACTTTTCCTACCAATTTTCCCAGAGGTTTATCTCTCCTTTGTGACTCCATAAGAATGCAGGGGACAGAATAATTTTTAAAATCATATGTTCAAAAGCATCATAGCCAAAGCTCATCTGAAAAAAGTGCTGTGAACCAATATCCTCGTCAGCAACCTGTCTCCTGCATCCTGACACCACTGCCTTGCTCATGTCCCCTGTAAAAGCACACAATAACTCCATTTTTGCTTTGACAAAAAGCCATACAGATCCACATCACAATATTATTGTTGTTCAGCCTGGCTCTGGCTGCTGTCAGCTGCCAAAACACCTTGAGGCTGCACTTTCACTGTGTGATACTGGCCTGGAATATAAAAATACAGAACTACATTTAAAGCACTCAACTCCTTCCCATGCAAAAATAATCTTTGTTTCTTTCATGTTTGCAGTTTTTAGAGCAGAGAGACTCAGCATTTCTATTTTGGTGTGCAAGGAATTTTTAGTGTTTTCGTATTTTCTGGGGGAAGAAAGAGATGTACATGTAAGTACTGTACCATAAGGGGAAATCTAGGAATTGATAGGAAAACAGAATATGTTTTCATATCTATTTATTAATAATAAAATGGTACTGAACAACAGAGTGATTATATTTGCAAGTGATAGCAAATTTCAGGGAGAGAGGGATGGCATGAAACCTCTGGAAAACACAGATTACTGAATCTCACATGCAACATTCTGAGACAAAGCCTATTAATGACAGATTCCCAAAGGGCCAGAGATACTCAGCCTGCTGAAGAGAAACAGAAGGACAGAAACCAACACATTAAATCTGACTATTTAGCATAAAGTGGCTGAAAAATCCACTTATGGCCTAGGACAAGGGTGTGATTTTTTAGTGTAGATTATGCTGGTTTAATTTTTTTCAGAACTTCACCAGCAATTTTATTTGATACAGCTCCTTATCTCTTCATCTTGCACCTGAATTTTGCTGTGATTTGTGCCACCCCAAACCCCAGTGATGTGAGAGAGCTCCTGTAGGTGTGACAGTTTCAGTGCTAAAAGCTGCAGCCAAAAGCTTGAAATCCATTTTCAGTTTCCCAGCTCAGTTTGGGGCGTTTGAGTGGGGTGCAGCTGCTCAGTCCTGCAAGGGGAACTCTCCAGCCCTGGGATGGGCAGCAGGAATTTCTGGTGCTTGGGGGAAATGTCAAGTGTCCCCACTTCCTGAAAGGTCCCCTGGTGATGTGCAGAAATCAGTGCCGGACAGAAATCCCCATCACTGCTGGGTGCTTGTGCTCTGATGAGATCTGGCAAAGGAAAGTGGCTCTTTTCTCTTTGATTAAGGAAAATATTGCAGCTGCATACATTAACTATAGAAATTCTATAACAAGGACAGCCCTGCTGTAATAAATTAAAACATATTGCAAGTACACTACCAGGAAACTGTTTCAGCAGAAATTAAGGGTAGCAAGCCTCCTGAAATTAAGCTTCTGCTGAAATAAATTGGTAATATCTAGCTAATATAGTTCAGCATATGTCACAAATGAAAGAGATGCTCTTGGCTGATAGTGTCAATTTAAAAGGCTGTTTGCATCAAATCATTTTGAGGTCTCAATTTGCACACCAGGGGTTATAAAGAACTTTAAATTTACTTTAGAACACATATTGAGTTGTTTGGCACAGTTGGATTGACAGTGTGTGGCATTAACTTTCTAAATTAAGTTACTGCTAATACACTTGTTAGCGAGTTCCTGATGGTTTACCACTTTCTTGAACCTTCAGGAGTATTGGATGCCATCACTATTTTCATGTAAAATACAGTTGTCTTTAAAGAACTAAGCCTGTAACTGTGGTGGTGCTAATGTGGAATTAGTGATTACAGGAAAAATCTAACTCCCAAATTCCACTGCTCTAAAATATTCAATTCAGCTAACCATGGAAACATGCAGAAAAGCCTTGGACATGGGATTGCTTTTTAATCACTGCCAGCAGTTGATTATATTAGTGCTTCATTTCATAATTTTATGTGTGGTGTTAATGAAAATGTTATGGGAGAAAGCAGTAGGGAAAGAAAAGCGATTTGCCTCTCCTTACTTAATAACTGCTTCTTGCTGCTCCATTGAGGTGGCTTTTCCCTCTGAAATTGCTTTCTGTGTGCTGGAACACAGCTCATTGTTCTTCTGGCTGACAGTCTAATCATTCTGCCTTGCAGAGCTCTCACTTACACACAGAAAGGCATTGCTGGATTACCAGGACACCCAGTCCTCTGGAAAATAACACATCTTTTACCTTCAAGAGGAAGCAATACTGAAATTCCAAAAATCTATGGTGTGATTCCCATCATTTATATATCAGGATATTTAATAACCTTCTTTTCACCAACCTGGTCAAGTCCAAAAGCTTTAAGAAACAAGAGAAGATTATTCTGCCTGGCTCTTTAAATACCATGATAGTAACTATATTCTTTCTCACACAACTTGCAAATTTCCAGCTGCCTTCTCACCTAGCTCAAAAGCAGAGAATCCCTTAACTTAAATATCTTATTTTGATCAATATTTTGATTAACACTGCACAAAACTTTCAGTGGCACTGCCAGCACATAGGTGACTCATTAATCTGGCTGCACAAATCATCTTTGCAGGACTGAGGGGGCTAAAGCACAAAAAGCCACACGTGTCACAGGGTTTAACAGAAAACCAAAGTGCAGCCCCCTTGCCTGGCTGTGTCTGAAAAGGAAAAATGTGTGTATTTAGAACAAATACACCATTTGGATTCTCAGCATGTGGGAACTAACAGTTTTACTCGGTGCTGCTGTGATTTAAGGAGATTGTTGCCTCGTGTCCCCCTTTTCAGGCTGTTTGGGGACATTATTCACCTGTGATGCTGATATGTGTCAGCAGTACATAAATATAAAGGGAGAATGAGGCAAAATAAAAGGTTTTCACCAGCCTTTACAAATTTCAGTGGTGTTCCTCAACAGCTGCTGGTGCTCAGCCCAGCTCAGGTTTTGTGGATCAGCCCATAACACCCAGGGAGGGCTTGGCAGTGCAGGGCACAGCCCAGCTGAGCCTCTCACAGGAGGGATGTGGGTTTGAAAGGCACAATAAAGACTTTTCAAAGCACTGAGCGTGGTCTGTGTGGCACCTGAAAATGTCACCAGGCAATGAAATGCCTGAAATGCTGCCTGGGCCCTGCCAGGGGGGTTGCAAGGCACAGGTTTGGAGCCCTTTCAGCCCAAGGATTAAAGGAACGCGCTTTGAAAAAGAGAAATGGAAAAGAAGGTTAGAATTTTTTACTTCTTATGGTTTTGGTCTTGTTTTTGTTGGAGCCTATTTAAATTACTGCCAGCAGTGTAAAATGGTATAAAATGGATCAGAGCTGGCATCTCAATTTTTAATGAGATAATCTGCAAATGGGAAGATCTTGTGCACATGGTCCAGGTCAGTGCAAATTGTCCTTATGTGATGTTCTCTTTAGTAAGCTTTAAAGTACCTGAAATAGAGCATCCATTTCCCTGCAAAAGAGACAGCTTTTGTATGAACAGACCCACTTTCACCACTTTCTCTAACTCCAAACTAAACTTTCTTCTTTTTTTTCTGTGCTTGGTTGTGCTGTCACTCCTATAATGAATTCAGTGCTGAATTCCATAGCATGACTAAAGCCTTGCCTTAATTTATTTTGCTTTAGCTCGAGGCTTTAATATTATTATTAATATTTGATTCTTTATTTTCTCTCTCTTCCTGATTTTCCTCAAAGCCAGTTCTGCTATTTTTCCTCCATTATTTACCCCTAGGCTGAAGGCACATTTCCCACCTTTGTAATTTAGCAGTGGGATATGAACACAGCCAGGTGGAAATTCCTGTATTATATTATATAATCTATAAACTTCCATTGCTAAGCTATCTAATACAAATAATGGCATTTTGAATCTGAAATTCCCTGAATTGCTTGTTTTTAAAGCAAATAAACATAATTTAAAATCTTTTAAAAATTCTTTTTTAGGAAATTATATGATCCACCAGTGGAGTCATTAAGTTTGTTCAATTCTTCAGTCCTGTCAAAAACATATTAAGTTCCAGTGGGTTCTCCCCAACACATAAATCTTGCCAGGCATCTCTTTCTTAATTACGTGGCACAGGCTGTCAGCTTGCAAATGTTGTGTAGTAAATTAAATTGTCAGAAATACCCAGTTTCAGGTGATTATTTGTGCTACTGAAGCTGTGCTGCACAGCTGGAAGGGCTTTCTTGGCCACTTTTGGGCACAGCTTTCATTACTTATAGTTGTGGAAACATTTTTGGGGGGAGAGAAATCAGCTTGTATTCATCAACTACACACTATTTGCTCTGTTTGATCAGCCATAAAAGTCAAGGTAATGAGATGCCTCCTGATATTTTTAAGTATCTGAGGTGGATTTCAATGTCTCACTTGTCTCCTTGTACCAAATCAGTCTGTGAGGGTGTGCAGCCACAGATAAGAAATAATTCAATTCCTAGTAAGCAAAAGCAATCTGTTGAAAAATTAGGATTTTTTTCTGATGAAAATGCCAGAGTATTGGTCTAGAAGTTATAATGAGAATATGTACTGGGTACTTGTTCATTATCTTTGATCCAAAGCTCTGGGAGCCTCTTCAGAAATCTTTAAATGATTTCTTAGAAAAGCAATATTCCCCTATCTTTTCTTTCCCATATATAAATTAACTTTATGCTCTCTGTGGCCCTTCTCTCTTTAAAGCAGAGACCAGAAAGCTGATTACCTCAATAATTAATTTGGCCTGACCCTTGTCCATGTGAATCACCCAGAAGGAAATACACTGGGACAGAAAATATATTGACTGTTCCAAGAAATGTCCTTGCTCCAGCCCAGAGCCACAGGCCAAAATCTCCATTCTGTTCCCCAGGCAGGATACACCCCTGAGCAGAACCATCCTCAAAAGAAAGTAATGCAATATTTCTGTCTCATCTCACACTCTGATCGTGGCAAGGGTGACTTCAGTGGAGAATTTCAGGGCAGGATTTTTGATTTACTGGAAAATAATGCCATGGGCCAGACTAGTTTGGTGCAACTGTTGTGCTACTTGTATTTTGTTCTTAAAATAAGGCACTCAAGGAATTGTGCATCATTTTCTTTGCCTCATGGAATTTTGTATTTCAGAAAATCTTGTTGCCAGGATTCATCTGGGTAAATATCTGTGCTGATAAAAACCATACCTTTTTTGTGAAAAGGCAAAATGTTGTGCAGCCTGTCAGGCTCTGGGGGTGTTTTCAGAAATGGCTGATGCCAAAGGAAAACACAATTCTGTAAAAAGCCTGATTTAAAGTCAGTCTGAGCTGGGAGAGGGCAGAAACTCAAAGGTTTTGTGTTTTCAACAACTGCTGAACTGGTAGAGAATAACTATAGGTAGATAATAACTATAAGTAGATAACTCAGATAGATAATATCTATATTAGGGATAGATATGATGCATTTTATTGTCTTAAGATCGAGACCACCAAAATAAAACGAGCATATTTTTGTGTTTGTATTTAAAAATCCTCCCAAAATCTACTTTCTTGTTAAACTTTTAACACAGAATCTCCAAAGCTGGAAGATGCTTGTTTCCTTTTGTAAATGTGTCTCTCTGCAGCACTTACACTGTGTACAATTTATGTGCACTTAAAATACATTTATATATATATATATATATATATATATATATATATATATATAATTGTTATACATTATCAGTGAGATGCTGGCAGCTGATTGCATCAGTCATGGGAGAATTTTCAAAACTTCCACAATTTCAGTTCTGTTGTGGGATAGGATGGAGAGGTTTTGGATCCTACATCTGAGAATGAAACTGGCAAAATTTGTACTGATCTCTTCTTTGGAATTAATTTAATAAATTTCACTGCAGGCACATTTTTCTTGAACTCCAGATTTTTTTCTAGGACTTTTTCATAGAATAATGGAATATCCTCAGTTGGAAGGGCCCCACAAGGAGCATCCAGTCCTACATAGACACCCCAACCATCCCCCTGTCCCCTGATACCCAAATCCTCCTGGATCTCTGGGGTTGCTCGGGGTTCTTCCATTCCCTGGGAGCCTGGGCAGTGCCCAGCACCCTCTGGGGGAAGAACCTTTTCCTAAGATCCATCCTGAGCCTCCACACAGAACAAAACGGAGCCTGTGTTTACAGTTACCCAATTTCCTAAAACACGCAAGCCTAAATCTCACTATCTTTGGAAATTTTGGCATAACTTCACCAGTTTTGCTGAATATTTCCAGTCTGCTCAACCATGACAGTGTCCAGTCACACTTGGAATTGTTTTTTTAATATGATGTGTTTCAGTAGAATTTCCTGAGGTTGTAAGAGCTGCTGTGAGAGGAGAGGTGGGAATAATCGACTTTGCCCTGTTAATCTGCTCTTAAAACTTCCCTGGTTCTGAGCATCCCAAGGCAAAACCAGACACAAGCTCTTCCCCCAAGGTCCTGAAAAATCACCAGAGATGGGGAAAGGGGGAGAGATGGAGAAGGGAAGCCACAGGTGGCAGAGCCAAACATCCCTGAGACATTTCTTCCTCATTTTTACATGCTCAAAATCTGCCAGCAACCATTGGAACCTGTGAGCACCACTCTGTCCCGGGATTTATGAAAGCCTAAAGTACTTACAGAGGTTTTAAAGACAGGCTCATTTCTTTAAATCACTGCAAACAATGTGTCTTTAACAGTTCCTCTGCTGTGTTCTGTGCATGAGGAACATTTATCCTTGAACTTTCCCCCAAGGACCCCGGAGAGTTGCTAAAATCTGCTCACAATGAGCACATCTGCAGATGTGCAGACACAGAACGATAGGAAGTACAAACAGGACCCCTGTGTACAGCAGAGCACACTCAGAAGCAGGGAGGGTGATGATTCAGGTACTTTAAAAGAGTTTTTAATGGCCAGTGAAGGAGGTTGTTTGCTTTAGGAAAGTACATACAATAATAATGCACGCACTCAGTGCAGAAAGAGGAGGCAAAGCAATTATTCTGCTCTTTGCTGATGTTATTTGGATAATGAACCACCTAGAACGAGGTATTTTGCCAAGATTCTTGTTTAAAATACTTTGTCAGGCAACCTGAATTGTAACTTATGCATGAATCAGACCTGATGTGCTTCTTTATTTTCTCCCTATTATGTTGCTGTTGCAGCAAACGGATCTCAAACTTTAGGGGGAAGTTTTATATACCCCAACATGAAATTGCTAAAGGAAACTTTTTCCTATTTCCTGGGCTTTTACGATCCATGTAGTGACTAAATTGAATTTATAACAACAAGGCCACAGTGCTGGTGTGTGCAGGAGGATTTGCTGAGCAGAGCAAAGGTGAGGCACAGGCAGGGCACTCATGGAAAAGGGAGATGTGCAAAAGTCTGGGCAGGGAATTCTGCTCTGCTGCTGCCCTGCCAGCTGACATAGGGTTTGTTATAATATATTTATTATTCTTTATTTATTAATAATCAGGATTATTGCATTGCTTGGGAGTGAACACTGGGAAAGATCCACAGAAATGTCCATCACTGAGAGGCTTTGGAAGATACTGGGGACCTTTCTTATCTGAGGTGTCAGTGATTGTTCAGCTGCATCTCTCATTTTGAGCTGGTTCGAAGTGTGGATGCTTTTTGAAGAGTGAGTGGAAAGAGATCAACCTTCCTTGGAAAAAAACCAAGGAATATATATTGTATTTTATATTGTATTATATATTGTATTTCCTGGCATTCTCTCATATGTAATAGGATGTTTGAGTGGATGCAGATTTTTGGGAGTTTTTTGATTGTAATGTAGTTGAAATATGTTGAGAACTTCAAGCTGGGAATTGGAAATCCAAACTCAAAAGCTCTAAGAATTGGAATATAATGATAAAATTGTGCCATCAGTGCAGTTTGTGAATGACAATCCAGCTCCATTATAAATTTAACTCCTTTCTGTATTAGTAAAACCTGTTTGATAGGTCCAGGGTTTCTTCACACTGCTGTAAATTTCATAAAATTAGAGCAACTATTTCTCCTGCTCAGAACTTCCAGGGGAAAAAAATTTAGTTCTTGGGAAACTTCTGGTTTGAGTTCTGCTGAGGTTCCAGGGGCACAGGGCAGTGACCAAAGGTGCTTTTGAAAAGCCACAGGAACAGAACTGCATTTAAACTCTGCTGCTTCCCTCGGAAATGGCATTCTTATCTTCTGCATGCTTGACTAGAGGTATATAAATATTGCATGCTTGATTTTAAGCCAGGCAAATTCATCGTGGAAATGTAGCATTTTAGTAGAAGAGAAGCCAATGCTGAGGTCAGAAGAGCTGGAGTACCAGCTCTGGAAGTAAATGGCAGAGCAAGAACTGAAGAACTGCCTCCTTCTGTGTGGGATGGATTGATTTCCCTTCCCCCCCCCCCCCCACCCCCCACCTTTCCCCCCCCCCTTTTTTTGCCCCGTTTTTTTGCCCTTTTTGGTTTTGCCCTTTTTCTTTTTTTGCCCCGTTTTTTTTTTTTTTTGGTCCCCCCCTTTTTTTTTTTTTTTTTTGCCCCGGTTTTTTGGTATTTTTTCCCCGTTTTTTGGGTGGTTTTTTTTTTCCCCCTGTTTTATTTCCCCCTGTTTTTTTTTTTTTTTTTCCCTGTTTATTTTTTTCCCTGTTTATTTTTTTTCCCTGTTTATTTTTTTCCCTGTTTTTTTTTTTCTCTGTTTTTTTTCCCCTGTTTTTTTTTTCCCCTGTTTTTTCCCCCTTTTTTTTCCCCCTTTTTTTTTCCCCCTTTTTTTCCCCCCCTTTTTTTTTCCCCCCCTTTTTTTTTCCCCCCTTTTTTTTCCCCCTTTTTTTCCCCCCCTTTTTTTTTCCCCCCCTTTTTTTTTTCCCCTTTTTTTTCCCCTTTTTTTTCCCCCTTTTTTTTTCCCCTTTTTTTTTCCCGTTTATTTTTTCCCGTTTATTTTTTCCCGTTTATTTTTTCCCGTTTATTTTTTCCCGTTTATTTTTTCCCGTTTATTTTTTCCCGTTTATTTTTTCCCGTTTATTTTTTCCTGTTCTTCCCCCTTTTCTTCCCCCCTTTTCTTCCCCCCTTTTCTTCCCCCCTTTTCTTCCCCCCTTTTCTTCCCCCCTTTCTTTTCTTCCCCCCTTTCTTTTCTTCCCCCCTTTCTTTTCTTCCCCCCTTTCTTTTCTTCCCCCCTTTCTTTTCTTCCCCCCTTTCTTTTCTTCCCCCCTTTCTTTTCTTCCCCCCTTTCTTTTCTTCCCCCCTTTCTTTTCTTCCCCCCTTTCTTTTCTTCCCCCCTTTCTTTTCTTCCCCCCTTTCTTTTCTTCCCCCCTTTCTTTTCTTCCCCCCTTTCTTTTCTTCCCCCCTTTCTTTTCTTCCCCCCTTTCTTTTCTTCCCCCCTTTCTTTTCTTCCCCCCTTTCTTTTCTTCCCCCCTTTTTGTCCCCCTTTTTTCTTTCTTTCCTTTTTGTTTGTTTTTTTTTTTTTTTTTTTGAGAGCAATATGGTGGCACGTTTGCTTTTATTTAATAAGAGCTTAGAAATTTTTTGGAAAAGGACCTCGGTTTGAGCTCAGCTTTTAAACTTGAGCTGCAGGATTGGGCAGCAGGCAGGGATGTTGCTGTGGCAACCCATTTATCTGAGGCTGCGCTGCCGAAGCTGCTGCCAGCTCACCCTGAGCTGAACGCTGCAGGCACCCCCAGAGCCATTCAATGCTCTGTCCTGGAACAGTTCAGCAAAAACACCCTGGGGCTGGAGAACACCAGCACCAATCTGGGAAAAGTGGGGAGAAAAGTTTCCCTTTGGGGGTGAATGGATGCTCTAAATCTTGGTGGTGAGTTTGCACCCTCCTGGTTAAACCATTGGTGTTTTCTGGTGAGCAGAGGAGGCTCACAGACGTTTTCAGCGTGAGGGATGGTGGTTGCATCTGGTTCTGGAATTCAGGATGTGAATTCTCTTCCTTCTCCTGCCCTGGGTGGGGCTGGAAGGGATGTCCTTGAGGAAGAGCTCCAGATCCATCTCAGGGTGCCAAAAGAACGGGGAGATGTTCTGTGAGCCCCAGTGCTGCTCCTGCCCAGTTCTGTCTGTGCAATCAGCCAGCTGGTTGCAGTGAAGCTCCTCAGTCCAGCCAATTTTTAATATCTACCCTCCTCGGTATCATCTGTTCATTCCTCCTTTTTTATTCACTAACAAGCACAGTGCTGGTCCACAAAAAAAACACCCAAAACTCTAAAAATGTAGAATTAATTACATTATTTGTGCTCATACCCTCACACGCAAAACTTGAGGACAGCTTTCTGTGTGTGTTTGTCATTGCCTGGGAAATTTTCATCTCAGTTTTGGCATTCTGCTCTCCAGACTCCTGAGAAGTTAACCCAAACACCTCCCTGCTCTGCATCACTCCGACTGCTTCCTAAACTCTTGCTTTGTGTTTAGATACTTGTACTGTGGTACACTTGTCAAAATGTTCTCAGAAAATAAGCCCCAACTAGAAATGCCTGTCAAATAATGCAAAACTGACAGGTTTAGTCAAATTAATGATGACTGATACCATTTGCCACAAGCATCAAAGCTTCCAATAACATTTTCTTCCTGGCAACAGGCAAAAATATTTTTTTAGTTGAATTACTTTTTTTCCATTTGGTGGTACAAAATGAACAAGGTTAACTTTGTATTTACAATAATTCTTTGTTATTTATTTCATTATCTAGCTAAATGTGATGCTGTTTAACAAAATACCACATCCCTCATGGCATGAAATTTTCTACTCTACTGCTAACAAGCTGATATATATATATGTATAATTTATATTATATAATGTGTGTATTAATACATTATGCATAAGATCCATGGTTTCATATAAGTTTATATCTAAAAATTTCCATATTGTAAAGTAACTTTGTGGGTGATTTGTAGGTGGAGGAGTAGTATTGGGAATTTATCTTTCAAACCCAGCACGAGGCTGAGAGAGGGCTGTGCTCTGTGGCTGAGGCTGGGGCACAGGAGACACCAAACAGGAATTGCTGCAGAATTCCAGCTCGGTTACAAGTGCTGTTTAACAGAAACTCAAACACAACATTGATTCTGATATGAAGGGATTGCAGTAGTGCAAGAGATAGGAAATTTCACTGGATTTCACTTTTTTTAAACACTCTCAAACAAATGAAAGGTGAATCCCACCTGAAGTTCATTCTACATTGAGGCTGCAAACCTTAGTGATGAGCACTCTTGCAAAAATTGGAATATTTTCTCTGAGTAACTGAAGAGCAAATATGTTCAATGTAGTTAAATTGGTTTTAGATCCTTCTGCGGGAAAAATAATAATGGGGGGGGAGGGGGGAAGTTTTGTTGTTTTGGGGTTTTTTCAATTGTGTTCTAGAAGAAACCATGAAAACAGACCTTGATAAAGCCCCAAAGCACAGAGCTGAGGAGAGGAGACAAATCCCCTCTGATGCTGCAGGATTTTGAGCCTGCTGGAAGCTCTGATCTGCTGTGAGGGGTCTGGATTTGGGCAGGAGCAGCCCTGGAGCCAGAGATCCCAGGGAACACATCCATTCCATCCGTTCCATCCCATCCCATCCCATCCCAAGGCATTCCCAGTGAGGGCTCAGCAGCAGGGCCAGGGCAGCTCCTGCTCTCCCAGGGCAGCTCCTTGCTCTGAGGAAAGCAGCCAAAACAGGAGCCAAGGGCTGGCATGTTATAAATCACACTGCTCACATCAGCCTTTCTTGGGCTGTTTTTTCCCTTTTTTAAGCATATTTTTCCTGATGTTTGCTGGAGTGGCTCACCTGCCAGCTACAAGCTGTTCCATCAGAGATTTTTGTTTGTGCTTGTTAGCAGAGTGGATTTATGGATCCTCCTGGCTCCATTGGGGATCTAAGGGAGGGCAACAGTCCATGGTAAGCTTGTCTTCCTTTAGCCTCTCTGAAGAGAGAGGGGTTTTGTCTTAGACAGGATTATCACACAGAATCCATGGAAAAATAAATGGAGTTGCTGTCCAATGAGAGCCAAAACATACCTGTCAAATTCAAAGTTTAATGCATGTGTGGTAAAGTAGAATGTAAATATCATCAACTGGTTTATCCTCTCAAATTCACAATTTCAGCTCCTGCAGCACCTCCAGCAGCTCTGGATCCATACCCAGGGCACAGCTGGGAGAAGGAAAGGAAAGGAAAGGAAAGGAAAGGAAAGGAAAGGAAAGGAAAGGAAAGGAAAGGAAAGGAAAGGAAAGGAAAGGAAAGGAAAGGAAAGGAAAGGAAAGGAAAGGAAAGGAAAGGAAAAAGATAAAGGAAGGGGAAAGGAAAAAAAAAAAGGAAAAAGATAAAGGAAGGGGAAAGGAAAAAAAAAAAAGGAAAAAGATAAAGGAGGGGAAAGGAAAAAAAAAAAGGAAAAAGATAAAGGAGGGGAAAGGAAAAGTCATCTCCGCAATTGCCAAGGAGAACAGATCTTTCTCTCTGCACTGGGGTTGAGTAAATTCCTGTCCTCCACACAGCCACGCCATCCATGGGATCAGGATCACAGAGCCGGGTCCTGTGGTCGTGGACACTTTGATTTGTCCCATTCCTCACCAGGCAGCTCCTTGGTTTTTGAGCAGCAAGATGGAATTTTGCTGTTTCCCAGCTGAGCTGGGCCATGTCTGACACAGGAAGGTTTTCAGGTGCAGTAACAGGTTTTAGAGGAGAAAAAGGCTGAGGAAAACCTTACCCTTGCGCACTAAAACAGGTGGATTTTGTCTTGGTGCAACATTTGCATTTCATTCTTTGAATAAATTAATGTTTTAAAGCAAATGCCCAAGGATATTGCAATTATTTTTGCGATTCATACATTTATTCAATGCCTATCAGAAAAGCTCCTGTTAAAGGCAGGAGGTAATCTGGGGTAAATGTCAATTACTGCTGGCTTCTGTAGGGTCTATAGTGGATGCATTTGTAAGACATTTTAATATTTAACATTTGAAAACTTTGCCTGCCAGATTTTTAATGATGCTGCTACTGGTTCAGCTGTTTTCATGTGTTCAAAAATTAAAAACATTTCAATATTTAAAATAACTGTGCTGCTCATTTCAAGGCATATGTTCCTGCATATGTTTGTAGCTCTGCTTTTCTGAATGTGTAAGATTCTTTGGCATATATTGGTATTTCATTCTGAACCTGGGGGAATTAATGTTTAGAGTCACTGTTTGAATTCATTTTAGGTTTGATTGTTAAGAGCTCCTCTGGGAGTCAGGGAAGGAATCCCAAGGAGGTAAAAATGGAAACAAAGGTAGGAGAAGAAAGAAAGGCAGATGGTGGCAACAATGGCTCATCTTTTTTTAGATCATTTATTTAGTACAAAGGACACTGCCTTAGAAATCCTTTATATACTCCATATTCATTTACAGTGATAGAAAAACCATATTTTCATATTCAAAATTCATTTTGAGCCATGAAATTAAGCTAATAAAAACCCTTGAATTAATTAGTGCAACCAAAACCTCCTCTCATGGTCTTCTAAAGGCCTGAGCTTCTCAAATGAACCTGCAAATTAAACTCAGAGCTTTTCTGCTCCAGCAGAAAATTGGTGGTGCCTTTGAGAGATCTCAGATTATATTTATTAATTTATTTCTTTGTTTACTGTGCCTTGCTATTCAGTTTATTCTGTTTCTGTGTTTGAAATATGTGGGGTTTTCTTTCCCAAAGGAGCAATAGTTAGCAGGCTCAGAGAGGAATAAACTCAGAGTGTCTGATGGTGAAGTTGTAAGCACAGAATGAACTGGTTTGGTTTTCCCCTGGCTCCAGTGTTCTGTCACCTGCTCAATTTTGGTCAGCAGCACTAAATCAAATGTTAGCCACGCCCCTTTGGACAAAAAACAAATGATCAGTACACTTAATATTACCACACTATTTTCCAAGCAACCTGTCATGGAATCACTGCTCTGAAGAAAAAGTGCCCTGTATTTATTTCAGTAGGGATTTTTTCTCTTTTCAAGTCTCTCCAGAGCAGAATTAAAATTTAGCACATGCACATTGAGCAAAAATATTGTCATGTCATTGTGTCACTCAACATTCCTTCCCTGTTAGCTATGAAATATTTTTTTTCCAAGTCATATCTCTAGATAAAAGGGGAAATCACAGCTATCTTTTAGCATTCAGAAAACAGATTTCAGGGGTTTTTTTGCATTAAATGAATTCATTTTATTTTCAACATCTATATTCTGACAGGCAGAAAAGCTGAAGCTTTTTGGGTTACTTTTTTCCCCAGGTTCTGCCTGTTCAACCAAAGGAACTCATTCCTGAATTTGATCTAGAGTGGGAATTAACGCAAACGTGTCCATTTCCTATTAAATGTGTTACTCTGGCAGAGGAATATTTTCATCTCCAGATCACAGCAGAAATAATTAAAATTCAAGGCATTAATTGCACTTTAATTAAACCCAACCATATTTCATAGGATTGTTTTGGCAGTGTGAGGAAGAGTCTGTGTCCTCGGCAGCTCATGAGGTGCTTATGACAAATCATAAAGTCACTGAAGCCAAGGAGAATTGTTCCAGTCAATTAAGTGTGTCTGTGAAGGGGGAAAAATATAGTGGTATTTGAGACTTTTCCAGACTTGCACATTAAATTGGTTCTTTTTTCTCTCCATGTAAGTTAAAGTCCATTGGTTTTGGTTTTGCCAGTAATTCTATTGAGCTGTTAGGCAATAACGGCACATCCACTGCTCTGTTAATTGAGATTTCTCTGAATGACATGGCTCAAAGTGCTGCTTCTCTGTCTGAGAAAATGAGTTTAAAAGCAGAGAATGTGCTAAAACTTGTGGCAAACAATTCTTTGAAACTCAGTGGGCCTCTAGGTTTTTCTCCTTTGTCTTTATTGTTTTCTTCCTAAATATTTTTATACTCAAATGTAGATGCGAGCAGTAATGTGTGTGATTTTGATTAGAATTTAAATTATATGTTTATTTATAACCTCAAAAATATTAGCAGGATTTATTTGGGTGGGGAGAAGTTTTTGATTATTTGATGTTTGGGGAGGATTTCTTTTTTTAATCAGAATGTAGGCAGTGGTTAACTGCAAAGCTTTTTTATTTCTCTGGTCACATTACCCAGCAGACAGGCAATTTTCTGTGACTGAGATGTGAGCAAGGAGGTCCCAGGTTCAGCAGCCTCACACTCCTTACCTCTGTGGTTTAAAGCCTACAGCTTGGTGAGATAAAGACATAAAAACATGAATTAACTGCTTGGATTTGTACTCTCTTTAATTGGTTTTGAACTTTGTTTTCTAAAGCCTCCTGCACTCTTTGCTGTACAAACAGCACTGGGCACAGGGAGCTCACCTGGATGGGGCTGCTGAGGATTTTGGGCAGCAGTGCAGCATTTTCCATCTTTTCCACACGGTTAATTAATTGTAGGCAAGAGTTGGGATCTGGCAGCTGACTTCTCCCTCTACTGAAATTAGTGAGGTGAGTAATTAATACTCATGGGACTGCTCAAGGCAGGGGCTTCTGCACAGCAAAGAAATTCAATGTTACTGAGGCAAACAGTGAAATGGACAGGTGATACACAAATGTGGGAAGTGTGCAAAGTATTGACAAGGTATTGATCAGATCATGCTTGAAAATCTGAGTTGGAGGAATGTATTTACATTTAGTAAATAGGAATGTGTCTGTGTTTGAATCAGCATGGAAATGTTGGGGTACGTCCAGCAAATTTCACATTTCTCTGTCTGTGTGGTGCCAGGGAAGTTCCTGAGCTCAGATTGTTGGGAATGACTCTGTTAGTCCTGTGGATGATGCTTTCTTTAAGTGAGATTTTCATGGGAGGCAGAACTGGGCGCTTCCAGAGGTGTTTCTGATCAGATTGGCATGGGTATTTTGTGACTCTATAAAATGTTTTCAGAGCTTGTCAGCCACATTTACAGTCTGCTATAACTGTGTGGAGCTGTTCAAGTTCCAGCTGAGTTTGTTCTTTAGTGCCTGAGCAGGGTCCAGGCTGGATCCACATCAGGGATCCTCCTGAGGCTGCACCAGGATAAATCCAGGGTTAAGCCGTGCCACAAAAGGACACGTGGCTCAGCAGAGTGTTTGTCACAGCTCACTGAACCCTTCCTGCTCTTCAAACTTCCAAGAAATTGCTAATTAACATTTGTTTAGCAGCTCATTATAAACCTTGGTGGTGTGTGACAATGACAGCAGGAGGATTTGAGCAGTGATGCTCAGCAATGGGAATGATCCCACGTTATTTCACTGTAATCTTTCATAAGAGCCTCAGTTATTTCCCAAGTTTCTCATACCTGGCAGTACTTAATGAGTAATTGTTGGCTCTGCTCAATGGAACTGAGCTTTCTAAGTGGAAATTGCACAAAAGATGCAAATTGAACTAGAGCTTTGGATTCTGATATGCTTTTTTCTCCCTGTGCTATTCGCATGAACCTGCCATGTTGTTGAACTTTGATTCCGTCCTTTTGTAAGATATCCTTATTCTTAGTTTAAAAAAAAAACTATTTTTATTTTTAGAAGGAATTGATTAGCTAAGAAAGGTCAAGCCATGCTTTTCAAACTGATCAATGATTTAACCTGCTGTAATTATATTTTCTGCAATTATACAGCATGGAAATGCCATTATATTACATCATATAAACACCTTCTAAAGGCTCATTCCATCATGCTTTGCTAATTTAAGGACAGTTACAGAACATTTAGAACCATTAAGGTTGGAAAAGGCCTCAAGAGTGAATCCAGCCTTTAAACACCCACTAAACCACAGTGTGAAGGCCACATCTGCTCATTTTTTAACACCTCCAGGGGTGGTGACTCCACCACTGTCCTGCTCAGCCTGTTCAGTGTTTCACCACTCTTTCAGTGAAAGAATTTTTCCCAAGCTGGCCAATGGGAAAAGCAGCATTTGTGCTTGTTTTTCTCTGTTTTGTGAGAAAAACTAGCTCAAATACTGCTTTTCCCATTCTGGGCTCATCTTTAATGAGACTGTTTCTGGGTACTGTAGCTACCAATGTTGGTAGCAGATTATTCCTTCCTGGAGGTCAGGTTAAAAACCACCCACTTCAAAAATCCTGGTTATGGAAAACCCTCATAAACTCTGAAATATTACTAGAGAGAAAATCAAAGCACAAGGCCTGGTTGAGTAGAAGTTAAGAATTTTGAGCAGAGCTTTTGAATCATGAAGGGTAATTACAGGGATGAACATTTAAGTCTCATTTTTTGTGGGCTAATATACAATTGCTTTCTAAAACTCTTTACCAGAGTTCTCGGAACTGCTTCTCTGCTGGAGATAGCTCCATGTTTATCCCTGACTTTTAATAACTCTTTATTTAATTCTGTTGCCTGTACAGTGGAAACAGACTTGGCGGATTAATTTAGTTCTAGGCTGCTTTTCCTGCTCAAGTCCAGTTCTGTTTTCCCTTCAAAGTGTAAAATCTCCTGTTTAAGTCATGTACTGAACACAGAATTTCCCATGGAAGAGAATGCTCAAGGTTGCTCTTGGAGGCAATGTGAAATATGGAAGGGTGAAAGGGGCATCCTCTGAAAGGAGCTGCAGTGTGAGTGGTCTGGCCTCGTGCGAGTGGATAAAAGGCAGGTTTGGAGTGAACACGAGAGTGTGTGAGCAGCCCTGCAGGGCCTCCCTGGATACGACTCAGAGAGCTGCTGCTGTTTAATTAGACAGGAAAATTGTGACCCAGTCGTGGCATGTGCCTCAGAATAACAGGAGTTTGGAGCAAATTGCAGTGAGTATTAGAGCTGTTGCAGAAGGGAAAGCGAAGCAGAAATTTGAAATTATTTATTTATTTTTTAAATTAGAAAAGATGGGTTTCCCCCTTTCTTTTTAGTGTATGAATCATTACTATTTCTCATTTAAGTATTTCAGCCCTTTTCTCCCTCCTGGAGCTGTCCCTGGTTGCTTTGTTTGCTGGCCGAAGATAAATCTGCCTGTGAAGCCAGCAAAGCCTGTTAAATAAGCTGTCAAAACACGAACTGCTTCATACCTTGGAGCTCAGTCAGGAAGCCAATTTTATACAACTTAAAAATGAAAGTCTCTCAGTGTCACCTTGCTGGAAAACCTGGAGACAGACTGCACAGAGCTCCTTTCCATTATGATGCACCTGTAGGCAATCCAGTTTCTGTAAGGAATGGTGGAGGAAACGTCACACTCACAGCAAAACTGCCCTGATAAAAGGCAGGGTTTCTTCTTCAGGAGCAGGTTTTAAATTAAAATGAGAAGATTGTAAATGGGGTTCGTGGTGCTAGAGAAGGATTTGGGTAGATGTGTGTCAGACATCCTTCGATGTGGTAGAGAAGCCTGAGATGATTCAGAAATGTGAGAAAATAGCACCTTGAGAGAAAACTCGAGCACTTCAGAGCGAGTGTTCCACTTTCTGTCTTTGCAGCTCTAGCAAGGGCTCTCTTCTGAAGTCTGACTAAAGGCAGCTTTTTATTTGATGAGAGTTTCACACTAATTCAATTACATGTGCAAGCTGCATTCCATTTGCACACATGATGTGTGGGAACTGACTGAAAGGCGCAAGAATTAAATAAAGAATTAAATACTGATTTGAAGTAGAGGAAGCAGATTTTGTATTTCAGTAGGAATGGTTTCATCTTAAAACCAAAAGCTCTCACCATCACTTTTTCCTAAAAATGCAGAACCTAACCCTGTCCACATGAAAGTCAAGGGGCAAACTGAGAATATGGTTCTTATTTATATATTTGATTCAAGAAATTTTGCTTAAATACCTCAAAGCCAGAGGATATTAACATAGAAACAGAAATTATTAACAAAATGCATTTTTTAAATAATCAAATGCTAGCAAAAGCATTATCACTTCAAACTGTGATAACTGTACCATTCTGTCTGTGCTGCAGCACTAATGAGTGCTGACGTCTTAGAAAAGATCTAATTATAGAGCAGGGATTCCCTGCAGAAGTTTTGACATTTTTAAATACAAATAATATCATTTGGGGTAAAAATGCAAAGGGAAATGATTTCTTCAAAACAAATGTCTGAATAAAAGTTGACATTGATGTTTAGAAAAGATATCTAAAAGGAAAGAAACTTGCTTTTGACTGCTCATGGGAATGTCAGCAGAGAGTAAGGGACAAACTGGAAAAGAAATAATGAATTCCTCTTAAGAAGGGAACAACTCAACTTTCTAGAGCACCCCATAACAAAACCCATTCCAGCTGGGTTTGGCTATTCTAAGATGCTCCCAGAACCACTTGGTAGTGAATTAATACAGCCTTTAGTCCCACATTTCAAAGCACTGAAAACAACTCTGTTTGTAGTTCTAGAAAGTGTCTGGATGCCAGTACTCTGTCATTAAACCATGTGCTCAAATATGGCAGTTTTTTCAGAATATCTTTCAAGGAAAGGCTCAGGCTTTTTTATTTTTAACCAGTAGGATCTGGTTCAAGACTGAATTTGCTGTGGAAATACATTTATCCAATGTTGCATCTGAGGTAGGAAGAATTACAGTGTGATGGATGAGCAGCACTGAAAGTCTTATCTTTGTTCTATAACCAGAGGGGCCAAGCTGCAACTCTCCATTTCCCTTCTTTTCTTATCTGCTCTCATCTGTCATGCATCACAGTTTCTGATTGATTACTCATTTTTTCTGTACATTAAGCATGCACACAAGCACCAATAATTATTGAATGAATTTCTGTGTTTACAGCTCCTGCTGTAAGTGTCTCACATATATTTCCTGCTCTGCACAACCTCTTGTGATATGTGATAAGAAGGAAGGTGCATAAGAGGAAAAATAATTGGCTAAAGTGCAAAACTAAGTAGGAGTGCAAGCTCATTCTGAACCTTGAGGGAATTTATTAGTAGATACATAAGGCTTGAGATTGGAACTTTGCTGTCCTGCACATTTATAACATCTGGGAGAAGGATTGGAGTCCTCAGTTGTTAACATTTCCTGACGATGCTGAGCTGCAGATTATCACACTCAGGCCCTGGCAGTGAGGAATTGTAGGTTTGAACAAGAAGTTCAGTAACTGGGCAATAAAGGGGCCCTGAGATTCAGCACAGAGAAATATCAGATTATGCACTGGTGGAATGATGGGCTCTGGGTTGTGCCCAAGAGAGATCCTGGGTTATCATTGTAACATCATGAAAATGTAAAATTATGTCCTCCCCCCCCAAAAAAATTAACTCTGGGGATGTTCAGCTGCATTTGCTTTGGTGGTACAGGATTTCCTGATGTCTGATTGTGGTCCCTGAGAGAGGAATAATATTTGGGTGTCACCCCAAAGGTGCTGTCCCCGTGTCACACCCTGCTCTGCAGTCACTCCCTGCTTTGTGCACTCAAACACAACAAGAACCGTGAGCAGCCCGGCATAAAACAGATGAAAAAGGGTGTAAGAACACAAGGAAATGAGCAAGCCCTACAGTTCCATCTCATTTCAGACTGAATTTATTCAGTGAAAAGAGGAATTCACACCACATTTCTCTCTGCAGAGCTATTGGTTTAACAACCAAAAAAAACCCCAACCAAACACATGTTGAATTTTTGTATAAAAAATGCACCTTGTAGTACTGAAATGGTGTAAACCATGTACATATGACAAATGCACACTCTGGCAAAAAAAAAAAATTAGATTAAACATAAGGATTTATGCACAACCTCAATAATATATATTAAAGCCAGAAATGAGTCATATGTAACTTAAAAACAAAAAACACAGCAAAGAAAATATCACAAATTTCTTTATTTTTTTTAAATCATTCCCTTCTTGACTCCAGAAATAGCCTTTATATTTCATTTTCTAGTTATATTGACATTATTCCAGCGAAAAACCTGAATGATATGGAAGGATGGCAAATGGAATAGCTTGGAGCACTAATGAAAGAATTCCTGTTATTTTTTTTTTTTGCCTTTCAGCTGAGTTCAAAGATTAGTGCTATAAGCACAGTTAAAATGTATCAAGTGGTAGAAAATTAATTATGAATGTTCTTTAAGTGGAGACTGTTAAACTTCAGCAGTTTTTAATATAGGACAAACAGCAATGAAAATTATTATCATTATAGATGCTGACAAAAAAAGGCCTTTCAAGGACCCAAAAGAGTCATGGCTGTGACACATTTCCATGGGTTTGTCTGAGAAAATGAGAAATGAGAGCCTTTTCTTGCTTCTCAGGAATAGAAACCCTTGGTCCCCCACAGAGCTAAAAACAGACATGATTTTAGGGGCAGTGTTCTTACCCTGAGAGTTTTTGAAGTTAAATTTAGTTTTTAGCTTAGTTTCTGAGCATCATCTGTGGTTTATATGCTAGCCAGCCTTGATCAAACCCCTTAGGGCTGAGATTTTATTGATCTTCCTGACAGATGTCCTGGACTCTGGGGTGAATTGCTGCTTAAGCAATAAATACTTTTAAAAATATATTCCCCACAGTCAGAGAAGAGTGATTAAGACAAAAAAGCTCGACAGCTATTGTCAGAATTTGCAAGCATTTGTTGCTATGGATGTAATTAAAATCCTGAAAGAAAATCAAGCTTTTAGGCCAACTTGTGCCATCCATAAAAAAAAAAACAAATACCAATTTATTCCCAAAAATTGTCTTCAGCACATTTTGTTGTTTATCAAAACAAATACTCGTGTAAGTACTGTCTTGATTTTGTTAATTATATTCCCACCAATACACCAGAGACTATTCTTTCAGAATATTAATTTCTTTATGTAAATTAGGAAGGGGGGTTAGAAATAATGCTGCAGTTGCAAACCATTTATCTGTTCTGTGGTGTACAGAGATCCAATTTCAGCTGTTTGCAGGATGATAATTGTGGTTACTGTTGCCATTAGATTTTTTAGAAGGGAATGGGGTTTGTAGCTTGTGGCTTGCAGGGCTGGTATTTTCAAATGGAAGATTTTTGTATGGACTTTGTTCAAGAAATACTTAAAATTTCCAGTCAGAATCAATTCCCATTCTGGCTTCCAGCAGCCCTGTGCTCACAGGACTCATTATTGTGCTTTTCATGCCATTTCCCATTCACCAGACACAAAGCTTTTAGGTTTTTTCATACCAAGATGGAGAGGTGACAAAAGCATGGTCCAGGAACACGTTTTTGCTCTCTGATAGATTTTATTCCAGCACTGGGGCTCTCTGTGGGCATTCATCTCATGGGCATATGGGCTGGCATTTATTTAGCCCATCAAATTTGCAACAGGGAGGGAACTATTCCAAGATAAAGGTGAATGGTGCACAATGGCCTGTAGAGAAGATGTTTGCCAGGTTTGGACTTTGTCCCAACACAGTGCTGAGGTTTGTTGTATAAAATTCTGGTGCAAATTCTGTCCAATTAAGCTTTCTAGTTTCAAGTGTCAATATTATAGATCAGTGCCATCAGTTCAGGAATAACTTTATGAAGCAGCAAGGAGAAAATTCTCCCAAGCAAGCTGTCAGGAATCTGTGGTGCAGCCTTAAGGAGAAGGCTCCAATGGGCAATTTTGGGCAATAATGAGTGTAAAAAGAACAAAAAAAAGGAGCTGCTGCCCTGGGATGTGCATCTCTGGCTTCTAAAGCAGCCCAGGCTGGAGGAGGTACAGAACCCTGAAGGTCCACACAGGCAGGAGCCTTTTTGGGGACAAAGGTCCCCAAAGGGGCAGGATGGGGTTTAGGCTGGTTTTGTACCCCTCACACCCTTTGCCAAGGGCACAGCTGGGCTGTGTTTGCAGCTGAAGGTTGGGTTGGTTATCCCAGCCAGGAGCTGCTCCCAGCCTGGGGTGCTCACTTTGGGCTGAGGTTTAAATTCTGTAATGAACTCTCTGAGCAGGCAGGGATGGGATGAGGGGGACCATGGGACATCCAGAAGTGGTTTCACAAATGTGCTCCCAAATATCTTGGATCTGCTTGTGTGCCACAAAGACATTGGATTTTTTGTTTCTAAACAATCATTTTTCCAAACCCTTTAAACATAAACCAGCCCATTTCCTGTTACAGCACAATACTTATAACAAACCCACTGGTACCTATTAAAATATAATTATAACATTTATAAATCTATTGTGACAGTTTTCCTAATGTCCCTCAGTAGGAACAGTACTGGGAGTCAATTAAATGCTGAAGGAGAAATTAACTAAAGGAGCAGATGAACCAAGCAGATGAAAGACAAGTAATTCTTTCTTATCTAGGAAATATTTCTTCAAACAAAATAGATTCGAAAGCATCACTGAGATGTTTGGATGGAGAGAAAATGGTTCCTTAAATGACTAACTTCTTACTTCCTAGATTTTCAAATAAGGCCTCCAACTGTTTGATTCTTCTTGGAAGTTAATTCTTTTTCAGCAATTCAGTAAGGGATACCAGCAAAATCATTTTCAGTGTCTATTTAAGCAATACAGGACTTAAATCTTCTTTATGAAGATTTTACAAACACCAAACTAGAACAAGGAAGTAAACTTCATATAAAATCTATTCCTTCTGCTTGTGTCTTTTGGTGAATAAGAAAACTCAGCCATATTTTTATCATTTTTCAATTGCTGTAACTTTTGTCTGACTTTGAATGCATTGAGGTAATGACTTAACAAAACAGGTTCAGGATGACAATAAGTATCTGGGATCCAGGGATAATTGTTCCCAAGTTGCTGTTACAGCATTTAGTGACTTTAGTGGTGACATCATGGCATGTGTTATGCATTCAATCCTGTGGCTAGGAGGAGATTTTATGTTACTAGAAATGGAAATGGAGACATAGTAGTTTTATTTCCTATGTTTTCCATTTTACCAGTTCTGTCCAGTTCCTGTTCTGTCATTCTGCGCAAGTCTTGATGTTTGTCACCAAATAAATGAGCTCCTGTCCTTTGTGTAGTTACAGACCTCAACTTGTGCACAGCTTTTCTGGTGCATTAGAATCACGTTCAAAAATTATTTGAAGTTGGTGTATTAAAAAATTTCTGTCATCAAACTATATCAGCAACACTGAATTCATTTCCATGGCCCTTTTTCCTGACCTTCTCTAATAATACTCCAAAATGCATTAGGATTTAAAAGAACTCAGCTTTAAGCTTTTTGTGGTCACGTGTTTACTATTTTTAGACAAATATTCAAGTTAGGCTTCAGAACTTAATTTCTGAAATAAGTTATTTGAAGCATGACCTGAGTTTACTTCCATGTATGAATATTATATGAAAGGATTAAGACCAGCCTTTGGAAAGCAATCCCAGTTCTCTTACAAGACACCATTCCTTTTCTCAGGCAGCTTTGATCTGCTATTCTGTAAAACCAGGCAGATTTTCCTTTCTTTAGTAGAGGTTTTGCACTGGATATCTGCTTAGGAAACTAAGTGATTTATTCAAATTCTTAATTAACACTTAGTGAAAGGCTCTAATCCATGCAAGATGAATAAACATCCAAATATGAATAACTTAGAATAACTCATAATAACTAGCTCAGAATAACTGACTAAAAGATGAATAATAAAAGCTGTGCTGCAAAAGATAAAAATATTGCTGTCAGCAAAGAAACAGAATTTCTGAAAAAGTACAGAAACCATGTTTCAGAAAAAGCCTCCAGACATATTCTAGGGTTATGTAAGAATTACTTCTTGTGTCTTTTCTACCTCTGTTCAACTTTAGAGTGGTTCTTCCTCCCAAGGCTGTCCCAGTTCACAGCTCATTGCCAGTCACTCCACATTCACTTGAATTCAGCCACACCAGATGTTTACTGTGGTCGGGGGTCTGTAAAAGTGTCAGAAAATGTGGGGTTTCTGTCGTGGCTCCACTCCTCTGCCTTGTCCCCAGTGAGGAGCAGCTAGAGAGGAGGAAGGGTTTGCAGGGCTGATGGAGAGGACGAGGCAGGAAAGCAGAAAGGCTGGGAATGGAAAGGTGTGACAGCAGCACAGCCTTGGGAAGGGCTGGCCTGGGGGATTTGGGATGTCAAAGTTCTGAGCCAGTGGAGGGGAAAGAGTTTGTGTAAAGTCTGAATGAAGAGCTGTTTGTGGGACTTGAGAAGAAATGAAATTGTTTAAGCTGTTGGGGAAAAAGAAATAAATAGATGCATCCTTATGATTTTCACCTCACAAGGCAATGGAACGTCTTTATCCCAAGCCCCACTGAACAGTCATGTACAGAAAATAAAAAACCAACTTTTTTCCATTTGACTTATTGACAGATGCATCAAGTCAACATTTAAAAGGGACATATGGAAAAACTTCTAAAATTTTTAAGAGATACTTCTTCATGATGTCTTCCAAAACAAGAATGGAAATCAGGACAAGATCTAATAATATTTCATATTAATCATATTAATAATTAATTGTATTAATAATCATTATATCATATTAATTAATTATATCATATTAATATGGTATAATTAATATTATATCATATTAATGATGATTTCATACTAATCATATTACTTGCAGAGTTTCTCCTCACAGGTGCAAAAGGTCTCCCAGCCACCACAGATTATTTATTTGCTGGGGGTTATCTGCTCTGCTCTGCACCATTACCTCTGCCTGTCAATGCTCGCTGACCTGAGCACACAGTTTGCTTGCTGGATTACAGGAGCAGCTTCAATCCCCTCCTGGTATCTCCAGAGCCTCCCTGTGTGTGATATCACTCTCACAAGCTGATAACGGTGTCACAAATTCTTTCCCATTTTGATGTAGTGTAATACAAGCTGTTGTACAAGTCTTCATGTCTCAGGCTTTTTGATACAGTACATTTATTTTCTAATTCTGAGAGTTTTCAGACACTAAAATGAGCCAGACAAGTGTTGACAGCATGAACAGTAGGCACACGGAAAAAAAGGCAAAAAATTGAACTGAGAATATAGGAATTGTAATTACAGTTATAAGTATTGGATTCTTAAAAACATTTTTATAAAGTTAAGATCCTTAAATCTCTTAAACTAAAAGCTGGAATATTATCTGCACTGCAATTTGCTTTTCTCTTTGGATTTTGCTGGGTTTGGGAGGCGTTGGCGTTCCTTTGTACCTCACCCTGTCAGGCAGCAAAGCCACCCCGAATCCGCGTGGGCCAGGGTGTCTTTGGCAGTCACAAATTGCTTTGCTCCCCAAAATGCGTGGCCTGAGGAGGTTCAAGGAACATTTCTTTCTATCAGTCTTTTAGCCCACATCCAGTGTGATATTTTTGAGCTGTTTTCTCCATTACTGGCAGACCAGACTCTGTGGATGCGTCTGGATCAGTCATGAGCAGACACAATTCTCCATTCCCCGTGTGATCCCACACTGCTTCCTCCAGAGAACTGCAAACCAGGTAGATTGCTGATTCCCAATTCTTATGCTTGGGAAAGTATGAATATATAGGAAAAAATACTTCAGTCTTTTTATAGAAAACATTCTTTTCCCTAATATTGGTAAATATGTACCAATGATTGTTAAATGTTACTAATTGAAGATCTGATATGGAAGTATTTACTGGAGTATCATCTTTCTGCTCTTATTGTATAAGTCTATGTGTCTGATTTTATTAAAATTTAATTTTAACTATCATTTCATAGTTGCCCCTGCCTCTGATAGGAAGGTTGGGCTAGATGGGCTGGGACCTTCAGAGGATGTCCCCAGCCTGAATAATTCCATGATTCTAAATTCTCACACATGTAATTACAAAGATCCATGAAATAGACTGTGACAATCCAGGTTTACCCCAAGAAAAAGGCCCCATAGAACTGCTGCAATTAAAAGGGTTTATCCCTTTGTCGGTGACTTTTGAATCCGCCTAGTTATGAATATTGGCATCACTTAACAGTAAAATTTACCAAGAGCCTTAAAAGTGCTGCAGCCATTAATCATGCTTTATTTACTGGTTTCATTTGTATTGATCCAGCCAGCTTTAAATGGAGTTAGAGAGTAAAACCATCTCACTGCTCATTTCAGAGGGTGAGCCAGCTCTGAGATTTCTCAGCTCTCTGAGGTTTCCTGGAGCTCCGGCAGCAGTGAGCAGCCGGCTGCCTGGAGATGCTGCCTTTTTTCCTGGTGCATATTTTTGCAGGTTATTTTTAGTGCAGTTATTTGTGGTGAGCGCTCCAGAGCGTTTGGGAGAAGGTGCTGAGCTGCATTTGCAGGCAGGGAAGAGCGGCAGCCCTGGCCAGGCTGTGCTGCTGTGCCAGATGTGTGTCCATGGTAGAGAAAGGGACAGAAATTTCAGCTCTTCCATCCCACTGACCCTGCTCAGCCCTGTCTGCAGCGTGTCATCCCAACCATCAGGCTCTTGGGTGGGGTTGTAAATAGAATATGACACGCAGACTCTGATGGAGCTGATCTCCCCTTCTGGGTATTTACACTCCAGCCCGTGGGCTAAATTTGGGGACCTTTCTGTCTAAAAATTCTCTGCAGAGGATACACAGTGAGGGAGAGGAAGAAAACCATCACCGAAACTCCTCCAGGGGATGTGTTCCTTGATATTATTATTCCTTGGACATTTTCCATGTAATTTATAGTATCTTCAGCTAGCTAATGGAACAGAACTGACACTGTCTTAATATTTGACAAGCTAATTATCCCACATGTAGTAAACAAGGTTTTATGTAAAGTCTTCACATTTTCTTAAGTGAAACAGAAGCAGACAGCCCTGCTCCTTTTCTGAGCAAAACATTCAAGTGTTGCACACTTCACATTATGCAGTTTCATTTTTGATGTTGTAGTCAAGTAATTAGATCCTGCCTTGTCTGGTTGACTTGAAGACTCATGGCATCAACCTTTTGAGTACTGCTGCTGAACATGTAGTGACCATAAGGATTATTTTATCCAGGTATGTTCTGTGGCCAAGTGGGTAATGCAAACTCTTAAAAATAATTCATAAATTTACAATAATTTCGTAATATTTATATATGCTCACATATGTATGGGTTGGATGAAGATGACTCACCTTTTCTGTAGCCTACAGTAAGTTGGTGTTTGCTCTCTAAAATGGGCATCTGTGGATTCAGCTGTTTCACATATCCTGGCATCACTGCCTGTTTTTATCTTCTGTTTTTATCTTCTAATTTACACAGAGTATATTTGACCCCATATAGCCTGAAATCAAATATGTCTCATCAGAAGAGACAGAGAGTTAAGGACCCTTGCTTTGTAAACCTGGATCTGTGTTAACAAGCACTTTGAAAATGGTCCATTCCTCGAAAGTCATTAGTTCTTGTTTTCCTGCCCCAGAGTATGCTCCTGTGAGTACAGAACACTTATTAGACATGGTTTGTAGAAATCCTACTTAAAATGATGCATTGTCTTCCTCTGTGCAGAGTGTTCTGAGGGGTATTTTTTCTTTGGTAAGTTTTTGAACAATTTTGCAACAATATGTTCTTGTTGCAGTCTGAAATTGTTCTGATTTTAACAAATATAGTTGAATCTCTTGATTCTAGGATTACAAAGCAATAAATATATTGGCTGTTTTTCAGTAGATGGCACAACATGTCTACCAACACTAAATAGCAGAAATCATGAACTGCTTAAAAAAATTAAAATAACCAGACAGGTTGTTCTACCTTTGAATCTAAATCTCCTAGATATCCATGCAAATATTTACAGGAAGAGCAAGAGGATTGCAAACTTCCTCCTCCCTGTGATATTCCCACATTTATTTTCCAAATGTGCTCCAAAGGGGATCAGCTCTACTGCATAAGCAAATTAGGCAGGAGCTGTGCTTTTTATTGGTGCTGCCAGCAAGGTGGTGGAGGTTTTTGGCATGAGCTCTCCTAAAGAAATCTCTCTGGATCTGATCTCTCACTTCATGCAGGCGTATGTACAGTCAGCTGTCATCACTACCTACAGAGCTTCAGTGCTTTAAAAAGGGTAGAACTATCTAATTATATAGAAAAGTCATGAATCTCGGAAGTAATTGGATTATTTTCTTCATGTATTCAGCTTCTCCCTGTTTTAACTCCTTCTTTGCTGCCGAGCCACTTGCCTTACCCAATAGAAACAAAAAGCACAGCGTGAAAATTGCATCACATCCTTTCCATTCATCCTTTCCATTCTCAGCAGAGCTGTGCTGTGTTGGCATCACCTGCTGAACCTGAGCTATGAGCAGCCCTCGAGGCAGTGCCAGCTCTCCATTCCTGCCCCTGTACCCCAGGGGCAGCTGTGGGTGCCCTGCTCATCGTGCTCTCAGCTTTCCTTCCAAAGGAGCTGGAAGAGCAGCCAGAGCAGGGCTCTGGGCAGCCCCAGGGGTGCAGGGGAGCTCTCAGCTCTGCTCTGAGTTTCACAAACTCATCCCAGAGCCAGGAGTGCCCAGCCCGGAGCATCTGCTCCAGGTGGGATCTCTGAGTGCCCAGAGCTCCAGCCACACTCAGCTGAGGCTCCTGCCAGTCCCCCAGTGGTGCAGAGGGAGCACAATCAATTGCAGCAGTAAAAACAAGGCCAAGAATGTCTTTAGCACTGAGAATATCTTTAATGCTTTCTGATCTCATCTCCCTACTAATGTGTCGTTGCTCTGTCCTTTATTCAGCCAATCTAAGTTGAAATTCCTCCTGCACTTGTGCCCTGCTTTTCAGTTCTGTTGCCTCTTACTATTTTACTGTCAAATTTCTCTACATCAGCCACGGTCATTTTATCATTCTTGCTGTTATCAAGCTTTATGAATGAGGTACCTTTGCCCTCTTTTTCCTCACTGAGGAGATGCTTTGCAAGATCCACTTCCTCTGCTCATCTACAATAAACTAAACCCTACTTCAGAGGTGTGGTAAGCACTGAGCACACTATCTAGTGCAATCCTTTTGGATGAAGTCATTTATTTATGCTCATTATAAATTAAGGAAGTGGTGAGGAACACATGGAACTGTAGTTTAAAACAGAAAGTGGTGTGAGGGCAAAGATATGGAGAGTGAACAATGGAGACAGGAGAGCAGGCAAAGACAAGCACCCAGTTGAGTGTGAGATTGCAATCATGCTGATTATTTTCCTCCTGTACTACTTCTTCCTGGCTTGCATTTTTTTGTATGCTGTTGATACCATCCATTGTAGGAGAAATTCAGTTTGCCTGGCTTCACGAGCCTTCTGAGTGCCATCCACAACAGAGACTCTAATTTGCTTGTTCTAAATCACCCTCTGGAGGGGCCTCTCTCCTCTGCTGAAGCACCTAGAGAGCATTGTTTCATATTATTGGTATCTGGAATTAGTGTGAATATTCCATATAATGCACTTCTCTCTCTTTCCTGCTGTGTTTTCAGATAAGTATGGAAAGCACTTGTCAAACCTGGGGAATTGCTGCAATTTCAGTAAGATTTCATTGACTAGGAACTCAAGGATACTGGAATTCAAAAGATAATGCAACACTAATTGCACCAATTATGATTTTTATATTTTCTTTACCTTTGAGAAAGTTGTTTGGGGATTTTTAAATCAGTGGGGAGAACAAAAGATATGGCTGAAGGAAGGATTGTTTGTATACCCCCTTGTGTAAGGACTTACTATTCTGTTAATTTAAGCAATATGGTTATCATAAACCCATCAAAAATCAAACTTTAATAAGCATCTACTTTGTCTTCACGGATACAAGCACATTTATTGCCATTAATGAATGCATACTTGACACTTGGTGCCTGCAGAGTTGAGCATTTCAAGGTTAAAAATGCAGAGATCAGATCATGATCTGTTTTTCTATCCCTCATAGCTGTATTTGAGGAGATTTCCTCAATGCTCCCAAAATTACTGCTCCACCCCTTGTCCCACTCAGAGGTGGCACCTCCCAGAGCTGTGCTCTGTCCCTCTGACATTCCCCAAAGATTCTGGCGTTTCTGAGCAGGCTGTGCAGAGCCCAAAGCCAACAGTCACAGCATTTCTGACATCTATTGTTTCCGTGATAAGCTCACGACTTTCCTATGAGTTACTCCAAAGGCTCAAATGATAAACATGCAAATGATGTGTCAAGATAAGACCCAAATTAAGCTTTTTATCCTACCTTGAAGAAGCTCAGATTGGGAGTAGCCAACTTTCAGATAATGGCACAATGCTGCGAAAGGCTCCTGCCTTGTGGAAGGCTTTAAAACAACAGAGCAGGCAGCACACGGGGCTGTTTTCTCACATTTCAGTGACAGATTATTTCAGAGAACTCTCTAGCCCATTTCCTATTTCCTTTGCCCTTGGCCTGCTGAGTAATATTTGCATTTTTCCCTAGAACATATCTCCTCTCTGCACGGAAGCTGCTGATAAATGTTTTCCGCTGAACTTCCCTCAGCATCCACATTAAACAAACGCCTTTGCCAGGGACCATTTCCTGAGGCCTCCTCCACTTTCTGCTGCTGGACAAGGTCCTGTTGTCCCTGCCCAGTGCCACAGAGTGGAACTTGGGATTGCAGGACATTCCCAGTCTCTAAATATCATTATATCAAAAATCGTGATGGAAAATCTCCCCAGAAATCAAAACTCTCATTGAAATTATAGAAATATTTCCTGCAGGAAAATTGCAAAGTGAAGAAGTAACAATTCTGGAGAGTTAGAGCTAAACTTTGAGGGCTTTTTATGAGTTAAGTTGACCTTGGAGGAGCAGGACACAGGTACAATATTATGTATTTTGTCCCCTGCTGTTGGTAGGTGATTGGAATCAAAGCAAGCAGAGAACACACCAAGATGAATTATGGTGAGACTCTTTCACAGCAGCTTTCATTTGTTTTACAGAATAATATTCAGCAATGTCCCCCTTCCAGCCTGCTAAACCCTTTTGGGTGTTTTTCATTTTCCTCTGAGTCGAAGGTTTTAATAACTTTTTAGTTGTTATAGTTAAGATTCAGGTATTTTTGTACACATTTAAGTGGCAGCTAATGATTCATTAGAGTTTGACTGTGAAAATGAAGTTGCTAAGCTACATTCACGTTGCAATTAATTTCAAATTTAAAAATCTCTTAAAGCAATCCTTTCAAGATAGCATAGAAAAGGTTGCCCTTTAAGATGGCACAGAAAAATTTCATATCTTAAATTTCTCTTCAAAACATACTTTATAAATAATCCTAAGGTAGATCTGGCCTCTACTATAATATTCACCCAAAAGGCCTATAATGAAAAGCTATTTTTTTTTTTCCTTAAAATGAAGTAATGCCTACAAAGTAGCTTTTCTCTTGTCCTAAATTTCTCTTTTGCTAAAAACTGCAAGCAAATGCAAATCTGTTCAATGTATTGCACAAGTATTGGAGTGTCTCAATGAATTGGATTGTACAACTTGAACCATTTTTCTCTACAGAAAAAAAAAAAAAAGAAACATATTCACTTTTAAATGTGCTCCTTGAGTGCATTTTTCATTGAAGGGTTTTACAAAGAATTACCCCCAGTGTAATGTATTTTAGCTCATGTACTGGTGCCCATATTCCCTCAAAGTCCTGTGAAAACTGATAAAAAAATATGCAGCGCTGGCTTAGCAAGAATAATTTTTAAATCTCAGTAATTTATCTTGAGAGACTCCACGATCGATATCATACAGCACTGTGAGCCTGCTGCTTTATTATCCTTTTTAGCCAAGTGTGGAGAGATAAAGCATTGATTTTTGTTTGCTGTGTGTGCTGTAAAAACAAAGGAGAAATGTCACTTTTGAATGCCAGGGTTATATGAGTATGGTTTTATTGATTTTCAATTAAATGAAAGTTATGTAAGGCAATAGTTGACATTGCTTTGGGGAAAAAAATAAATGCCATTGAAATAAATTTTTGAAAAATCAACCAATACCTTGGAAAATAATTTATGGCAAGTTCATCTCCCCAGCTGAGCTTTCAAAACTTGTTTTGCCATTGGATTCAGAGTAGTGTAGTTTAGATAATACTGCACAAACTTTAAATAAGTAAGGATTGACAATATGAAAAAAGAACAGTACAGTCCTTTACTTTAGAGATTTCCTATTTTTGGGGTATTTTATTGTGATGACCCAATGCATTACAACTGACTTGTCTAAGAAAAAAAAAAAGAAACTGAGATATTTCTCTACTCTATTTTTCCCTATTATTGATAATTTATTCTTTTATTTTATTTGCTTGTTAAAGTAAATTTTTATTCATTCAGAAAGGCCATTTGTTTAAATCTGTGGTGTCTTGTGGGCCTAAGCTGTTGAATTTTAACACAGGAGGAAGGAAGCCACCTGCTGCTGAGAGACAGAAAATAGAGTTCTGCTGTAAAGGCTGTATGGCAGGGGCAGCCATAAATGTGCAGGAGAAAATCCATATTTAAATGCATTTGGAATTGAATTTGTTACCCCTGTGCTACAGGAACACTGGGGTTTGATGTGCTCTTCAAGCACAACCCTGCACTGAACTGCACTCAGACCTCAGCCTTTAAAAAACAGGAAGGATTTTTAGGGACCTTTAGTTCTGAATTTATATTTTCCTCCCTTTCTCTTTAACTGTGCGCTCCAGAAATGTCACACACATTTAAATTACTAGTGAGGAGTTTCTGTAATCCCACAATGACAAGAATTTATCTGCTTTTACTATGAAAGTGCTGTAAAACTTCAAGAATTGGAAATGAGGGTGGAGATTCTAAAATATATCATTATATATATATAGTTTCCATAGACAGTGATATGTATAGATAGCATTCAGAGATCCTCAAATTCTCAATTTCTTGCATATTTTTATAAATGTATGAAGTAAGAAACCTTTGTAGAAAAGCTCAAATGGGCAGATTTGAGAAGTCAGACACAATAACCCCAAACCTGCTCGTCCCTTTCAAGTTTTGCTGACCATATGCTTTCTGCCCAGCAGATCCTGGTCATCTCCTGAGTTTTTCAAAGTAGCTTACAAGAACTTGTGAGCTGTGTGGGGATCAAAACCCCTCAGTGTGTCAGCTGGGTGGAATTAGCATCTGCCATCTGTCCTCACTGGGATCCTTATCGCGGGGGAAGGAATTCCTGTGTATGCTTTGGCAAATACAATAGGATTTATTTCCCTTTTTGCAGTTCTTGGGAGCAGGAGAACCCAAAAGGTATCAGGAATGTGGAGAAGAGAGCTCAAGATAATCAGTGAATAGAGAACAGGGTATATTTTTAATATTTATGTTGTCTCTTTTGTTGAAACACTAAATGAAAATTTTATCTTGGCAAATTATCAGAACTGTCCCGTCATGAAATAATTCTCTGCAAATTGTTTCCTGTTATTTCCCATGTTGCTATTCTGATACATTTATAAATTTCTCCATCACCTTGGCATAGATAATCAAAAAACTTATTTCTCCAAGTGGTTTTTTCAACCCCGGGTAAATTTTTACATGTCCATCAAAAATGATGAAAATTTGAAAAAAACTAGAATCCCTTTCTGCTGACAATCACTTTATTCTGCAAATGCAAGAATGTTTGAAGGAGGACTTGAGTTATTGAGTGACAAAAGGCAATGGGAGAATTGCAGGGAGGGAAGAATTGAAGTTTCAAAACAGCCTGAAGAGGAAGGAGATGAATTTTTAGACAAAGGGCAGGGTGAAAGTATTGTGTTGTATGCAGGAAATGGCTTCCTTGTGTTTTGCTATTGTTATTATATCACTCTTACATTGACAAAAAATTAATCTTTTTGTGTCATAATTAATAAATAGGTTCAAAGGTACACCTGCCATCAGTTTTCTGTGCAGTCAGAGTGACTTACTGGGTTGTAAATTTTGTTTATCTGTGAAAGAGGCACATCTGTAAAGGTGAGGGGTTTACAGGTTCCAGGTTACCTTTTTCTCTGTAAATAAGATCACTTATGAAACATTAATAGAATTAGAAAATTGGATCTCTTTTGCATCTCCAAACCTTACTGAGTTTTGTATTTAAGGGACAAAACCAGATTAAATCTGTAGTGGTTGGAACCTGATTTGCTTTTCATTCTCAGAGTGAGGCAGAGCTGGGGGATGGCCCATGTTGCCTTTTAGGTGGAATTGGTGTTTTAGAACATTGCAAGCATTGGGAAGCAGACAGCACAATGAGCTCTTTTCTGAATTTGCATCTCCAGAATTCCATAGCTTACAATTCTTTTTAGAATAAGTGTTCCAGAAGTGTGGGGGCTGTCACACTGCAGTGTGAACAAGCACTGGTTATAAAGGTGCTGTGGCTTCTAACTAAAAATAATATTCTGGGAGCTCCCAGAATCGAAGAATAAAAAGCAGAAAGTTCTAAAATACCAAGCTCCTGCAATGTGAAAAATTAATTGTTTCTACAACAGCACAACTGGCTAAGCTGCCATGGCAACAATTGCCAAAGACACCGGCCCTGATCAAATTTCCCCTGAAATTAAAGGTGCAGTTGGGAAGTGTTTGATGCAGAACCACTTTGTGGATGTGTTTATTGCAGCAGTGGTATTTATTTATTAGTTATTTATTAATTTACTTATTTATTTATCTATTTATTTATTTACTTGTTTGTTTGTTTGTTTATGGCACTGTGGTATTTAGCAAATGGGCTCCAGTCATCCTCAGTATTATGTAAGTGAATGGTAATCTTAAAACATCACCGTTTTTACTGGAAATGTGCAAACACAAAAAGAGAATTTGTTGTTTTGTCTGAAACTTCACTGTCTTGTATCAGAAATTTGCTGCTTTTTGTGCTCTTGGTACTTCAGACACTCTCTGGGCCTGTGCCTAAATAAAACCCTGGTGGGTTTGGATTCAGGGGTTGTGTTTTGGATGATTTTTAATTTTTAACTGAAGGGGTCCCTCTGCTGGTTCCTTCCAAAATTCCTGCCCACAGGTTTGGAGGGGTTGGAGTTGATACCTTTGAAATCTAAGTGCACCTTTAGTGACATAAAGCATTTTCATAATGAAAATAAGAAAATATTACATGGTGAGTGCAGCTGCCTTCATATGATTTTAGAAATTAGTTTTATAAATTTGCAAGAAAAATATTGTCTTTTCCTAATGGTATTTTAATGATAAATAAAACACACCATAACTGTATTTGAAGAAAATTCTGAGAATAATACCCTTCAAGTTTGGGGGGGGGGGGGGGGTGGGAGAGATTACTTTCTCTTTTTAAATTTTTTTTATAATCTCTATTGAAAGAAGAAGCTAATGACAAAAATATTTACCTGGGTAAAGTAATGTCCCTGTCTTTGCCTAGAGCCTAATTCTATTTCTGTTTTAGATTGCCCATAAATTTTTCAAAGATATTTAGAAGAGAAACATTTAAAATTTTTGTGTTTATCCATGTTATTTAGATTTTAAATGAATATCAGAATCCTTGTTTAAATTTAATTAATTTTAAATTAAGTTTAATTAATTTCAAATGAATTATCAGAGTTATGGACATCCGCCCTGGGCTGGGATTTTGGAGATGTAGATTCAGTTTTTAGTGGTTTTGATCAGAATTCCTGTAAAAACCTCTGAAACATCAATAATAATGCTTGTAATGCATAGAAAATTAGGTAATGCTTCAATAACATAAGGAATTCTGTGATTTCTGTACCACAGAAATCATATTAAGAATTTGAGTGTAACTGCTTAGAGTGGAAACTGTTACCTTTAAAGAATGTCTTTTATTGAAAATAAGATTATGGAATTTTGAATGAATCACATTGTAATTTCATACTACATCTGAAATACAAGTAAAAAACCATTTTTTTTTTCCCATTTAGCTTAGCAAACTCAGCCCTGATTGCTGCACTCATAAATGTTCTGCCAGGAATGAAAGTGCTGCTGTTCTAAAAAATATATTTTAGCTCCAACCACTGAATTCATTGGGACAATCTCATCCCTCTTTCTGCTGCTAAGTTCTTGTTTTGAGTTTAAATTTGGGTTTTAGTTGCGAATTTTGTCTGTGGGCCTTCAGGAGAGTAATTTAGTTTCCCAGAGTCCTGAGAAAAGCTCTGAAATGTTACAGGGAATTGTTAGACCCTTTAATTTTGTCACTTCTGGAAAAGCTCTGAAATGTTACAGGGAATTGTTAGACCCTTTAATTTTGTCACTTCTGGAGCCAAGGTCAGGTAGCAGAGGCATCTGAGGGGATGGGGATACAAAATTGTGTTTTTAGATGATCTCATTAGGATATGCAAGGCAGGTAATTCCATAAGGAATGGCAGAGTGACTGACAAACTCCATTGTGTGGGTTGGCCTTTGATGCAATGATTCTTGCCCAATTAACTCAATTTCCAGTTTCCAGGGGCCTCTCTGAAGCCTCAGTACAATGAAGAGCTTGTTTAGCTTCAAGCATGATCTCAGGTCCCTCCGCTGTTTGTGTTTGGCACAGTGCTGCCTTCAATCAGAGTTTCAGCATCCAATTTCAGATTGAGCATTATGTAAAATATAAAAATAGCCTGCTGCAAGCATTGGAATGCCACATGCATTGCAATCCCAGGCCTTTGTCACCTCCTAATGAAGCTGGGCACTCAAGGCAAGCTCCTTCCATTATCCAAAGCCACCACTGCTCTCCTTGCCTTGGCAATCTGGTCCTGACAAAAGATAAACAAACTCTGACCCAGGGAGTTAAATGGGTTTCTATGTCTGAATCAATACACCTAAGTATAACATTGGCATTTAGATTTAGAAAGTAATTCATAGTAAGTTTGGACTTGAGCTTTAAGTACCCTGTAATGAGTTGGTGTTTATCTGCTGCCCTTGTAATTGAAAGTAGTGACATTTTGTTTTCTTCAAGCACATTTATATTAACCATGTGGAATGGATAGCTGTCATTTCCACAAGGACAAAAGGATTGAGCAGACAAAAAATGTGGCAGAAAAGTTGTTTGTACAGGTTCAAAGCTGTATTTTTGTATAAGTTACAATGGGAATAAAATTGCTAAGGGTCAACTACTTCTGAGGTCCAAAGTCCAATGTGGTCTCTCATTTGTGGTTGCTTTGTACAGGGAGCTGGAGTTGTGAAAGTACTTGAAATCACGGAGTGTTTTGCTGGCACAAGGATATTGTGTGTGATATTACTGGATTTGCAGTTATGGATGGGATTTGACAAAAGAGCTTTTGCAATTGCTGCCCCACAGTTAATGTTTTATTGCCACAGAAGTGCAGGAGTTGTTGGAGGAACAGCAGAGCATAACAAAGGAGAAAAATGAGAAATATATTTTCCCCAGCCTGCCCAAGTTCAGAGAGCTTCAGAAGAGGAGTTCAGGCTCAAAACTGATTTTGTCAATTATTCACAGGTATGTCCTGAGAGCTGCTGAGCTCCTCAGCACAGATATTCAGCAATTTGTAAAATGCAGCTCCTCACAGAAACCATATACCATAGTAATCAAATACAACAATGTTTCTCCTTGGGTTTTTCAGTGTTTTGTTTTTGTTTGGGCTTTTTTTTTTTTTTTTTTCATTTCAAATAAGGCAAGAAAATTTCATCGCGGAAATTCAATATTCTGCGATACAGAAATACAATTCATTAGAAAACCCACAATGAGGGACTGTGAGGAAACGAGCAGCTGACAGACGTAGTTTGCTGCGATGGAGAGGAAACATTTATGTGCTTGTGAGAGGAGCATGTTTGCAGTCATCTGTCTCACCAGAAGGAGAGCAGTAGTGGAATTTCCCCTGGAGCAGGGGCACGGAAGGAGGGAGCTGAGCTCGTCCCCAGAGCAGCGAACACTTGTTCTCTTGGCCACTTCACAGCCAGGGCTGAAAGTGATATCATAGATGTTTCCGCACAGCTGAGTGAGGAATTAATAAACAGCAGAGCGGACAGGTTGTGTGCAATTTGTGTACAAATCTCAGATATTTGTGTTTTCTGTGTTTCTGGGCACTTCCAGGCTGACTTTGTGTGTCAGGCCCTGGCTAAGCTGCAGCAGCACCAAGAGACCATTGAGTCTGTGCTGGTTTATTGAGCACTCTGGAAACCCTCACTGGTTCATCTGGTGGTGCTTTGGATGCCTGGCACACTCTGCAGGAATTCACATTTTGGGATCAAATGTGAGAGCTGCTGTTCCTGCAGGACACCACGCTGGGTTATTTGGGATCTGCTCTGCTGGGGTTACCCTCATGTCCCACAGCACCCCAGCACCCACCATTGCAGTGAAAAATCCCTGGATTTAGGGATTATTGGAGAGGAACAATAGCTGTTGTTTGATTTTGCTTCTCCTTGAGAAGGCATTGAAAGGTGTCTCTAATTTTCACCCAAAACAACTTGATGCAAATTCATTAAGAGAATGGCTACCTTGCAGTGACCTAGATCTAATGAATAACTACTATGGATAACTTTTAATTTTTAGGGGGGAAATATAAAAAAAATGTTTAAATTGTCAAAAATTCATTGTGTCAAAAGCGATTCATGGAAAGTATTTCCTAAAATCAGGCTATATTTTGATTATTAACCATTTAGTAAAACCATTCCCTGGACCCTTCTTGTCATTGGCATGAGAATAAAATGTTGGTGTGCTTGGAGATGGTGATGGGGATTCTTTGATGTTGGCTGTACTGATTCAGTTAATTGACATCAATGCAGTTCATTGTTTTCAGCCTTTCATGTTAAATCAAAAGAAGTTTTTGAGGTTCCCCTCTATTCACCTACTAAAAAAACCCAAAATAATTAAAGACCCCACACTAAGATTGGTTAAATTTATCAAGATCATGCTAAGATTTAATATCCTATTATTAGAATTCTGAGAATATAAATATCTCCATTCCAGGAATTCATTGCTTGGACTGACTGGGGGAGGGACAGAAAGATTTGCAGAAGTTCAGTGAGGTTCATACGTTTATATACTTCTGATTTTGACATATGCATGTATTATTTTCTCTTGAGCATTTAAATTTCTAATATCTGCAATGTTTTGGGGAGATTTGAGGAGAGATGAGAAATAAAACATTTATTCCCTGAAAACTCTGTCAGTTCTTGTCCATCTCGCATTTTACCACTGGAGGGCGGTAAAATATTTTCAACTTCTCTTTTTCCCTTTTCACTTTTTAAAATTTTCTTTTTAAAGTTTGAGCTGCTGGTTAAAACGTGTATTTATTTTTAAAAAGGTGATTTACACGGCACCCAGCTCGCCATCTCCAGGTTTTATAAGTCATAAGGATTTTTCCACTTTTGTTCTTAGGTTTTTTTCTTCCTCTTGTGTATAGGAACTTGTGGCCATGGGAGAGGCAGGAAAAGAGGCCAGCGCTGATGATCAAAGGTTTAATAAGATTTCCACGATGGAAATTCTTTGGTGTTGGCGTAAGGGCATTGAAAGTGATGCATTGCCATGGGCAGGTGTCAGCTCCCACAGCTGACTGTAGAAATAAAAGCTAAATTTCTCCATAGAGTGTTTCTGATGCGGGTATTATCCCCAAACACTCTCTCTATGGTAAATATGCTGTTTCTTCAACAGTAATGTGCTCTGACCATGATCTTCCATGCTATATTTTCCAAAAATCTACTTTCTACCTATATTTAAGTTCCTGTGTGTGTCTGTGCACCCTGAGCTTCATTGTCAGAGCATTGATTTGGGAGTGTGTCTTTACACAGGAGTGCTCAATTTTTCTGGCTATTCCTGCAAAGGTATCCAACATGCCTCTAGATGACCTTAATATCCCACTTTTACCTATTTTAGACAGGTAAATACTAGCACTTAAGAAAGCACATATTGTAAACCACATTGTATTAATATTTTACTTCTACTTCATCTGAAAAAATACAGAAGAATGACTTAATAGATAGTTTTAGCTCCATTAATTGCAAGCTGTAAGGTAAAATTTGATTTTTCATTCCTCTCGGATCTTTTTTAATTTGGATTTAATACAAATTATTCAAACAAGAGAACATGGGCAAATAGTTTTCTTAAATGGTGTGTGAAATCCTGCCCTCTGCTGAGTGATGTTCTGTCTCTTGGGATGAGTTTACGTTGGAGCAGTTTTTGGTGAGGATGTTCTGGTAGGGACATCTTAGAAAAGGCATTGCAGCACCTGGGTGTCATTATTCTGCTCACATATTTGGTTTTCTTGGGCACTGTTTTATTGCCATTTCTGTGGGGTTTGGTGGCTGGGCACAGAAGTAGAATATTCTACTGTTGTAAATTGCCTTATCCTTTTTAAACCTTCAGTGCCAGAATTACTTGTTTGGCTTTGCCTTTTTGTTTGTTGACTGCCCGAATTCTCTTTCTCAATGACTTCTGAATTATTTTGCAAAGCTTTTTTGACTGCTTTATCTCCCATTTCATTTCCTTTAATATCTCCACCAGCTGGAATCCATACAAAAATGACATTGTTGCCGTGACATATTACCTTATTATAGACATCAATAATTTCCAGAGCTATTCCTACTCTAGTGATTGAATTTTCCAGGATGATATCAACGGCACTTAAAAGATCTGGAGAAGTGACAGATTGTAAAGGTTGTACTCCAGCAATCTAATTCAGTGCCATCAGGGCAGGAAATAACTGCACAGCATAACCAGGTAACCAATCTACCTGGCTTCTTCAACTGAGTCCACACAGGAGCCTGCTGAGCCCCGGCCACTGCAACAGCTTGGAGGAAAATGGGAAAATAGAAAAGGGGGGAGAAAAAAACCCCAAAAATACACGAATCAGAATTAAATTATTTCAATGAAATAGCAATAATTAAATGCAATTAAATAGTTTAGTCTCAGACAAGGAAATGTCAAGGGTCCGACTCTTCCCCCACACTTGTTGCAGGGTTAACATGATGTGGTGAGCTCAGGGTTGATGGCTGCACTTGCTGAGCTGGAAAGTCTTTTCCAACCTTCCATGGTTCTATGAGTGCTCTCTCCATAGTTGTTCCAAATCCAACAAAACTGATCAATGATCCATCATCTCTTCCTAGTTTTTTCTCTGTTCTGTCTTAATCTTTGAAGTACCAACGATTAAATTGTTTCCTTGTGAGCACAAAACTCAGAGTTCCCCAGATAACTTTATTTGCCCATTTCAGTGCCCCTGCAAAGAGCTTCTGAATCTTTCAAGTATCTGATTTTCCACCATCTGTCTTTCAAAAGTGATATTTTTGCACAAGGAGCTTCCCAGCGTGGTTGCTGCTTTAGCTGTACCTTATTTCTCCTTGTGGTGTCAGTGTTCCTGGCTTTGGCTTTTTCCCTCCCACAGGGAAAGTCTCTGCTCAATAAGGAGAATGTCTGCAATATTATACAGACATGATCATGGCACTCAGAAATTCCTAGGGATCCTTTACGCCTGAGGAATCCTACTTTTTTACATTTATTTAATGCTATTTATTCAAGCTATTCCTTAGTAGCCAACCTCTACTCAAAAGTGAAAATGTCCAAATCATGAAGATCAGCTTGCAGAGCTCAACAATTGACACATGCAAACAATTTAAGTCAAAATTTTAGGATTTAGAAAGAATTCACTTTCCTTATTTCCCAGAAGCCTAATTCTTTATTCTTTCACTGTTCAATTACAAAACTGCATTTGATGACCATAAGTCATTACTCAATCCTTCCTCTAAATATTTAAATTCTGCAGTAAATGTCATTTTCCCTTATTATTGGAGGTATGGAGGTAATGAATTTTCAGTAGCTTGAAAGAATTCATAGATAATTTAAATTACCCACTCCTGAGCATACCTGAGCTGGAAATGACTGTGTGCTTGTGCTGGAGTTGCACGGGGCAGTGCTGTGTGTTCTGCAGCCCTGACAATCCATTATCTTGTCATTTTATGATATATACAATGCAGAAGAGCCAGGTTTAAAGTAAGCCTTCACATATATGCTGTTCCACATTAATCCCTCTCTTCCTTATTACCTAAAAGGCTATCTTTGGGTTATGGAGGAAGACAAGGAAATACAGGAATGCTGATTATAAATAAAAGTGAAATACCATAATAATTTACATTATGTCCATTACTCAGGCTGCGCTTTTGTCTCCCTCACTTGATCCCTTTTTTTGAGGCAGATTTCCTAGCAAACTGTTGCGCTCTTGCACATAAAATATGCTGGAGAATTAAGAAACTTGTGTGTTAAACTTCATTTTTAAACAATGCCACGGGCAAATTGTCCCCTTTTTAAAGAGGACATTATAGCATATCTGTGTCTATAAATACAACACATAAAGCTCCTTATTACCAAATGCTTTATTAACATCAGCAGACAGTCTTATGACATGATCTATGGTTGATTGATTTGCCTGAAAGCCACTTTAATACTGAGGAAGAAGATTATTCATCTCCAGAAAGAATGACAGTCAACAATAAATCATTCCCTCCATCTTCTTACATAGCCATGAAGTTAAGGCTATCAGCTGATAAGAACCTAAATCAAAGTATGATCTGTTTTTTGGAGGGGGTTGGGATTTTTAATAAGAAATGCATAAGGTTGCTTTCTTATTTTTTTGATCAAACTAATGCTGCAAACACAATCACTGCAAATGTGTTGAGATGTCAGAAGTTTAACATTTACAGTAAGAATATGGGATTTTTCTACCATAATTTTAATTTGTAGTTGATATTTAGGATCATTTTGGCGTTTTTTGTAACCTGATTTACTCACAAAATTACCCAAACTGAAGACTTTTTTCTATAACATAAAGGTTGAAAGTGCAGTTTAGCAGAGTTTTGGATATTTTATAGAGCTCATTCAGCGAAATATTTTGATCTTATTTTTGGACTATTTATGGGGTGGTTCTTCCTTTGTTCTTCCATTGCTCTTCCACATGTGCTCTTCTCCTTTCCTGCCCTTGTGACCCTGAGCTGGGCTCTCCCTGGGATTTTAAGGCAGGGAAGCCGCAGCAATTCTTGTTTTCCAAGGACAGCAAGGGATAGGAGCAAGTCAGAGCCCCCGCTTTGCTTCACTGTAGAACATCAGGACAAATGTTCTACAGTGACTGAAATCCTGAAAACCAAATGGATTTGGGATTTTTGGGCCTCACGCCAAAGCAGGAATGCTCAGCTTTGAACACTTTGGTGTCTGGCTGGACTCACAAACAGCAAAGGAAGAAGATGCAGGAGCAGGGAGCAAGTTCAGTGTTTGGATGGTGACAATTTGCCAGGCTGGGCAAACAGGCTTGTGCCCTATTGGGCTTTGGGGAAGTAAAAAGTGGATTATAAAAGAGGCAAAGAGTATTATTACAGTAGTATGGAAAAGAAAAATAAATGCAGACATTTCTGACAAAATTGTTTCTTTGATATTTCTCTTTCTGCTTTTTATGAAATCTTTCCTCTTTCTCTGAATGATCGAGTGAATTAGGGGCTCCTGTTTTGGTTGGCTTCTTAAAAATTCCTTGTTGCTTTTAGCATGCTGAAAGCTTTATTGAGGTTCTGATTTTCCTTTCTCCACTGCTGTAAAGCCTCTCTGGCATTGCCTTACCAATGCAACTAATTAACATCAAAGGGATATTGTTCATTATGGCTCTATGATCAGCCATGTATCCCCTATATGCTGAATTGGCTCTTTTGAATCTCATTGAGGGTGCCTGCTCTAAGTCCCTTACAGATTGCCTTCTTCATTTGCACAGCATACACAGGTTAATATTCACATGCATTTAAGTGGAAAATTGCCTCTTCCTGAAGGACTATCAGCCCTGTCTGGTGGCATTTTCTATAAAACACATTCTCAGATATTGCACTGCTAACAGGCAGTGCTTTATTTCTCTGTTACCTCTTGACTTAGCATGCCCATGATCAAAACCCAACCTGCAAATTTCTGCTGCATTTCATTTAATTTCATTTCATTTCCAGGGATCCGTTTTCCTTATCCACATGTCACCATTGCTTATAGGTGGACACAGCTCCCCTCCCTGGCCATTTTCTGTTTCCCTGCCATCGCATTCTGCTACTTCCACGCTGTCTGTGAAGAAAATTCTGTCCAGTTCCTGGCATGAAGAGGGAATTCCACCAGTGTTGCAGAAAAATGCAATGTCTGGAACAACCCCCTGAAACTGCAGCTCTGTGGGTTTGCAGTTTCCTCTTGGTCAGCACATTAAAACAGGTCTGCTCCCAATATTCCTCAGGTTCAGAGGGAACCTTGAATCTCATATCTGAAAAGGGAGTGTAAACAAAGATGCAATGTCACACTGTTCAAAAGTGAGTGCATCATTTTCCATTGGAAATCATTTCCCTGCGAATTCATGGAATCACCATAATTCCTGTCTCATGACATACGCAGCTATATCCAGAGAAGTTAAGATAGTTTTTTGTTAGACATTATGGGAATATATATGCACCCCTTCCCTGATTTTCCAGCATATTTATACACTAGCTTTGTGGTTTTTATGCTTCTCTAATACCTTGCAGTTTCTTGGAAGCCTATTTACCTATTGTAGATATATTTCTGACTTCATAAAAGGTGTTCCCTGTGCATTTTATTTTCTTTTCTAATTCAGAGTATCTGAAATACAGTGAGGTTCATGCTGCAGTCCATAAAAATGACACTTTCCTGTTATAAAACTGAGCTTGTGTTATGTGCTTTGGAGTGTTCTGAGCTTCGTGGGCATTTGTTCACTGTTGCAAAAACTGACAAGAATTTCATTTGTACTGAGATGCAGATTTTGGGAAGTATCTGCTTACTCCAACAACTGCACAGTTTTACACTTAATTTGGTACCAAGTCAAGTGGTAACCACACCATTTAAAATACTTTTTATAAGAATAAAAGGAGGTGTGCTCTGTGTGTGTATTAATTGGGAGTTTCTAACTTTGCCTTGAAAAAGTGAAAAACTCTTTAAAAATAGTGCCATGCTTTACTTTCAGATCGATGCAGTACAGGCAGGTGCTAAAAGTGCTTCTCTATGATTTTAATTTTGGCACATCAGCAAGGCTATCTAGAATTCCAGCAGCTTCTGTGTCCTGGAGATCCACTGCTTTGTTGAAAAAAATTGAGAACTTGTCAGTATGAATGACTATAAATATTATTATATAATATCACATACATAAATTAAATATTTTAGTGTAATAATATTAGTTAAATATGAATATTTGAATTGTAATAGTTTACAGTAAGACTTGGCAATGAAAGAAGCCTGTGTGACACCCCTTGTAGTCCTGTTCTGTGGAGGGCCAGGTAGACCTTTTTACATTTAAGGTAAAAATGCCACAATTATTACTGATTTTTTACCTGTTTTGCATCCACCTTGTAGAGTTTGACTCTATTTTTGTTGAAATTGTCCAGTTTAGATAATCTTTACAAAAAATCCTGCATGCAAACACTATAAAAACCCTCATACCTGCTCAACTCACTGCCTACCCAGGGAGTGCAGTTGCTTAATGTGGGGAAAAAGAAAATATTAATCTGTTCCTCAAAGATTTAAATTTTCTTAAAAATCCAGCGTTAAACATGGAGCCTGTTTAGCCTTTTTGGGTTTCCCTTAAGTTTGGAGTAAGTCATCTTGTATTTGGTGCCGACTGAAAAATGTAATTTGACGTTTTTAAAATTAAAACCGTCATGGTATTTAAAGATGAACTTAAGCTCTGCTAATTCTATTAAACTGCAGGCTGCCAATGAGTTATAAAGTCTAATTAATCATTTTGTCAGCTTTGCCTTCTGAAGATAGTCAATATAAATTTGAATAAATAGGAAGCTGTTGACCCAGACACCTCTGGATGCTCTGAATAAAGATGTGCCAGTGGTAAAACACTCCAACAATCGCCCACTTTGCACATGGAGTGCACAAATGTGGCAGGGAATTACACACCAACACACAGGCGTGGCCTTAGTCTTAATTTAAATTATTTATTTGTGGTGATAAATAAAGGAATATGTGGAGTCATCCCTCCTGTGTTTTGTCAAGACAGGGGTTTTGAGGAGGAAAACTTTTTTAACCCAAGTTTGCCGCTGACACTGCAGTGTGACATGTCACATCAGGTTGCATCAATAGAGCCATGTTATGTAAAAGTAATGAAATGTGACTGATAGAACCCAAGATACTGTAACATACTGTAACATAATGTGTCAGCATTTCTTTAATGGAGCCTTTCAGGAATGCTTTTTTTTGGTAAAACACCTTAAAAAGTCAGTTACAAAGAGTGATGAGGAGAGAGAAAATATTTGCACTCCGTTGCCGCCAAAGGAAATACAGAAAATAATCTAAATAAAAAATATTTCCAGTAATTTATATGCATACATATGAACTAGAAATTCAGAAAAGTGAAACCTAGGCATCATTAGTTAATTTTCTAACTGTGTTTTATGAAATTGGTTTCCTGCACAAGAGTAAAAACTTGCCTGTGTTTGATGTAAGATGTGGTATTGGAAGTTCTGTCCGTCCAACAGAAAAACTTGTATTTCTCTAATATATCCTAACGATCCAGGAAACCTCATTTCCATTAAAACCAGCTTCGTGACCCAAGAAACAAAATGATTATTTACATTTTTGGAGGTCGGATTGCATCTTTTCCTCCACCCCTCAGTGAGCCGGTGAACCCGGGGGCGGAAGGGCCCCGCGTGAGGGATGCGGAGCACAAACCAGCCCTGCCACCAGCATCCCCCTTGGCAGGAGGGGACACTCGGAGCTGTTTGTCTTCAGCAGATTAACAGGGAAGGTTGTTTTTGTTTGTCTGACTGGTCAAGGACAATTTACAGTTCAGTTACTCTGAAGGAAAGACTTGTTGATTTGAGAGCGCTCCTATTATAGCTGCAGGTAGGGGATGATGGATTCAGCCGTCACCGTGATGGAGTGCAGCCCGCGCGCTGGCAATGCACTAAATAAATAAAACACTGGTGGATCTGTTTGCTTCAGCTGCTCAACAGCAAGGGCTGCCATGGGGGTGGAGGCTTCTCGAGTGGGGGAACCAACCGTTTCAATCTCCTCTTTAGCTCAAACAAGTTCTTGGTCTTTCTGAGAATTTTCAGGTTCAACCATAGGGAAAACAAGGAAAGAACATGAAAAGAACGCTTTTTTTTCTTATAGGAATTATGAATCCCAGTGGCTCAAAGACAAATTTTTATACTTGCTATAAAATATTCTCTTCACGTAGTCAAGCACCCATTTTCTCCATTTTTTTCCTTATCTTTGAATTTCTGAGACAAGAGCTGTTGAAAATCTAGTTTGTCCCTTGGCTGTGGGAGACTGTTCTGTGTAGAACATCCGCTCTTGGAACAGCCACTGTGACAGTGGGCACAAATTGTCTTGTAGGTTTAATTGATCTATTAGCTCAGTTGCTTATTCTCTGGCTGGATAATACCCTTGATAGCCATTAGCATTCCATTAGAGCAGTCTTGTCAATTTTTAATTGCTGATCATTTAAGATATATTCAGTATATGTAACAACTCCTTTTTTACTCATCACTGGGAATTGTTTGCTATGCTACAAAGCTTTTAACTAGTAGGAATTTTTCTTCTGTGTCATGTTAGTTTTTATGATTTTTCTCTTGGTGATATGAAATAAATCACTCCTAACAGTTCTAATTCCACTATATTTTAGTTAATTATATGGATACAAATTTACATTTTAAATTAAAAGTTATACACTTGTGAAAAAACTATTAAAAACTGTGGAAGAAATCAATAATAAAAAAAACATGTTTACTTCTACTTTCCTGCACATCTCATTCCATGCTCTTCAGTGCAGGCAGGGTGCATAGGCTGGTCTTGAATTTTCTGGTCTGTTGTGGTGCAAAGTAAGGCTGATACTGACAGATATTGTACTTGCATAGCTGCTGAGAGATCAGAAATAGAAAACTGGGAGAAAATTTATGTCTACAATCCAAAATTTGAGTTCCATTTTTCATTAGGAGGTGTGCTGAGTGCTGTACATGGTAGCTGAGTGCATCTCTCTGTGCCATGTAGTGGTTAGACCAAGGATTGTCATATTCATATTTCACATTATTTTCATCTTGCAATTCAAGCAACAAAGAGGGGATCTAGACTGAGAGACCGTACATCCAAAGTCAATAAACTTTATTTCCAAAATGAGTTTTTTGTTTTTCCTGATAGGTTTGGGCTTTTCCAAGTGTTCAGATTTGCAGAAATGCTGAGAGGCTGATGATAGCACCCAAAGGCCAAGGTGAGTTTCCCCTGTAAAAACACTGATCATTCGTTGTCTTGTGGCCTTCCTAAGATGTGATTTTTAATCTCAAGATGAATTTTTGTCTGTTTAAATACTGTGAAATCCCCACTGAGTCAGAAAACCTTTAAAAACAGAGAACTGGCAATTCCACATGAAAAACTTTGACACACACAAAAAGCACATCACCTCTTCAGCCCTCCACAAAGGGGATGGGAGCAGAAAAAAACCAAACTGCATTGTTCCTCTCTGAGCCTTGAGTGGAACAGATAACATTATTGAAGGGAATCATACGGAGCCATGTTGGACAGTCCTTTCAGCAAGGATGGACTCGGTTTTTCTCATTGTCTGCTTAATATTGATACTGCTTTAGTGGCCACAAAATGCAATTTTATGAGTGTTGTTTCTTTGCTATCAGGTGGAGCCAAGAGGGTAAACACCTGCCACTGGTAATAATAGTGGCTTTTGGGGGTAAAGTTGGAAGGGGCGATACTGCAAATAAAAGTCAGTTTGATAGGGAGGAGTAAAATCAGTGTTAATGCTGTTTGGTTTTGAAGAAGGCTTGAAAAATTGAAAAGCAAAATTGAAGCATTAGGTCTATATAGTAAATGAGAATTAATAATCTCATAAAATATAACATTTGTAAGAAAAAATAGAGGAGATGTAAACATTATCAGTGCAGATAAGCTCTGCTCTGGGAGACAGAAGTCTGGCAATGGCTCTGGTTTCTGCAGGTGCCTTTGGTGCCCTCTGTCATGTATTTAGCAAGTTCATTTCTGGAAGGTAAATGAGGATCTAATACTGCAAATTGGCCAATTTCTACTCTTCCAAATCAAAATTTTGTGTGGAGGATATAGAATTTTCAGTACTGGTAAATTTAATATTTTCTTGGCTTTTTTAGCAAGTTTTTCACAACCCTCTTCTTCCAGTTTATAGGTTGATTTTTCTTAACCTTTTCCCTGTTTTTCCCAACAGTTTTTTTTTAATTTCATGAGTTCTTACCTGTGCTCACAGCAAGCTTAATTCGTTGCTCTTGCCCTGCAGAGCACTCCAGTAATTACTGAAACTGCCAATGAAGAAACAACTACAAAGCAAGAATCAAATGTGTGCTATAAATAAGGTATTGAATTCTGTTTGACTGCACAGGGCAACAATTTCTAAAAATTGCTGAAGAGTCCAATAAACAAGGTAGATCTTGAAGATGTTGTGTCTGTACAAACCTGCAGAGAAACCCCCACAAATGGGAAATGAGATGCAGTTTTAAACTTGCAAGTACTTAAATATGTAATTACTTGTTCTAAGAGTAATAGCAGGGGAAAAGCGTGGAGAATCCAAAATGGGGTTGTTCTTGTCCATGCCCTTTCTGTTCAGATGTGCAATTCTTAACCAAATTTCACAGTTCACTCTTTATCAGAGATTTCTAACTAATTTCTTTCCCAGAACAGCAAGTTTTGGAGGTGGAAATGGGGAATATGTTTGAGGTGACTGTGAGCAGGACTGAAAGGACTCAACCCCAAGTCTCTCTGCTCAGCTGCCCAAGCTCAGCTGCCAAACACCTATTTAAGTCCCTGACTCCTAAAATAAATGTTCAGAGCAGCTTTGCCAGTCAACTCCAAAATTTTCAAATCAATTTTCCACTGAAAATTTGATTTGATTTTGGAGTAAGCTGAACATCAAGTGGTCCAAGTGCTATTTAAAATGAATTACTGGAAGTGTGGGAGTCATCCCTGAGAGCTGAAAAGCAAATCCTGAGCAGCTGGGGCTTTCTGGGAGATGTCTCATGGTCCAGCTGAGGTTGGAGAATTCACATTGTACTGTGAGACATTTTGGGTGCCCCTCCAGAAGCAAAACATGTGCAAATGATAGGATTTGAGAATTAGGTGACTTGGCCACACTGATGGGATTTTATTGGGAGAATCAGCTGGAAATGCACGTGCTGTACCAACTGCATGAAGGTACTGTAAATGCATTCTGCTTGAATATAATTTATTGCTTTTTCCTCTGTGATTAGAGAAAGCAGACGAGCCCTTCTCTGCACTCAAGGAAATTAGGGAACCAATTTCATGGGACAGGCAATAACAAACAAACAGAAAGCTCTGCGTTAGCACAGGAATATTCACATTTAAAAGTTGTGCAGGTTAAGCAAAAAAGTTTCTTCTTTTTGTGCAGTGATTTTTCATTTTGCACTAGAGGCTTTTAGGGTTATTAAATGTCTAGATTTTAAAGTGTATTTCATCAACTGAAGCAGAACGGGAGCCAAATTTGGGGTTTTGATACGCAAGCATCACTCTCACTAATTCCATTATGAACTTTACATTTATATTCAAAAAAGCCCTGCCTGACTCTGCAGTGTGTGCTGTATATCAGAATCACAGAATATTCTGGCTCACAGGGATCGAGTCCAGCTCTTAATGAATGATCCATGCAGGGATCAAACCCTCACCTTGGGGTTGTTGCACCCCAGAACTGAGGGCCCTGGCACTGCAGCACAGACTCAGTAACTCTCATTTCCTTACAGCTCAAAATTTACAAATAATTGATCTCGTTCTGTCTCCTTGTTCTTTTTAACCTTGAAATTATATTTTGTCCCCACTAGGGAGCAGCAAATGACATAAAAATATCATTACTGCTCTAATCCCATGGAAAGGAACACGGGAGAAATGGGACTAAGACTTTTAAATTCAATAATCTGGCAGGTTACAAATGCATTCACTTTCAACTCTTGTGTGAACAACTGTGATTTTTGAAAACTACACAGTAGCTTTATCTCTTTTTTAATTTATAATAGCTCAGTTAAAGTCCCCCTGTATAACTTGTCTTTTGGGGGATAAAATGGGTTTTCTTTCATCTTCAAACTGCTCTAGAAGGGTTAAGGAAGGGCCTGAATGCTTCAATTTGCCTCAGACGGAAGCTCAGTTTGATTTCTCTTTTACTATGTGTATTTTTAATAGTATTTTTGTTATAAAAGCACTTTGAATTAAGGCATATATATATTCTGAATATTTAAATTTTTTAATGTTATTTAATTTCTTCTCCTCCTACTTGTCTTTGCACTCTGAAGAAGAAGAAATAAAGATTTAAAGAGTGCACTAAAAACAAATATATGACATTTATCCTTTTTGGTCTGGTTAGACTAAACACACGAGATAATGTAAGGAAAGTGGATATACACAAATTAAAAGAGCAAGCAGCTGGGATGGCATTGAGTTACTTCTGGACAAATGGGCTAAAACTTAAGAAAAAATTAAACTTTTTTTTTTTGTGGCTGTCAGCTGCTAAACTAGGGAATCATTTTCTAATAAAAGTGATGAATGCTCTCTTTTGGAGTCTTTAGGAGTGGGCAGGGGAAAGCTCTGAACAATACAGAGCAGAAACCCTTGTAGTAACAGAGGCTCAAATCACCTGATTTCTTACTCTGAGCTCTTCTTCCTTCTGCCACTGAACTGGAATATAGAAATGACAGGTATTAGAAATAGAAAATTTCCAAAACACATTTGGGACTTGAGTTTTCAGGTGATTTCTTGGTTGGATAAAGACATAACTTTGTAGAAATAACAATGACTTGAGTGTGTAACCAGTGCTCTTCATGCATTTACTTCTGCAGTGGACATTGCTAGGTGTTAAAAATACCTCTGAAAACTCACCACCTTCCCAGAAAAACAGGAAATTACATTTTTGAACGACAGACATTTTTTGTTGTTTTTTATCAAATATATAAGGAGGAAAAACTTCACAGAAACTTTGGAAGCTGCTTGCTCTCAGTTCTCTGTGGCCTGGGAGAACTGTGGAGTGTGTTTTGAATATCAGCACTTCAAGGGTGCCGTGTCCATGCCACGAGGCAGCACTGGTGGCACGTTCTGTCCTGGCTCTTTGGAACATCAGGCAGCCCTGAGGCACTGGAGGAGCCCCTTGGGATCTCGTCCACCTGAAATTCCTGCTCCAGCTCCTTTCTGCTGCCTGTCACACACATGGAAATCCAGATCATTTAAATGGCTCCAACTCAGAGCCTCCCTCTGCTCTGTCCTCTCCTCCAGGCTGAGATGTTGAACTCCTTTGGCTGAACTGGAGTCAGTGTCCTCAGAGATGACAGGAGCTATAGGGAAATGTAAATTTTGTGTCTAAATAACTCTGCCCACCCAAACCAGAGCACTGAGGTGCTGTTTTGGGGCTGCCTAAAAACAGAGGCCAGACAAAATTAAGGGAATAAAAAGCAGTTCTGTTTATTGAAGGGCCTTCAGGTACATTTAGGGCAGATGAAGCCCCCCAGGGGCTACACCCTAAAATTGACAACAAGTTATGGGTTTGTACACTTTTATAAGCTTGGTCCATTTGTATATGGGGGGTTAATTTTCTAATTACAGCTTCAGGTAATGAAGTCATTGACCCCAAGTTTGCTGCCCCGCAAATTCACTTTTGTTTGCATTTCTTGGGGACTGAGTGAGGTGTCCTTGATTGCCAGGCCTGGAGAGGAATTGTTGTGTCTGCCCAAACTGGGAAAGCAGCAGCTCACACTGTACGTGGAGTTTAGAGTTACACACTAAAGAGCTGCAAGATTACAAATACATGAAAAATAAAAAAGCTGAAGTCCTAAGGCTTCACACCCAGCTCTGCCAAGAGCAGACAGGGATCATGGCTTGGAGACTCAGCTGAAATCCCTTGGGAAAATCTTAATCAGCAGGATTGGATCTGTCTGGAGCCTGGTCTGCCCTGGGGGCACAGCTCCTGCAAAGGGCTGGGAGGAGCAGGAGTGAGCCCACAGCTCCAGAGCTGCCCCAGGATGGGTGGCACACATTGAACATTCCCTCCTTCACCTCAGAGCTCCTCTGGCCCTGCTGTGGAGGGAGAACGTGCTGCAGTGTTCTCCTGCTCTGTCTGTGCCCAGGCTATGTCCAGAAAATGAGAGCACCGAGGGTAAGAAAGATATCTAATGAGGAGGTACTGCAAGTATTTTCAATTGACTTTTTCCTCTGCCAAAAGGAAATGTAAACACTCAGATTTCTCAGTTTTCATGTGCCACGCATGAAAGTGATTGGGATAATTTACATTCACACTTATTTTGATAGGCAGGGAGTAGATAAGTGGTGAATTAAACTTTTTCTCTCCACCATCTGTATCCAAAAGCAGGAGCATTAGGAGCATGGCAAGTGATGCTGGTTTGGGATGAAATTATATTTCAATGGAAAGGTAAATGTATGGAAAATACCTGAAAGCTGACCATAAGTTTGCAGGCTTATTAGGGTTGCAATGAACATAAACTATTGAATTCCATTGAATTATTTATGGACTTTCAGGACATAAGATTTCTGTCATTCTGTTGACTGTGTTATAATTAGAATAACTCTGGCATCAGCATCAAGTTGCACACAAACCAAAAATAAATAGGATCAATCATAAGATCATAGTATTGAGTGAAAGAGCTAAAGTATGACGAGCTCCTAATATATGAAAAAAAACCTACAAAATTCATCTGCTCTGTTAAGACAGAATGTTGAAGGTGTTGGAATTTTTCACTGACACAATGGTACAGATTTCATAACATATTTAAATATTTTATGCTTCTTCCTTGTAAATCTAACATGGAATCATCAGTGACTATTCTGGTCAAATTTCCACATTTGTCAGAGCCTGAGCTGCTAACTCTGACTGAAAGCAGTCTGAAGTCTCAGGTGCACCTGCACCTGTGATCTGGTTTAATTTCTTGGAGTTTACTCTGCAGCCAGGGCCAGAAATAAGCCCCAGCACCTCAAGTGAAACTATTCTGCCATCTTTTTTTTTTTTTTAATGAAGCTTTTAAGTTTGGAAACTAATCTCATAGGAAGTTTTTCTGATGCAAACCTCTGGCCCTGAGAATTGCAATGGATTTTTCATCCCTCTTAAGCAGTCATCAGTTTTCTTACAACCAGTCTCCGTGTTTTCCAGGATTACTTACTGTCAGCAAATTTCCATTCTTTTGATTTGCTTTCCTAAGTAGAACTTCTAGTAGAAATAAATTACTCTGTAACTAATCCAGCTTGCATATTTTATCAGCATTCTTTCCATCATTTGTTTTCTTTGCATTTATTTTAATCTTGCCTGTTAGAAATAATGTAGTGATTTAAGAATCTACCCTGTGCAGCACTATTGTAATATCTGTCAGCAGCAAGATGGGACCTTTTATGCTTCATTTTACCTGAAGTTGTTCCCTTAAAAAAAGATAATTTGTGATTCTCATCAGAAAACCAAAGCTCAGCTCCTTTTTGCACAGTGCCATTGGTTGTTGTTGTTGTCGTCCCATATTTAAGAAATAGGAAGTGTGGACACCTTCAGTGGGGGTGTTTGAGGAGTATTTTTGGTTTTGGGGCCCAGTGACAGCCCTGCAGTTTGGCAGGGCCATTCTGCACGTCCTGACTTAAGGAACTCAATATTTTGTACACATAATGAACATCTGGTGACAAGGCACTCAGAGCAACTACAACACCACCAAAAAAAAGAGAAGGGGAAAATGAGGAGGAGGAGGAGGAAAAGCAAAAGGCAGTAAAATCTTTTGCATGCTTGCTACTTTTATGGCTTAAAATATTTTTTCCTTCAATCAGTGCATCCAGGGAAACTTTTTTTGATGTAACAATCAATTTTTAACAAGGAAAAAAGTCTGAACTCATAAATATTGTATGTATTAATTGTGAAGCTTAATGGAACACTTTGTGTTTCTGAACAACTCGTTTACATAATTAAAATCTCCTTTGATCTGTGAGTAAATGATTTAATCTTAATGCTCATTAGTCTAAATGGGTCTTCAATTGTATCAAGATGCTATGGAAAATTCTCAGACCTTTAGAAAATATTTGTCAGTTGTTAGGTAAACAGAAACCTATCTGTGAACAGAAATCTTTTATCTCTGCAAAAGAATTTGACTCTAAAACTAATTCAGATTAAAGCCTCTTTATTTTCTTTTATCTGACATTTTGGTTTCAATAGGAGTTCAATGAAATATGGGAGAGGGTTCTTCAATTTATAGTCAGTAACTACTTCACTACAAAAAGAATTTAGTCCTTGAAAATAAAACATGAAATGAAAGAAAAAAGAATGTCAGATAGGTGCACCTCCACCTGAGGCATTAATTTTTGTAGCTTCACTGCTATTTTCTTGTGGGTGTTGCTCAGGATCCCTGTGGATATGGCAAAGCTCAGGAACATCTGGGAAATGCACAACAAGGTTTTTCATCTCCTTCAGAATTCGTGTAACAGCAGCAGCACCATGACAGCATTTATCTGCCAAAGGTTTCCACTTTAGGTGTCCAGGGTAGGATCCTTTCTTCCAGCCTTTCCCTCTCACATGCTGAGTACAAAACCTCTCACCCGAACGAGGTGCTGCACATCTCCCTTGGATCTTCAGGGATCCGGAGTATCCTGATTCAAACAAAGAGAGCTGAGAAATTGGGCATCTGTGTCACTATACTCATTTTTTCCTCAAAAACTCGAAACCAAATAATTTATTTTGAAAATAGCCCTTTCTCATTAACCCATCTGTAATTTTTTTTTTTTTCCTTTAAGCCACTTCTCATTCCCACAGGGAGCTTTTTCCTTTTTTTGAAAAAGGTAAGAATTTTAATTAGCTCAGGTGGTGCAATAAACACAAACATCTGTGTCCCTTTATGAAGGGCTGCTCTCAGCCCCTTCCCTCTCTCAAGAACAAATTGATGGCACAGGAACAGCCCAGAGTCACCTTGGGCCTGGCGGGCACAGGTCCTGCCAGGCTGTGTCACACCAGCACCTCCTGGAATATTGGGAAAGGCAGAGCCAGCACTCAGCCCCCGTCCCCTGGCCCCAGGGACACTTCTGGCACTTTGGGGACATCTGGAGCCAGAAGGTTGAATCCATATTTAATTCCTCTTGGAGCTGCTCTCCTCCATGCAGTAATCCATGGCAGATGTGTCAGTGGGGCTGTGGCACAGCTGCAAAGGCACTTGGGATGGAACACTCCTGCCTACACTGACAAAATTGTCGCAGACATTTCTCCACAGAAATCCTTTCTTTCGGATTTCTGTGTCTTCGGGAGGCCAGAGGCCTCTGAAGACAAGGTAAACAATTATTATCAGCTGCTGGGGAATGCAACAGGGGCACCTATTTTGATTGGTGATTGGTTCATGTTTTATGTTTATAATTAAGGGCCAATCACCAGTGCAAGCCAGGGGACCGAGTCCTTGGCCACAGCTTTGTTGTGGATTCTTTTCTATCTATTCTTAGCTTAGCTAGCAGCTCTGCAAACCTCTCTCTATATTCTTTTAGTGTAACTATAATGTATTATATCATATATTAATAAATTCAGCCTTCTGATGTCAAGAAACAAGATTCACCGTCTCTCTCTCACCAGCTGCGCCCACTCAGGCGCGGTAATACAAAATAGTCAACGTTTTGAGTATTTAATGTTTTTAATTCAATATTTCAATGAAAAAATATTGAAAATGGATAGTTCACATTTCCTTAATATTACTTATCTTTAGCTTGTTTTATTTTCCTCTTGTAGGGTTTGAGCTGCTGTGTTTGTTTTATTTACTAAAAATAATTCTAAATTGTCAGGGCTTTTTTTGGAATTCCCATTTTCAACATTACCTTAGTCTTAAATTAGAATTGCCTGTTCTCAAATGTTACCTTATAGCAAGGTGAAACTTTTAATTTATGATACTAATTCACTCTTTAACAAAAAAGCAAAATTTGTCTTGGCTATAATATTCAGTTACTGAAACTGTTACTGGGCTGATTTCAGTGCTTAATTTGGATTATTTTCTGCTGAAATTCCAGATTTACTGTATTTTAATTATAGAAAATGACATATCATTTCACCCACTTCCATCTCATTTGAATTCTCTCATATTTATCAAAAATACTTACTATAATTCAGTCTAAATACAAGCAAAATACCCATTACTTCAATTTATGTAAATAATTAAGGCTTGGCTTTAATGACTGAAGTTGTTGGGTATTTTTTAATCGAAACAAAGAAAAAAAAAAAAAAGAAAAAAAACCTGTGGTATCAATTTCAGCTGAAGGAAACAGGTTTTTGGCTGTGCTGAGTGTTGAGAATTTACATAGCAAAGTGCAAACACCCAAGAAAACACACCTCTGTCCTCGGAAGGGCTGGTGTGATATTTGTGCAAACTGAGAGTGAGACGTGGCTCTGGCAGGGTTTGCCTTGGCATGGCACTGAGGAGCTGGAACATTTCTGGAATAGCCTGAGGGGTTTGGGCTCCTGAAGAACTCGGTGTAGAAAAGAGCACCAGGGCTCTGCACTGATGCTCTGCAGCTCTCAGAGCCCAATGCATATTTTAGCTATTACTCGCTTTTAAATTTGAAACAGACAAAGAATTTTAATGTGGAAAATCAACGTGAAACAGGTTCTTTTTTTTTTTTTTTTCCCTCTTTCATGTTTTTGTAGCTTGAATAAGCATTTCCTCTCTCACTCTTTATAAGTACTGATAATAATGTGAAAAAACTGCCTGAGCATCTCTTAAATCATTGTGAGGACTGCAGGGTGGATTTCTCATTTCAGCAGCACCAATACACAAAATAACCACAAAATAGAGATGAAGTTCTCTCATCCTAAGTTACTGCCTAGGATTTACTTGCATGGCTTTCTAACAATATAAATAAGCATCTAACTTTGGGAACAAAATTGAAGAATTTGAACTCTATTTGACTGATAAAGTTTGGGGAAAAAAATCAGAAAAAAGCTTTTCAGCAAGAGTCTCATCAGTTCTTAATTTCCGTGCAAACAAGTGGCGTGCAGTGATTTTAGAATTGTTTTTGGTGGTCAGAGGGCTTTGCAAGAAGACATCTGGGATGGTGACACGTTTTTGAATAAGACATCAGAGTTTGGATTGCTCTCCATAACTGTGTGCGGTACAATCCCCATTTCAGATGCCAAGGTACAAAGCATCTCCCATAAAAGCAGCCCAATGTTATTGCTATAAAACTGTTACAGAATCAACACACAGACATTTACAGTCAGCCAGCTGAAACATTCTCTGCATGGACTTGGGTCATGGAGAGACAATTCTGGAGTGGTTTGTGCTGAAATCTCATGGCCGAATTGAAATATGCTCAAAACCTTAAAAAAGTGCTTAGTAAATTGCAAATTTTAATAATTTATTAGTAAATTTATTAGTATTAATAGAGTATCAGTGAGCTCTAGCAATTTTTTTTTCAAATAATTTTATTTTTTCAGTCCCAATGACTTAAAATTTAGGGCACTTTGTAAAAATATTTGGAGTGAAGTTCCATCCAATGCACACGGCAGAGAGGAAATTCATGCACACAGATTAAAGAAAGGTGTGTTTCAAAAATATATTACAGTGTTTTCAGCTTAATTATATTGATCTGAACTGAAGCCATTTTTATATTTGTAAAGAATTTTTAGTGTTTTCCCTATTTTGCTGGTTTTTACTTACCTAAATTTCTTAATCAACCTTACTACATGATGGATTATTGTCAGAATAATAACTTGCATTATTGAAAATAATATGAAATATAAGCATTCAGCTTCTGTACACCAGTGGCTGGGTTTGCTTTAAAAGAACAAAATAGAAATTTTCATTTCTGAAATATTTTATACCAAGCTATAGAGGTATAAGTAGTTTAAAAATTTATTTTTTAAAATTATTATTGTTCCATCAGCAAGTGGAGAAAATTGGCCCAGCCTGCAAAATTTCTGCATTTATAAAAAAAGGAATATAAAAGAAAGGGCAAATATGATTAGGATATAAAAGAATAGGTAGAAGTTAAGAAACTGAGCTGCAAAATCAAAGAGTGCATTGTCTGTAAAATTTGGGATCAAAGACTTTCCTTGCCAAATTAGAAGGATTCTTGCAATGAACTTAACTTTCTGTGACATTGGGCATAAAGTGTTTTGCACAGGCAAAATATTTTTACAGGAGATTCTGACAAACACAATTTTTGTGCTATTTTATAAGCAGTCCTGTGAATACTTGTTCTTTGGAGATCTAAGGCCAGGGGTTTTCCCTGAAGAGCAGGAAAACAAAGTGGCCCTTTATGTAAGAACACTGGTTCATTCAGGGAGAAATTAAATATCACAGGGAAGAGTGTCAGAGAGCTGGCTGGTGGGCACAGCAAAACCGGGAAAAGCAGCAGTGAAATATCTTTTATCTGCCTCCACAATTAATGTTCGGGGAGGTAAAGTTAAAAAATAGTTTAAAAATAGTTAAAAATAGTTTAAAAATAGTTAAAAATAGTTTTAAAAAGTTAAAAATAATTTGGTTATTGTCACTAAAATTTTCAATTTCCCTCTTTCAGAGCAGGTTTGTTGATGGTGGCAATGTCCCAGTAGGAAGGGCGCTTTAGAAGCTCAGGCCAGTGTCCAGGATGAGCCTAGAATTAATCTTTCCCAGCTGGCAGCAGCTTCCCCTCCTCAGGGCACAGGGGATGTGGGATGTGCCTTTCTTTGGTAACCTTGGATGGATTTTTCTTCCATGAACTCACCCAGGTCCTTCAAGACCAAGCAGGCAACCAGATTTTGTCATTGCATCATTCTAAAAATGCAATGCCAGCCTGCTTTTCTAACCCAGCATTGGAATTTTTCATCGTGTCCCATCTTGCTATTTGCATTTAAGTCCAAACTCTGATTAATGGCATAAGAATTGTGATTGCTAAAATTGAATTTAATGTTCATTGAAAGAGCTGGAGCACAAAGAAATTGCTTTGTTTTGAGCTGCTACCAGAACATTCTAATTTTGAATTAGGGAATAACCCTTTCCAGTCATTATTTACACCTTTGTTTGGATAATTTTAATGGTTAATTTTGGACTGAAGCTATGGAGCAGATGCTCAGTGGTAGATATCAGAGTTATTTTTGAACTTGTTGCCCTTCATTCCCTCAGGTATGTTGGGGATCTAACAAGGTGCTTTAGGTGCACTTCTCTCACATGAGGTACCTGCTGTACTGGTGTGCCACCAGATCATCTGATATCCAGAGAAAACCTTAAATTGGCTCCTGAATTCATGCCAGCTCTGAAATATTGTATATTCTCTGCTTGCATCCTGCACTCTGTCCTTTCTTCAGCCCATCCATCCCTCATTTTCATTTTATCACTTCTAGAAGCTCATTTCTTTCAAGATAGAGAGGGGTATTTTTTAAACAGCATCTTAAGCTTTCCAAATCCCAGTTCAGAATTAAAAACCATAATAGCATTCTGGAGTAATTTTATGGCTCCTGATAGATTACAATTAGTGATCAAACTGCGCTGGTGCACTGCATTATCAGCCAGCTTTTATCTCTGGTAAACAGCTCTGTAATTAGGATTTCATGGATCACAATAAGTCCCAGATTTTACTTACACATTTTGAGGTTGATGTTTTCTTCCCTGGGTTATAAATTTATGTGAAAGGCTGGAGTTTACAAGTAGAAAATTGAAACACAATCAAATTTCCTAAGAAAGCAGAGTCAGGTGTCAATCCCTGACTCAGGTAGGGAGGTTTTGACTCCCCTTTTGTGGCGATTCCAGAAGGTGCCTCATGATCCATTTGCTCATTAAAAACTGATCTTAGAAGTGGTTGGAAGTGCAGACCAGAATTTTCAAATCTGACCCAATATATACATAAAGGTTTTCTTTTATTATTCCATGAGCTGCATTTTAGTCCAGAGACTGTGGGGCATTTTATCGTTATATTATGGAAACAAAAATTTCTCTTTATATATTTTTTTCATATTAGTATAATTACTGAAGCTCTTTAAACACCCAAGTATTAGAATTTCAGAGTCTCTTGTCTTTTGCAAAACACCAAGGACACCAAGAAAACTTTGAATGTAACATTTCTCCTGAAATGGAACTATGTATTTTTCTAAAGCACAGCACACTATTAAATGAACTTGCAATATTTTTGGGGATATTATGACAAAGTATGGACTATTCTAGATAAATTACTGACATACCAACAACTGAGACACTGAAATTCAGATTGCTTTTGAATATACAACTATTTTTAACCCATAAAGGCAGGGATTATGAAGGACAAATAGCCTTGCTTGACACTGTATCATCATAGGTTGCTCCTATTAGCTCTTCTAATAATTCATTGTTTTTCAAATGACACCTCAGACATTCACACCAATCACTCAGCTTGGCCAGCAAGGCTCATTTCTCATGTATGCATGAAAAAAAACAAAAATTAAAATAGAAAGCTGTGCTAGCTAGGAAATGTTTTACTCACATGAGAATCTTGTAAAAGCAGCTCTCTGGTAAAAGAGAGCAGCAGCAAATCACAAAACAGATAATGAGTGATAATTTGCCATAAATGAATGGCAGGCTTCAGGAACATACTTAAAGAGAATTAGAGGTTTGCAGGATTTTTACCAAAATTAAATTACCTGAACACTCTTAGCTAGCCATGGATGTTGGTTAAAAGGTGAAAATCAAGTGAATAATAATCAAGAGGGATTATATTAGTAGTAGTAGTAGTAGTAGTAGTAGTAGCATTACTATGTATTATATCATTGTATATAATTATAATTAAATATTAAATAGCTATTTAAATATATGTAATACATAAATTATTATATATTATAATTAAATGATAATAATATTTGTTGTATTAATAATAATATTGTCATCTCCTTGGGAGGTACAGAAATGAGTGATGCAGGTGACACTGACATTTCCTTCCTCAAGAAAATTAACCTCATATTTACACCAGAATGTGGATGAGACTTTACAGAAATTTCACTCTGCTCCAAGGATTCCTGCCTGTCCAAACTAAACTCTGTCAGCCACATTTTGCCTCTTTTGGCTCCTCTTAATGATTAAATAAGACTTCATTATAATGGCTAATCTTTAAATTAATTCAATTCAATACTTACCATTTTACTTAAATCAGAGAAAGGAGCAAAGGGGAAGAACATCAATATTTTAGCAGGCATAGAGCACAGAAATTTCATAAATAAATGACCCATTGATACATAACAAATCCCTACAGACCATATCCTGTTGTATAGCCTTACGATTTAAATAATTGACTAAAAGAGCATTCCTAAAATAAAACAAGCTTGCTTAGAGGAGTTTAGAAGCAGAGATGGAATCATTTTAAAAAACTGACCAGAAGATATTTAATTTAAAAGAAAATTTCTCACCTGTCAGGTTTCACAGACATATTGAATTGCAGTCTACAGTTGGTACAAATTCATATAGTACAATACAAATTTCTTGTAACGATGAAGTATTTTAGTGTTAAGCTCAGTGTGGGAGAAAATTTATATAATACATTTTTAGTTTTATAAAGAACTCCTTTAAAGCTGAGAAATTTGTCTCATCTAAAGCAAAAATATTTTGTCACTTGGAGATCTACTGATTCTGCTTAGGAAAATCTTTTTTTAACAGGAAACCAGGTAGGCTACAATTTTCTTTTTAATTCTTATTAGCCAGTGGTATTCACTTCTTTTGTAGTTGTGAAATGTTTGGAAGAAACTCATTGCTATTTACCTGGATTCACAGGAGCCTTTACATGATAAAAACTGAAACATCTTTCAAAACAGAAACTTTGCAGCTTTCACTTATGACAAAAGTATCAGTAGGAAATCTGAATTTTTGAAAAAAGCAAGTTTTATATATTTTTTTGTTTCATGGGGTATTCTCTGTATCAGGATATAATTGTTTCTTTTTAATGTTTTATCGCTAGAAGAAAAACAAGAGCCACCTGCACGAAACAAGAAAATCTACCATTCCCTATTCATCCTTAACCAATAGACCTGGGAAATTTTGGCAGGGAGCTTGAACAGCCCCCAGCTTATCCCTGTGGGCAAACAGGGCTGGCTGCTGGCTCAGGAGGGAAGAGCTGGGCAGTTTGTCCCTGGGAAATCTGTTTGGAAAGCAAAGCACATTGGAACCACAGCGAATTTTCCTGCACTCTGCAATTCGAGGCTGTTTGCATTATCAAAGGTAATAATGCACTGGTCAGGGAATAAATAACGCACTGGACAGGGAATAAATTATACACTGGGCATTCAGCTACAGAGAATAATAATTTGGACATTTTAGCACTCCAAATACTGAGGAGATTAGTGTAAATTCTCTACAGGGAATAATACACTGCGAATAATACACTACGAATAATACACTGGACATGTTAGCACTCCAAATACTGATGAGATTAATGTGAATTCTCACTGCTCTATAGCAAAGAGTCTCACTGCTCCTAGTAAAGATTCTGTTAGAAAGGAGGAATAATTTGATTTTTTAGTTTGTGTAAAGAGAGTTCAGTTCCTGGAGGAGCAGCTTTAAAGTCTTAGGTTGGAAAAGATCTCCAAGAGCATCGAGTCCAGAGTTTGATCTTGTATGGATTTGTATTTTGCACTGATCTTTGACCTGAGCTGAGCCCACTTCAGGCTGGTCCTGGTGTGCTCATCCCACCTCTATCTGTGGGTCCAGGTTTGTTCTTCACCAGAAAAATCCTAAGAGCAAACCTCAGCCCAGGAGAAGGATGGTCCACAGAGTGGGGACCATCTATCTCTGCGTTTATCAAATCTTTCCATTCATGTTATTGCCCCAGCAGAAGGCACAGCCTCTTTTCAGTTCTGTGAGGTCACATGAAAAAGAAAATTCAGCTTCACAGGTGCATGTTATTAGACACACAAAGCACTTGTTAACAGAAAATATGAGATGGCTCACATTTATCAAAATTATCCCTGACGTTTCCTTTTGCTCAGCTGAAAACAATATTTTAAGCTCCCAGAGCAACATGTAATGTGTGAGGGAGGAAAAAAAATCTAAACCACAACCCGAGTTGTTTTTTCTAAAGGACACCCAAAGGAATATGTGGTGAATAAGTTGTGGGAAAGACCAGAGTTGTCCAAAGTGCCATGTTTCAGATGTGTTTATTACAATTAAGTGGATTTAAAAATTTTTAATCTATATTTTTGATACACTGACAGCTAGGGACTCTCATACCTCTGAAAACATAAAAATCATAATCCTGATGTTCTGTTATTGACAAAATAGCCATTGTGCCACGGACAAGGCAAACACAAATGTGGCCTTTATTCTCCCATCTGTGGTTTCAGGCAAAAGGGGCTATTTTAGGGATGAACAATCCAACCCTGGTCAATTAGAGGTCCCTGACTAAAACTGCAAATAGAAGGGTGCTTTAGCCACAGTTTCAGGGATTGTTTTGTCTGTTAATTATTTACTTGAAAACTCTGCCTGAAAGACACTTTTCTCCTCCCTGGAGACTGCTATTGTGATGCTAATAATTATCTGTACTTTGTTTGTGTGTTAATTGAACGCTGTCACTACAAAATTTAACTTGGATAGCTCATTCTCAAGATTATGTGTATCAATAAATAAAATATGGGACCTAAAACAAAAGCAGTTTTGCTTGCAGAGAAAGAGAGAAGACGAGCTTTAAAAAGAAGTCATTTAGTAATTGCATGATGCATTAAGGCTAATAAATCTGCTTAATTGTCACATTTGCCTTAAATTAATAATTTATATCAACATTTGGTGTGGGCAGATATGATGAATATTTTTATGTTGCGATAATCCTGGAAAGCGGCACTTTGAACACTTTAAAAACCAATTAATTGCAAGTCCTGTCTGGTTTTACACATTTGTGGTAGTAACTGAATGAAGAAAGGTGAGAAAATTTTACAGAAATTGGTGGGAAGGACAGAGTTTAAAGCTATTAAAGCCTCCCAGAGCACTGATGGTGCTGATCAGGTGAGTTAATGGTGCCAGGCTGTGCCTGAAGCTGGGGCAGCTCCTCAGCACCAGCTCCTCACCTGGAGAACTTCACCAACAATGGGTTTTGCTGTTTTCTGTGAGCTGGAGGGGACAGAAAATGGAGCAAAGCTGCTCCATCTGACCCCACGGTGAGATTTGGGACTGTCTGCATCCTCTGCTGTCCCTCGGTCACACCTGGACCTCCCTGCTCCCACCTCCTGCTCTAACCACAAATGCTGCAGAGACTCACTTATATTTTTTTAATTCATTTTTTTAAATATGTTTACACATCATTTACCATAAAGTAAGTGCAACGCTTCAGAAATAGTAATTTGTTTATCACAGGTTTAGTGGGGAAACCTGTTTGCAGTGATTTGTGGGTTGCTGTGTCCCTTGGTGCTGGCCTAGGGAAGCTCATGGCTCCTCTGCTAATGGCCTGACTCTTCTCCTGCTGTTCCCATCCTCCTCCACCTCACTTTACATCCTAATGCTGTACATCTGTTACTGGACAGATTGCACAAGATGAACATAAGGCACTCTTTTCCAGGGTCAGCTAAATTGCCAAGCTAGGTCCACTTAGGCTATTGAAATGTATGTTCAAAATTCCAGAAATTCTACTAATGACAGATATCTCTGTCATATTCTGCTGCATAATAATTACACTTATCCAGGCCGGTGTGAGGTCAGAATAAAAACATTGTTTCAGTATCAGGGATATATTGGTGTAAGGAATAAGCGTAATAATGTGGGGTTTCTTGCGATTTCAAAAATGGTGATTTTTAAATTTTCATATTCAGACTTACTTTGTTTAGAGATGTTGGGAAGTTTGGAATGAGTTGTTTTGGAGTTTACAGGTCTTGAAGTGTTGCTTTTAAATGCTCTGGCCGTGTTTGAGGAGCCAGCAGATGTTAACAATTAGGAAAAGACAAAAAATAAACTGGGCTACCTCTTGGCCCCACTGTTCTTTGTGTGTACATGTGTTTCCTGAGATTTTTCTTTTTTTTAGCTGTGGGATTAGTGCAGAGTAACAAGGCACTGATTTGTCTTGGTTCTGCACTGTGGAGTCGGACAAGGAACTGTCGCAACACATGGCTTTCAAATGAGTTGATTGTAGACATATTGTCTGTCAGTCAAAACTACAATATTGTAATTAGAGCAGGCCCTGTGTCTCCATACGTGCTTCAGATGGCAATGAAATAATCTCAGGAGTGAGCTGTGGGGATGCTGCAGTGTGGATCAAAGCTTATTCCCTTCTCTACTGCAAATTTTAACTAATTCACAGTTGGAATTACTGAAAAAATCACATTTTATCCCATCATACTTGTAGAATATTTGTATTTCTGAAAGCTGAAGTGTAATATTACACAGGTGTAGTATTTCTCAGGAACAATATATCAAATTAATGTGTTGGAAAATCTTGGGAAACTCAAGGAAGTTCTCTCTATTTGTCCTCATTCCTGTGACTGACTCAGTTGGTCACTCTGCTTGAAATGGGATTTGGTGGTGGTGCTAAAGTTGATTTTTATATTTCAGTTCATTTACTGGAAGTCCATAGGATAAAGCTTACACAGTTCTACTCCAAACATGGAGAGGAGGGATATTCAGAATTGTTGATGGAGTACAATAAATATGTAAGAAAAAGGTATTGTTTCGATGCTCCAGAAAAAGTGCAAATGTGGGGAAGAGAGGAAATTCTGCTGCCATAAAACAAAGCTCCCTTGTTACAGACATTGCCTGTTTTATGCACTGATGTGCCACAAAAAGCAGATTTACTTCCAGGTTCTGCCTGACTCTGGGTCCTGTGACAAGGGAGATGGAAGGAAGATATTTCATTTAAATAAGGTCATCTTGTTTAAATAATTGGTAATAGATAAATAGGAATAATAGAAATTAGGACCAAAACAGCAGCATGGCTCTGGTACAGCTGATGCTGGTGATGTCCTTGCTGGTCTGCATAAAACTTACAGAAAAATGAATGTTTACTGGGTATTGTATTCACTTGGAGGGGAGCCAAGGAGCTCCAGAAAAGACACACAAAATAAAAGTAAACCCTTGAGAAGGGAAAAAATAATTTAAAAGAAAAGGGGGGGGGGGCACAGAAGGAGGATTGGGTTAGTCCCAGAGTTACTCCCAGTTCACTAACTGGGATATTGTAAATTCTTTGGTTCTCTGAGGAGCCCAGATTCATGTCATGGCCACAGTCAGTGGCACTGCTGATGAGTCAGACTTCTGATTTTGTGATTTACAGGAAAGTCATTTGAAAAGTAGTGCCATATGGGATGATGCTTGATTTGTAATTCTAGAAGTTAACAATTCAGTCTCCTGCAAATCCTGAGTCTGTCAGGGATTTCTCAAGTGATGTGCAGCATAGAAAATGTCCACTTTTATTTTTCTATTCTGACTTATTTTATAGCAATCAGCCGTGGCTTTACTGGCAGAGGACATTAAAGAGCAGGGTGGGACAAAGGAGGGAAAAGTTGCTTCATTTTGGGCCAGTACAGCCATTCCCAGAGCTCTTCCCCAACACTACTCCATCCACTCCACACCAAAGCAATATTAATACATATTTTTAAATCCCTGTGTAAATTTTTTTTCATTACTTCCATATTCTACATCTCTACATTCATCTACATAAGGAGTCCAACCTCAATTTAATGCCTCTGTAATAAAATCCCTTTTTCTCTGTGGTAAGACATGGCTAGCGCAAGGTATCTATTAAGCACAGCAAGGAAAAGGAAATTTTGTTTTCTCCATAAATAAATGCATTATTTTCAAAAAGGTTTTTAGGAGTCAATACTGTAAATTTTTCTGATTTTTTTTTAAAAAAAAGCACTTGAAAATTTCTTGTATTATTTTAATGCACTTATTATAGTTAAAATTTTAGGTTTTTCTTGGCCTGATAATTGACTTGGAAACCCAGCTTCTTGTAACTGTCTTTTTCTTGGTGAGAAAGGATGCTCGGGCATTTTTAGACATTAATTTTGTACGAATAGGGGCTCTTTAGCCCTGCACTTACAAAATACATGTCATCTCTGGTACTCTAAAAGTATGTTTGATATCAGAAAATAAAACTGTGACTGTGCCAGCGTGTGATGGCAGCAAAGCAGGGGGTGCATGGTGATGAGGAAATCTCCATCCCAGCCAAGCCTCAGCTCCCATGTTTGTTTTGTACAGATCTCTGTCTGCGTGCTTGCTTCAGCTACCTAAAAATGGGATTTTGCAGTGGAGAATGAAGCCTGTCTCCCCAGCCTGGCTCGGGGTGTCCACATGCACAGCAAGAAGCAGCTGCTGCCCAATTTCCATTGCCCTCCTATCCCTGTGGGAATTGACTCTTGAGGAGATAAGGATGGGCTTGGCTGTTATCACCTGTGCTGGTTGCTCCAGCCTGGTGCAGGGCTGGGTTTCAGAGCCTGTTCCAGCTGCTCCTTTGCTGTTTGCCAGGACTGACCCCTGGAAATGCCCCAGGAACTCACTGGGAGGAGGTCAGGGATGGGGCAGAGGCTGCCCTGACCCCACAGCAGCCCCAGCTCTTGCCAGGGCTTTCCCCAACCCTTTTCAGGAGACTTTGTAATTCTCTTTCTCTCCCTGATATACCTTAGAAGGTCACCCAATAACTCTGGGATTTTTTTCTTTTTTCTTCCATATTTTTTTTCAATTTGATCATCATTGATTTGTTGACTTGTTTCTCATGGAGAAATTACCTCTGGCAATGCCAGGGCAGTGCAGGAAATCTCTGATACCCACATTGATGGTACAACCCCAGTGCCACCTTGGGACAGCATTGGTTGGTTGATTTATAATGCTGAGGGTAGAAATTGTGGGGGGAAATCCTTGCCAATGCTTTAAAAGAAATAATATTTCCAACATTAATTATTTCAGTAAAATATTTGTGCTTTTCTCTCCTAAATTCATAGTTGGCTTAAGAGCTTCTGGCTCAGCTGACATCACTTCTTTCATTGCATCTTATCCATTAATTCTTGTTCTTGCTGGAAATGCAGAACAATCTCAATCTCAGCACAGAAATCTTGCTTCAATTTCAAAGTGGACAAGAATTTACCTGTTTTTTAAAGTGTCTTTTTCCCTGCACTGTTTTTTCCAGCTCTCTGCAATTGGGCTCCATGTGATGGTTTTAGACATAACAGCTTCAGTTCGAGTTGCCTCCCTTCAAAGATTTGAAAACGTGCACAGATCCTGATCAACATAAATTAGCATGGCTCTGCCTTCTGTTATCAGTTATTCCAACTATATGAAACAATCTGTTTCTGTTTCAATATAAAGTAAGATGGTGTGCACGTTTACAATACATAGCACTTGCAGACATAAGTGGGAATACCTGTTGAAGGGCCCTGTGAGTAAAGACAGCCTGTTAAGGATCTTTTTTATGCATGAGAGGAACATCCCTGCGGTCCCTGTGCTTGCAGGAACGTGTGGGACTGGTTTGGAATGCAGAACAACATTTCTGCACTGTGGCATTGCCTTCTCCTCATTTATTTATATATTTTTGCTGGTGGGTAAAAGGGTGAGGTGGTGATACCACATCATTAGAATCCATGGGAATTCTGACAATAATTCAAGGGATTCAGGACAAAGCTCACACTGGAAAAAACACCAGTGGGAAGGCAGGAGCCAAGAAGTGTCTGCATGGCTTCCCTGCTATTGTCTGTCCCTTTTCCTTACAGAAGCCTTGGGAAAGGAGGTTGCTGCCAATATTATTAATCTTTATCTTGTGCTGGCACTTGGCTATCAGGATGTCTCTGACATTTGATGGGGTCTGGAACAAACTCTTTTTTTTTTGTAATAGAATTTTTATGTCTCTGACTAGCCAAGGAAAGGAAGAATGAATTTTGTGAGCACGGAGTAAATATAAACCAGAGCTTTTATTCTTTTCCAAACATTATTTTGCCTTTATTTTTGCTTTATAGCTAAAGGATGTCAGCAGCTCAGAGCACACTTTTCCATCAATGTTCTTCACTCCAATGTCTGAAATCTCTGGTTCTGTCTGTGCCACACTTTTGCTGCTCCGTGGGGTGAAATGTCACTGCCCACCAACTGAACACATGAAATACAAGAGAAATTGCACTTTCCTGAGATATCCTGCATCATCTGCTTTCACCTCATAAGAAACAACACATCTCCCTTCATTAACAGATTGTTTTAAAACAAAATATGAACTATTCATGAAGATTAATACTAATATCGAGAATATATCTATTAATAAACTCAGCAGTCTTTGTTACAAGGTTTTCTACCTGAACTTTGTTGGTAAATGAGTGCACAGAAGGATCTTGGAGTTTTAATTTTTTTCCTACTCCATTTATTTTTATACCAGGCCCCAGTGGAGGCACCTGGAATATTACAGTTAAAGGCAGCCACAAAAATTTGATTATGTTTAACAAATCATTTCTATGCCGTAACAAGGTAAATTTGGTCCATAGAAATAATTTTCCTAGCATTTAGGAAATCTGTTGATAGAGCAAAACACAAAAGAATAATCTGCAAGGTCTGTAATTTTGATATTTTATAGTAGCTGAGGTATGTGAATAGATAAATTATCTACTGAGACATCAAAGGGAGGTATTTGTGAGTGGGCAGTGGCTTGGGAAAGAGGGAAGTGGTGAGTGGAGTGCCACAGGAGATCAGTATTAGGACCAATTTTGTTCATTTTATAGGCCAATGGTCTGGAAAAAAGCAAAGACCGTGCAGCCAGGGCATAGCACACACCCAGGCTCCTGTGTTGGGAGGCAGGCCATGAAAAACAAGAGCAAAATTCAGAAAGATTTATCCAAGATTCAGACAGATAAGGAGCCATCATTTTAGTTGAGGGGATGTAAATTGTGTGGACAGACTAAGGAAAAGAAGGGAAATAAGGTATGGAAAGACTGCAGGAGGATGTTGCTTCACTGGGAAGTGTGGGTTAAGGGAAACATTTGAAATCATTTTAGTGATTTTGAATGTGTATGGTTTTGTTTATTTCTCTTTTCAGTGAGGAAGACTGTTGGTTTAAACTCCATATATTTAAAAGCTTCTGTGAAAATTAGATTGAAATGTTTTCCTAAAATCCAGTATTTTCAACTTTCAAGCTGATTAGTAGAATGAAGATCCTGGGGGGTTCTCACCTGCTGTCTCACACAAACCCTGGGACCATGGAAATAAAATCACGTGATAGAAAAGGTCAGAAGGAAGGCATGACTCTAAAGGGAAAGCCTGGTGGAAAATACTGGAATATGGATAATTTTAGTGGAGATTTCATTGACTAAAAACTGAAAATAATCCCATTTTTTACTCATTTCCAAATTCCCCTGTTCTGTTTAGCAAAGGGATTAAGGAGGTTCCAGAACCCAAGACTTGTTTACTTTTACTTGAACATTAGCAGAAATGGCAATTGCCAAAGAGCACAAATGTCTCTGCAGCAATTGTTCCAATTATACAACCCAGCCATCATTAGAGAATCATTAAACTTTGAGCTTACAACATTTCTTGATTGAAATAACATCTTCTACAAGCTACCACTGCAACATTTTGGTTTAAGCTATGCAAGAGTTTATTATAAATGAAATTTAATTTAAAAATAAGCTCTAAGCCAAGTACCCTAATAAGAATCTATCATGCTACTTAAGGAGATAAAATAAAACTAAACACTGCCTGAAATAACGATAATTCCTACTGAAACCTCTTCCTGAAAATTGAGTAATCCCAGTAGTTATTGCATGGTTTTCCATTTTTTAATGTTTTTCCCCTAAAGCTTCACTTCTAGTTTAGATTTGCCTTGGGTAACTCACGGGCAGTGGATGATCTGCTATTATTAAGCTTTTACCACCACAGAGTTGCTTTCTCTCACTTACTCTGCCTTTAATATTTTTTCTAATGCATCTAAAATTTACACCATTTGTTCAAAACACTTTGTTCAAAACTGCACAGGTATTTTTTTTTTATTCACAAGCCTGAGGTGTATATTAATGCCTGCAAAGATTGCAGCCTGATTCTCATCCTAAGGACATTCAAACACAAAAATTAATCTCGTGCTTTGGAGGCTATTGGAAATTTGACCATGAGAATTACTGCTTATTCAGTTGTGCTAATTCCTTCTTCAATCAGTATGAAAGCTCAATGCCTTAATTATTAGTGTAATTAATGTTTTAGGAAACGAGAAAATGATTAGCTCAGAGCTGCTTTGTGCTGCGTGTCTCTCGTAGAGAATGAGCAGGATGCTCAGCACGGGCTGTGAGCAGATTCAGCTGCCATGAGCTGAGAGCTCCAGAGCCAACGCTCAGAGCTGCCCAATTTCCCTGCCCCGTGCTATTGAATATTGCCTGGTGATGAAGTGCCTCTCCCTGGGAGTTCCAATGGCAGGACGAGTCATTTCATCTTTGTCCAAATAATGGTATGTTTTGTTTTGGGTGATATCTGGCTTCTGAGGCCAATAAATGCCTTTTCTGGCGGATGGATGTTTTATGTGAGGCTGTGTATTCCCTTTGAGTTATGTGGTATTATCAAAGAAAAACAGAAAAGTGTATATTTTCCAAAGGTTTGTAATTGTTTTCATCTTTTCTTATATTTCTGCTTCACCTTTTGAGCACTATAAACTGTGATGCTCTTCTTTCAGCAAAGGTTGACGGGATCTGTTTCATTTTTAAAGTGGTTTATTTCTTATTTCCTATCGGAGCAGGGAATCAAATGGGGCTGTTATGGAATGTTTTTCCTAGTGGCATTCATTGCCTTTGAGCTCCCCATGAGATGAGTGGGCTTGAGGAGTGGAGGATCCTAAAACACAGGTCCTGGTCCTGTGTGCCTGCAGGCAGAGAACCCTGATTACCCTGATTATGTGTGGCTTCATTGGGGATCTCCTGGAGGAGGAACATTAAACCATGGAGTGTCTCTGGTGGAAACTCGTTGTGCCCTAAAAATACAATTTTGCACAGGTCTTACCTGACTTGATCAATATCTGGCATCTTTAATATCTGCCTTTTCAAAGACATTTACTCCAAGTTCACTGCTGTGCCTTTAGGAGTAGGAAATAACCTTGTGCACATTTCTGGCCAGTCTAGGTCCCCACTGAAATTCCAAGCATTTGTGCCAGCTTGGAGAACAAGGAATCCATGGCCAGTTGGAGAAGGTGACCTTGGTTTTCTTCTTGACATGTTCCTCTTCTTTTTCCAAATTATTATTATTATTATTATTATTATTATTATTGTTGTTGTTGTTGTTGTTATTTTAATAGTAATAATTCAAATTTTATTTCCCATTTAAGATGGGAAATAAAAAACTGTATACCTGGAGGTGCAGATTCTCTTAAGAGTGTGACAGTCACTAAAATTCTTTGTGGGAGAAATGTTCTCAGCTTTAAAGAAACTGAATATGCATCTTCATAATGAACTGTCCAAAAAAGTGTATGGAAGTGGCAGGATTTCACTGCAAATTCTTTAAGTTTTCTATGTTTGCCTTTGTTATTTGAGTCATCTGAGGTGTTACACATGTGAGTAACAGCACCAATATAGTCCGACCCACTTGTTCCAATCATTCTTGTGCTTGCCAATTTTCCTAGGTCAGATTTGGCTCAGTTTAATGTGTACAACGTGTTTTGCTTTCATTTGCTGTAATCTATAACTTGCAGATGAATATTTTAATTTGTCCTTGGGAAATAGAGCAGGAGAGTGGATGCTGAGACATAAAACCTGTGGAATGAAGCCCTGCAGAACCAGGGTGCTCACTCGTGTTACCTGGCAAGGGGCTCGTGCTGTCTGTCAGTGGGCATGAAAAACAAGAGCAAAAGGAGACAGATGTTGGGTAAAACAGAGGAGTTGGTGATTTACAGGAAAATCCCAACAATCCTCGTGGCCTGCTTTCAAATCCACTGTGAGATATCTGCAACTTTGGCTTTTTGCTATTCACATCCCCCAGATACAAAGTGAAATGAGATTTCAAGGCGTGGAAACTGAGTTTGGTTTAAAATCAATTAGCAGCTGTTCTCTCTGTTGGGTTTTCTACTTCCTTTTTCCCTGTTCTAAATCCCAATTTGTGTACTCTGAGGGCAGCAGTGCTCAGAGCACTGTTTTAGACATCTCTATTAGCTGGGAAATGCTATTGATTGTGTTTTTCTCTAAAACATCCTGCACTCTATGCTCAGGTTTCTCACTGGCAACGAGCTCTACTTGCTCTGCAGTGTTGCAGCACCAGATCTTGGTCAAACACTTGTTTTGGAATGTCACAAGAACAGTGGAAAATTAAATGTTTATTACAGAGTGAGGCAATCCCATTGTTCATATTGTAGTGGGATGAGTCAATGTGATCTGATTCTGATGAAGACTTATGGAGTCTAAAAATAACTCCTCCCCAGAGCAGAAAAATATGTGAAAATATACAGTCTATCCCTTAAATCCTGAGCATTAAATTAAATTAATAGAAGAACTTGTAGAGTGCATGATTGAATCCATGAGGGATGTAGTGTGATAGTGTATATTTGCCTAAAAGCTCACTCTGACAGCAAAAACAATGTACCACAGTATGTTTCTTTCTTATCTAATGGAAAGAATAACACACAGAGGCTCAGTTCTTGTAATGAAAACCCCCACATTAATTTTATTTTTTGATGTGTCATTGTAATTCAAGAGATGTTTTTAATCTCAGGATTGCTAGGGCACAATAAACCATTTAAAAAGTATTTGGCAAAGATCCCTGTGCTTAGCAACAGCTCCTTTCATTTAAAACTGTTTTTTGAACCAAGCTATTCAAAGCTTTGTTCCACTTATTAAAATAAAGTATCTTACTTCAAACAAGTGTTTCAGAGAACATAATCAAGAGGAGAGCATTCAAATACAATGCACAGAAAACATAAAAGGTAGCAGCATGAAAAACTCCAGGACTTTGTGTGTTTCCTTGTTTTCCATTAAGAAAAAAATGTATAAAAATATACTCACTACCTAATTTCTCTTTGTGCCTTTATGGGATAGTTAATATTACATTTCTTACCATGTTATGAAATTCATTGCTAGATTTAAAGCAAAATTTAAAGGCTGTTCAGTATTTTAGTGAATGAAATATTGCATTAGTGGTGTGTTTTCCAGTCACCTAGGTGACATAAGACAGCAAGAGAGGAGCTAAATATAGAATAAAATCTATTTTTGCTGTTGGCTTTGTGCTCTGCTGTGAACCACAGTGTCAATTCATGGCACAGTGTCACCGTGGAAGCTTTTTCCAGTAAGGTGAAGACAGGCTGAGCTTCATTATGTAACTTCACATTAAGAATTTATTTCAGATTTTCATTCATGTCGTTTTGGTTCAGCTCAGCCTAAAGTTTGTTTGCTTTGGATGGCAGAGGCATTGCCAAGGCAGTGATGGCTCCAGGAGCTGCCCAAATGCAGTTTTCCTCCACAGGTGAAGGGATCCTGCTCATTCCTTTGTTTTTCCTTGTTCACCTGCACACTTTAGAAAGCAGGAATGGATTCATCATGCCAGGATCCTTCTCCGAGGAGATTCCAGAGTACATTTTGTGGGATGCCAGATGCTTTTCCTGGTCCTGAGCGCTCAGTTCTCTCTGAAGTTTAGAGAGGTTGAGGTGAGGATGAACGAGGACTGAGCATAAAGAATAATCTTGTCCTGCAGATTTTGCTGGTTTTAAATTTTGTTTTGTTTAGAAATGAGAATCCCAGACTTGAAAAATTCCCCACCAACAGAAAGGCCTGGATCTGTGGTTCTGGCTCCAGCTCTGACCTCATTCCTCAGGCTGTGGTTGTAGGGTTGCAAACACAGCCAACAAAGCTCCTACCCCTCCATGGGTTCATGGGAAACTATCCTGACCATTGCGGATATAACTGATGGAATTGTCATAATCCACAAGAGTTTTGGGGTTAAAGCCTGAAAAGGAGTTTTGAACAATGGTAACTCTGCATAGATCATGCTGTATAACTTTTTCAAGATGGCAGTGACTGTAAAATCAATGCAATTTTTGATCTCACGTTGTGTGGGCAGAAAAATGGTTATTTCCAAGATGTTAAAAAGCTAATCTATTCTGTTAAGTTTTTGTATCTTGCATAGATATAGCTGATTTCTTTTTTTTTCTTTTAATTTTACAAACCAAGTTGGGAGCCTTGACATTTATTGGGCCCCCATATTTTTCATTTATATTCTCTCTAGTCTTCACCATCTGTTATGACAGTAAATAAGTTTCAAATAAGCCATATCTTCCTCAGCATGAGTTGCTTTTTCTGCAAAAAAAAAAATTAAAGTTGCAGTTGGATGTGATATTTGAAGTCACAGCTTGTCTTCAAATATTTAGTAGCATATTCCTGTGCCAAGGGATATCAATCTGCCATTTGCCTTGCTTACAGTATAATAAAGATTATCCAAGCCCTTCTTTCATAGATATGTCAAGGCTTTTAATTACTATAGCTCAGGAAGTAGCTCTTTCCACGGGCTTTTTCCATTTTGCGTTGGATTAATATGGTTCCTTCTTCTCTTTTTGCACATTAAATTCCAAAAGGAGGATGTAGGGTCTGATTTTGGTGGATGTGATCTTCCCTTACAAATAAATTCTTTGGCTACACCAACAGCACTTTGGTTGTGGTAAAAGTCAGTGCTTGATGGATATTTCATGTTGGTACAAAACCTCAGGAAATTCTGCACAGAATTTGTTGGGTTTTAGTTCTGGTATAGGCAAGCTGAAGGTAAATTTAAGGTAAATTCTTTTTGTGTCTTTCCTTTATGCCATACAAGAACACTCCAGTGAGAAGAGATGTGACTTGGAAGTCACCTTTGTACCAACGTGCCACTTTGCTTTCTAAATTTATCTCTTCCCTTGATTATGAATATTCTATCACAAATATTGTCACATGGAGACATTTTCCTCATCCTTGGAGGACAGTGGTGCAAAACCATGGGTTGGTTTCACTGTTGTCTTCTAAACTGCAACAAATCACCCTGAAACTCTCCCAAAGAAGCTCCTCTGACAAGGAGGAAATTTCAACCCATTCCACTCAAAACTGAAATCATTGCTAGAACAGCAAACATTCATGTTTCTTGTGGATTGTGTTTTTTACAGATTTCCCTGTTCCCCAGGAGCTTCCCAGATGTGTTAGAGGTTCTCCAGGATAAACCAGGAATAATCAGACATAAATTCTCCTTGTCCTTTCCACCCATCACATGTAATTCTGTGGCTCCAACTGGCCCCATCCCAAATTATCCTTTTGCCCCATCCTTTGATATTTCTGAAGGCTGCACATATATTTAATGGATGGATTTTAAAATCTGAATCTTTCATCAGCAGGAACTGGTACTTCCAGACTGGCACCAAAGAGAACATTGTGACTGAACATCAGCTCTGCAAAACAAAAGGAGGTTGGCTGCAGTTTGATTTATGTGGAGAGACTCAGGCAAATTCTGCACCAGCCACAACATTCATAATGCAAAGGTACTTTTGAGTAAAAACCAGGTTTTACAGCATTAAAATAATGTTCCTGTTATAGTCAAACCTGATGCACAATTAAGATTAACCCTTTTGTTTGTAAGAGGATTTCACTTTCATTTCAATGTTCATAAGCTCATTACTATAAAAGTAAAGCTTTTATTTTTATGTATGCAGTTGTTTTTCCTTTTCACCTGTAAATAGAGTAATTGCACTTTTTTATGATTTTCCAGTATTAGATTAGTTTTACAGCATGTTCTGAAATTTCATTCTCTTTCAGCATCAATCTTCGTTTTGTTTTTATTACAGAATTACACTTACAAATAACATCATTTCATAACAATAAACATAAAAATACAATGCAATATAGCAGTTACAGCTTTATAGAGTAAACATTTCATTTGGAATAAAATTCCACTCTCACACTATTATTTCACAAAAGCAGCAAGGTCAGAAACTCTGAGGGTTAATAACAAAGCTGTTTATATCCTAAAATGAGAGGACAAATATTCAAGGGTCAATGACTACACCTGTGAGAAAACACAGAAATTTTTTTGAAGAAGGGGTCGTGGACAAAAAAACTGATTTTCAATTTGGAGTTAGTGTACAAGGTAGGGTAAATTGTATCAAAGCCAAATGATATTCCACAAAATTAAATTTCTTTCACCTGACGTTGCTCAGTGCCAGGTATTTCAGGAGAATTAAAAATTTTCCATGCTACTTTTGCAGACTAAGCACACTCTGGATAGTGCAGAAAGATGGCAAATATGAAGTCAGAAGATTAGTGCAAGGCAGGAGTTGCTTAAGCACAATATATATTTTTCTTAGACTTAGAAGAATTTTCCAAGGTGCTGAATGGAAATAGGTGTGAAAAGAAGAAATACCAGTCAGGAGATTTGGAGTAGGGAAGGATTTTGCCTTAGATGAGGATATCTCTTGATCTGATCATTTGCCAAATTCCCTCTTCTCTAAATACAGATTTGCTTATTTAAAACACTGTCCTATACGAGCATCTTTTCCCTTTCTTTTACAGTAGTTGTAATATTAAATTAGAAGTAGTTTTGGAATTCTATCTGTGTCAAATAGAAACTTTACAATTAGAAAGATCTTCTGGACTGAGTCCAATTTTCTGATAGCTATATGTTATTTTGATTTTGTCACTTTGCAATGCAAAAATATACTTAAATTTACTCTGAAGAATTAGAGAATTCTTTTACAATTACATTAATCTTAATTGAGGAGTTCTGTCTCATGATACAGTGCAAGTTTTTTCTCACGTAGATTGGCTCCTCTGAGGTCCCTGGCACATCCTGTAAATTTTTTGTCTCAAGTGATCAGCTAAAGCACTTCCATTTTCCTAAGGTAAAGTTTCATTTTTCAAAGATTCTTCTTTAGAAAGTTTCTTCTTTAGAAACCCAGGATCTGTTTGCAAGTCTCTCACGTGAGAGCTTTTTCTTAGATTTACTTTAATTCTTCATCTTTAAGTGATAGTTACTAAAGAAATGCTATGCAAAATGAAACAAGGTGAATTTTCCTTGCATTGTTTTTTGCAAAGTATTGTTTGTTGTCTCTTACTTCCTTATTTCCAGTATTTGCAGGAAATGTCTTTAATTATGGACCACAGGCTCCACTTCCCTTTTCCTGTTCATTTCTAGTCCATATATGTGATTGATATTGTCAGCTTTGCGGCACTTTGTCCTTTTTCTGTCCTCCAAGTCACCAATACCTGCCCTGAGACCCTGTGAGCAGTGTTCCAGCTGGCAGATGATCAGCTCCTGCTAATTTGAAAGGGTCTGTTTTAGTCAGTGCTTCCTGACCTCTTATTTTCCATTCTAGGCTGAGATTTTACCTCTTTCTTGTTTATATTTGTGGCAGTCCATCCCTGCCTGGCCATGCAGGGAGGGTGGGTGCACAAGGCTGAAGGTTTCAGCCCCTAATTGTCATTTGTTGGTGATGCCATGAATATGGAACTGCTGAGCCAGTGTTCCCTGTGGCCTGCTCACAACACAATTCCTTTTTTTACTCTAATAACTTCAGTGGTTTTTGGTACTTGCCACTGTGCCCTTTTGAGAGTAATCCCACCTTATTGCAGGACCTGCATTCTGTGCGCTTCTCTCTGTGGCATCAGCAAGTATTTCACATTTGGAATGCTTATCATTTCATCTACCTGCCCAAAATCAACAGATCTTACTTTGTTGGGTTTCTTTTTTTAAGGTTCTGACTTTCCCATCCCATTCCACTTGTCTTATATCCAAATTCTCAACAAGCTTCTTCCTCCAAACATAAAGAACATTTTTTGTAGTACCTCCTTTGGTTGCAAAAGTTGTCATTGACACTTTCTTTATAAGAATTTGCAGGCCAATTTGTGTTTTATTTCCTTTACAAACAATAAAATCTTCCTGTCTTGGCAAACTCTTTTTTAGTGATTCTGCCGGTGTCTCACAAAAACCCCAAAAAGCCTCACCCAACCTAATTTTCTTGTTCTGGTATTCTATAATAGATAGTTATCATGATAAATGCACATGTTCTTTATCCTTGTATGTAATCTTGCTCTTTGCATTGCTGATCTTGAAGTAAATATATAAAGTGTTGTCTTATAACAGAGACAAATGATGGGAGAGAAGAGGCAGAGCCCGGGAGTGCCATCCTTCAAAGTCCATCTCGTGGAGGCCTAATTCCGCTGTAGGAGCAGAGAGGGCAACCTTGTAATATTTGCCCTTTGCAATGCTATCTTTCAGAGGTGACCTTTAAGCTAACTTGGGAGTCTGACAAGCTGGGCCCTCAGCACAAGATCCTTCTCTCTGTCACCCCTTACAGCTGCTATCCCCTCTGCCTTTGCTCCAAACAGTCCCTCCTGATTTGATCTCCCGGGCTTCATAACTTCTATAACTTCTCCTAAAATACAGTTAGCAGGCTGTTCCCTTCTCTTCCAGGTACCTCTCTGAGTTTATGGTTCTTTGCAGACTTTATTCCCTCTAGGTTCAGTTTCTTCTCTCCAGTAACAAAACCTTTCAAGGACATTGCAGAACTCTGGGGAGATTCACGGTCCCACAGCACTGCACACTCATTTTGGAACTTTTGCAAAAGTAAAGCATGAAGTTAATCAGGAAAGAGCTCAAACACTCTTTTGTGACCTGGCAGAAGTGAAATATCCACGTGGCAGCATACAAAACTAGGGAAAACTATATGAAATGCTGTGGATGCTTTCCAAGAACAGAGGAGTCCCCATTCCTCGGGATCACCAAATCAGCCATTGCCATCTCTAGCTGTGACCATTGTCCAGGTGTGCTTGTCAGGCTCTGACAAATGCAGGTGTGTCTAACAGCAGCTTTTAGGAATTCAGGCATCCATTTCCATAACTTTTGGAGTGCTGAACCAAAGCTCTCCATTTAATAAACAAGCTACAGAAGTTAGAAGGCAGATTCTTACAAATGCAGCTGAAAATTACGTAAAACTTTTGGTAAGAGACGAGATTTGTATTGCAAACTTTGGGAGTTATTTTTAGTTTCTTTTAAAATATTCTTTAAAAATTCTTTTTAGGGTCCACACTTCTCCTAAGGGCTACTTCACTGACAATTCCTCCTGCTGAGGAATCCTGCTGGAGCTCCCACCTTCACCCCTGGTGACACTTCCAAGGTCCCTCAGGCTGTGTTTTCTGGGACACCACACATTTCCCAACAACTCCTGCAGCCAGGACCCTTCTCCCACCCCATTTCCCTTCACTGAGCAAAAGCCTTGACCTGAGATGGAATTTTGGCCTGGAATTTGGCCTGGAATTTCAGTGTTTTTCCAGTGCATTACCTGTCAGCCCTTTGTCCCTGGTTAGCCAGGCAGCAAATGGATCCCCACTGCTATCTCTGCACTTCTCCATTTTCTGGAGTGAATTGTGTTCTTTGCCTTGTCAGTGGTTTGGGGTTTTTATCTGTACAATTGTTTCCTTGGTTGACTCCAACGTGTTTGTTTTTCTAAATGATAGCCAACCCCTATTTTGGTGTAGATCCATATTACTTCATCAATCACTTGAAGGGGACGTTGACACAGTGTTAGGTTCTTTTGAGTAAAACAAGGCTGGTTTTATTATTTTGTTGTGTATTATTTTCCACTATTCCCATTGGACTGGGAAAATTGAGTTTTCATAGGCCTAATCTTCTCAGCTAATGTTATGAGCTAAAGCTAAGTAGCATTTGTTGGAAAACAAGAGGTTCATTTTGTGCTCAACTCATTCTTTTGTTTGGTAGAGATGTGACAGATACTGTGCAGGAATTCAAACCAGGGTTCTTCATTCACTGTATGGCTCAAGTTCTGTTTAGATGGTTGCTATTTTACTGGTTGATATTTATATGTCAAAAATTGCAAATATTATGTTTATTTTTTAAAGATAAAATTTTTGACTCAGTATCTATAGTTGAAATAATGTCATGTAATGCAAAGAACAAATTTGTAAGAGCTGTGCAGGATGATCTGAAGGGAACAGATAACAGGAAAGAGAAACAGAATTTACAGAATATCCAAACAGAAAAAGGCCTGTGTCCATCAGATATGAATTAATTTGCTAGGTGGATTAAAGACCATGTGAAGGGTGAAAGGGAAATGGGTAAGATGGAGTAAAAAGTCTCTTCTCTGCTGGAGAAGAGCAGCAAGTTTAGCAAACTAAGAAAGTACTGGTGGGGTTGTAATTAGTAGCATGAGCAGTATTTTGGGGAAAGGAGAAAAATGTCTGAGTGGTTTCTGTTCTAGGAAGGAAGGAAGGAAGGAAGGAAGGAAGGAAGGAAGGAAGGAAGGAAGGAAGGAAGGAAGGAAGGAAGGAAGGAAGGAAGGAAGAGGAAGGAAGGAAGGAAGGAAGGAAGGAAGGAAGGAAGGAAGGAGGAAGGAAGGAAGGAAGGAAGGAAGGAAGGAAGGAAGGAAGGAAGGAAGGAAGGAAGGAATGAAGGAAGGAAGGAAGGAAGGAAGGAAGGAAGGAAGGAAGGAAGGAAGAAGGAAGGAAGGAAGGAAGGAAGGAAGGAAGGAAGGAAGGAAGGAAGGAAGGAAGGAAGGAAGGAAGGAAGGAAGGAAGGAAGGAAGGAAGGAAGGAAGGAAGGAAGGAAGGAAGGAAGGAAGGAAGGAAGGAAGGAAGGAAGGAAGGAAGGAAGGAAGGAAGGAAGGAAGGGAAGGAAGGAAGGAAGGAAGGAAGGAAGAAGGAAGGAAGGAAGGAAGGAAGGAAGGAAGGAAGGAAGGAGGAAGGAAGGACAGGAAGGAAGGAAGGAGGAAGGAAGGAAGGAAGGAAGGAAGGAAGGAAGGAAGGAAGGAAGGAAGGAAGAAGGAAGAAGGAAGGAAGGAAGGAAGGAAGGAAGGAAGGAAGGAAGGAAGGAAGGAAGGAAGGAAGGAAGGAAGGAAGGAAGGAAGGAAGGAAGGAAGGAAGGAAGGAAGGAAGGAAGGAAGGAAGGAAGGAAGGAAGGAAGGAAGGAAGGAAGGAAGGAAGGAAGGAAGGAAGGAAGGAAGGAAGGAAGGAAGGAAGGACAGGAGAAGGAAGGAAGGAAGGAAGGAAGGAAGGAAGGAGGAAGGAAGGAAGGAACGGAAGGAAGGAAGGAAGGAAGGAAGGAAGGAAGGAAGGAAGGAAGGAAGGAAGGAAGGAAGGAAGGAAGAAGAAGAAGGAAGGAAGGAATGAAGAAGGAAGGAAGGAAGGAAGAAGGAAGGAAGGAAGGAAGAAGGAAGGAAGGAAGGAAGGAAGGAAGGAAGGAAGGAAGGAAAGGAAGGAAGGAAGGAAGGAAGGAAGGAAGGAAGGAGGAAGAAGGAAGAAGGAAGGAAGGAAGGGAAGGAAGGAAGGAAGGAAGGAAGGAAGGAAGGAAGGAAGGAAGGAGAAGGAAGGAAGGAAAGGAAGGAAGGAAGGAAGGAAGGAAGGAAGGAAGGAAGGAAGGAAGGAAGGAAGGAAGGAAGGAAGGAAGGAAGGAAGGAAGGGAAGGAAGGAAGGAAGAAGGAAGGAAGGAAGGAAGTCGAAGGCTGCCAGAGGAGAGGGTTGCTGGGTGTGAGAGACCGTGGATGGAGGCTGCGGAAAGTGACACATTCACAGGGACTGTGGATTCCTGCAGGAAAGGAGAACACACAAAATCGGGTGCTGTTCCCCAAAATGTCTGTTTTGCAGAGAATCTGAAGTGCTGGGGGGTTTGTGTAACAGATCTATGCAGGAGAGAGATGGGACAGGATTTCTGTTCAGGAAATCCAGAACGAAGGAACAGGGATGTCAGGCAAGATCAACTCAATTGGAGAGGAACCACCTCGTGTTGGATGTTCTCCAGATGAGCTCCTGAACACACAGGGAGAAACTCTGACGTCCTGCACATGCCAGTAGTGAGTGGGAGTTTTTATGGTGTATCCTTGTATTCATGGCTGCTTGAATTAGACTTTCTAGTCTTTTCAAATTCTCATCAGGTAAGAATTTTTAAATGTTTCTAAGAAGTTTTACATCATCTTCCTCAGACCATTGTTACAGATAAAAGCAGAATTTTTTTATGAAATAGCATACACTTGTCAGCAGTATAGTTTCACCTTTCTCCCCCATCATTCTATGATAATATTTATTTCCTGATTACACTGTTCAGCTATGCTGGATCTGCCTCCTGACAAGTTTAATACAGTTGATGGCATTGATTTAGAATTGTGCAAAGCCTATTGACTGGAATTTTCTTTTTCTTATGAAAATATTAGAACAGCTAGAAAATGTAAGTTTTTTATACAAGTTATAATTACCTAAAAAATGTAATGTATTTCATATGCCTTGGGACTACACCTTGAAATACTCTGTTCATCCTTTGCCATGGTGAACATTGATCACTTCTTCTACCAAACATTTCTCTTTAGAGAGCCTCAACATTTGTAAAGAACCTTTGCCTCTTATTAATTATTATTATTTTCTTTAATTAACGATGTTGAAAAATGAACAAATTTCTAAATCGTCTGTAACTATCATACTCCACACAACTGTCATAACAACTATTGAAAAAAATCCATGTGAGGGGTTTGGTGCACTGTCCACTGAAAGGTGTCTAAAATTCTGACTTTATTCTTACACTGACAGGCTTGGTAATAACAGACCTCTGGTTGGGGAAAGCTCAGATGTCTCTGCTCCTTCTCCAGGCCAGGGGCTGGAGTGGAAGCACAGATTGCTGTGGGAAGCCCCTGTGGAGGAGTTGTGGGGAGATTTTACTCCCTGGATGTGTTCTGGTGCTCCAGTGCAGCCGCTTCCCTCGGCCAGTGCAGAGAACGTGGGGGCTCTGCTCCACTGAACAAAGATTCCTCTCCATGAGTAATTTTCTTGCCTGTCGTTTTTTGGATAAGAAGCAATTTTAAAATGTGTTGTCAGAAATCCATCCCTTATGCAATAAAAAACTCAAAAGCTGTGCCTGATGACATACAAGATGTCCAGATCTGCATTGGCTCCTTCTCTGCAATCTGTTTACAAAAGTTAAAAAATGCAGCAGAATGAGTTGGTTTGTAAAGGTGCTTTTTTGAATGCTAAATCATAGCTGCAAAACTGAAACACTAAAATTTGTCTTGTTTCACTACATGAGAGTCATCTGAAACAAGTTTTATTTTAAATTGAAACATAAGATAACAGAAATAGAACAGAAGAATAAAGTACACAAAGTCCATTCCTCTCTCTCTCAATGGGAAGAATTGTATGAATTGAATTTATTTGAGGTTTCTGTGGTAGTTTGTATATTTGCAAAAAAAAATCTGAAAATTATATATATGCAATTACTATAATCTTTTCCAGAAGTATTCATCTTAAACTGTCATGAGTTTTTATCTCATTAACATCCCCATCAAAATACTTTTGATGACACTTTTTAACCCAAATATTAATTACTAATACATTTTGAATTTTAAAAGTGCATATGCCAGATATTTCAAAAGTTGTATTTTGATCCTGAATGAGTAATCTGCCTTTTAGAACTCTGATTTACCTCATTGCCATTGATGTAATGTGAGCTAAAAGGCTTAGCATATCTAAAACTAATTCAATAATTTTATGCTGCTCTTGAGATTTCTTTAAGCCTGCGAGGAATTGGAAATTCCCAAACAGAGGTGAGGAAACACTGAGAAAAGAAGTAAGTTATTCTGTCTGAGGTTTGAATTATTGCATGGATTCATATTTCTCCTGCCTCTAACCACTCTGTTTTAGCCACGCTAACAAAGCTGTGAACTTCTGGAATTACAGAAATAGAATTAGAGGAATGGCAGCTGAGCTCAGTGGGTCACTGCCAGTGCATTTTGGTGGTTCCCTTTGAAGGGCACTCCCCATTTCCCTCACTGAGAATATTCAGGGACCAAAACCCTGCAGTCCTTGTTCCCCTCACTGAGAACATCCAGGGACCAAATCCTGCATCCCCCAGGACAGGTGTGCCAGGGAACCCCTCAGGGTTATCTCCATGGGGTTCCCCAGGGGAGCAGCTGCTGCTGGGCTGAGCTGGTTTCCATCCCTGCAGGTTCCTGGTGCCCTGGTGTCCACCCTTGCAGGTTCATGATGCCACTGGGTGTCCACCCCTGCAGGTTCCTGGCGCCCTGGTGTCCACCCCTGCAGGTTCCTGGTGCCCTGGTGTCCATCCCTGCAGGTTCCTGGCGCCCTGGTGTCCACCCCTGCAGGTTCCTGGTGCCCTGGTGTCCATCCCTGCAGGTTCATGGTGCCCTGGTGTCCACCCCTGCAGGTTCCTGGCGCCCTGGTGTCCATCCCTGCAGGTTCCTGATGCCCTGGTGTCCATCCCTGCAGGTTCATGGTGCCCTGGTGTCCATCCCTGCAGGTTCCTGGCGCCCTGGTGTCCATCCCTGCAGGTTCATGGTGCCCTGGTGTCCATCCCTGCAGGTTCCTGATGCCCTGGTGTCCATCCCTGCAGGTTCCTGATGCCCTGGTGTCCATCCCCTGCAGGTTCCTGGTGCCCTGGTGTCCATCCCTGCAGGTTCATGGTGCCCTGGTGTCCATCCCTGCAGGTTCCTGGTGCCCTGGTGTCCATCCCTGCAGGTTCCTGGCGCCCTGGTTTCCACCCCTGCAGGTTCCTGGTGCCCTGGTGTCCATCCCTGCAGGTTCCTGATGCCCTGGTGTCCATCCCTGCAGGTTCCTGGTGCCCTGGTGTCCATCCCTGCAGGTTCCTGGTGCCCTGGTGTTCCCCTCAGTGTCCCCTCAGTGCCTCTGCCCCCACGGATTCCCAGCTGGAACCTCACCCACTGATGGCTCCTGTTTGTCAGCACCAGGGCAGTGAAACAACAAGAGTTCAGCTTACCAGGTCAGCTCCAACCATTGTCAGGAATTTTTAAAATACTTCAAGCATGGACTGAAATGGTTTTAAGAGTTCCTAAAATTTCTGTTCCATTTTTGACCAAAGTGAGTGTTGGCAGCCAAATTCCAGCAGGCGTGTGGCAGGAGGGCTGTGCTCCTCCCGTGCGCTTGTCACTTGTCCCAAAGACCCTGATAGTTTTCCTTGGCTTTTTTGTCTCATTATTTGTCATGTTTGTGTTCACCCCTGAGCCATAAAGGGAAAATCCCTCTCTTTATTACCCAAGTAACAATGGGATTGCAGATCTCTGAGGGTTGTTTTCTCTGTTTGTTTGGGGTTTTTCTCAGTGTTGCATGACATGGTGCTATTAGTGTTCTTACAGAGTAACAATGACAAGAGAGGAAACTGCATTCCAGTGGCAGGTCAGCTCCAGGTTAAAAGAGGACAAAATTAAGAATTCTCTGTCGTAATTGCCTGCCATGGAAGGAATAGTGCCTGAACATTAATGCCAAGCATTTTGTCCTGAGTTGTCATTTGAAATATACCTGGGACAAGCCCAAATGTACACAGCAGGGTACAATGCAAAGTTATTTACACAAAGATAAAAGGATATGTGGAGGTAAAGGAGTTATAGTCCATGGGCTATAAACAAATTTAAATTCTGTGTCCCATTTGAGCCTTGGAGTTTACATTATTCCATCTGTTAAAACTCATAAGCAACTGTCCTGATTTCATAAGCTTCAAGACCATTTGCACAAGTCTGATTTTTGGGTTTTTTATTTCACAAGTATTTACCAGATATTTTCACCACAGTCTTCCACAAGTGTATAAAAATGTGAACACAGGGATTGAGACAATGTTGACATACAGAGAAATATTACTTGCTTTCTTTAAGGTAGGTAAACTTTCAGAGAAGCAGGAAATTATCATTTCTATGTACCTGACAGTACCTGGCATTGTATAATTTAATGTTGTCGTCCCTTGGCTCATGTAAAGTACAGAGGAATGGCAAAGGTTACCTGTGTCATCCAATCTGCTGAAAAAATATTTTCTATTTGCTCTTTTAGCCCAGGATGCTCTTGGACGTCCATGTTTTTTCTTGTCATTAATGAAAATATTCAAAAAGCTGGAAAAAAAATTAATATAATGAAGCTACCTTTCAAGCTCTAGCCATGAGGACTGAATTAGGGAAGAATATTTTTGTACTCCTAAACCACAAAGGAAATCATTTACACTCAACTGGGCACTAAAATGATCTTTAGAGAGCAGTATTAGGCTGAAATAAAAAGATCATGAATAAAACTTCAGAGGAACAAAGAACCTCAGTCAGTTGGTTTGGGTTTGATTTGGTACCAGAAGAAAGCCTCACTTTAAATGTGAAATATCATGAAACACTTCACTCTCTTCTGAGAGGCAAAAGCTTGAATTCTCACAGGTCTGGTTCAGATTCATCACAAGTTCTGCTGGTTGGCTGAATCCAATTCCTCCAGAAATGCAGGTGTGAACTCCAAAAAAAGAGAGTTTCTATACAAAATGTGTGGAGTTTGGTGTTAGAAGTGAGTTCAGGGAGCCAGTCTCAGCTTTCCATGATTTCCAGCTCCATCTGGGCCTGCAGGGGCAATGCCATGGATTTGGTACAATTCTGCTTTTTGAGAGGTGATTTATTTAGTTATTTATTTATTTATTGGAATATTCTGACTGAACCCACATGTATCAGCTAATGCTTCTTGGGGAAGGATCAGGGAAAAGCCCTGTGAATTTTAATGTACCAGAAATACCTGGTGAGTCTTTAACTCCATGAATTAAAATATTCTAGTTTTGAAGCAGATAATGTGAAGTATCTTCTTTACTGTTTTATACAGTATTCCTTCCTATTTATACAGTATATACCTTCTCCAGAAGCATTAGCACTAAAAAAATTAGAAGCAATTTAGCTGCACTAATATTTAGTTGTTTTCAGCTCTAAACGTTTCATTTCTTCCACTATAATTTAATTTATTATAAGAAGAACTTTAAACAAGCTAAAATTGCTATTTGCAAAAATAACCACCCTGATGAGATTAAAATCACAATTTCTCAATTTGCCTGTGGAAACATATTAATGTAATGGATTCTGTTCTGCACTGAATGACAGACAGATTGATGTGTCAACAGAGAAAAGAGTTACAACCATCAACGTGTCTCTCATTGTTTGACAGTGATTTACTACTGTCCAAAAGTCTGTTAGCTCAACTTTCAGATTGAGTTTTCCAGGCTTGCTCTGAGGTGTCACCCCTCGTGGGCTTTGTCTGTCAGTCCCCTTGGAGCCCCTCCTGCTGCAGGGACAGATCTGGGGCTCAGAATGGCTCTGGTGGAAACCCAGAGCTGCATTTTATTTGTTATTGTTTCATTTGCAGGGCTGAAAGGCGCTTTTTTATATTAAATGGATAATCCTGGTGAATGTCCAAATTCTGTAAAAGCAGAAAATTTCTAATGTGTGCATGATCAAGGCAACAGAGATCTTGGAGATGCAGCATCTTCACATTATTTAAGGAATGGGCAGCCCAGGATTTGATATGGAATTAATACAATTTTGCACCTAAATATTAATTCCTGTGCTGTTATATTCCAAACTTTAGCTCAGGCAACGGGGAAAGCCTTGAGATCCCAAATCCTTGCTGAATCAGCAGGAAGAATCCCTTTTCCTTTCAGCTGTTTTAGAGTCAAATCATTAATTTTTCTCTGTGCTATCATTGGATTTTCAGAATTTATTGCATTAGAATATTTTCATTTACCATTGATAATTTTATCTTTAAAATTTTAATTGTGTCTACATTTATTTATGATCTGATAAAACAACTTGCTGTTGATTTTAATGCAAAGAAAATCTGGTATTTCTTGGTTAGCTTAATAATCTATTTGATCACCTTTTTCACTCTTACTAAAATAGCTTGCAATGAAGTGTGCTGCACTAAAAAGTAAATTTTGCAGTATAGCACTCATCACAGCAGGAAGCTGCTTGCCTTCATTCCTAGTGCAAGAAAATATAAAAAAAATAGTGCAAGTACTGGTTTCATATTTTAAAATTAATAACTTTAAAGCTATTTAAACACCTTCAAAAGAAAAGAGGATTTTTGATTAGAGTGGACCAGGCTGCAATTCTGTCTTCGTTTTTTATTCTCTATTATTTAGGTAAAACTAATATATCCAAATTAATGGAACGCTTCCCAGAGTAATTTTCCTAGTTCTGTGTGTCCGTGCTTTGCTTTTTCTGAGCTAGGTTTGACCAGCCACCACATTTTTCACATCTCTTGGAAAACCGTTGTGTCCTTGGGCCTTTTTTTAGCCACGTGACTGAATTTTCACAGGAGTTTTCTGTAATCTGTGTTGGCATTAGCAAAGGACACCCTTATGTCCCTGACTCTCTTGGCTTGGAAACGTGCTGATAATTATATTTGAATTGAGAAGTAAATTTCAGGGTTCAATACATACAGAGTTAACAGTGACTTAATTCTTGTTTGCTCTATCACCCTCTGTTGCCTGTTCTTAAAAACTTGCTGGCTTTTAATGAAATAATTTGGTATTTGAATGAAGCACATCAGGCCACCATCTCAGTGTCAGAGCTCTGCACACAGAGTTTTCAGAGGTGCTGAATTTGGTGTTTCATTCCTAGAGCACCTTGATTTCTGTGATCAGCAGCAGTTTATAACCATGACTTTAGAAGAAAGTTGAAATATCCACTGAATTCTCAAGGAGGGTAGAGCTGTTGAGTGCTTGCCATTAAAAGATCTTTTAAAATAGCAAAACAGTGTATGAAAGCTATCTACATTTGAAATTAACGGTTTATCTTTGGATGGGGGATTCAGAAGTGAGGGAAATGTTCCTCAGGTGCATTTGGGGTCACAGCCAGGCCCTGCACAGCGCCAGGAGCAGTGCCCAGCACAGCCCAAAACAATTCCACAGGGCTCTTCTTGTCCAGAGCCCCAGCATCAATTACTGTGACAAAGAAAACAAGGCCTGAAGAAGGAATTGCAGTTTCCCTCACAAGGAACTGATTCCACTGTAACTCAGCCATCCCATCTGTCAGGGCAGCATCCAAGGTTTACAACAGCACATGTGTGACCTGAGCCCTGTGTTTTTCCTTTAATGGGGCTCAGTGTCAGGAAAACAATTGGAGTGTGTTGTAATGTCCTAGGAACCATCAGGGCTTTTTGTTAAATAATATACATGCTATGAAAACTATTAGGTGATGGCATTGTCTTCCAAATTACTGAAATTTGGGGGAAAATATGTGTAATTTCAGAACACTGAAGGCTCTCAGGAAGTTTTGGTTGTCCATTGAATCATATTTCAACTCAAACTTGGGGATTTCATTCAGCAGGAACTGAGCTGAGGGACAGGCCCAGGATCACTCTGGGCTCTGTAGTGATGTTAAATCATCAAATCTTAATTTCATTTACCATCTTCAGACCAGTTTATTCTTTCTAGGGAATAATAAGTATCTATTCCACTCTAAAATCTGATGGAATCTGATTTTTATTTTTTCTCTTTATTTTATGGCTGTTGGACTCCTCAATAATAACACTGGAATACTGGGCCAAGAGGAAGAAAAAAATAGTTATAAAGTCTTGTATACAAAATTACATTTTGTATTGTTAATTTTTGTTCTGTGCTTGTTATTCACTCATTCTTGAGTGAATATCACACAAGTGATAACCCTGCAGAGGAATTCAGTTATTCTGCATCCTTGGCACAAACGGACACATTTCCAACACATTCTTCATTTTTCAAGCTCCTGATATTTTTTTACCTACATGCCAGAAATCTTCAGATTTCCTGTATTCTTTAGACCAGGGACAATACTCGGGTGTGTTTCAGAGGTGATATGGAACCAAATATTCCAAAGTTGTTGGTGGAGCTGCAGTAGCTCTGCAGTCAGGCATAAAAGCCACTGCAACAGCCTCAGTTTTCCCACAGTGCAATTTGAAAATTAATAAGGATTTGATAAATATTTATTGTCAGGATCTTTTGGCTTAAACATCTTAATATTTTTTTTAATATATATTAGTGTCTTGCCAAATCTTTTCCTTTTACTCTCTCTGCTTTCTGTAGACTTTAAAACTATTGCCTAGGGACTTTTCAAGGGAAACAGACTTTTTTATAAATTACCAGCAAAAAGGATAAAATTTGGCATTAAATTAAAAGACAATAAATCACTTTTTTTTTTGCTGTTACATTAATTATCATCAAAGGTTTCATTAACTGATTTCTTATCAGCAAAGTCAACAACAAAATTGGAAACTGGACAATTTTCTCCCATTATCAAAAAAGAAAACATTTTACAGCCTCTTTTTTCTCACTATATTTTCTAGAAGAATGACTACAGCATGCAGATTGGACTCAAAAGTCCTCAAATCTCTTCCTGCCTTCTTTGTTTTAACTGGAGTTGAAAACTGTGATATCAAAACAATCTATATGTTAGTCTGAGACTGTCTGAAAATAGGCTTCTGTAGATCATTAATACAGAAATATTGAGTTTAGGATGCTGTGACCATTTTAAATAAGCTTGCTTTTGTCAATAATTATCTAATAATTATTCACTATTTCAATAATTATCTAATCATCCATGATTACTCTTCTATCTCATAAACTCTCCTTGAAGCTGAGGTAAAATTACTTTAAGTATCCTTGTTTGAGATCAAAATATTTGCCAGCTGAAATTTCAGCTCAGCTTTCCTGGAGCATTTGGGCTGCTCAGCAACCATTTAATGGGGAAAAAAAAAGAAAAAAAAAAAACAAAACCCACAAACCCTCTTGTTCTGTTGGGAATTTTTCTGGTTTCCCTTTCTTTCCAAGGGGGGTTCAGTGCTGATGGTGAGAGGAGTTGTCTTTGCAGAGAGGGTCAGCACCAACACAGGTGAAGCAAAGTGAAAATTTTCCAAGATAGAAATCCATTTTAATTTAAGTGAAATGTACATTTTTGAGTTGAGTCTGTGGTTAGAAACCATAGTTATTTAGCCAGACTGCAAGGCCTAAGCTCAGTGAAGTTACTTCAGCGAAGGACAGAGATAAAGCAAAAAAGACAGAAGATGATAGAGAGAGGCAGGGACGGCTGTAAGGGCAAGTCAGCCTGACCTCGGAATTTTTTCTGATAAAAAAGGAACTAGTAATACAAGTCACACGAAACCCATAAAAATGAATATGTATGAACCTATTGTGAAACTGTATGCATATGTATTTGAGAGAGAGATAAAAAGAGACCTGAAGTTCTCAGAGGTACGCGTGCCTTTTTTTTGAGGAGAGCAATCTCCGCATGCGTCCAGCGCTGTACCAAACATACCAGCTTTACAACTTTTACAAAGTTGTGGGGTTTTCTTCTTTTCTCCGCAAAACACTGGGCTCCTGCTGAGCTCCTTGTGGTGCCTCTGGGAGAAATGCACAGAATTTACAGAATTATTAGGTTGGAAGAGACCTCCAAAATCATCGAGTCCAGCCCAGCCCCAGCACCTCAGCTAAAGCCTGGCACCCAGTGCCACATCCAGGCTTGGTCAAACACACCCAGGCATGGGGACTGCACCACCTCCCTGGGCACAACATTCCAGAGCTTTCTCACCTTTCTGTAAAAAACTTCTCCCCAATATCCAACCTGTATTTCCCTTAGTGCAGCTTAAGAGGGAAGCTTTGGGCTGAGCTGATTCCCTGGATTTAATCCACAGCCGGAATATGTCCTCTTCCCTTAGCTCAGGAGCTGCTGCAAGAGGTCTGGGAGGTTTGTGGGCTGTAATTATCCCGAGTAATTTAAGAATCCATTTACCTTCTGCAGATGGAGATACAGTTTAATCAAATACAGTGTAAATCAGCCTTTATTAGGCACATTCTGCTGGCTATTATGGAGGTGTTAACGTTTAAAATGCTCCTGTATTAAAATGCTTCCCAGGTGAACAGGCACAGGTTTCAATTGTAAAACAGAATTTTGCAGTAATGACCAACAAAGAGCTTTTTCTTCAGAATTTGTGCTACTTTGAACGAAGACTTTATAATTATAATCCACATACTGTGGTCATTCTGTAAATAAAATTGCTTCTTTGAAAAATAGTTACTGAAGTACTGATTTGGTCATTAATTAACCAAAAAATTGTGAAGCCGAAAATTTGCAGCAATGCATTTTTATATTAAGATAACAGTTTCCAGATTTGCTTTTAATTACTTCAAGTGAAGGAAATCCAAATTCCTCCTGTAAATCTTTGGCTGTGTGTGAGTTGAGATCTATTTATATTTTTACGTACAGAGCTCTAATTTTGGGAAATTCTGTATTAATATTATTTTTTTTCTTTTGGGGGGGTTTAAAATGAAAATGCTTTGTGGATTTCTCTCATTAATGGTATAGCAAATGAATTATCCATATTGCATTTGAAGGCAGCCCAGCCTCTAGGGCAGATCTGCAGGACAGAGCTGGGCTGCTCTTTGTGGAGTCCTGTGCTATTAGGATGAACTTTTGCTTTGAACTTATGACTAAAGCATAATTTTCTAAAGCTTTTTTAGTCCAGATATAAGAGTATCTTCCTCAAAGTCTGCAGAAGTCTGTGGTGATCTCAGGTACCAGGTGCAGCCCTTTCATAGCAGATGCTTTGGCTGTTAACAGGATATTCCCATCATGAATTCCACAACTTTATAGATGGACATTTTGGTAGGAATGTTAATTTTTGGGATTTGACACTGCTGTGACTCAGAACAGCTTTAATACTCCCTTTTTCAGGGTAGGGAATAGAAAGTTCCTTCAGTCCTTTGAGGATCCAGTCTTTGAAGAAGGATTAGACTTATTTCTATGAGGAATAAATCTGGCCTGGAGTGTCTCAGCTTGCAGAGTTCTGTGTTTGGTGACTCAAAACAGTATTTAATGATTTCATGTGCTCACTTAGCCCCTGGCTACTGTTCAGTGGGTCAGGTGAAGTGGGTTCAGCTCCTCCTGGCTCTCTGGACACAAAATCATGGAAAGCTGTAAATGGCAGCCCACAGGGATGATAATAACAGTGATCAGACCCAGAGAGAAAAGGTGGAATGAAGAATAACAGCAGGGTGGAGAGGTGCATTCCATTCTCATGTGATGTATCTAAAATTGAATTGCGGGTTAAACATGAGCAGGGTTTCTTCTCAAAAGCTGAATGCAAATCATCAGCTCTGGGAGATTTATCTATTAGACACTGCCCTCTAGATTTATGGTAATTGTGAGTTTGGCTTACTCTGAATCTTGAGAAAATAACAGAAATGGAAGGAACGCCAGCTGGCCTTTTTGTTCCAAGGAATTAAAAAGAAAAGGAAAAGCAAACATTTGATGGGGCTGATGGTTGTTTGCTTTCTGGGCAAAAAGCAGCATCCAATTTCCACTTATACATCCCTCTCAGGGCTGCTGCTTCCAAGCTTCCCCACGTAAAAAGAGTGGAAATAGTTTCTCAGTTCACAAGTGCCACTGCTGGGTTTTCTGGGTGAAAATGAGAGGGTTTGGCATCTGCCATGTGGTGTCCTGATGGAGCCTGCCCAGTTTGGGGTTTGATGCTGCAGGTGAAATGCAGAGCCCGTGTGGCCCAGGTGTTCTGAGTTAGTTACACAGGCAATGAGGGCAAACTGGGCACCCTTGGCTAATAAAAACTTCACTCCTGCCATCCCAAAAATAAAGGCATGGGGTCAAATCAATCCTTTTTTAATGCTGATAATGCCAGTAATAATTCAAATAGAAATGGCAAATATTTTCTAGACTGAGGGTTGGCCTTTATGTTTTATTGTTATCTGTGTATGAATCTATGATTTTGTGTAATGGTTTATTGAGAAATTAAATATCATATTTAATATCTTTGTTACACAGGTTCGTTTAAATTACCAACTTTTGAGTAGCTCAAACAATTTTTTGTTTTATGGGCAAATAACCAGTGTGAATATCCTCAGTTGTCCTCAATTAATGAAAGATTTACAGCTAATCATTTGTGCAAATGACACTGAAAACAGACTAAGGAATGGCAGATAGGGGAGATCTGGATACTGGAAAATAAGGACAGGGAAACAAAACTTAGTTCTTTCTGAAAAGCTAGGAAAGAACTCAAGCCATGAATCTTAAGGTCCTAAAAGAAGAAGGAGAAGATGGTAATAATAAGAATAAATAATAGTAGTAGTCGTTGGGTTTGGGTAGTATTATTATTATTGTTGTTGTTGTTGTTGTTGTTCCCTTTTGCATGCAATGAATTAAATTCAGCTGCTCTCAGGGATAACTTTGTGATCTATGTAAGAAGAGGGGATAAAGTCCCTTCATTTCTTCTGGAGCACCCTGAAAGCCATTTCAGGCAGTACAACTAAAATCTTGTATTTTTAGTGAAATTCACTCTGCTTCTTTGTATCCCATCCTACTCCAATTAAAGAGATCCTGAGCTGCTTTGTTTTGAATAATGCACTGGATTCTGGGGTTTTTAATGCTTTCATTCATATATTTATTGCAATTTTTTTTAAATTTTATTTATTTAATCTCCATTGCCCATAAGGACTTGGACTGAAATTGCCTTTCTGCATTGGCTGCTTTAGGATCTCCTTTTGTGTCCTGTAAAACATCTCTTTTAGGAGTTCCCATTTCATGGGTCTGTGAGATTTTGGGGTTTTACAGCTTTCAACTGGCCTGGCACGCTTGCAGGATTTAGCACTAGACAAATTCAGGAACTTTTTTGTCAATCTCCCAGTTATTTCTCCCTTCAGGTGGAATATAAATAGAGCTGAGCAGCAGATTAAAGTGTTGCTGGAGGCTCTGATCCTCTGCCATCATCCTTAGGAATGTTATACACATGTTGTTTCATAACAAAACAAACAAAAAACCCTGAATATGTCATTTTTTTTCCTTTCATACTTTCTGAAAAATGCTTTTTCTATAGTCCCAAAGAAAGCCTCACCTCCTGTCTGTGAAACTATTCCATTAGCAGCCTTTGCTCTGTGACATAATGTTTGTCAAAGGAGAGATAAGGAAGAGAAGGAGCTTTTTGTAAAGATTGTTTATGGGGCAGGAAAAACAAAGCAGTAAAACAGAACACATAAAAAATGAAAATTGCCATATAGTTTAATGAATATTTTGTAAAAATCATTTTCTATTCTCCCACAAATTCATGATAGCAGCACTGCTGGCTGCTGGTACATGATTTAGCATGTCAGATTATATTGCAGCAAGCAGACTCTCTACCCTTTGACCTTGAAGGCTCCTACTGTGCTGCAATAAATTTTGGGTTCTTAAAAGCAGCGAGGGAAAATGCTCTTTTAGACATTTACTGAGCTTAAATACCTTCAAAAAGAGAGTCAGTTCTTTTTATTCAGTTTTGTGCTAACAGATAATGTTTTGTCGTTGTGGATTTATGTGGAAAAATATTTGGAATTTTTTTTTTGCATCTCTGACATGGTGTGTGTGTGTCTGCAGCTAAATGTCATTTCCAGCACAAGTATGTGAACCATGTTAACAGAGCTTTTCCATGACAGTGTTTGCTGAGCTGTGAAAAATGTGAAGTTCTCAGTGCAGCCTCTCTCAGAACCTGATTTTTAAGTATTTCAGCTTTGTGACAAACAATTGCTGTGGGATGAAAACCTGGAAAGACACCTTGTGAAACAAGGGAGCCTCATTTCTTCTAAATGTGTTCTGCATTCAGGAGAGCTGGAATCAGATTTTCCCTCAAGCTCAGCACTTCTCCTTTGCCCACCAACCCACAAAATGGTGTCAGCTGGCTCCAAAACTGCCTAGAAAAATGGTGAAATATTCGGTTTATGAAACAGAAAATGTCAAACTCTCAGTGTTTCCTTCTGTGGGTCAGTGATTCCCTCTCAGGCTGCTGATTTTCACAGAATCCCAGGTCTGGGTTGGGAGGGATCTCAAAGCTCATTCCATTCCTCCTAATACCCAATTTAAGCCTGACCTCCATCAGCTTAAAGCCATTCACACCCATCATGTGAGCACTTTCATATTTTCTGAATTATGTATCTTTGAAATCTCTATTATTTGTCAAATTGAAGTTCATCAGTGGACCCAAAAGTCTTATCTTAGGGGAAGGGCTGGATTGTTTCCAAAAAAACCAAAAGAACCAACCTGTCTATAAAGGGTATTTTTGCTAGGGAAAAAGTAAATTTGTGATGTATTTGAAAGGACTCAAGTAGGCAGTTCCCACCTTTTTTTCCTTTTTTTTCCTTTTCTTTTTTTTTTCCCCATAGAAGTCTCTAAAACCTTCAAAGCCATATTATGCAAATCCTGTCTGCAGAAAATATATCCGTTAAGTAAATTTTTCATAAAGATTTTGTTACATAAAGGGTGCAACATTGTGGGGTTCCCCTCTTCCGTTCCTTAATGTGATCCTGAAACTCTTCCCCCAGTGTAATTAAGCTTGCTCTTGTCTCAGCCTGTTCAATCCCAGGAATTTCAGGCTAATGACACCTCATCCACCAGTGAGCCCAAATTTCATGGCCACTTTATTCTGCTTTGTGGTAAAGCAGATATTGAAGAGCCTCTTCATGCAGGAATAAAAATAAATAAATTCTCCATGTCTCCACTGAGGGAGGTGAATTGTGCCCTGGAGCACTCAGAGGCTCCAGCTCCTGAAATGTTGACTTTGATCCTCAGCAATGGGTCCCTGCAAAGTGCATTAATGGAGTGGCTGCATCATTAGTGTAAATTAATTAAACATTTTACAAAGGTGGGCAGTGTGTTGGCCCAGCAGAACCCAGGTGGAAAAGGCAGTGACAGTTTTGGTTTTAAACTAATTTTTTCAATACTGAATTGCAGGAACCTTCTGTGATGGAAAAGGGAATTTCAATTTCTGTGTCACTTCTGTCATTCAAATAATGACAACTGAATGAAACTTACTGTAACTCAACCACAAAAAGCACTTTTACTCTGAAAATGCCTTTACATGAAAATTGACCTGGAAATTTAGAGCTGTACCTTTCCATTCTTTATCACATGAAGATGATGAAGCATAGGCTTCTTCCTTTCTTTATTTTCTGATTCTACTGATTCTACTTTTATTTTATTAATAACATCTTAAACCATGCAGACTTCCTTATTCAGTACTAAGAGAATTTTCAAAATCAAAACCAAGAATCAATATATTTTCTTTATTATTTTGTCTTATCATTTCAATAAAGAAATTTCATTACTGAAAAGATTACTTTAAAATGAAAAGCAAAAAGAAAAAATCCACACCAGTCCTAATAATGGCATTGAAATTATTATAAAGAGTAAAAATACAAATATTAAGATGTGTAAGCTAGGCTTTATGTGTAAAACTCTCATATGATAAATAGTAAAAAAAAGAAAGAAGCACAAAATATTAAGAGAAAGATCATGAATTTTTAGCCCAGTGACATCACTTATGGAGGAGTTCCTGGCTCTAATGCTGGCTCAGAGGCTGATTTTTATTTAAGTGTTCATTGAGTGCAATGTAAAACAATTGAGCAGCTCTAATTTCAGAACGAGCAATCCAGTGAAATTCCTCATTGATTGGGATGCTGCCTCTCCTTATTATTCCTTCTGCTGTTCGTGGAATTTTAATTTATTTTCTCTAGGCAAGGAGGAGAGGATTTCTGTGCCCCTGAACTGGGAGAAACATTTTCCTGCAGCTCTGCCCAGGAGCCAGAGGCAGCAGCTTCAACACCACCCTGGCAGAAGGAGCCCAAACTTTTGCTCCACCTTGAGGAATTTTGTGTGGATTGAAAAGATCCACACACATGACCTGAGCTTCTATTTTTGCCCAGTAAATATCAGCACAAAATATGTGAAGCGCTTCAATGCTGGCCAAGTATTGCAGCAGGATTCACTTAGAAGAGAATTTGGATATGTTAAATTACAGGAAAGCAAAAAGTAAGAATTATCTGTCATGTCTGTAAGCAATAACCGAAAATACCTTTACAAGTGGCAGAGGAATTTTTAAGGAACTCTGCTGGTTTTTAATTTACTTTCAATAATTCATTAACATGCACTTTAACCTTAATGGCCACTCCCCACAGGATTCATGTGCTGTGCCAAACGAGGTTTCTCATAGGCAAAATTAATTTTCTACAAATAACTTGCCTATTTCTCCTGATTCAGGAGCAGCAGAAGGTAGCACAGCTTTGGTGATTTGATCTCGATACATGAGATTTCAGCACTTGTTTTAGCCAGTGTTCTTGTCTATTGAATTTTCATTTTTAGACTGCTTAAATATTGGGTGTGACTTGGAGAAGGATATGATTCATTTTGATGGAACAGCTTCTAGGTATCTGTATTGGTGCTTATTAATTACTTTAGCAGAAGTGTTTTGTTCCTTCAGTTCCTCTGGAGAATTAAATACCACATAACATATGTTAGATTTTGGCAATCTTATGTTTACCGAAGTTTAAAAAATATTTTGAGCAGTTGTGCATGAAATTATTTAATATCCCTCATGAGAGGAAACACTAACAATGTTAAACCCAAATACAACCTCTTTCTATGAATACTTTTTTCATATCTCATGAGGAGGTGCTGAGTGGAATATGAAATGTCCACATTCTGAGCTTTGGAAAATCAAGCCAACAATGATACCTGCACACAAATATTTAGAGAGGAAAAGGTAGGATGGAAAACAGTTGAAAATAACATATATTGGGCCAGCTACAGTCCCTAAATAGGAAAAAAGCTGAGTTTGTTTCAGAAGTAAGTCTAAGTTAAATATTTGAGAGCCAGATTATTGTACAGAAACACAAAGACAGGGAGGACGTAGCAAGTTCTTAAATGTTATTTATTTTCTTTAGTTTTGTGTCATTATAGAGATGATGACACATCAGAAGCTAATTCCTATAAATTTCAGTGACAGCTGAAATGAACCTTATCAGTTCCTGTGGCCCTGAACACCAACCCCATTCCTCAGCTCCCCAGCAGGAAAGAAAAACCTATTTCTATTTCTATTTCTATTTCTATTTCTATTTCTATTTCTATTTCTATTTCTATTTCTATTTCTATTTCTATTTCTATTCTATTTCTATTCTTTCTATTTCTATTTCTGTTTGCCACTGAAATCAGTGAACTATGTTTGTGGAAAATACCACTGGCGGCTGTAACTTTCCTGTTGTGTTCCTACATATGTGATCTTAGGCAAAAAGGGATTTTGCCTTATAAATCCTTTTGAATTCCCATAGGACTGAAATGGCCTTTTTAAATTAGGTGTTTAATTTGCCCTACAGAGGAGTAACTTAGCTTGGTATTCTGATTTTTCAGGATAAATCCTTCCCTTCCCAAACTCTTGTTGTACAGCAGACTCAGACTCTTCAGAGCTGTTTGTTGCAGAAATAACTCTATCTTCAGAACTTTGAAGAACTCTAAAAATGAAAGCTTGAATTGCCATTTTATTTGGGAATATCATGACAAATATCCACTCCTTAAAAGCAGCACTGCTCCTGTTTGGGCTGTCATCATGGAAGGGGATTCATTTCTGGTTTTAGGTGACTCACTGTGAGCTGTCAGAAATCTCTCTGAATATTCTGTGTTCCTTAAAATAATTCAAAATTGGAAAAGAAGATTTGCAGAAAACTGGAAATGCTTGAGTGGACTTTTCCATAGCTTCTGATATTAATCTCTGTGGGCAAAAAGATCTGCCTGTGGATTTTCTGTGTAATGTTTTCCAAAATTGTTTCAGATTGTGTTATGTGTTGTTTGTCATTAGAATGTGATCAGAAGGAGTTGCAAAGATCTATTTAATCTGAAATGCAAGAGTGAGATTAAAAAATTATAAAATCTCAAGTATTTTTAATTGGTTTAGATTCCATTCATCTTTTTTTTTCCTTTTCCACATGAGTGATATTCTCCAGCTGTGCAGTCTCTCAGCCAGGTCTTTGGAGAGCACAAAAGAAAAGGCAAAACCAAAGCAAGCAACTTTCCCTTCTGAGCACATTTTCAGTCATTCAACACAAGAATTTAATTGTTCTGGCTGTGCAGAAAGGTCTATGATAATTGAGTGATAAAAGAAAATTCAGATTTTTATCTTATTGCTAAATTAGATAAAACTTGCTGAAACCAAAGACATCATAGGGTTCAACATTTCTTCCCCCAGTCCCTGAGTGAGGCTGTTTGAGTTTTCTGGAGGCAAAATTCTTCTTTTTCTCTACATAAAGCACATGGAGCTGTCCCTTGTGTTGTCTCCATGGGTTTTGGAATGATAAAGCTGAGAGTGTTGGATTTCCTGCAAATGAGCTTGGATGAGGTTATTTTCCAATTTAGGGGGGTTTTTTTGGCTTTTGTTCTTTGGCCTTCAGGAGGAAAATAATTCGTAGACAAACATGTGCACCTGGAGCTGAAACAATGGGTACTAATGCATTTACAGAGGGATGGGAGTGCAGGGTTTCCAGGAAAGCACTCAGCCCTGCCTTGCTCCACGCCAGCAAAATCCCCACTTTGTTTTCTTGTTTGCACTTATGACAACTTTCCCCCCTTTTTTTTTGCATAGAAATTGATTCCAAACAGCACAAAAATAGCAAATACTATTGCAAGTTCTAAATGCTGGTAGAGACAAAATATAAAGACAATTGTGAATGAATAAATTTTCTTTCCCCTGAAATAGTGTAAATTTTATTTTGAGGGGGGGAAAATGCTTTCTTTTTTATTCTACTAGAAAAAAAATCTTCTGAAGTAATGTATCAAGGAGGCTGAGACTGTGGAAGTGATTGAGGCTAAAGCATGATGATATCAATCACAGAATTATAATTTTTTCTAAAAAATTTGAAGGAAATTACATTAGCAGCCTAACACAGTCCTGCCCTGCAGTTGCAGGTGTAATGTTTTTATGCATTGAAGTAAATTCAAGGTGAGCATTGTCAGATCATTAAAATTATTTTAGGTATTCTGAATATAACATCTAATAGTTTTACATAAAAACTTGAATATTGATCTCCTTTTTTTCTGAATTCACTTTCATATTCTATCTTCCTCCAGCTGTAGTCTTACTAAAAAAGCTGAGAGATATTAATTTCTGGTTGGATATTATTTAGAATATTCGCTTATGTTTTCATTTTCCATTTTTTCCTGAGCTGTAAAACAATTATTCTCAAAATATAATCAGACAAGTCTGGATGAAAATCTAGCAAAAGGTATAAAAACCCCATGAGAGACATATGATGAGTGGGTGGGTTTTCTTCAGAGTCCATCTGTAAAAGATTTTAGAAAAATGACATCCCACAAATCTTGGTTAGAGGCAAGGATTGGGTCTGAGATGTTCAGAGAAGATAGTTAATGGAATTGTGACAATTTAACTGGGATATGTGCCTGAGAAATGTGTACTGAAATCTCTAAAGATCAGCATGTAAAAGAGTAGCACAGCGAGCAAAACAAATGAAAAAATAAAAGGAAATAAAAGATAGAGGCAGAATGAATTCCTTGAGCCAATTAATGTTCCAAGTTCTAGTTAAGTGAGTTTATCTTGCTGAGCTGGGAAGGAATTGGGTGCAGGAGACCCCAGAGGTGTCAAATAAAGGGAAGGAGGAATGGAGCGTGTATTCTGGGATTGCTGCCAGTTTGGAACGAGGAATAAGAAAGGGAAAAGCTGGAATAAAACTGGAAAGGATGAGCTGGGAGGAGATCAGAGCTCCTGAAGGGCACGAGGCAGAATCACATCCCTGGGTCAGGGAGGGAAACAGAGTTAAACTGGGATGAGGACATTGATCCTGCACGTGTGAGTGGGGATTAATTCTGTTTGCCCGTGGGTAAACCTGATCAATCCATAAAGAGCTGCAGTGGGCTGGATTGTGCTGCTGGTCCAGGGGAGACATTTGAATATGTATGTCAGCGTGAGGGGAATTGACTTTGACTGGGGAAGACAAAGTGACTGAGAATTGATTTTTATTGTGGAAGGAAATTGATCCAGAGAGAGGGGGAAAATCACTTTGATTAGTGTGTAAGGAGAGCTCCCACAGCGGTACAGAACTGACAACAGAAGAAATGAACTTTGATTTTGGGCATGACATGATTTTGAACGTGGTGTTTGTAGCAGTTGGTAAGTGCCCTCCATGAGATGGGATTTTGTGTTCTGTTCTGTGGGATGGCACTAGTCAGCTTCCATTCAGAAGAGCAGTAATTCATATTTGAGCCAAAAACACTCGTTACTGAAAGCAGCGTTGACCAAAAATTAGAACTAGGAACTGTATCTTGAATCATTTCAGTATATTGACACTGTCAGTTACAGGCATGATGAACTTGTTGAATCCAAATTTTCAAGTTTTAATTTATTTTTAATCAGCTGGCGTGCTGATTTATATAATGTTTCAGTTGCCATTTCCAATCCAAGGGAGGTTCATTTACCCAAGGCTGAAACAATCCAAAAGAAAAAATACAAATTGAGCAAGTTTACTGCACTGCCAACCATTGTGTTGCTTTATATTTGGCACCTGGCAGAGATCTCTTCCTCCTGCCACCTGAAATTGTTTAAATCTGGCTGCAAGGCTCACAAGCGGGATTCCTTCTTCAGGGCAAGGAGGGGATGGAGAATTCTGGGCCTGGGAAAACCAACTTCAGTTGTGGCCTCATGGGAATCGTTTGCAGGTACAAGGTGGAGAAAGTGACCTGGTGGAACAGGAACAAATCATTGCTGGCCAAGCTGATTGATTTCTTTGCTAAATTAACAGCCTCTCTGGACTGCCTCTGCTGATTACAGAATATTATTTCTCTGTTGGGTTTTCTGCTATTGAGTGAATATTGGTATTTCCTTGAACACTCGTGAAGAGAATGAGGTTTTAGTAACTGTTTTATCAGCAGATTTCATGCTGAGCTTTTTATTATCAATATTTTTCTCTAAGTTAATTTTTAGTCCTTAGTTGGTCCATCACAAAACTTTAATATTCTTTTGCAATTACCTATCACCCATAGGTGCTCACTGAATTAAATATCTAGTAAAGGATTTTTTTAAAAGTTAACTGAACTGTTAACTTTTAAAGTTTCAGTTTCTGTGTGGAAAAAATATGTACAAATATACATTTTATATATATTTGTGTATATATAAATATATAATACATTTCTATGTATTTCTCATACATATATATTTATACAAATAATAATTTATATAAATATAGAAATATATCTATTTTATATATTTGTGTATATATAATATAAAGATATATACAAATAAATACTTAGCTTTGGTCATAGCTCGATCATACTGTCCTTGTTTTTAAGGAAGTGAAAATATGGACAAGCAGGAGCAAGTCCAGCATCCTTTCTTTGCCACTGGGCATAATGCCTGGTGGAAGAAAATTTCTGTACAGAGAAATTGTGGAAAGTGAGACTTCTCCAAGAGTTTATGAAATAGAAATGATTTTTAAAAATTTTATTACTCAGAACTTTTATCTCAAATATTTTGCATAAAGCAAAATCCAAGGCAATCATTGTCTGTCATACCAAAGCCAAAATCTGTCTGGAACCTCAAGTATTAAAAAAATAGATTGACAAAATAGTTTTAAAAAATAAATTATGAGTAATCTAGACAAATTCCACTGTTTCTATGCAGGTGGCTTATAAATATTGTCATTGTCAGGAATTTTGCTGAATTTTCTTCCTTTTTAGTTTCCCCTGCTAGACTTTCTATCATTTTTTGTCTGACAATATTACCTTAGTCTGTTTTAAGAGGATTGGTTTGTGATAAAATATTTTATAAAGTATAATGGCAAAAATATGTAGGGAACGTAAATACTTCAGTGCATATTTAGTGATTCAAAATCAAACAATTCACAATTTTAGTCCAAGCTTAACTTGGCAGGTGAAGTGGTTTGTCATAGAATTACACTTCTCTTTTAACGGCTGAGTTCAACACATCATAAAGATAATAAAGATACAAGGCAGAACAGGCCAGTTCCAAGTTCAGGAAAGCTAAAGAAGGGCTGGTTTGAAACAAAAAGAGATAAAATTGAAACAAGCACTATGAGAAAGGAAATTATTCTTTTCATATAGGTTTTCTTTCATTAGGTAATATATGGGATGTAATAGGAAATATATCGGATGTAATAAATCCCCAAAACAGCACAAGATTTTTCTCAAACTTTAGAGGTCTGTGTGATACATGGTATTTTATAAATATTGGGTACTTAATTGTCTGTGTGAGAAATAACTGTTATTTATGGCCATTTTACATTTAAACTAAATTAGGAGCTGTAACCAAAGCTATCACTCCAGGGTTTATACAGTAATGTCTGGATCCATGTGATGTATTTTAACCTATGCACAGATCCATTTAAAAAGGGCTTTATCTCCTGCTTGACAATCCTTAATAACACAACAGACCACTCCTGTATCCCCTTTCCATCCATTAGTCAATATATCCACAGCAACCAGCAATAACCCAGCAGCAAAAAGCCTACTTAAGTTCTTTAAAACCTCCCACCTGAATTGCTGTAGCCAGGAAAAACAAATGGGCCCAAAAATGTGTGGCTACATTTTAAAATGTGCTGAGCACCTGCAGCTTCATCAAAGGATGCTGGATGTCAGCACTTAACAATTTAGCCCACCAAATTAAAAATATTAACCATGTGAATTCATAAAGGCTGCAGCGATCGGCAGCAGGGCTGGCGCTTTCCCAGGGATCCCTCCTCAGCTGGGCGTTGTACCAGGTTATTTTTTGTGCTATTTTTGCCTCTCTGCTGGGTATTTTTGTGGCTGCCTGTCCCACACCTTGCAGGCCCTGCTGGGATCTGCTTTGTGCTCTTGGGGTGCGTTGGCTCCAGAGTCTGCACCAGGCAGCTGCTTTGGGATCATCCCCAAAACCAAGAAATATCCATGACATGGTTTTTCCAGACCTGGTTTTGAGTGCAATGTGAGCTCCTCACCCCAAATCCCTCTCACTTTTCCTTTTACCCCAGACCTGTCCCCATGTTGAAGGCTGTCATTCCAAGGAGTGTAGACAGAAACGGCAAAAAAAGCAGAGCTGATGTTTTTCCAGATCCATCACCTTTTATACGTCTGTAGAGGGTAGCTGTGAGCTTGCATTTTTGTATCTGGTTCTCTGGAGGACATTAGTTCCTAATAAAAAAAAATTAAATTAAAACCTCATAAATATGAGACTACAGTGCAGAATTGGAGGCTCATGCTGAAAGGATTTACAGAACTCTCAGCCTTATGCTGTTGCTCAATATCATATAAAAGGTTTGTCTCAATGTCATAGACCCGGGATTTTCCTGGAAATAAGTCTGTAATGAAATCCTTTATTAACTGCAACAGTCATGCAGAAAAACAAGTGTATTAAATAAGGAGAATATGTTCTGGGTTGGGGGTTAGTTTCTCATACAGTTTTAAATTGAGCAGTCTGAGCATTTTAACAATCTTCCTACCGCTATATGACACCTTAATAATACTATTTAAAAGGTTTGAATTGTTATTTTTGATGCTGGGTCTAGAAACATGGATGTCTACCTCCCTCTCTGCCTCTCTCTATTTCTCTCTCTGTAAACATATCCCCAGTTTCCCAGCAGGTTCAAACACAGATGGCTGCCTTATTGCGACAGAAGCAAAAATGCTACATTAATGTTTAAAGAGATTAAAAATCCTCTTGGCAGCAGTGGCATATGTTACCAGTTAATTGTAGCACTGGAAGCTTCCCTGCTGTTTTAAAACATGGACTCATTTTACTTGCTTTCTGCAGAGCAGTATGAAATGTCAAATTTGTTGGTATAAGTTTTGAATCCGGTCTGACAAAAATGAGTCATTAAGACAATGTTGTTGTCCTCCTCTAACATAGTTTTTGAATCCAAATAATGTTCTGCTCCCATGCCAGCTCTGGCAGAAAGCTGGCTCCCTGCTCCAGCCCAGCCATCGTGTGCACGCACACTTTATGATTTCAGCGGAGGGCTTTGCCTTTGGAAGGCAGTTTTTAGCTCTTCACCTGCATGATTTCCACCCACTGTCATCCTGGCCAAAGCAGGCTGCTGGTTTGAATTACTTTACAGATGTAATGGTGGCTTTTCCTGGCCCAGGCTCCAGCTGGAACAGAGCGGGCAGAGCCAGCCCATGAGTGGTTCTGTGGTGCTGGGCAGGGATGAGCACACTGCTGAGGAACTGAGGAGCATCTCCCTTCCCAAATCCCTGCTCAGAGCAGCAATCCTCAGCAGGACACTGCTGCCACTGTATTGCTCTTTGACTGAGCAAAGAAATAGGAAAAAAGTGCTGTAAAAGCTGAAAATTTCTATCGTTCCTTGCCTTAAGTCCTCTTGCCATTACTGAAATTTATCCAGTTCCTCTTAAATGAGGGAGCAGCTGCCACATCAGATATACATTAGGACAAAACAAAGGATCCCGTCTGCCTAACTAGCCTTTCAACCTCAAATGCTGTTAACAGGACACTGTGGCCTGAGAAAAGGCTGATGGTAAAACTTTGTGTTCCTGCACTCAATGATGTCACCTCACCCTGGCTGGAGCTGCACAGGCTTTATGGGGCTTAAGTACTCTGGAAAGTAATTGTGGCATAAATACACTCCCATGTCAGAAAGGTAAACAAAACTTAGCCTCACGTATTGTCTGTGATCCTTTTTACTATTTGTTCTTTGCCATATGTGCACATTAGGTTTTACAGACAAGTAGATGTGATCTCTGCCCCTCAGGGGTTTGCAGAGGAGATTAAATATCACCTGGAGATGAGACATTGCTGTTGGTATTCTCAGCAGGGAGGACCAAGGGTAGGCTGGGCATGAACCATCAAGGCTTGACTGAAAAAGAGACCTTAGAAATCAAGGCTGAAACACATCAGCACAGCTCCTTCTCATTTCTTCAGGGGGCTTCAGAATGCCCAGAACATACCTGAAACCAATTCTAGAAACCATTGGTTTCTACATTTTGAAAAATCTGTGCAAACCCACTGGGTTTTCCATGGTTTCTGATCAGTCTCACTGCTCTAAGTTCATGGTTTCTCCCCATATTGTTTTTTTCTCTCCTGATTTGATTAGATCATAAGTTCAGAATATAACAGTGAAAAATATAGCTCAAGATGTCTAATTAAAGAACAGCTTGTTTGCTCAGGGATTTGAATTCCCTGCCATGGATTCCTGTCCTGCGAGGTTGATTTTTACAGGACCCATGCAAGTCACTGGGTTACAGAGTCACCAAAGGAAATTCTCTTCCCTGAGTGTAAAAAGTTCTGTACAGACACAATTTACAGCTACATAAATTATATTTGAGTGCTAATTAATACAAGTCTTTCAGGATGGACTTCCAGAAATTAACAGGAAATTTTACTTAATTCTGAAGAGGGGGGGAAAGAGCTGTGGTTTGTCACCCACTCTGTCTCCTGCCAATGGAAAACCAGTGGTACCAGGTTCTTGCTCAACTGAAACACAACATTTATTCTAGACTGCAAACCAGATCATATCTTTGATAATTATAAACAGAACATTTATTCTAGATTGCAAACCAGATCATATCTTTGAGCTATTTGCAGCAGAGCAAACACACAAAACCCAGTAACACTGGCTACTTTCTAAGCATGAATAATAAATTAAATCTATCATTAATATTCTGGAACACTCAATTAGATCTTGTTTACATCTCACAGCAACATTAAAATACACAAATTATATACAAATGATCAAGTAATTGCAGAGAAAAATATTTTGTAAAAAATTATTTTAGATAAGAGATACAATTTTTCTCTGCCCATGTTTTAAACTTCTTGTTTCAACACTCAGTGCACATCAAGATATCTACTTTCATAAAACACCTTATGAAGGACTGAATTCAGGAGTTAGTGTTAAGAATTCCAGCCTTTCCAAAACCTTTCCAAAAATCTGAGTAGTAGTTTATAAAAAAGTAATCCAATAGAAAAGTGAACTCCTTTTATCCAGACATTCAAAGTCTGAAACATAAGACCAAAGTATTATTTTGAGATGGATAAATCTCAAATTCCTTTTCCACAGACAGATTGAAGATGCAGACTGTCTGCTGTTTGTGAGGGTACTTGAGATTTACTGGAATTTTTGTCCCAGATATTATTTGCTAAAATGCAAAAAACACATACACAATTTCACAAAAGCAGTTGGAAAACATTCTGTAATTTTCTGAGCAGCACTAGGCATCATTTACACTGTTTAAATTACAATTAATGGTGTCCCATTATTTGTTTACATTTTTATTGGAGCAACAAGATGAGTGCAGATGCAGCAGCACCACTAATTCCTTGGGATTCAGACACCCTAATTAAATTATTTTCATACTTTGTTTTCTGCAAGTGAAGTTTGCAGTTGTAGAAGAGGGTGTTTTTATCCTTCTTTCTCCTATTTGTGAACTTGTGATTGTAGCATAAAACACACACCAAAAAAAGAGTCTTTAGCTTTGAAGTTATAGTGAATATGTTAAATACATAAACAAGCATATTTAGTTACTTTGCATTATTCATGTAACTGCAAAAAGATTCACTCTGGGCAGACAATTACTGTGTATTAACATCCTGCCTTAGGGCAGCTGAAATGGTTTTTAATGAGGTGTTACCAATCCTGAATATCTTTCACTTGCCACTTGACCCAACAATTTATTTTTTGCTGTACGTGGGACATCTTGACATAAAATACTTTATTACAAGGATTCTGTTAATCATCTGCTATACTTACACAGAATTTCTATTGGCATAAAAGGTATATATTAAACTAATTCATATTGTTTTAAGCAAGGATAACTAATACCTATAGATTGAAATTAATTGGAATTTTCTGTGTTCAGATCCAGAGCCTAAGAAGCACACTGCTAAATTAGTATTCAGGTCATGAAAACAACTAATGAGGCTTCAGACCTATAAAAGTCCACTCAAACAAACAGCTGCCAGTGTTTTTGAGAATATTCTGGTCCTGGCATCTGCTATGACCTGAAGGGCAGAGCAATATGAACTTAACTAAGACAGCATTTCAGATAATTTGAGATCTAGAGACCAGAGCAATAAAGAGAAGAAAAATGGTTCTTCCTCCAGCATGAGGACACAAATACCCCCTGCTCAGCCAAACAGCAGCAGCTTGAGTAGAAACAGGATTCCCAAAGTTATTTTCTTCAAATAATATGGTTCAGGTGCTTGCAACTGCTCATAGCTGTGTCTGGTGGATAAAATGATATTTCTGAAAAGCTTTGGTGTAAGGAGGCTGTCAGTGACCACAGTGTGAATTTTGCACAGGAGTTGCTCACAGCAGCAGCTCTGAGGTGGGAAGAGCCCTTGCCAAGGCACACCTTGGCATGGCCAGGGTTTGCAGCTCTGATCTGTTCTCACCTCCAGTTTGCTCCAGTAAATCCAGTTTGGATCCTGGGGCGCAGAGAAACACCAGCACAGAGCTTTTCCCAGGCTGTTCCTATCCTGATCCCAGCTCAGGCACCTTTCTCCAGCTCTGCCCTCAGAGGGATCCCCATGGCACCAGCGTGGGTGGCACCAGCAAGTGCAGAGCAGGGGGCAGCAATCAGACACTCAGTCCTTCACAAGCCACCATAGGACTGAGTTTGGCCCAGAACCACGTGTCTAGAAAGGGAAAAACAGACAGAGCACAAATTAATTCATAAAGAAATTACAGCTATCAGGATGAAGAGGTTGACCACTGCTTGGTTTGGTGCTGGAGCATATGGTGCACAATATAATTCATCTTCCTGACTGGGAGGGGATGCAGGGGAAAGGGGAATCTCTCTGGCATGGACGCCCATGCAGTGCCAGTGACTCTGCTGGAGCCCCTCTCTCCCTGTATATGTAATCTATGTTGAATTAATTTGTACTTGGCTGAATTTCAAACACATCAACTTCGTTTTCATGTATGTTGATGGGATTTTCTGTTGGATCGGTTTCTTATGTTAATTAGCCCTCCATTTATGCTACATTGTAATGAGGTTTAGCAACTCTGCATGTGCAAGCCTGGTGGGAAATGGGCTGGATGTGCCCAGGTTCGGGTTTTGCACTTGCCTGGTTTTGACATGTTATAGATTTCCCTGTTTCCCAAGTCGTGGGCTGTCTTCAGTGGGCCAATCAGTTCTTTGCTAAGTGTTCAGGGGAGAGGTTTTAGAGTTTTTAGTTTAGAGTTTTAGAGGTGTTATTTGATGGAACAGAAAGCTTGTTGTATTAACTTGCATTTTAAAGGAATGAGGGGGGATTTTGGTTGGGAGACTGATTGGTTCTTCAGACCTCCAGCAGTGAATTAAAAAGAATAAATGGGATGGGTTTGCTGTGGCTTCCAGTCAGGCCTGTACTTGGAAGGGAAATACCAGAAATCTAAAGCAAACTGCTGTATATTTAAGAGATTAATGCAAGAAAATATTAACTGCCTTTCTTTTTAGCAGAACAGAGACACGAGTTTTTCTGATACAAAGGAATTTCCCCATTAATTGCTTCGCTGATCTGGTCAACACCTGAAAAGCACCTGATATATTATATATTATATATTTTATATTATATATTTTATATTATATATTATATATTATATATATACATAATATTATATACCATATATTATATATTATAATTGATGCTATATATATAATATATAATATATAATATATAACATATAACATAACATATATATTATAACTTTTATATTATATAAATATTGTATATAATATATTATATATTAATAATTATATAGGTATATTATTATACATTAAATATATAACCATTGATATTTTAGAAGTGCCAGGGTGAGCACAACCTTTGTGGGGCACAGAGGCTCCCTGCAGGAGCTGGGGGCACATTGGGGTATCAGCACATGGATCTGGGATTTTTAGGCAGGAAGTCTTGCTGTGCCCTTACCCCAAGGGAAGCAGAGCAAGGTGAGCAGGGCCAATCCCTGCCAAAGCTCAGGGTGATCCTACACCCAAGCTTGTGTGGCACAGCCTGTCTAAAATCTCTGTTAAGTGAGGTCAGCATTGTACTGAAGAAGCTGAGCTGTTTTCAGTCAGCCAAGCAGGGGCAGAGCAGCCTGGTTCTGCCTGTGGAACACCTCCCACTCACCCACTCCTTAATACAACAAAATGCAACAACCTCAGCTGAGCTCGGCACTTAAAAGCTTTTTTCTTCAGGAGCCCGAGGCAGGAGCTGTAATTGCCAGGTCATAAGTACCTTCTTTAAAGCAAAACCTTATTTATTCCTGCTCTCACACAGCACAACTCTAAATGGTGCAGGATTTAAGAGCAATTGTCTATTTTTCCCTTTATAACTACCTCCTTTTTCCCTTATAACAGTAGAACTTGATAAGTACAAGTTTCTCTCAAGCAATATTCCCTTTTGAACACAAGAATCTTTCTCTCTCCAAATATATTTGCTTAGCAAAAAATACTCTTATTGCCTACTGAAGGACCTTAAAATATTTAGTATTTTTCTGCCATGTTGTGGGGGAAAAAAGTTCATCTAGATGACGTGACTTGAACTGTTCCCATTTCTCAGAAGAAGTTTGCAATAAATATTCATCTTAACCTGAGGCATTGTCGTTAATATTCAAATTCAGGCTTTTCAGCTTTGGATTTTAAATAAGTGTTCTGGAAATGTATGAATGGACCCTCATTCTCAACAAATCCATGTTGCACATGGAGTTGTATTTTTATATGTAGAATTATTGATAGGATAATTATGAACTTGTATGTCCAAACCATTTGGTTCATTCAGCCATTACAGTCAAAATTTATTGTGTTGGAACACGCCTAAAACTCTTCTCCTCACTTAAGTGAAATAATCAGTGTAGTACCAAAACCAGAATTTCTGAAAGGTGTTTGTGAGATGTCCTCCCATGTGAGCACTGAGCAGTGCCATTATGGTAAGAATTATATCAGCATTTCCTGTTATGTAATCACTAGTGTGGAAATTATGCCTTACATTCTGTTGAGTGGTGCAGTGATCATGAGGCAGGGGGAGGACTGAGCCCGAGCTCCCCCTATAAATAACAAAATCAATACCCAATGTTTATCTGTGCTGGGGTTTGTCTGCTTCACCACAGCGAAAATTGGAGGCTGCACAAAGAATCAGCGCTGGATAAATAATAAGCACTGGCCTTTAATGGGGCATTTTAGGAGGTTGGGTGGTCACTGCATTTGTTGGGTCTGGCAATCCATCCAGCTCCACACTGTGGTCAAATATAAAGATGACTGAAATCCCAGTATTTCCTGAATTTAACCTTTCAGGAAATCAGACCCTCAATATATAATTGAATGTGCCATTCCTCGGGGAAACCAAACAGCCTCCTCGCCTGCTACATTCAGCTCTTCAGCTCTGTGGTTCTCGCAGTGTTTTAAGTAAATCAATGTGAAATGGAGAAAGTTTGCAGTGTTTAGTTGAATGAAGACATTTTTAGAGCAGGAAAGAGGATCCCTAGTGCTTATAAAGAGGCAAGACTTTCTTAATTTGCACTTTTGCTGCACAGTCACCCATGGTCAAGAATCTAGAGAAGAGAAATGTGCAAAACCCTTTGCAGCCATGCATTGCATCAGAAACCGAGGGGGAAATAAAAACTCAGAATAATTAGGCATGCCTATGAGTGAGCCTCACCATAAACAAATCAAACTTGTAAGTACATTGTTTTATTATGCTTGTTTTGGTAAACTAACACACTAATGACTATTGTCTTCTCATGCAGAAAATCCCGAGCGTGAAGCAAGACTCCAAAGAAGCCACTGCAAATTCTGCTCTTGGCTGAGAGATTCCAAGGGACCCTAAGGCTGGGTGGTAAATTCTGCACAACTCAATCCCTTACAGTGCCTTAATCACTGCTTGTCTGCCATCTAATCCAGCCATCTCTGAACCCCTAGCAAAGCACCAGCTCCTTTGCTGGGTGCACTGTGCTGTTCCTAACCCTGTCCATACCTGTCTGCACAGCCCAAAAGGGGCTGGGCTGTTCCACAGCATCCCTGAACAGATGAGGAGATGCCATGTTCTGAACACAGCAGCCATACGATTATCCCATGGATTTTCCTTTAAATCACTGTAGGTACAGGTGTGCCCTTGGTTTTCCCCATAAGGACAACAATACCTGGCATGGCACCATAGCAGGGACAGGGACTGGTCTCAGTTAAAGGGGATTTTTGCCAAACTTTTGTAGGACCCTTGATTTTTCTCCTAGAACAAACCAAACCAAACAAGGGTCCCACTCAGGGAGGGAAGACAAGGATATATATCTGAGAAAAAAAACAGGGCTGTTCACCAGCTGCCAGGGAAGAACAGAATTGTCTGAGGACATGAGGGGCACTTGCAGTGTCTCAAAACCACATAGTTACATCAATGTATAAACTGGATAAGACCCCAAAGATCGAGTCTGACTGTTGACCATGTTCCCAGCTGCCACATCCAGGTGGTTTTGGAGCCTTTCCAGCAGATGGGAGCAAGCTGTGGCCTCCCACCACCCAGCCTAAGGATCTTCTTGCCTTATCACCCCAAGAATAAATGGGATGCTTGAGCAGCATGCCTAAAAGCTCTCCTGAGTGGGCCGTGATAGCTGGGTTTTTAAGTGCCAGCTCTAATTTAAGAACCCCCTAATAAACAACCATGGCAAAAAGAGTTGGTTTTTTAAAAATAATTTTTAACTTCATTGCAGAGCTGATTAATTGCAGAATTTGGTCTGTAGGCATTTCTAAGGAAAAGGAGATGAGATCAATATATACAGTATGTACTACACAAATAAAATTGTTTGAAACGGTATTTTGCAAGCTACTGAAGGCTGATTAAAAACAGTTTGCCTAAATTTACTTTGGCTGCCTTGCAAAGAGATTTTAATTTCATAATCACAAATACTTCATCCAGTGTGCTTCTCCCCCCACCGAATTACAGCGGATGAACACGCAGAGGAACAGAATTAAAGTTTGGAAAAATTTAAATGCAGCATGTCTTACATTTCCAGTGTTTCTCTTGGCAGCCTAAATATTGTTTTAACTTTGTTTTAACTTGTGGTGTGATTATACATTGGCTCACATAGGGGAACTGCAGAACTCTGCCTGCTGAGCATCATTAAGCACTTTGGTGCTCGGTGGGAGTTTGTTCATTAGGAAGAGTGTGTTATGAATTTTACTCAGTGAGCATCTTTGTCTGTGAGAGGGCGGGAGAACAAGGTAATGAGAAGAAAATACAGGATCAATCATTTAAACATACAAAACAACTAAATATGAATACTTCTGGTTAAAGGAATTAAATTGGAATTATTGCCCAGAAGAAAATGAGCAGCAACACGAGGGCTATGAAAGAAGTCTCCTGAAACCTGTTGCTACTTCTGTTTGGAAATTTGCATTATTTACTCAGATTTAATCTGCTTGGCAGAGATCCACCAGGCTGACATATTTTACCTTTTGGTTTATCATTTCCTTTTATACCTTATGGTATTTTTTTTAAGTCTTGGGACATAGAAAGGTATAATTGTATAATATAATTTATTCTAATTATATAAGTATACCCATACTTATAAATAAACTCTATTTTCAAGAAAGGGCAGTATTTGGTAAATATTTATTTGGTAAATATTTAAAATTACATTTTTTTTTTTACCCATTTTATAAACTTCAAAATTTTCACAGCTGAGAATAACCTATAGAAGATTCTTACTTAAATCATTTTACACATGGATTCCTTGGTATAAAAGACTATGTGGTCAGAGAGTGAAATGTTGAAAGTGGTGAAAAAGGATGTATTTTGTAGGATATGCAAAATGCATTTAATTTTCCATTTCAGCATTTTAAAAATGGCTTAATTTTATATTCACAAAGACTTCAATCTAAGGTTTTGTAATTCTGTTGGCTTCTCTGGTGTGTAAGTATATTTACATCAACATGGACGTGGAGAAAAATCAAACCCACAATTTTGCAAATGTTTTCACAATGCCAATGCAGTGTTAGACCCACCTGGCATAAGTGACACCCATAAGATTTTCCAGTAAACTTATTTTAGTTTAATGTGCTGTTTATATGGGGATATTATACTATAATATGTTATTAGAATAATAACTTTAATATGTTATTCATATAAGATAGCATTTTTACCTATGACCATTACAAACAAAGAAACAAGCACTAAATAAGGAGAAAAATGTGAACAATGGATAATATCTGTTCCTTTAAATTATGTCTCCAAATATTTTTCCTCTATGAAAGTAGCAAGAGCTTAAGCAACTCCTGCTGTCTTGTTGTTCGACATCCACTACTGCCCATCTGCCTATTGATTGGTAGGAAACTCCAAATGGGAATTTCATCTCATTAATCATGTCACATCACAGGGATTAGGACAAAAAAAATCCTTTATGCTTCACAGCAGCCATCTAATGCCCAGTAAGACAAGTGAACGAATATGATATGGATAGAATATCTTCCCACTAATTAAAGGTCATCTGCTAAAAACTGTGAGTCAGGCTGGCTCAAACGTGCTCTGATCTAAGCCTGCACATCCTTTCCAAAACGAAGCAGCAGTAAATATGTATTTCTAATTCAAATGTTTGCAGAGCTAGAGAATAAACCATCCATTACAGAGCCTGCAGTGACAACACTGGCAGCAGTGGTTCTCCCTGAGCAGCTCCTGCAAACCCAGGCCCATTGATTGTCTCCTGTTCCCCCTCTCAGCACCATCAATATCCATCCACGGGGCACTCTCCCCACCACGCTCTGTAATCCTTTTACAACAACACCAAAACCCTCCCTGTTCTACTCATAACCCCATCATCTACTTTATAGGGGACTCCGATTTTCCTAAGCCTGTTTGGTACGGTAACGAGCAGAAAAAGCAATTAAAATTGCTGAGATGTGCCTGAGCAGGTGAGGTGAGGTTCCCTTACAGTGAGGGCACCATGGCAGATGAGAGGGACACACACAGCCTTGGAAGAAAGCCAACTTATTAATGGAATTTGACCATGCAAAACTTGTTGAAATCCCTCTAGAACATCAAATGCCACATTATAATATCTTTACTGAGGTCCTTGCCATTCCCAGGAAATTTTTAATTCCCATTTAAGAGTATGATTTTTTATTTTAGGATGATTTTCCAAAGCAAGATCTGTGGGATGTATTTTGGTTTGCATTTGTGTTTGGCTTTGTCTCCGCAGGGAAAGCGCTGGGCTGCTAACACAGGGAGCTGGGAAAACACGGACCGGATCCCTGCCAGAGTCCGGAATGGAGTCGGCAAAAGTGAAAATTTGGACTAGAGTTATCCTAGGGTACGGAATGGAGTCGGTAAAATGGAAAACCCGGGCCGGATTCCAGCTGGAGTCTGGAGTGGAGTAGCAAAAGGGAAAACCTAGACCGGATTCCACTCAGAGTCCGGAATGCAGTTGGCAAAAATGAAAACCCAGACCAGAGTCCAGCCAGAGGCTGGAATGGAGTCAGCAAAAGGGAAAACTGGGACCGGATTTCCCCTGGAGTCCAGAATGGAGTTGGCAAATGAAGAAACCTGGACCCGACTCCCCTGGAGTCTGGAATGGAGCTGGCAAACCAGAAAACTTGGACTGGATTTTCCCCAGAGTCCGGAATGGAGTCAGCAAAAATGAAAACCCAGACCAGACTCTGGCCATGGAGTCGAGGGAAAGAAAAACTCGGACCTGGAGCAGATTCCGGCCAGAGTCTGGAATGGACTTGGCAAAAGGGAAAACCCAGACCGGATTTCTCCCAGAGTCTGGGATTGAGTCGGCAAAGGGAAAACCTGGACTGGATTTCTCCAAGAGTCCAGAATGGAGTCGGCAAAGGGGAAAACCTGGACTGGATTCCAACCAGAGTCCGGAATGGAGTTGGCAAAAGGAAAACTGCTTTTGAGATTGCAGTTGTTTTGCATCATTTTTAAGTTTTTTCTAACCTTCTAATGAATTATTCAATCTCCCAGAGCATTTTCCAGATGTGAGATATTGTTCTGCAATTCTTAACTCCATTAGTTTTTCAACAATCGTGACTTTAGCAAAAAGATCTGAATTTTTCCATTGACATCTGTACTTGGACGAGATTGATGGTGAAGCCAAATGAAATGAGAAATAAAAATATCTGTATTTCTGATACTGCCAAATCTCTAAGTAGAAGTTAAGGAATGAAGACAAATATCAGATGAGTGGCTGTATTCCTCTGCTGCGTATATTTAAATATGTTTTACTTCCTTTTTTTCTTTTTTATTCTCCCCAGACCTGCCTCCTGTCCAGTCTATAAACCGTTCTCTAACTGTCCCCTTATCTGACCTGGTTTCCATCCTGACGAGTATTTCCAAGCCCTCACCCGATACCAGACCTCTTATTTTAATCAATCTCCACCCCATTCTCTTTCTCAAACTGCAGCTCAGTTTAACCCTTCAATTTCTGCTTCCCCTTTCCATTCACAGTTGATCTTTCTGTATTTAATCCTGGTTCCCTTCCCCTTCAGGCCCACTTTTCCCAGATTCCCATTGAGGGTTTGCTGACCTTCCTGTTATTCTGTTTTCACCCTTTTGCATTTGCAGCAGCTCAGGTGCCCTCTCCATTCAGAAACCAAATTTTTAGGAACAGGATCACTGATCCCGAAGGAGATTTAGTCTTTCCCCCTAAAGCTGCATCCACTCTCCCCAGAGCATCTAAGAGCAGGATTACACCTGGGATTGTTCATAAATGTCAGCTTTCCAAGATTTTCTGAGTGTGAATAAGGATGTGCAGGAAAAAGAATAATAATAAAATATCCTAGAATTTATTTTTTAAGCTGTTTAGGGCAACAGGTGTAGAGCTTCATGTTACATGTCCCAGAACAAGCTCAGAGAATTTTGCTGGAGCTGCTGAGCACCTTCAGGTGTTCACACAGGACTGGGTAATGTGGCTGGAGACCTGGAATGTGACCCCTGCCCAGGGACCCTCCCCTGCTGGTGCCTGCACCCCTCCTGCTCCCCACAACTGAGGCTCCTGACACAGAAGGTCTTTGCAAAGTTCTGTGTAATGCAGCCACATATCCTTGCAGCTTTGAATGTTGATCTTATAAAGCTGTCAATATTATTCACTTCTTGTGTAGTGACAGGCAATCACCTCAAACCTGACAAATATTGAGTAATCCACTCGACCTTTTGCCATTCAGAGGGAAGCTGACAAATCTTTCTTCTTGGCTATCTTGTTTGTAACAACTTTTTTGACCAAAGAACAGCACTTTTTCTTCAGACAGCAGAAATCTCCATCCCAAACTTCCTGACATTCAGCAAGCAAGTCATCCGTGTGCAGGAGCCCACACGGTGTAAAAGCAGCATAATTCCCATTTCTTCCTTCAAACAATTATTTTAAATTCATCTTACAGTGAGAGAACAGGCTTAAAATAGGCTCCATACTTGAACATTCATTCCAGCATTCAGCAAAGCAGGTTTCAGTGAATTGTGAGGCATTTCTGTTACCTGATGCCAAACCAAACTGCTCTGATGTTAAGATAAAAACATCCTGAATCTATCCAGCAGGATAAGAAAAACACATTTTATGTGGTGCTTACACTCTCATTTGTCCCTTGCCAAAAAGACAGTGCTTTAAAAGCTTTTAAACTATTCACATTTCTAACTTGAGCACTGCAATGTTTGTAACCTTTCCATGCAGTTTGTGCCTGCAGGGATGCTCTGGTGGTCCATGGCAGAGGCTGGACCTTGGCATCCCCTCTTATTTAAATTGTGGGAGAATCCAAAGAAGAGAGATGTTAATGAAGAGGGAATGATCTCTCCAGACATGTTGTTTGTAGCACATATTGATTTCTAGCACGTCATGGCTAGCAGAAGTTTAACAACCATAATTTTATGAAAATGACAATTGAACAGCACATCTGGTGAGAATTCATTTATGTTTTTTACATTTTTAACAACCTGGCTATTTTTACTCTCCTCATCCTCTCAAAGGGAGTACAATGTAATGAAGCATGGAGCTGGAACTAGGCCACACCTCAGCTGGAAAATGTCAAATTCTATTATGCCATCCTCAAAAGCATAAATCATAGCTGCACATTTTTAAATGTATAAATGAGGGAGGGAACACCATAAAACATTTATCTGCAATGTATTTATAGTACAGAATGGTAGAGTATGGGATTGTATTTATGTAATGCAGAAATACACAAAATATTTTAAAGTTGAAATCTGTGATACTGTGTATCTACTCTCTGGTGAGAAATCCCTTTGCACACTGAACTTGCTTGCATTTAATTTTTTCTGGTTGTCAGCTAACAAACTAACCTGCTGAATGTTAGTTCCTTTGTCACTTAAAATCCTTATTTGATATAGGACAATAATTTTAATTGTCTTAAGTTTAAATAAATACTTGACTAGTATAATAACCAGGAGTTCACTTCATTTTTAGTATTAAATTTTACCTGTCATGCATTGTTTCCCATGTTTCATAGTTTAAATTATGTATGGGGAAGAAGCTCTGTCTCTTTGGCAGCAGCAGTACCACAGTTCATAACTATTCAAATAAATAAATATCATTTACTGAGCATTTAGGAGGAGGAAGGAAGGTTGTTAAACTGTCTTGCTTTCTCTCACTCTACCTATTTTCTTCAATATTCCTTTTATCCCAAGAGGTTTTAACTGTGGAAGTCTGACCCTATTTACAATAATTTTGTCTTTCTGGATGTGTTCAATACCTCTCAATTCTGTAACACAGTTTTTAAAGGATTTTCCAGGATATTCTGTATAATATGGTTAGATTACATTTATGGGGACAGCTGATATGCTACATAATAATGTCATTATATATATATTCATGAGATATTTTTGCCTGCCATTCACCCTGGAGGAGGGGAGGGTCTCAGAAGAGTATTTAAAAAACTTGGACAACATAAGAATACCAATAGGACAATAGAGATTACAGATTATGCTATATTCAATGTATAAAAAATAGGCTACATTAATAATTACATAATTAAAATGGACTCAAACTCAACTCACTGCTACCACTAAAACTATTGCACAAATCACATTACTTATTATCTAGTAAACATTTTCTTAATTTGATCCACAACTTCTATACCCCTACAGCCTTTGAGAGACAAATTGCCAGTTGAAAACCATTGCAGAACAGAATTCTGCATTCTGAGGCACATTTTGGTCTGTGCAGATTCTCCTACCTTAAACAGGTGATTTTATCACAGCATCCTCAGGTGCACGAACAACAACCTTCAGGGTGGCATTTTGCTGCAGTCAAGAGAGCCAAAAAAAAAAAAAAAAACCCAAAAAAATAAAACAAAAACCCACAACCAAATATACCAAAGGCTCCTCTTTTTTATTACTGCATGTTCTCCTCTTTTATACCCTTGATCCCGCTTGCCCTGCACCTGAGTGCCCCTGTGCCCTCTGGGGGTGCTCAGCACTCAGCACTCCCCGTCTCACTGCCTGCAATGCTGCTCACCTGTCCTGCACAGGTGCAGCCCACCAGGCATGAGGCTCAGCCCCAGCCCCATTCCCAATCACCCCATTTCTGTGCCTGCATCATTTCTGCTTGTGTCCTCTATCCAGAGGGATTTGTGCAGCTGAACTTTGAGGGTTTGTTTCTGACTGAGCCCGGGATCAGTGCATGAGGATCTTTCCCAGTGAATATTTCTCTTCTCCAGGTGTGTCTGTGATACAACAGGAATGTAAATGTGGACAGCCTGGTGCAGCCTGTAGGCATTTATTCCATTTATTCCCCTGTTCCTGCCTCACTATAGCAAATTTTCCGTAGTTCAGGAGGCATAAACTGTCAGAGGAGCAGAGATGACCATCTCCTGCTTTGACCAACACTGCTGCCATGGTGAATCACACTTTGAATCTCTGAACCAGACATTTAAATGCAGATTAGAAAGGGGAGGACAGGTTGAGGATACTCCTCAGCCCGTTTTGCTGTGGATTTACATTCCAGCATCTCCCATGCTGAGCACAGGGTCCCTGTGTCACAGTGCTGGAGCCCATCCAAGCAGTGACAGGGGTTTCTCTTGTCACACTGATTCATTCACCTGGAATTCCTAATCCTGCAGCTGAAGGTGAAGGCAGTGCAGGCTGTTTGCTCAGAGCTGTCTCAGGTCACCCTTGGATGGGATGGGGCAGGAGGGAAAAGTGAATTTTCTCTTACACATCAACCTGTATAAATACATAAACTACCTGATCTTTCCATTTCCTTCACTGAGTAGACCATGTAGCTTTTTATTACTTTTAGGAGAAAGCTCTTGATCCTAACAATGCTGATGGCATTTAACTTCATTTTGTATCATTTGTTACCAGCTTATATCTCCACTCTGTTCTTGAGCAGTAGATATTTCAGTGTTGAACATTTGAAATCTTATCTACCATTCTGTTCTGTCTGATTTAATCTTGGCTCTAAATTGTCTGTCTGAAATCACTGCAGAATGGATCAAGAGGGGAACACTCAGCTCATTTAGAAGGAGGTTAAGAAGCTATTCTTGAGTTATTCTTAAGAGTTCTTAACCTATTCTTAAAATTTTAAGGAGCTTTTCTTAGACTGAAGTGTTGCAAGGAGTGAGTTGAAGCTTTAAAGGTGAAAAGATAGTTTAAGAATATTATGGTTTGTCTTGTACAGCCTCAGCAGGGATTTCTTTCCCTTCCTGGCCACTTCACTCTGGAGAGCAGGGGATGGATCAGAGCAGCTTTAAAATAATGATGAGGAATTTGAAGGAAAAAAAGTAAAAATGGAAGTCAGGGCATGAGCAAGCTGGAAGGGGAGGCAGTTCCATGGCAGCAGGGACTGAGCACAGGGCAGACAGCACCCAGAGCAGCCAGCAAAGGGTTAATGCTCAGTGGCTCTGCTCAGCCCTGGATAGACACATTCTCACTCATTTCCAGCCTTCTCTCTAACACTTAGCTTAGAACTCAGCAGAAACCGGGTTTTTCAGTGTTTGAGCAGACATTTGGCAACTTGTGAAGTGTCAGATGAGCACTGGGGAATTTGAGAACTGGGGTGAACGTTTGTGTCAGGGAAGGGAAAAATCTTCACAGCAGAAAGCACCCTCCAACCTGAGAGTGGAGATACCTGAAATAAAGTCATTTTAGTTTGTTCCAATTACATTAAAAGCCAAATCCTGCACTGCTGACACTTTACAACTGTTGAAATCTGGTTTAAGGGACTGGCTGCACACTGGAGACTTGGTCAGTATAAACTGAAGGTGCTGAAGGTTTAAATATAATTTACCATGAGAGGTTATGGCTGAAAAGTGCTATTTGAAGCGGCAGCGAGGCAGAGAGAGCAGCCTGTAGGATTCAGGAAAGCAGGATTCCTGCTGGGGAGTCCTGTGGAAGTCAAGGCACTGAGGGTTCTCCTGCCTTGGTTCCTGGGGTGCAGTCCCAAAGAAATGCCCAGGACCAAATGTTCAGCCTTCCTGATTTCCTCTAACCCCCCTGGGACACAGCCCCTTCTCTATGGATTCTCATCTACATGATAAAACACCACATAAATCTAAACCACAATTCACTGGACTATTGTTAGGGAATTTTAGATTTATCATCCCTCCCACTAATTCCCTTTAATCTATTAATTTACCTTCTATTAATTCATCACAGCTTTCTGGGCTGGCTGGGTTTTTTTCCCTGCTCATCTGCGAGGTGTTGGATGCTGACAGTGACGGAAACCTCACAGGAAGCATTGACAAGGTCTGAAAAATAATTCTGGAGCCCTTGTGTTGCTAAGGAAGTTTCATCAGTAGAACCAACGATTTGAGATTGTTTTCTCAGCAGTGCATGAGATAAATGAGAACTATTTCCAGATTCAGTAATTTTGAAATCTGAAGGAACGATCTTATCAGTTTGCTGGCCACCCTGAACAGAATGCATCAAAAAAGATTGATAGGGAACAGGGATACCTGTTTTCTTTCAAAGCAAAAAAGCCCTGCAAAAATATTTTATGGAGCTGTTTTTTACCCACTTCATTCTGCATTAAATATAGAATCTATATGTTTTGTATAACTAGCTTTTCATTCTCCACTGCTGGGATAAGCAAATTGGTAAAGGAAAATGAAAATCAAGTGAAATTCATTACATTAGAAAATAAGGCTCTCTGTGAGGTCTGAGCTGCTGGAATATTTAATGTGGTACCTTCCAGAATTTTCCCAGTGGGTAAAGGAATCTCTCAGGAAAACTTTGTTTACACAGCTTAACCTAAGATGCATCTGTATTAAGAAGGAAATTTTCTTTTCCATCAGCTACAAAATTTGACTGGCTTGAAATCCACCATCCTCAGGTGTATGACAAAAGAATGTTAAGGCTAATGAAGATAAATAATGTGACTGCAAAAGCCAATGTCCACATACAAACAAAGAGCAACTTTTGTTTGTTGACTCTCCTCCCTGTGTACAGCAAGGCCTGGCTATTTTAATAAATATGAAATATTCCACTTGCACAGGAGCAGGGCTGGGCCCAGGAGTGGCAGGAGATCTGTTCCCGTGGCTCCAGCATTCTGGAGCCATCTGAGGGGAATACATGACACAAATCTGTGCAGCTCAATTTAACGTGCCTGGTTAAACGAGCACAAACATTCCCAAGCAGTGCATCTGCAGCACAGAGATGTTTCTGTCACAGCATCCCTGCTCAGGATCTATTTGGAAGGTAATTGGAAGGGATGAAACCTTCTAAAGGAATCATTAGAATGTGTAGAGTACTTTTGAAACAAAGAAAGAAAAATCTGCTTTTTTCTGAAGTTAGTTTAACTGAGCTACTTCCAAACAAAAGCATATTCTGGTAATGATAGCTGTTGAGTGATGAAAATTGTATTTCAGTTAAGAATCTATTATTTTTATTAGAATTATAATTAATTACTCTTAATTTTTACTTCAAATCTTGTCTGTACAATACTATGAGTGATAATCCTATTTTAACAGCAATTAATCTGGTGCTAATTTACCACTGAGCGATTTTCGAAGTGCATTTGACTGAGTTACAAACAAAACCTCTCCAGGTTCAAAGTGTTTTGATTTTACCATGTGCATCTGATTTGGGAGATTTCTTTTGGGTGATTTCTTCTGCCAATAAAAATAGATAATTTCTATTTTTGGGCTCTAGGTTTCTAATTCTCAGACAGTGCCATGAATCAGTGAATAAATTCCCAAAGTCTGAGCCTCCAGGCCCTCCAGCCCTGCCCAGCTGGGGTCACTCAGCAGAACCTCCCTGCCCTGGTGCAAGAGCTCCCTTTTGCTTTTAGCCAATTCCCTTTTCTGATGTTTTGATTTTCCTTCGCCTTTTCTCACCTCTCTGGAGCAGTTTCAGACTATCAATCCATGAAGGCCTGAGTTATTTTGGGGGACAGCTCATTTGTAACTGACTTTTTTTTGTTTTTCTCCTGGGGCAACGTGATGTAGGTTGGAAGTGTTAGTTTGCTTTTATACAGAGGAGTTAATCTGATCAAAGTGCTCCAAATGTGCTCTATACAAAAAAATTCCTATAAATCTCAAAGCTGGATTTAATCTGTGTTCTCCTTCAGCTTTTTTTTCTTCTGTAATGAAGGTGTATTTTTCTCATGTGCTTTTCTGCCATGTCTACTAATTCTGTTCTTACACGTGTGTGTTTTATTTCACATAAATGAACTTGGCATTAAAGTTCTCACAGATATACAGGTCCACAGCTGCCTAAATAGAAATATTCTGATGATTAAGATGACAGTGGATGGCTGTTTCCTGTCTTTGATTGCAAAATAAATGTCCAACCCTTGGCCAGCACGTCCTGGTGGCTCCTTCCCACGCAGGAGCTGTGTATGTGGGGATGTGCACGTGTGTGTGTGTGGATTTTCTGTATTTTGTGTATTTTGGAATCAGGCACGTTCCTCAGGCCCTCAGAGCACATCCTGTTATGAGGAAACAGCAATTCAATTGTGCCTTGGTGCAACAATACACAGCTTTGGAAAAGTTTCAATGATAGTCACCGATGGATTATCAGGCAATGCTTCCCTGAAAGCATCACAGCCCAGCCAGGGATTTGGAGGTTTTGATAAAAATGGAGAACTCTGCCCATTTTGTTACACTCTCACAAGAATTTTACTTTTCACAGGATCCCAGGATGGTTTGGGTTGGAAGGAGCTGAAATCTCATCCCATCCCACCCTGCCATGGCAGGGACACTTCCACTGTCCCAAATCCCAATGTCCAACCTGGCCCTGGGCACTGCCAGGGATCCAGGGGCAGCCACAGCTGTGCCAGGGCCTCACCAATAAAAACTTTATATTAACTAAATATTAACTCCAGGTGAGGTTTAACTGCTCTGCCCTAAGGCTGTGGCACCCCTTCCTTTTCTGAGCGTGCAGATTTTGTTCTTAGGGTGCATCTTGGGGCACAGATACATTTCTAACCATCCTCTTTGATTTCTCTTCCCAGTCCTCTATCCAATCTTTTCATCATCTTTTTTTGGGGGGAGGTTGGTGTGTCACCAGGTTCCCTTTTTTTGTCAGGTATTGTTATATAAAGAAAAATTAATGTAAGGTAAAAAGGAGATGCCTTTAAAAAGATACCAATAAATCATTCAAAGTCTGTCAGTTTTGTGCACAGGCTGCTAGGAGAATAGATGTAATGGATCTACATACAGCAGAGATTTTCTATATTGCTGAAGTTTTCCTATCTGGCAGAGCTTTGCATCATTTGGAAGCAGCCCCAGCCGTGGGAAGCCTCCACTGATTTCTCTCAAGGAGTGCTCTGCTTGTGGGGGAGTCCATCTATAACTCCTCTATAAGTGTTCCTGGATGTATATTTTGAGGCACAAAGCCTAAGAATACAGCACAGAATGTGACAATGCAGAATATAGAGAGAAGCTGTTGATTACCATTTTTAGGCTCCTCGTTTCAGGAGGATGCCAAAAGCAAACTGCAGCACTCAGATCCAACTGCATCACTCCTCAAGGCAGTATAAAACAGTGAGACAATTTCAGGAACTAGATTAAGAATCATAGTTTTTCTTGCTGCATAAAATTGCTGAAATTGTATAGAAATCTGTACTGTGGATCACAAGTCAATGTAAAAACTCCAAGCTATCTTTTTTCACTTTGTCTGTTACTGGGCAAGTTGTTACATGAATAAATTTATTTTCTTCCTCTGAAACTGTATAATATTAAATGCTGTGTTGTTGGCATAAAATATAAGTTGATCAGACAGACAAAGATTATTATTCTGACAACTGTATACACAAGGGTATCATTGTACATTGAATTTCAGTGTGTAATATGGTATAAATCTTCATGAGAGACTCAACTTTTATTGGCTGCACAGAAGGTGCTTTTCCTTATTAAATATGGGAGATGGTCCCTGGGGGATTTTTTTAAAAATATCTTTATCCATTTTTTTTCCCAGCCAGTCTCTGTGCCCTGGGAGGCCTCTGGATTGAGCAGGATGAGGAATTTTCCCTGGAATGCCTGGATGGAGACACAGCCGTGCTTGGAATGTTCCACCTCAGCAGAACCCACACAAGCCTCACCTTTCCCTCTCCATAGACACCAAAATTCACCTAAATACAGTGAAACATTACCAGTGAAACCCCAAAATCACCCTGGATCTGCACTCCTGTCACTGACTGTTGCCATCCTCTCTTTGCACCTGCTGAGCATTTTGGGACTCTCTCCACTTCTGCACAAAATGAAGGGCAAAGAGTGAGAGACCCTCTTGTGGAATTCACACTGCCTCCGTCACTTCTGGCCAGAGCAGGGACATCAGCTCTCACTGGCCATGAGTAATCAGGAGATCTCATCCAGAGGGTTCCCCCACCCTCCAGAATCAGCGAGCCTGAGGATGCTGTGGGTTTGGTGGTTTCTCTCCATGCCCAGGTCTGTCAGTGATCTGATGGCATTGCTGAGCTGGGAGGGCTCTGGGCACAGGGCTGAGGCTGCATTTGGAGCTGATGAAATGCCAGTTCTCCACAGATTCATTTATTGTACTCAACAATATCACTGTAATCTCCATTTGACATCCCTTTCCCCATCTGTAGGTGAGGATCAGGAGGATCTTTCCTGTCCCTGTGTCCCCAAACTCTCCCTATTTAGGGATTCACACATGGCCCTGTGCCACAGAATGGGTGAGGTCTGGGGGATGAAGGCAGGGCTCAGATTTGGGCTGTTCACCCTTTCCTTAAACCAGACAAAATCAGGGCTAAAACTTCCAAAACTTCCCTTCTTTGCTATGGAAATTTGTTAATTGTGACATTTCAGACCCTATTAGAGTCCATATGAAAACTTGGCATCACTAATTTTTTTACAATTTATAGCATCAAAGTCTCCCCAGCTGTCCAAAATTATTTCATCCTGGTACTTTCTGTTATGACTTTATATTTTGATGCACTCAGACTATACCAGCACTTTTTATACCAGTACCACTATAAAGTTTATATGCATCACCTTTATAGCATAAGTAAGGACTATGAAATGTTGTCTTTCTGCTACTGATTTGTGCATTATTATGTTGAGAGAAAGCAACAGCTGTAAGGACAAAATAACACTTATTTCACCACCCACAGGAACATGAAATTGCATATATTGTTTTTAAAATTAGCTATCACATGTACAGTTCAATTGTATATAGCTAAATAATAAAAGTAAGTGCATTTTTAGGTGCTCTTCAAATGAGGTCACAGTGCTGATGAAGTTGTCAGTATTTCTCTGATTTTATGAGATTCCAGGGGCAGTGATGAGATGTGTGGCACACAGGTACAAGTGGCCAATTTAAAAATGCCCTAAATATAACTTGATGGGCTAATCACATTTACAGTCCACAAAATTTGCATGAATGCATAATGATGTGAGAAAAACACATCCAGTGAGGAAATAATAAACTATCCAAGTGAATATGTATCATTCACTGCTAATTTTAATTAAGACTCAGTCTTATTCCCATGTACAAAATAGAAAATATGTATTTTGGAAAAGAGTTTCCACATCATCATTTTGCACTCTTTTCTTCAGTTAGGAGTGGTTAAATGTATTTTTAAAGCAGAGTTGTTTAGGATTCTCTGGGTCTCCATCCTGTGCCTGGGTGTTTGCAAACCCCACAGGAAATTTCAGGGCTCACATTTCCTACAAACTCTGCTTCCCAGGGCAAGGACAGCACAAGCCACGAGGAGTAAGGGGGAACAATTCTTCCTCAAACACTGATCCAACAGGAGCCCTTCAAAACCCTGATCCAGGAGGAGAAATGATCACTGGGGCTGCTCTCCTCCAGGGCAGCTGCAGCTCCTCAGTTATCAGCTGGGCAGTTCAGCATTTACCTTCTAACTGCCAAAGGCATGCAGGCAGAACAAAGAACAACACCACACTGATAAATATGCATCATTTCCCTCGCCTTCCACAAGAATTGCACAAAATGGAAAGGCATCAATGGACTCTTAATAAATATAATAGATCAGAATTTATTTCAGGGTGGGTTTATCTTTTTTTTTCCCAGATTGAATCTTTGTAACATCAGATTTCAACCTGCTGTGAGTGACTTTTGGGTCTGATTTGCAAATCTTTCAGATGGAGAATGTCTTATGGAAATGAAATAAATGCTTCCTTGGCCATGGGTTTTTGGTTATGAGAATTTATCTGGGGGGAACAGAATAGGAACTGGGCTGTGCTTGCTGAAGGAATGAGTTTGTCGCCTTGAGAACTTGGGATCCCCTCTGGCCCCTGGTGGATGGGGAGCCCCCAGTCCTGTGCCCCCCATCCCTCTCCTGTCCCCTGTCCCACCACAATGGTTTTGGTTTGGTGTCGCAGACATCTTTTATGAAAAATCCTTTCCTTGGGATTTTTCCTCCTGAGAAGCTGGGAGGCCTCAGGAACAAAATGCAAACAATGGTTATCTGCTGCTGTGGGATGCAACAGGTGCATCTGGGATTGGTCTCATGTGCTTGTTTCTAATTAATGGCCAATCACAGTCAGCTGGCTCGGACTCTGTCTGAGACACAAACCTTTGTTATCATTCCTTCCTATTCTATTCTTAGCCAGTCTTCTGATGAAATCGTTTCTTCTATTCTTTTAGTATAGTTTTAATGTAATATATATCATAAAATAATAAATCAGCCTTCTGAAACATGGAGTCAGATCCTCATCTCTCCCCTGATCCAAGAACCTCTGTGAAAATGGTCACAGTTTGGTTCATTCTCAGGACAGATCTCCAGCCTGAGTGTGGGACTGAGGAAGGAAAGGGTTGCAGAGTCCCCGAGTGCAGCAATCCCATCTCCAAGCTGCATTTCAGATGGCAAAGGAATTCACAATAAAATGTTACTTCCAGTTTATGATTTTGTGATCGCACTTTTCTCTCAGGGGCAGAAGATCTGAGATGCAAATTATTGTTTTTGTCTCTGAGGGAGAATCCTTATGGCACACTGAACTCTGACAGAGGCATGGTGAGAGCTGGCAGGACTTTTCTGCTTGCTTCCCACCATACTCATTGTCTTGATGTGCCTTCATTTTACCCTTTTGAATATAAAGAACATTAAAACCAGAACTGAGAATGCCTTAAAATCTTTTCAGCTCACGGTGTGACAAACTACTGTCAAACAAGAGAAATTACCAAACATTTTTGCTAATTAGGAGATGGTTTGCCAAATATCTAAACTATTTTTTTAATTTTATTTTCCAAAAGCAAGTAAGAGATGGCCATAAGAACTACTGGCTACTGTTCAGGAAGACTTAATGGACTGACCTGTGGTGGTTGCACTGAAATAAAACATAAAAACAGAGACAGCAGAAGGCAAGAATGGCCAGACTGTGTTGAACAAAAAGGTGTCAAGCCCAGAGCCTCCACAAGAATATTCCAAGGCCCATTCAGTGCCATTAAAGCCATGTAACTCTGTGCCTACAACTCCATAAGGACACCTATGAGGATGTCACAAGCCAAAGGTTGTATCTGTGCGTTTAATCACCCTAGACAGCTTAATCTTGATTAATTTAGCTGTTCCTTATGCACGTTATGCTGTACAGCCTCAAAAGCTTAGAATTCAAAGTACATTTTTCTAATGTTAACTGATACTTGATTTGCAGCCCTTAATTTGTCCTTGCGGATTAACATAATGTTTCATTAAACTAGTGTTGAGTTAAAAATATTTTATGACCATTTCAATTGTCTATTTGTTTATTATCTGGCAATAAACCCTCCAAAAACCTTATTCCCATGCTTCTGCCTTCACTTCCATTTCACACATGGTCACAGAAGTCTTGAAGGTGGGAACTTCCTGAGACCTCATCACCCTGAATAGTTCCATCAGTCAATACAATCTAGAGTCAACAATTTCCTTCAGTGCCAAGAGGAATTACAAACACCTAAACCTGTTTTTAACAGGCACGAAGAAGCAGAACCGAGCATGGATTTTCTGCCCAGAAAACACTTGTGAATGTTCACCTGAGCATCCCTCTGCCTGGGAGCAGCTCTCCAGCACAGACAGCAGGACACGGAGCATCCTGTGCTCCATTCCATCCCACAGACAGTGTTTGTGGTTTGGTGGCACTGGGAAAGCCTGGAGTGAGTGCCTGGTGTCCTGTCCCCACTGCTCCTCCCCACAAGAGGACATCAGGCTGGTTGTTTGTCTTTCCTGCCTGGTGGAAGGTGCTGACGTGATTTGGGAAATGAGAGGATAGTTACAGGCTTTATGTCAGAGGCTGAACATCTGCAGACAAAATAAAAAATTTTATTTGCCTCCCTCTGGCCTTGTATAGTTCCAATAGACACAACTGGGCCAGGGTTTTAATATTGCCAAATGTGTGGCCAAAAAAGGGCCCTAAATCACAGGACAGGTGGGAAGGAGCAGAGACAGATCCATCACACCTGAGTGGGCAAACCGAGAACACCACGGGGCTGGAGGGCAGAGCTGGAGGCAGAGGCCTGGGGAAGGAGGAAAGGAAGAGAGGAAGAAAGTTCTGGAAGGTTCTGGAAGGTTCTGGGAGGTGTGTTAGGGATGGGGAAGGAGGGGCACTGAGGATGCTCCAGAGATGCTTCTGGTGGGCAGCTCAAACAAGCTGCAGCTGGCCCAATATTCCTGGAGCCACTGTGGGGACAGAACCAGGGCATGGTGGCTCTGTCCAGCCTGAGGATGAAGGCAGAGCTGGGGCACAGAGCACATTTGGATTTTCTGCCCTGACACAGAAAATGTGCCAGGAGCTCTGGGGACCTGCTCTGCTCTGGAGAAAACTGCACGGAAAATGTCAGGGCAGGCCCTGCAGGTCAAATGTCTGGGTTGGGGAGAAACACCCTGACCCCTTCTCTGCCCTCAGAATGAAGAAATGCAGGCTTAAAAGCAAAATATCTTCTATGGTGCTTCAAAATATCCTGCAGCAGTTTATCACTGGATTAAAATCTGTAAGAAATAAGCACCAAATGGTGCAAACTTCAGCTTCACTGCCCTATTCAGGAGGGAAAACAGCATTCTACAAAAAACTCCTCAAACTTCCAAAATTAGCATCATCAAAGAAAAAGTGCCAGTGTATTTGTATATTCAGGAAAATGACTCCTGAAGGAAGTCTTCCCAAAATTACTTCTGGCTCTGTGTAATTCAGGGAGATAGATGCATATGCCCATGAATTGTTTAACTGGAGAAATGTATTTTATTCCTGTATAGCAGATGCACAAAGGGAATGGGAGTGTTTTATAACTTAGGCTTTTAAATAATAAATAAATGCTGACATTCTCAGCTGAGACATCTTGATTTTTGTGTACTGTGTAATACTGAAATGTACAAATATTTTTTTAGAAAGAATTATTTTTCCCTTTTTAAAAAGAACATGAAACCTCGAGAATATGATAAAACATCACAGTTGGTTTCTAAATGCTTTGCATCTTAATATGGTTGAAGTTAAGGCAGTAAGTAATTTCTGAGTTTTTCCCTTGAGCCACGTAGTTCTTTTCATATGTAATTATTCTCTGAGTGCATTAGATAATGCTATGGTTCCCACAGCTGTATACACATCTATAAATCATTAATGAGGCAGTTAACTGAAACAAAACTATAAAAGATTTGCATTACCCGGCAGAACCCAGCCTTAATTGACTTCCAGTTATTTACAATTAATTTTTCCATTTGGAATAATGATTGCAAGCAACTTAGGGTTTTTTATTACTGAGGAATTAGATGCTGACTATTCATCAAAAGTTTTTCCAGAGAGGCTGTGTCAGTGGACAGCAATGAGCTGCAGGCAATGTGATTTTTACGTGCACACACTCTCCCCACACTGGCTGAGGGGGTGGGGCATGAGCAGTAAAATGCAGACAGGAGCCAGCACAAACTATTTTTTGTCCTTTTTAGTTTAACTACAATTAATTTCTTCTCTTTATAGCATCCAGCCTAAAGGCAATAGGATGAATAGAGCTGGCTGCAGTTCCACACAGAATAAGCTGCATGAATGAAGAGCGAGTAAATATTTATTCCCATCTTACAAGACTGTAAGATAGACACTGGGGAATAAACAATGCGGAGGCTGTTGAGTAAATATTATTCCATTATGCTATTTAAAAATTACTTTTATAGAGCCATGGAGCACAGAGTAAGCCCTCATTAAGTTGTCATTGTTTGAGTCAGGCTCAGGCCTGGGCTGTGTGTCAGGGCCTGGACAGACACACGGAAGGGATCAGCTCCCTGTGCCATGTGAGCATAACTGGCTGACACTAATGGGCTGGGATGTGCTCATCAGGAAGGGATGTCACCTTCAAATTCCTAATAAAACCCAAGTCAGAAACCACCAGGCCCATTTGCAGGAGCTGATGTTGTCTCCCTCACCCTTCAGCCTTTCCCAGAATGCCTGAGCACAGGGCAGTGGAGATTCCTGGTTGGAAACCAGTGGGAAATGAGTAAATCTCAGGTTTTGGGGTGCACTACACTGCCTCCCGGGAAATCAATCCTTCCCTGACACTGAGCAAATGATCCTTTAGTGATTTCCCCTTGCTATCTTTTGGGTACAAAACACATAAAATAACATTTGGGTTGTTTTCTGTTCTCCCCCTCTGCTGCAGCTGCCATACTGAGCAAGTTAAATGTCCTGCTTTATTTTCTCATTTAAAATAAATAATTTTGCTGTCCTTTGGCTAACATTTGAGATTCTCCATTGGTGCCAGCTGGCTGGGCTGCCCTGAGCCAGGCACTGCAGGTGAAACAGCCCTGTGGGCATAGGGAGGGCTTGGGGAGCTCTGATTTCTGTGCATTTCCTTTACACCATGAGACAGCCACTGGTGAATGAGAGGGTTTAATTCTGAGTGATGGCAAAGCAAGAGGCTGCTCTCTGCCTTATCAATAGGTGCCAGCAAGAGGCCGCTGGAATTGATTTGGGAAATGACAACCCAGCACCGGTAACCTTGAAAACCCTGCAATCTCCTGCTGGAGTCATTTTCCCCAGGTTCTGTTCTGCTGGGCTGTGCTGCAGAGTGTGGTGTGAGTGAGGTGACAGCCTGGCCATGGGTCACTCAGCCTGTCAGTAATTCCAGCCTTGGCAGGTTTGTCCTGCTCCTCACCAGCCCATGAACTCCACACACACTTCACTTGCCCACTGGCTGCTGCAGCAGCTCAGCTGGAAAAGCACTTCCATGTGTGAGGGCTGAGAGGCTTTTCCTTTGGAAATCAGGCTGGTACCAGATGAGCAAACAATATTATTATGTTCATTAAGATATCACATCCTGTCAACACACAGCATTGGCAATTGCATTTCCAATAGCTGTGCCTTCACAAATGGTACAGTACAATTCAGTGTTTTTGCTGTGTCCATGATCCTTCTCACTGGGCTTGTCCTGGAGTGGGAAAAGCTCCATTTGTAACCTCAGAACTGCAGTGACTTTATGCACAGAGGTGACATTGCTGACAAAAATTATCAAAGTAACCAACCCCTATCCTGAACAGTCTGATACTGCCTGTCTTCAAGCAGCCAAAAATAAATACTCTGTCTTTGGGAGTTTGCTTTGAAGAAGTCAAAACCAACTTAAGTGAAAATAAAACTTTCATTTGGTGAAAATTTCTGGTAATTTAAAAAAACCTGATAACTATAAAAAGCATGCAATTCACTTACCAGCTTCCACAAATCGGGAGTCTTAGTCCTGCAGGGTTTCTCCTCCCAGTGGCAGAGTTCTCATTTCCCTGTGTCTCCTTTCAGCTGGGTTTGGTTTTGTGTAAGAGTCAGCACCTGTGAATCCAGGCTGTGGATTAAGCACAATTGCTTTTCTCTTTCCCCTTTATGCTTTTTTCTTTTTTTTCCCCCCAAGTTAGTATGGGCAGAACATAACATACTAGAAGAAATAAAGAATTACAGTCAGGATGTGAGGAATTATATTTTTTCCCTTTGGAATGGAATTTCAATATTCAACTATAAAGAAAAAGCCATGAAAAGAATCAAGAGCTTTTTCCACTGCTTTGCACATTGTGAAGTCATTTCAACATTGTAATACAGGTGTCAAATGTTACTAAATCAGCTGTCAAATGCTACCAAACACTCACTTTGCACAGGTGTAAATGATCACATAAAATGCAAAGCACTGATCTGACACCAAAAATCTCTGTGTGCCATTTCTGTCTTCAGCAGCTTTACAGAATTATCCAGAAAAAGTCCAATGGGGAGTTTATTCCTTGTTATTTAGGCATTTTTGGTCTGTTTTCCTACTTTTAGGGATGTGGTTTCCCCCTCTGCTCCAGCTGACACCAAGGAAGAGAATGCAACAATTGGCATGGAATAGCTTTGGACTGATCTACAAAGAACAGTATTATGTTTCATAATAATGTTCCAAATGTTAAAGAATTTTTCCTGCCAAAACCTCTCTTTTGTAAGGGTCCAGCATCATCAACTGATGGCACACAGCTCAGGGAATAAACACTTTCAGCTAATGGCAGGAATTGTCAGGGGAAACACAAACCTGGTATTCCTCCCTGACACAGAATGAAACATAGGATTAAAGTTAAATGCCAAATCCTACCAGCACTGGAGCGAATTAAGGTTTATTTTTCATTCCTGTTAAACCTTTCCTCTCTTTTTAGCTAATTCATCTTGTTTCACTTAATGCCAGTGGTTTTTCCAGTTTGGCCACTTTGGTGGATGGGGGGGACAATCCATTTCAGGCATGTGGCTTTGGGTAACCAGGTAAAGCTTCAGGCAAATCCCGGATCCTGAAGGAGCACCCTGCAGGCTCCTTGCTGTGTCCAGCTGCCCAAAGGCAGGGCAGGGTGACCACAAACACCTCCCTGCCCTCCTGCAGCACAGCCCAAAGGTGCCCTGCTCCATCCATGTGCTGCTGGGACATTCAGGTGCCTCATGCAGAGCATTTCAATCAGGCTGTGTCCAGCAAAAACTCTTAATAACCCTAATGTCAGGGGTGTGGGACTGCAACATTCACTGTGAGGGAGCCGTGACACAAACCTTACCATAATGAGGTAACAACTCAGGACTGAGTTTGTCTCCACTGTTTTACTTTGGATTTTCTTGTGAAAAGTAAGTCTGGCCCACTGGGGGCTGAGTGAAGCACACAGTGATTAATTAGAGCTGGATGGATTTTGTATAGCTCAATATGAACATGTCACTTCTCTGGCTGCTCCATCTTCATCTTCCCTCTGACCAGCCAGAATTTATTCCAGAATTCTTGTTCTCTTACCAGGAGCAACAGGTAAAATTTATTTATTTATATGTACACACAGCAAAACCCTCCCCTTTTCTCACCTTGGAGACAAAAAATTAATAGATGGTGAAAAGGGATCTACTCCTCATTGAATGCACATTTCAGTGTCCTTTCTGAAAGAGCTGTGAAAGCATTTTCAAACATGCAAGGCTGAATGTATGGTAAAATAGTTAAACTATTATAAAGCATCCAGTTTTTAAAGTATCACTTATCATAAGAACATTTTAATGTATGGTGCTGTATCTGCTTTCAGAGTTTTGGATTATGTCAACAGAATCACATAATGAAGATGTAGTAAAATCTTACTGCATTTGTAACAGAAACTCAGAAAAATGGGAGTTTTTATTTTAAAAAATGAGCTCCAAAGAGAATTCTCCCCCCTGCCTTAGATGCCCACACCCAAATGTTCATGCAAAGGATGCTCTGTTCCTACAGGAGACCCAAACAGGTCCAGGTCCAAAGGCAAGGGTGGCTGCAGCACCCACAGAAGCTGCAGCATTTGTGCTCTGCTGACACTGAACGGGCTCATTTCAATTGATTCCTTTGATGTACAATAACAAAGCAGCAGCAAATCATTATCCATCCATAATACATCATTATAAAAATACTTTTTTTACTGCCCTTCCATCTCAGCTTCAAATCATCAAAGACACCCTTATTTGCAGACAGAACTGAAGTTCAGATTTCTTGTTACAGTGATTTTACATGTGCTTAAACATTATCAGGATGCATTAGAAATGATGATAGCACATGGCCTGGCTTAGAAAAGCCCCTCTTTAAATTCCCTGCCCACCCCAGCAAGGGCAGCAGGGCCAGTGGATGCTGCAGGGAAGGTGGAAGTGCCTCCATCAGTGCTGCTGCTGCCAAAGGTTCCAGATCCAAGCCCAGGCTGGGAATATCCCATGTGTATTCAGGGCTCAGAGCATGCACAGGCACAGGAGGGGTTGTGGAGATCAGCTGAGGCCACAAAGGAAATTTGTAACAATTCAGGTTAGCCCACATTTTGTCATGTTACTAAAAATAGTCTGTAAATAAATGTATTTACAGGCCACTTCCTTGTGGGCAGCAATTACCTCAAGCAGCATCCAGGTTTTAATGCACAGCCATGCTCTTACTGTGGGCTGCTTCCAATGGAGACTGGGCCTATTGATGCTCTGGGGTTTATTATGGTCTGCATTGCATCCCCTTGCACTCAGCCAAGATCAAGGATGGCTCCATGGCCACCCCACAATCCTGGGGAGGCTCCTGGGGAGCCAGAGCTGGCAGAGGGGCTGTGGGTGCTGCCCCCAAACACGCCCAGCTGAGCTCCCACTGCAGCAGGAGGGGCTCCCCGCGTCCCTCTGCCCCACAGCCAGACAAAAACCACCCCAAAACCCAACCCAAGAGGTGCTGGGGCTGTTCCAGTGAGGAGGAGTGTGGTGGGGAAGGGTGAGCCTTTAAAAGGCTTTAACACCTTCCTTCCACACAAGGTTTGTTCACTATTATATATCATTGCTCACTGCTGACACCCAAACCCTCTTGCTTTGTCAATACTCACCAGGAGCCACCTAGTGAGGACTGAAAACAGAGTCAGTCTCTCCAGTTTATCAGTCTCCTAAATTCATTTGTCAGAATTTTGACATTTAAAACCAATCTGGGATGGGCAGAGCAGGAATGAACCTGTGCTCATCAACCCAGGTTCAGTGATGCCTTAAGGAATGTATATCAGCCACTGATGGGGAAAATGCTCAAAAAGCCTTTATGGGGATGAAAGGAAAGTGCAAAAATGTTATTTTAAAGACTGAGTTATTTAGTTACATGAAGTCTTTCTAAAATACACGATACTGGATAACTGAGCAAAGATCTCTGTTCAAAATCTGCATTTCACTGCCAGCACTGGGTCAGCCAGAAATGCTGCAGCACCCCAAGGGCTGCTTCAACTCCTTTTAAAAATAAGATTTAGAATAAAGTCCAGCCCTCACTTCAGAAAATCCCACTGGAATTGAAACTAAAATTAATGTAATACCTAAAGGTCCAATTTAAGTTCTGCTGTTGCAATGTTTTATTCACACATGAGCATTTATTAAGAATCAGGAGGACTCACAATTCCTAATGCTCCTGGTTTTTGTATCATTCAACTTTTGATGGTTTGATCAATGGCAGCATGATTAATGCAGTTATTAGAACAGTTGTTATAAAATAATATTGAAAAAAACCCAATTTTTACATTGGAAGAATATTCTGATAAGACATTTGATCACCTGTAGAGCAGAGGGCAGCACATTTTCTTGCACGGACACTGGTTAAGGTAAAGATTTCTTTTAGGAACAAATAAAATCAGGTGATTCTATTCTGCAGAGTCTGTTTACAAAAGTCTGCTAATGAGGAAAAAAAGCAGTGTTAAAAATGAGAGAAATTGTGAACATTCTACATTTAGATGCAGACAGAAGTAAACATAATCACAGGGAATATATTCCCTGTAGATCTATTTAAAGATCTTTTTTGTTTTTAAGTGACAGTGATTTATATTCAGGGCATGTGTGTGTAAACATGTGTACATAAACAGGAGTTTGCAAGGAAATAAGCACTGTGCCTTTGACCCAGGAATTAAAATAAAGAGGGAACAGGTGATCACCTAATTCCACCTGGCTCAAACCAGCTTTCAGTGCCATGCTTTGAGAAGGGAAGCTTTCAGCTGTTCTCAGTTTTCAAAGTTCAGAATCTGGAGCATACAATAATTAGGAAAATGCTTAATACCAACCCACCCTCTTTATTAAGTCATTTCTTCAAGTATTTTTAATAGTGCAAAATACTGGTTTGCATTAGTACAGTTACTATGGGAATTCACAGTCCAAAAAAAATCTTAAAAGATTTCCAAAGTCAAACAAAAAACTTTTTAATACTGTATTTTTAGCAAGAACATTTTTAACAAAGAATGTGTACTTTAACTTAATATGGTACAACAGAGAAACCATACTTAAAAGTTTCCATTATCTAACACTCTACTGCATATTCATTTTTCCATCTTAAAAGACCAAAAGCCAAGCTGAACTGAGCATTAAAAAAAAAAGCATCAATTATAATCCTCATATTACATCAGCTATTAGGGTTTAGCTCACACTTTTGAATCGGTCATCTAATGAAAGGACAATTTTTACATCGTTCTTTTAAAAAATGTACACACATTTCTTTTTAAAACGTAATATATATCGAGTATCTGCTTCAGTAAACAAAGCTTAATTTATAAACACAATCGAAACAGCTCCATGTTGAACAGTTTCAGTGATAAACTGGACTTGTATGATGTACAGCCAGTGAGGACCACTGTGGCTTAAAATCATTGTGCCATTGCTATTCAGTAATAGCCACCTCCTAAGGGAAAAAAAAAAAAAGTTCTTTTTTGGGGCAGGGTGGGGAGGGGAAATAATTGATGTATGTGCTTAAAAATACTAAAACTCCTTTCTATCTCCAGGGACCTAAAAATGATCTGTTGTGACAGGCTTGGTTTGGTATGGTAAGCTTGTAAAAAGTCTCAGTATTTCTTAATACGGCAGTTTTCAATGCAGCAAGAGTAAATTGCTTGAAATTGTCCTTCAAGTTTCATGCTACAAATCCTGTTCCTCACACAGTACTGAAGGCATCAAAGGTTGGAAGGGACATTTCTCAGGAACTATATAGTCTTCAAATAGTGGTCATTATACATTTCTCAGCAATAGGTGGTTCCTTCAGTACATGATGGTCGGCTTGATGTATGTTCTGTTTTCTGGAGGGAAACAAAAAAGAAGGAAAAAGTCAATTATACAGCTGAACATTTTATAATTAACTGACACTTGGGTGGCTTCTTTACTTGGTGGTGGATTTTTTTTTCCTCATGCCAAATGAGCAGATCTAAAAGTAGTATAAATTAAACTGTCCATCACATGAGCAGGTTGTGTGTATGAAATGGAGGCAGTGGGTGACAACACCTGGCCAAGCCCCCAAGGAAGGACAAAGACCCACCAGCACTTGCCCAGGTGTTTGCCAGCAATGGCTCAGGACAGGTTGCAAACACTCTGATTTGAATTTTCTTCCTTTAAGGCATTTTTTTAATCAAACAGTCCCTTTCTCCCAAAGGCAGCCCGTGTTGGATTGCTGCCCCCCCGGGACAGACCCAGGGACAGGCACCAGCTCTACCACACACCCTGCACAAAACCTGCCAGGGAACAGGGCGTGAAAACTGCACTGCTTTCACAAAATGTAAATCAGGATCTGTTCTTGGAAAACTCTTCTTTCATTCAGAAACCACCACATTTCTCTTAAAATTCTATTTCTTTATTTAGAGAACGAAGCAGAAAAGCACTTCATAAAAATATTCCTAGTTATAGTACCTATCAACTGTGATTTTTCACATTAAGCAACTTAAAGCCCAGAGAAAAAATAAATATTGAAATGCCCACAGAAACTGAAGCTAACAAGAATCCATATTCCTGCTCATTATACAATGAATCATGAATCCACCCAGCTAAATCTGCAAGAACTGATCTGGAAGATGATAGCAAAATGATAATATGGAGCAGCATTTTGTATAATGTTGACATCTCTCCCATTACTGTTTTACATACGCCAATACTGAGCACTCCTAAGGAAAGAACAAGTATTGACCTGCAGACTGACACTGATCCTTGGAGCAATCTCCAAGTTTGCCACATTTCAATTTCAAAATGCATTTCAGCTATAATATGAGTGATTTATCATTTAGCAGTAGCTGTCAAAGTAACCTCCTAGATAAAACAAAAACATCTGGAACCATAAACAGAGGAGAGCAGTAGCTGAATTTTAATCCAAATCCGACATGTTCACTTCATTAGGAACAGGAAACAGCTAATTAGTAATTGAATGTTTTGCGGTTTTAAGGAGGCTCAGACTCTCCAAACTGAGATGATTTAATATCTACTTTGGATGTAAGCACAAATAAAGATCACAAGAGCCAGGGACATAACTCCAGAGGGATGTTTGGGAGCCTCCAAAGAAAGAACTAAAATTAGTTTCAGGCCATTGGCTGATGAAAATTCTTGTTTTAAACCTGGTGGGGAATTACTAAAGCCTGGGGAGGTTCAGCAGAAATGCAAGGATTGAGCACTGTGGGGTTTGTTTGTGGTTTGGGGTTTTTTTTCCTTTTTCTCATGATCATTAGGAAGCTGCACATGGCTTCTTCCCTAGTGGAGGCTGTTCTTTAGGCTCTTATTAAATTTTAAGCATTATTTTTTTAAATTAAGGTAAGATGAGGACATTAAGGGTACTGTGGGCTGACTAAACTTTGGAACAGGTTTCCATATTTCCTTCCAATCCCCTTTATTTCTCAAGGAAAGTTCAATGGAAGTATCTGGAATACCTGTAAGAGAGAAAAGTAAATGCCACAGCTCAAGCCCAGTGCAGCCACCCAGGAGAGATCACTGATCAGTGAACAGAAAGCGCATAGTTAAATATTTCCTTTTTATAACACCCTCAATTATTCTCCAGAAATTAAAATACTTTTTTTGTTGCTGTGCAATAAACTGAATTTCATGGCATTAACCACGTCACACAGCAATCACCTCTGAGGAATTAACGTGCTGGGAGCAGCTGTGCCCCCACTTACACAGGAAAGACAATGTGATGTTGTCAAATTAATCTTTTCTGGAGAATATTCACCATCTCCTCAGTGCAGCTGACTGCAAGCTACAGACCATTTTATAGCACTTTACTGTATTATATAGCAAAGATTTGAATAAATCTGTGTGCAATAAATGTATTCTTTTATCAGGTTTATCCCTTAATCAAATATTCATTTATGTGGGCTTCATTCTATTAAAAAACGAAATTATACAAAGGTGAGCAAAAGCGTAGATTTACAGTAGTTTAAAGCCTAATCTCATTCTCTAGGGGTAATACTGACAATATAAAAACTGTATAAATGATATTCCCTAACACTAAATATGCTTATGAGCCCCCTGTGCATGTTACACTGCTTTACAGCCTACAGAGCAATGCATGACTGGCTTAATAAGCAAGACATTTAGAAAGGAGGTTTTTTTTCCCCTTCACAATGTATAAGACAAGTAAAGATCTCTGAGTTTCTTGGTGAGCCAGAGTCTGTGTTAATAACTGGAATTTTCCCTCAGGACAGAATTCTCTTCCCGGAGTTGTTAGTCCAGGGTAGGTGCAGCTCTTGCACTCCTTTTAGCCACAATATCATCATTTATCTTTTTCTTCCAAGGGTTTAATGGATGCATAAAGAACAAATCCAAAGGCAATAATCATCATCTCCATATTTATTCACATTTAATTTTTTTTTCCCAGCTTATTCCACATCTCTGGATCCTTTGTAAGATCTGTTTTAAATCAGGAATTTAGCTTTATTTCCCTAAACTACTTTAAAACAAAACAAGTGTCCAACTGCACAGGAGATGAGCTCCCCACCCTTCCCAGGCTGGGTAAACAGCGCCTCAGTTAGATCAGAGCCAAGCTCAGCTTTGGAGGAAGCAACACATGGGAAATGCAATGCTGTAACAATAAATTAACTTGCAAAGCTGGGGCTAATTAGTTTGAACCAGTGTCTTACTTCGTACAAAGAAAAAAATCAGACAAAACCAGTTTGCTTTTCCAACAGATCACATCCCTCAGAAAATTCCTCTTTCCCTACAGAAGTGCTGCCTGCCTGGAAGGGGAATGAATCCAGGCCCTGCTTGTGGGTAAGGACCAGAGCAATGACCAAAACTCACCAAAGGATGCCTTCACCACCAGAAAAAGAAGATGGATCTGGGCTGATCATTCAGCTGAATGACAAGTAAAAATTACTTTGCTTGCTTATTGGTTGTCCAGCAAAACTTCTCTTTTACCTGCAAATATCCTTCAAACTGAGCAGTGAGAGAGCAGGCACAGCTCCCTCTTGACCCAGGAAGAACATGGTCAATAAATGGTCCTGTGAGCAGCAGTACCAACGAAGGTTGGTTTGCTTTCATCTCTCCCACTTTCCTGTGGCCTCTCTCCACCCTGCAGAGGTGCAGATACGATATCAGAGGTGCCCTCTCTGATAACTCGAGCTGGCTGAACCCAGGGCATCCCTTGGGATTGGTACCAAAACCTCTCCTTCCTCCCAGCCTGACCCTGCAGGGCTGCTCACCCACAGAGCTGCTGGGTAGGAATTTCTTTTCCTCTTCCTTTGTGTGTAAGGCAGCGGACTTGACCCTGTCAGGTATTTCCTCATCCATGTTAAGAGAGTTAAAAATCTTGAACTAAACCCAGGATTTGTAGTGAGTCCCTGCAGAGCCTGTTCCTGGTGAGCCCCTATGGGGCAGCTCTGAGCTGCAGGTGACCGTGTGGGCATGGAGTGACACTCTGGGAACTGCACAGGAGCTTTGAGAGCTTTTCTGGGAGCTCTGCAATGACACAGCACGAGGAAGGCACCAGGGGCTTAATAACCCACAGCCTACAGATCAGGACACGCTCTAGGGAGAGAACACAGCTTGGGCAGGAGGAAGAACAGGCCTAAGACTCAGATAAAGCAGCTTGATTTGAGAACTCTGGTTAGATCAGAACACCAATGAACTGAAGTCCAGTCCATGATAGACCCCAAAATATGCTCCAAACTATACCAGTCCTTCATCTTTGACAAGTAAATAAAATGTTATTCACATGTTAGATAAAAATAAAATGTTTTTCACAGTAACCCCAGAGTTTTTGTGCCAAATCTCTTCCAGGTTATGTCACAAACAAAAACAGCAGCAGCAGCCCTGGGTCACCCTCCTGTTGCAGGCACAGTGAAGAACATTCTCACCTCAGGAAAGCCTGCCTGCCTATGCTGCTGCCTCCTTCCTGAAATTTTATTTTTTGTAAATTGTTGTTATCAAGTATTACTGTAACATCTACTTTCTAAGATTTTAAGCTAACATTGCTTTGCTGATTGTTCCGCTATCCCCTAACAATGAAATATTGTAATACAAAAGTTAACTAAGGTATAAACATGCAAAAGGAGAAGTCTCCCTGCGATCATAAAATGATGTTATTTTCTGTTCAGCAGTTCATGTTACTGCTGTTCATGCTAATTAATTAAAGGAGCTGTTGCTGTAATGTGCAAACAGGGAATCTGAGAAACTGAGAGGGCTTTTAGGTCTCGGAGTGAAGTTAAGTCAATCTGGGCGCGGGCAATCAAATGTAATGAAATCACTTGTCAGTGCTAAGCTTGCAAAAACTGTGAAGTTTGACTAGGGAGTAAAAGGATTATAATTAGATTTCCAATAGGATAATAACTAAATGGCAGAAAGCAGTAAAGAGAAAATATTACTTTGTTAGCTAATGGTGCTGCTGTTCGGTTTTAGTTTTTATCAGCACACTTGTAGTTGTGCTAATTTAATTTGCTTTTATCAGCAAAAATGCACTACTCGAATGGTACTTGAATGTCATTTGCAAAAATCATTGATCTGAAGGTGCACTTAATGACACCCAGTATGTTTATTTTATGTGGAAGGGAGATTGGCTGATAAAATGGTTGATGCACTGTGGTGCTGGCCCAAGAGTGAGTGGTGGAAGGAGGAGCAGGAGGGTGTCTGAGTGCTCATCACCTGCTCTGATCTCCTCTGCCAGCTAAAAACCTCCCAACTCCAGCTCTGAACTACATCTGGGATATGGAGGCATTAGACTGCAAAGTTCAAAAAAAGTTTTAAGTCTCATCTGCATGAAATTTCTGTTCAATTAATATACAAAGCAGAGGGAAAATGAGTCAACTAAATGGAAAAGATTTATAATGCAGATCAGAAACGCACTACATGAACAGCTTGTGTTAATAAAATCATTTTAAGAAATGAGCATAAAATATGATATGACTTAATCACTGTGAAAGGTGGCTGTGCAGTAGTTCTGTAATTTTCCTTTAAACCATCTTAAAGAGATACTGGCAGTGGAACTAATTGAATTTCAAAGGAAAAGCACTGTGTGAATGATAGATTTCTGTCCAGCAGAGCTATTGACAACAGAAAAAGAAAGCTCTGTATTGATGCTAAAGCTTTTTTTCTGAGCAACTGACAGAGATTTTGGAAGCCTGGAAACAGCTTTGTATCAGGGACATGTGTTTTGCCCCTTCCTCCTCCCAGGGCCCAAAAAACAAAGGCAGCAAATGACAGGGGCAGTGAGGGAGTGTGCTCCAATTGTCAGAGCTGCAGCAGCAATAGGAGCTGTCAGGGACACGAATGGTTATCAAAGGAAAGGGAATAAAAAGTTATTCCAGTATCAGCACAAATAAAAATGAAAGAGATGGTGCTACAGGACAGGAACACTTTGAAATCTAAACAAGCTCCACAGAGAGCTCTCCAGAAAGCTTTTTATCAGCTGAGAGTGTTTAGTGACCAAGTGGCTCAGCTCCTCACGTGTCCCCACGAGCAGGATTACCAGCCAGGGGGGTCAGAGCCAGCAGAGCAGAAAAGGGAATGGGAGGGACAGGGACATGGGACAGGGGCGCAGCTCCTGCTGCCCAGGCCACGTCCTGGTCCCACTGAGCCCAGGGACACAAAACAGAGAATATCCAGCTCTCCCCTTGGCCACGATTAATAAAAACTTCCTGAGCCAAAGCCTCTCATACCTGAAGGGATGATGTAGATCAGATCAGATTAAAAGGAAAAAAAACCCCAAAAACTCAACTTGAAATAAAAACGGTAAAAGTCACAAGGCTTTCCTGTGTATTAATAAACTACAGGTAACATCAACTTCTCTTGATTCCTTCAGGCAAGTAAATGGTCATTGGAAGTGGCTGTGCATCACTTTCCTCACAGTATTTTTACTCATTTTTGATGTAAAGACACATTTGAGCCAAGTGTCATGGTTTTTCTTCAACTGAAAACTGAAATTACCTTTCTCTTCCTTACCAGAGTCCGCCCAGATGCACCTTTGACTCTCAGAGTTGTCTGGAAGAGCACTGAGCACTCCTCTCAGCAGGTACCATGAACAGATCAGAAATGTAAGGAACATTTTGCTCATCAAATTTAAATACATGTGTCCCAAGTGCTGCTCCAATATTTTGACTATTTCTGGCAGCAGCAATTTTCCAATTGCAATATTTAGAGCACAGCTCTCATTACATGTGCACATATATATACACACATATGTCAGATGTATATATCTGCATTACAATAAAGCTGTGATTCTCCTTCTCTGTCATACAGAGCATATGAATCTAAAATCACAAGAAGAGACAGCAGTAAAAATATTTGAAAGCTTTCCTATAAGGATGGCAGATGGACGACAGATGCATACCAGAGGTATGCAAGTCAAACCTTCCCCAGCTGAAGAGAAGTGCTCAAGTGAGGTTTGTGTCTCTAAGTGCACTGCAGCCCCTCTCCTGTCTGCACAAACTGCCTCAGCACAGGGGATTTCTGCACATCACCATCCCATGAAGCAGAGAAGGGGTGGGATTGCTCTAAGAAGCAGCAGTTCTGTGGAAGAGGCTGCTGTCTGCAGGCTGCCAGCAGAGAACTGAACGGTCTGGAATGAAAATGGCACAGGACTGATGGGAGAAAAATTCTACAAGTTGGACTTTCATCAGAGAATTCCAATGTTCAAATTGCTCAGAGCAGATTTTATCACAGGTGACTGGATTTTCTGTGCGGCTCAAAGAAGCTTCCACCAGGAATGGGAATATCCCTTGGGAATATCCCTGTCCCAAAGGAGGATTTCACAACTCCTCACATCCCAGACCTGCAGCCAGAACTCATTTCCTGCTCTTTGGGAAGCACTCAGGCCATACCTGGAGGTGCTGCACTTACACACAGCCACACAGTGAGGGAAAAGTAGCACCAGACAACTGCCCATAATGCGAACATGGCTCTTCTTTCTCACTTACAGTTCATGCATTTTTTGAAAACATCTGCAAACTTGATAGGTAGGTAAAGACTAGAGGTAAAATATTTCATATGATAAATCATATATAAAACCCCTTTTGAACTAAAGGCATTTGTCTTAGCAGATAAATATCAGTTTTAAAACAAACAGCACCTCTAAATTACTTCAGCTAAATATCACCTCTACTTAAAGTTAATTTCTGAATCTTGTAAAGTTAATTTCTGTTCTTGTACAGGTAATTTCTGATCTTTGCTCTTACAAAGATCAGAATCTTACAAAGATACAGATCTTTCCGTATCAAACAGGAAAACAAACTGAAGCTCTGTAATTTACATTGATCTTAAATCATGAAAACAGTTATAAAAACGATTAAACTAATTTTTAATGACAAACACACAAGTGAGGAGCTGTGGTACATACTGCACCTTGCATGGCTGCACTGTCATGTTGGGTTCCGTTGTGTTCTATTTCCATATCCGGGATTCCAGCATCTGAAAGATGGGAGACAAGATTAATGCATTCCCCTTTGCCCCTCTCTCAGGCATCTTTAGAAAAATATTTATAGCAAACTAGGGTGCTCTCCAAGTTAACATGGTCTTGCATAAAACATTTGGTCCTCACAGAATTTTCAGTAGTAAATTGTTTCCAAAATGTGCAAACATTACTGGTCTCACAGTGAATTATTTTTAACGTGCTTCACATTTGTCTGACGATCAGATAATAACCAACACGTGGTAATAATATGTCTGCAAAATCCTCTTGGAGAATGAGGGCATCTGACACATGAAAAATAAAAGTTGAAATTAAACTGTGATAATATTAAACTGCATTGACTCTTGTATATAGCCAAGTACCTCCAAATTACAGAGTTGAAGAATACAGCCAGTGCCAGGCAACAGTTTTGGGGTGTGTGTGTCTCAGTTTGTGTGAGTGCATGTTACAGATTAGAACTGTGCAAATTGCATTTCCAACCTCAGCTCGGGATGTGTGAGCATGTGTTACCACCCAAACCCAAATTACAGCTGTCATATTATGTGAAACATTTTCCAGATCTCTGAGAAGAGCTTTCCAAAGAGGACTGTGCTCTTTTTTATTTTTCCCCAAGTTGAGCAGGAGTCTCATGACACTCACTCTGGACCTGTTTAATTTCATGTTGGTGATCCCTGTGTCTGCACAGTCCTTGGGGTGGGGGCAGGGGCTCCAACACCCCAGGGTGTTACAGGAACAGATGCCACGATGCACCTTGTGCCAACAAGGATTAGCGTGAAGGGGATGTGATTTGAATCCATGGCACCTCAAATCCTGGAGAAACATCTGCTTCCCTTATCACACAGCCCTTAGAAATTACAGGAAGGAAAAACCCACACCTGAAAGGAAGCTGTGTGTACAGTTTGGGGGTTTTTTTGTGCAAAAGCCTGTTCTGGACATTCTCAAATAGGGACTAACTGCACTGCTGCTTTCACAGATCCCTTTAGCTGAGTGTCAGGATCTGTCACAGAGGTGATGCTTTGCTGGTGACCCTGCAGTAACTGAGCCCTGAGTGAAAGCAGGGCAACCCTGAGAAGTACAATCCTTACAGGACAGCAATAGCTCAGCAATAAATGTGTAAGTGAAATTCATGTCATGTGTGCATATATAGCTCTATAAATGTATATGTGATAAAAAAGCAGTATTTTCACATATACTTTTTTTTTCCTTATAAAATTATAAGTGACTGCCACTCTGCAGGGCTTCCCTTACTCAGATTCCTGTTCTGAAGGCAAGTGCAGGGCACTGACCTATCAATCTGAAAAGGTTCTTTCTTCTCAAACCCTTCAGAGTACACGTTGTATATACCAAAAATGACAAAGTCATCTGTAACTAATAACAGCATCTGTTAAATGAGACAGACTGTCAAAGTTAAATTAAAAATACTCAGAATAGCCTTTCACATTTTGTTGTCATAAAATTGTACCTGCAATTAAATTGCGGATTAAGATGCTAATGAGCTACCTGATTTGCATGTGCAATCAGATTAGCATGTAAATATCAGCTTCTTGCAGGCACTAACATATATATGACTACCTGAGTGTGCCTGCAAATCAAACTGCTGCAGCCAGGCCCACACTAGCAGCTGTAAAGGTGTGTTAATCACACTGCTGGAACGTTGGTATCCCTGGATTTGTGGCTTCCAGAACTGCTGGGTGCTGCTGGCTGGTGAGTGAGCAGCAGGTGCTTTCTGCAGTGGCAGCACCCAGGGGAGTGACCTGCAGCACAGCAGGATTTTAGGTTTTTTCTGACTTTCCTCTCAAGGTGCTGGTTCTGTCCATGGGATCCAGTCTGGGTATTTGATCCAGTTGAGGAATGGAGGTTTTTTGCTGGCTTTGGCCAGCCACTCTACCCAGTCACCGTCCCCACCCCGGTGTGACTGCAGCTGTGAATCCACACCTGGATGCCCCTGGCCACTGCCAGTGCTCCAGGACAGCAGGCAGTCCCTGCTTCCAGGATGTGCAGGGCTCTGAAGAGCAGATGAGAGGAGCCTCTGAGAGATGCTGCTCCCATACTCCCAGAGTTTATGTGCCTTGGTACCCCAGATAAATGCCAGCTCCCATCTCCCGCAGAGCACTGCTGTGCCAGGGCACACACACGGCCCTGCCCTGCCTTTAGACAACAGTGTGGGCAGCTCTCACAGCTGAGAACTCCAGACAAGCCAAATTCATTATTTTTGCTCAGCAGTCAGGCAGCTTTTGCACTCTGCAGTCTCTAGCAGTGCCCAAAGCAGGCAGCACAAATTAACACACCACAGGACACCTGAATGCAGCAGGGACTGAACGTCACTCTGATTCCTGAGCCTCTGCAGAGACTCCAGGTAGGGATGCACAGAATAAACCTTAGCTGCAGAACCTGAAATTAATTAAATATAAGCTAGGTTCAGTCTTAAATGTTCAAACCAAAGCTCTAAAGTTTGGCCAGAATCATCTTAAGCACAAAAGGCAAATCTTCCTGGTAGCCAGAACTTAATCACTGTTTAGGAGATGAACTGATTTGCTTTTGTTTCACAAGAATATTTGGGAAGTGTTCAAAACCCAGTCAGCTCTGAAAGCTGATACATATTTAACAAACTTAATAGGTCCTGAGGCTGAGCAAACTTCAGCCAAACGGCTTTTGAAATGAAGCTCAGCAGTTCTAAAAATGAATCTGCTGGGAGAGAAGAGTTCACAGAACCTTACAGGGACCAAATTTCACATTGTCTTAGCTGGCACTGTAACAGATTTCTCTGTAATATATTCAGCATTTCTTGTCATCTCTGTAAACTGCTCTGTCTGTTTCTCTAGTTGCAGACTTATTTATTTTTTTTTAATTCTCGACCCAGAGCACATAGCCTGAAATAGATTTTTCATTATTTCAGGAAAGAATTGTGGGGGTTTATTCTGAAATTTGCTCTGTGCACCATCTGATTTTTTTTTCCTCACTCAATCAAACATCATTTTAAGCTGACTGTGAAAGGCCAACTAAGACATTACCATTTAACATCCTGAGACCGTCACCTGATGTGGCCTGTTTCAGAGCCTGCTCCACTTGTTCTCTTCTCTTGGATTCAAATTCCAAAGCTTCCTGCAATTTTCTCTTTGCCTTCTTCTCTTTCTTCAAGCGTTTTTGAATTGTGGCTGAAATGTAAATACAGTGCAAGAATGGTTGTCAGGGCTCAATTAACAGATGATGGAGACAGTAAAAAATTAGTTTATGTTCAATATTCAAAGGTGCAGTTCTAGCTCAAGACCCCTATGACAATAAAGATGTGCATGTGGTGGTGACCTAAAAGACAAACAATTCTGAGGAGGTGATTATTGGTGAAATACTCTCACAAGTCAGGAGCTATCAAAGTCTGTGAATGACCTGAAGTTTCTGGTGAGTTATCTGCGATTCAGGAGGGGCACACTGTGCTGTCCTAAGGAGCTCAGTTTTGTTTTACAGAAATACACAGTCCCATCACACATTTCTGGGCATCCACTGCAATTTAACCGCTTCAGCAGGATTTACTGACCCTTCTCAACTCAACTGAGAGGTGCCCTTTGGTGCCTCTAAGTGAGACCTGGCACTGCAGAAAGCTCCACACACCCAATTTTCATTCATAAAGCACAGGAAGAAAGCCCTTGGTACCTCCACTTTTGGTCTTATCTAGTTTTATCTCTCTGATTTCATGGATGTAATCTAGAAGTAGCTTTTGGCACATGAAGCGCTGTTCCTTTCCTTCAGATGCAGATCTGAATTTTAAAAAGAATTCTAATACTGTCTCCTTTGCAGCAGCACAGCGAGAAATTCAGATTTACCAATTTAATTGCCTATTATTATCAAAAGCTTCTAAGCAGTCATGGTTTTGTCTCAGAAGGCCCCATCTGGGGTGTGCTACTGCACCTCAATCTCCTGATGCAAAAAAAAATAATCTAGGAATATTTGGTTCAGATCTTGCACTTGGGCAGACAATTTCTCACAGCTCAACTTTGTTGAGCTGAAGTTCTCTACAAGACAAACTGAGCAGCACTGAGGCTGCAGAACTGTGGGCCAGGGAAGTAATGAAAAAAAAATCACTTAAATACCCAAATTAAAGCCATGTCTTTCTCACAGTAGGACTGATGATGCTTGGAGGATAGCAGCAGAAACAAAAAGAAATTAAAGCTGTCAAATGAAGAAATCAGGCTGGGAATACCTGGGCAGAGTGATGCTGATACACCTGGAAGCCATGGAACTGCCCCAGCTTCCCTCTCAGAACCTGCCAAAACTCTCTGGGGCCAGTTCCCTACAGGTAATAATCCTTCAGCATCTGCTCCTTCTGCTCACAGAAACCTGTGCTTAGCTTTGGTTCTGGGAGATTTGAATCTTTCATTACCAGGGCAGGCCCACTGCAGCCTTACCCCAGTATGAATGTCAGTCAGCTCTGAGCCCTCGACAGCTCCAGCTGGAAACGCCAAAGGGTTCCACATTTCACAGACACCCAAACTCCATTTTTCACTCACTCACCTCTGCTTTGCAGCTCAGCTGTGAGTTGCCTTTCCAAGCTCTCTCTTAGTTCTCGCTCTCTACAAAGCTCCATCTTTAACTCTTTCTTTTCCTGCTGTATCTGCTTTTCCTGGACTCTTGCATTGTCCACAGCCACTTTCAGCAGGCCCTAAAACACACACAGATGCAAGACCTGAAAACTCCATTTTCTTTCAGCAGCGACAAAATTCATCCACTTGTTTCTTTTACACCCTCTAGGAAAACAGAAAGATTAGAAGCAGGAACCTACAGACCTGAAACACAACTGGGTATTGGAAGTAGTTAATGTTGGAGTTATTTATGAGGAATTTTGTGGCATGGAATCATTCGGTACAGCTTTGGTTAATTTGGTTACATACACGGTGCCACGTCTCTGCTCACCTCAGTAACTGCAGAGAGCACTGCAGGAATAATGAGAATGGTGAATTTCAAATATTGCCAATTATTAAGTCAAATATACAATGTATGAAACCCTTCCATGACTGGTAAGGCCAGGGAGAGCAGAAACCTAAACATGACATTAATTAAAGAGATGAGAAACTACAAATACAAAAGAGTTTCTGAAACTTTTTAAAGAGTGCAAAAGAAACACATGTTGTCTATCATGCCATAACCTGGCCCTGTAGAGAAGAATTTACCTGAATGTTGGTTAATAGTGTTTCTACTGATGAAAGACCATCAGCAAAAAGAAATGGCGCCGGAAATCCAGGAGGCAAGGCCTGTCCAGCCAGTTGGACTTTATCTAAGGTTGGTTTCATTATTGGAATGGCAATTTGGACCTCTTCTGTAAAGATAGGTTCAAAAGCAACATCAGAAAGCATTGGAAATATAGGTGACTGTAATTTCTAGCAACTAGCATTTTGTTTATCTGGAAGTCAAAATAAAAGCACATTAGTAAAATCAACATTGTTTCAGTCTTTGGGCAGCTGGGACTGTTGCCAAGGCAAGCTGGCCAAATAGTACAGAACAATAATCAATACACTGAGCCTATAACACAGCTGTAATGGAGTACATACTATTATATCTCAAATTCTACAGAATTATACCACAGAATTATAACAGTATTACGCAGTTCATTAAACCCGAATGACCTGTCTTCATTCTATCATGCTTGCCATTCTGTGATGTGTGTTTTTTGTTGCTATAACCTTGGCAAAATTCTAATCAAGGAATGTATCACATCTCTTTACTTCTTTACCTTTCCCCTTCCCATGCTCAGCAGTAAATAATCTTCACTGAGTCATCCATCCCCTCTGCCAGCACTGCTTGGAACTGGAGCATCTCCTGCAGAGAGCAAACTGGGGCCTGGCAGCTCCCCCTTCACTCCTTGCAAATACATGGAGTGGGTATAGATCACGCTGTGCACTGACAGCAGAAATGTGTATCCAGAAAGAAACAATGTTAGGAATTGGTTTTTTTCTAGAATCCCTTCAATTCGGTGAGGAATCAATACCATCACCAAGGAACTCCCATTTTTGAATAGAATAATTGAAAGATCTTTTAGGACAGTAGATGTAGCTCCTTCTCTCAGATCCCTGTGGGTACTTCTTCCCACATACTCATTTTAATTGCTGAAAACCACACAATTAAAATCTAGCTGTGACTGAAGCCAAACTTTGTACAATTCTTTCACTCTGAAATGCTAAAAATAATACTTCTGTGCAATATTCCAGTCTCTCTCTCTCTTTTTATATATACACACACACATATATATATCTTTTAGTGAAGCCTGTGATCCCTGTCTTGGCCATGAGCTCCTGATGCCGGTGCTCACCCAGGGCTGCTGCACAGCCAGCTCCCAGAGTTTCATCTGTCAAGTGCCCTGGTCATATTAAAGCCTGAATTTACAATTAGACCAAACCATATTCAAAAGGTCTCCTTCTCCCACTCCCGTTTTTAAGGAATAAACAACTTAAAAAGAATCTGACAACTAATTAACCCGGGGTGTCTCCACTGCAGCACTGTTTTCTGGTGTAACACACTCAGGAGCCTCCACTGAGCTGCACTTCTTGCATCCACCTCACAACAAACCAGGAGCATTAGCTGTTTTCAAGTATTCATTGAAATCTCTGGTTTGGGAGTATTTTGTCTTTTCTCTGTGAGTTCATTAAATGGAACATCTTCCTAGTGATTTTCAGGACTAATAACAAAAGCCAGTAACCTCCACATGTCCTCAGAGATGGCATCTTAGATGGAATTTAAGTGATCCATTTAAAAAATCCCAGCTCAGGTAACAAACTCAGACCACGAAGTTTGTGCTGATTCAGACACACCATTTCTCACATTCAAGTATATCAGTGGCAGAGTTTTTAAAATAACTTGATTAGTTGTCACACATGGTGCCACACAGAAATAACAGCGAAGCCACAGAGACACAAAAGACTAAACAGAAGTGGCACTTGAAAAAGAAGGCAATACATGAAGTATGCATAACAAAACTGGAGCTGCTCTAACACCTCTAGAAATCTCTGCTATTTGGAGATGAAAGTAATAACATTAAATTGGCCGAAAGGAAAATTACTATTGACTGTGAAGACAGGTTGCATGGTCTATGGTTTGTAATGCTACTGTACAGCAGATTGAAGTTTCAAAATAGTATTACTCTTCTTTAAAGAGATAGACACAGCTAAATTAGGTGCTGCTTGCTGCAGTGAGGATCAAATGCAAAAAGAATCATATTTCATCAGACCTAGTCAACACCAGGAAAATAAATAGAAATATAAGAGGTATGCAGGCAATGATTCATTTTGATAATCTGGCCCAAGAGAGACACATAGAGACAGCACACAGATCTAAGCTTCTACCAAAAGACAAATAGGACACAGAGGGTGGGAATTGGGATGACAGTGTAGCAGAGGTCACATCGATTTTCAGCAGCAGTTTTCACACAGATGAGATAACCCTGGACTCTATTTGGCCCATTGTTCATATCCTACCTGTCCCAGAAGCAATAAATTTCCAAGTCCCAGAAAAAGGGCAGTAAAGAAGAAGGATTCTACTTATGACTTCTTATGATTAAGTTTTTGTGCTAACCAAACATGCTTTGCAGACCAAGGTCACATTGCATGTTAAAGTCTGTAATAGCTGGAACTAGAAGCAGCATATTATGTTTTAGCGTATATGGGCGGAAACTGTCAAACCATTCATCATTTTTTTTTCTGATTGAAATCACACTCTGCAAAGATGAATGACAAATGCATTAGAAATCTATTTCAATCTTGTAATAGGTCTTCACATCTGAATGGTGTCTACATCTTGCCCATGCTCTGAATAAGTGCACAGTTAGGCAGAAATTTATTAGCTAGACTTGAGGAATCATAATTGGTAAAGCAATTAAAAATGGCACGTGCTGGAAGCATTTATTGGGGACTGTATCAAATGCATCTCTTTAATGGAAAAAAAATAATGTTGATTTAAGGATTTTGATTTTAAACACCACTAAAAATATAAACGCTAAAAGCTGCACTCGCATATACAATACAACAGAATAAGCAAGAAATAAAGCCAAGACAGCTCCAGGCTGACCAAGGACACAAACAACCTTTCTGATTATTGAAGCAAAGTGGGAACTACTTTTATCGAGCCTGTTTGTTAAACCTGCCATGCTTTATAAAAGCATTCAGGAATCCATTTAGAGTGCAGTCTTTTCATTTTAATTTCTAGCTAACATCCAGATGAATAGATGAAAGTAAGAATTATACTGCAGAGCAAAGAAATACACAGTAAACACTAACAGTGAATGGAGTATCATCCTGGGAAAGCACACAGAAATCTGCTAGGAAGTTTCTTGCTCCTAATTCAATATGCTTAAGTATTTCATCTTCTGTCTTCTGCCTAAATTGCAGGAACAGGGATTGGCAAATGAAGCATCAACCTCCAGACTGAACACAGCACTGGGAACGTGGGGAACGCGAATTGCTCCCTGCACGGCCCAAACCAACAGGCACTTTTATTTGCCAGCTGGTTTATTTTCTTTCAGAAGGCATGTTTTTAAACCCATCAGTCACAGCCCTGATCCACTTGGAATGCCACATCCCTCTCAAAATAAGGGAGAAATATTAAAGGTACAATTTACACTGGTTAGACCACCATGTTATTTCTTCTCATGCATTTAAAAACTTTATCTACCTGGAGCTGTAGGAGCATTATTCACCTCCAACAGCTCACAGAATGTAACTCATACATTAAATAAATACATGGCATATGGAGGAGAGAGAAACAATTGATACAGGATTTATAGTTATTAACCTGTTAGTTACTAACCAGGACATTTGATCTCAGAAACCCTTCAGGCAGGGATAAGAAGATGGGTTTGGACACAGATGGTGGCTGGGTCACTCCTTTTCCCTGCCTGTGGCATAAAATTTAGAAACCCAAGGACTGAAGTGGTTTATTAAAACTGTAATTCTTTGAGTTTCATACCTGAGTGATGGGGATTACATTTAATGGCCCATAGTTACAGAACAGCCTGGATACTCTAATGGACCTCTTTGTCTTTTAATAAAATAAAGCAGAGGATCTGCAACATCAGCTGGGTTGTCTGTGTGACTCATCTCTGAAAGTAAAATATGTATTTGAAATACCATTATTTGCCCAAAGACCTGACAGAATCATCCAGACTGATGTATCTTCATGGTGGCAAGAGGTGCCCTGAATTCCAGCTCTAGGTGGTGTCCAAACATGGGTATTTTAATATAATTAGGGCTAAAATTATAATTTTTGACTGAAAAATCAGTTTTCTGAAAGAGACTTCTTATTTTAATTTAAAATCTTGGCTACTTCTGTATTGCTTAACTAGAAGCCAGGCTGGTTTTTTTCTTTTACAGCAAAACAGGTATGAAAAAAATCTGGAATCTGAAGCATTGTTTATTTCAAGTATTTTGTATTTCTAATTCCACAAGTACAGGGTTATCTGTCTTCCATGTCTTAATAACTTCCAAAATCCTCCATAACCCTCTAAATTTTTCCCCCCTCACTCATTGCTGCTCTGCCAGGAGCTGAGACTCCCGATCATCAGTGAGAAAAGAGATGTCTCCTGTAAACCTGGCACCAGGCAGAAACTTAGTGCTTTAACCTTGTGATTCAGGTGCCAAATTTAAAGTCACTGCTGTTTTTCTTAATTACAGCCCCTGAATGAACGGGGTCAATGAATGCAATTGAGGAGCAGCTGATTAATCCAGTGCAGTACCTTTAAATCAGATTTCATTTCGTTTCCCAGTGAGTGATACAAGCCTTGTTCACTACTGAGCTTTGGCAGGAAAAACTTCACTTTGAGAACAGTATCTAACAATTAAATACACATTTCCATGCTTCTAGAAACAACCAGAGAATGGTACCATCAACTATGCTCCACTTATCTGTGTCCAGGCAGGTTCTCACCTGTGCACTCTGAAATCACTCCATTTTGTCTGAACAAGTGTTCAATAATACTTTTTCAGTGGGATCAGCAGGAACTGCAGGCCATACAACCATGGAATTGTTGAGGCTGAGAAAGGTCATGATGAAGTCCAGCTGTTCCCCCAGCACTGCCAGGGCCATCACTGCCCATGTCCCCAAGGGCCACATCCACATTGGCTTTTGAGTCTCACCAGGGATGGGGACTCCAGCACTGCCCTGGGCAGCTGTGCCAGGGCTGGACACTTTCCATGAAAGAATTTTCCACCATCCAACCTGATTCTTCCCTGGCCCAGCCTGAGGCCATTCCCTCTGCTCCTGTCCCTGGGAGCCTCCCCTGGCTGTCCCCTCCTGTCAGGAGCTGTGCAGAGCCACAAGGTCCCCCCTGAGCCTCCTTTTCTCCAGGCTGAGCCCCTCCCCAGCTCCCTCAGCCCCTCCTGGGCTCCATTCCCTCCCCAGCTCCCTCAGCCCCTCCTGGGCTCCATTCCCTCCCCAGCTCCCTCAGCCCCTCCTGGGCTCCATTCCCTCCCCAGCTCTGTTCCCTTCCCTGGACTCACCCCAGCCCCTCAATGTCCCTCTGCTCGTGAGGGTCCCCGAGCTGCCCCAGCTCTGGAGGTGCCCCAGCAGTGCCAGCACAGGGGACAGCACTGCCCTGATCCCCTGGACACCATTCCTGACCTCAGGAATGACGAGGGTGTGTCCTCCCAAAGGACATCACAGAGCTGCCACTTGAGGCTTGAATACAAGGAGGTGGCAAAAAGCAGAGAAATGAAAATTTCACTAGAAAAGGCTGAAATTACAGTTTATAAATTGCCTTTATCTGTGCACTCTTTATCAAGAGGTGCATAATTATACAGCTCTGACATTTTCATCAGTGTACTCTCATTAATAACCCAGAAAATTATATCTATTTATAACTTTAACATATTTACAATATACTCTGATGTTCACATGGCACTGGCAGTAAAAACACCTGAAAATATTTTATTAAATCAAGCCTTAAAAACAAAGACCTGAGTTAGTTGAGATGCTTGGTTTGCAATAATAGTGAAAAATAAAACTAAAAGTGCAGCAATTCACTGGCTCAACATCAGAACTAAAGTTTCACTGCACATAACCTCAGTCTAAAGTTCAGTATGTACAGATTAAGAAAAACAAATACAACTGATATCACCTTGTTAAATTCTGTCAATTAAGAAGAAGCCTGAGTACTCCCACAAAAGCTCCTAATACATATACAAAGAACCTTTAAAATGTTTTTTTTATACTCAGAATTATTTTCAATTTGTTGTTTGTCCATGTTATTAATATCTTTGCTTTCTCCTACAAGCTGCTCCTCAGGCAGATTTTGATAATCTGGATTCTAAAATATTTAAAGTTGCTCTGTGCTTTAAAATGCTTCTTAATCTAGAGAGAAGCTTAAAAACTGTTGATGTGCATTTTCCATATGGCAATTTAAAGTAACTATTTTGTTCAGGCAATAATAGTACCTTGTCACTCCTCACCATGATGAGGAGGATTATTTCTGTGAAATAATGTGAACTATTCAATAAAAGTTTAGTAGCAAAATTACTGTGGCATGGAAGAAAGGGGGGAAATGAAACAAAATAAACAAAATCCTCCTCATGGTCATTATCAGGAGGTTATAAAATTTTTCTCAGCTAACTCTCCTATTAACATTCACAAAGGGTTTTTTTCATGGTGATTTTTAAGCATCACTGTAGTCTGACTATTCCTCTACTGAGATTTTAAAGTGTCAGATGAGGATGGGTAGGAGGACTTTGCCAAGAAGAAAAAAAAAAAAGATTCTTCAATTTTCTTCGCGGATTCAGCTTTTCCCTATTAATGTTGAGATTATTTCTTCAACTATTTTGTTGCAAATATTTATGACTCCATATGGAACAACAGATGTTGAAGAGAAGGGATAGCAGAAAAGACTTCATTTTCAGCAATTACCCTGCTACTTGTTGTCATACTGTAGGTGTTCTTAGTGCATCTATTTTACATACCACCCTGTCCTTTCACACACTGCAAAAATGTCAGTTTGGATAATTAATGTAATAACTGTAGTCCAAATCATTTCCACAATGAAAAAAAATATAAATAGGACAACAGGAGGAAGAAATCAAGAAGGCAAGAGGGAAGAGAGGAATTGCTTTAGCAGTTCTTCTGGAATATCTGATCAGGAATCAGTTTGCAAAGCTGCCTTAGGTCCTTAACACAAAATCTTTCCCTTTGGGACAGATTCCAGCGACTGTCACCAAGAAGAGAAATCACACCAAGAAACAGGAAAACAAAGCTACACAGGAAACAGGATAATCCTGGAGGATCATATACAGTCAACACCACAGAGAAATTACAGTTATGTATTGATTTATGCTAACACAGCACTTGTGACACACAAGGTACTTAACCTCTTAATATATTTTAAAATAGTATCAAGCTAATATTAATATTATTACTGTTGAGTTCAATTTCTTGAAGTACATGTAGAGCCAGCAGTTAAACCTTTCAAATATTTGAAACAGGAGGAATACTCCATTTCCTGGATATTCCTGGATAATTATTCTGGTTTATTAAGGTTTATTTTACAGCTGTGTAAAATAGGTTATAAAGGACAATTCTGCTATTATGTCCTCCCTTGCTTAGGCTTAATAAATATTATATTCCACATCATCCATTAAAGCCAAGCAGTGGAGAAAATAGGAGTGGTAGTAATCTCCTCCACAGATGTAAAATACCTTTAATAAAATAAGGGTGTATAACAGTCAGGAACAAATTACTGAGGTCTGCTTTAATAAAATAGTACCCTTAAAGCAGTATTACTCTTAAGGTACTGACATTCCCACTGGTGATGCAGTGTATCCTTTCAAGGCAGTGCAGCTTGTTAAAATGGCAAGATATCTTTTTGCAATAGAGTGTTTGTGTCCAGGCAGATACAAGGTTTGTATAGAATGCATCCAGGGAGCCATAAAACTGGTGGGAAACATATTTCTCCGTGGTATTTTAGTACTTTGAAAAATTCAATCACTGGGAAAAAATGTTTTGCTGTAAACATCTGAAGAGCATTATAAAAGCAATGGCTTCCCACAGCACCTGCTTAAATAATTTTAAGAGGGAGTGAGTATGTCTTTGCTCGTCTTCTAAAACTTGTAGAAAGCTTCTCCTATTAATTTCCCTGGTGCTGTCAGGCCAGGGCACTTTCAATCAGAAATAATTATGAGTGCAATTGGGGAATGTTCACCGGCAGGATTTTTTTGCGCTGCAGAAATAAGACAAACTTTCAAAACTGATCGTTAGGAGAAATATGATTAACGGGAAAATATACCCAGAGAGATGAGCACCTGAAAGGTTTGCTTCTGAATGAATTATGAATTCCTCAGATGTCAATAAAGGACTCTGCTTATATATCCTAGTGTTTGAATTCAGTTCAGTTACACATTGATTTTATAAACCCCGATTAAGCATGAGAAATCCATCCCTTTTTAGTTCACCTGCTTTAATTCTGACTTTTCCCCAGAAACCTTTAACCTTGCCCCAGCTCCTGATCCATCCCACGAAGCCCAGAGCACACCCTGATCCCTGCTGTGAGCCCACCTCCACTCCCAGTGCCCCCAGTCTGACACTGCCAGTATCTCCTGCAGGACTCCAGGTCACAGAGCTGCCCCCTGACACAACCAACCCTCTGTGGGGCTGAGAAACAGCCAGAATTTGCCTGATCTCTGTGCTGGGCCAGGGAGGGCAAGGAAGAGCCCCTGAGGCAGAAACCCAGCCCCAGTGTGGGGATGTGACACGGCAGTGACAGTGACAGACTCACAGACATTCCAGCTCAATCCGTGCGGAGCTGCCTGGCCATGGCAACTCCTCACCACCAAATCATTACACGATGCTCTGGGGAAAGACAAGTTTTCCTAGCACACAGCCAATCTATCAACAGGAAAAGCTCTTCCTGACCCAAATGGCAGCTGTGATCACGGTATAAATGGAAGCTAAGCACCAAACACTGCACATCCACTACTCTGCAGCCTAATAACTGGGAAGTCTGCGGCTGTCACTTGGCCTGAGCACTTTCAAAGGGTCAAATACTGGGGAGGGGAAAGGAAGAGGAGAATTTTGTGCAGAAGGCAGCAGCTATCTGACATTAATCTGCTGTGCTCCTGCCCCAGAGGAGCCTGGGTTGCTGGGGAGGTGGATGCTGTTCTGCTGTGCTCACCTCTGCAGGGACCACCTCCTTCACAGCGACCCCCAGCACAGAACAGAGACAAAACATCACTTGTAAAAAAAGTGTGAATTATTTCAGCAATTCCAGGCTCTGCTTCCCTCTAACTGGTTACCAGTATGGTGCAGGATTACAACTCCCAGCAGCTCTCAGCAGTTTCCCCTCTACTCCTCTTCGCCCAAGCACCCTGTGCCACCAGCATGGAACAGGAACATTCATGAAGCCATGCTTATTACACAGTGCACGTGGCAGAGTGTGGCAGCAGAGCCCTGGTGTTTGGGTTAATTGCATTAAAAATAAAATCACACCTGCTGAACGCAAGGTACAAAAGCTGGAGAATTGAGCAATGAGGATTTTTTCCCCTCACAGCCATGTGTAGGTACAATCCCATTCTTTTGGTGTTTGGCATTGCAATTCCATCACCAGGAAAACTTTAAGGAACTTCATGAATGTTTTGTTTCCAAAGCACTATAATTTAGGGAAGTAGCTAAGTCAAAAAAATGTCAGTGGTACCATAATTACTAAATTAAACTTACTAAACTGATTTCTGGATAAACCCTTGGAGTTACATGCTTCTCAATTAAAACAAGACACAAAGCAAAACAAATTACACCAGAACTCAGACCTCTGCATTCACAGATTTCAAACCAGGTGTGGATTTGGTTGGTGGCTGAAAAACCCACCTCTATGGACCTGCCACTTTCTGTGGCTTCTGGACTTGGCAGCTGATGCCTGAGGAGATGGTGAGGGGCCACAGAGAGCAGAGCTCTGCCACTGGCTCCCAAGGAAAACTGGAGGGGAGGAAAACACCTTCTTGAGCACCCTCCCACTGCCAATACAGAAGGTGCAAAACCAGCTGTGACCAAAATCAAAAACAGCTTGAACAAGTTAAAAGAAGAAGGTAACTAAAAAGTATCAAACAATTGTCCCCATTTTTCTTCCAGAGGACAGGAATTTGGCTCTGCACTCCAGGAGTGCATCTCTCCTTCCAGGGGACTCCCAGCAGGCCAGCCAGGAGCATGCACGTACTGCTCTAAGCCACATTATGAACTCTATAAGCACAAACCCTTTACAAATGTTTAGGTTGTGATTACTGCTCCTGTGACGTACGGCTTTTAGCAAGCCCAGCATTTTCCTTTCCCAACTGCCTCACTCTCTTTGCAGGGCACATTATATTTTCACTTTGGCTTATTCTACCTCCTCGCTTTGAAACCCTGCATTACTTGAGAGAGTGGCTGACATCCCCATTCATGATAGTGCACAAAATGAAGCTTAATGAATCCCCAAAGCAATGTACTTCACGTGCTAAAATCAATGTACATTGCCTGCTACAGTATCTCCCTGTGAAATGGAGGCATTTGCTCAGAAATTTCTATCTCAACAGGGTCTTTTTTCTTTTTGTAGCGTTTAACTGCCTTTTGTCTGCTCTTGTCTCCCTCCAGTGTTGCTCAGATGGCAATCTTTTATTCCTTGTGCAAACTCATTTGGAAAATGCTGGATGGGCTACAGCTGTGTACTGCTATGTAAGGTCTAATCCATGTCAAGCAGTGCTTTATACACACTGAATAAACACAATGAAGCAATGTTTTAATTGATTATTAAAAAGGCCGGGTTCTGGGCTGAAAGCAGTATTTAAAATCAGATTTAATCAGCTAGTTTTGTACAATTCTGAAAGGTGGTGATGCTGTACATGCTGCCACTCGAGCCCTGGGGTTTTCACAGGGGTGAGCAGGCCCAGGGGAAGGGGCTGGGGATGAAGCTATTTCTGGGTGGTTTGTGCAGATTTCCAGGGCTGATGAAAAACAAGCAGTGGATCAAAATATCAATGAACACAAACCTTACCTGGGAAGGTGTTTTCCCACAGAGCTCCCGGGAAAATAAAATTCACATTTTTGCAGAGTCAATCCAGGTGCTGGGGAACCTCTGCAGCTCAGCCTCAAACAGTGAAATCTGCTCGGGCTTTTACCATGCAGAGTCTGGATTTATACTCTTTAGTGTAAATACTGACTTCAAATCAACATGCACTGCATCTGACAAAGGTATCCCAGTTGGATGTGCATTCTAGAGCCTTAGAAAGTCTCTTTCTGTGATTTGTTTAAACCAACAATTATTAGACAGCAACTAAGTTCTTTCTGAACTCAGAAAAAGTCATAACAGTAATACTGAAAGATAAATAATTAGTAATAAAAATACTCATGTATCCAAAAAAGGTGCCTCTGACCCTCCACAGGACACTACACCTGGAGAACCACAGAGTTTTTGAAGGACTTTGTGAAAGTTTGGGCAATGATCAGTCTGAAATGAGATCCAAAATCTAAATTCTTTATTCCAATACACATTCTCCACTGACTATTCTTCTCTGTGGTACCCCATGAATCTAAGTGAAAAAGGCATTGGAAAGCAACTAAGTTTTTATTTCCTTTTTCCTTCCAATAAAACTACTCCTGTTGTCCTGAAATTTAGGTAGGAAAAACTGGCAATGTCTATTAGGTGGCAGCATGAACAATCTTCATTAGCTTGAAGTGCATGAATTATCAATCAAATGAGAAATAGGCAGAGAGCAGCTGAAAATGGCAAAGTGCTATAATTACAAATGATGTCTTGTGCATGACTGTGTCTCAAGAATTGTTACAGGATGCTGTGCAAAAACCCCCAACATTTATATCAAATAATACAGTCCATTACAATGATGCACTCTGGAACAGAAATATCAATTTTATGTTTCACACTGTTTCTGTTCTAGACACTGAATCTGTATTTTGTTTTATTTTTTAAAAAGATGAATTTTCCTTAGAGAACTGACAGCTTATATGAATATTTTAGTTTTGCTTGCAAGTAAAAACGATGGCATAAAACTCAAGCCCCAAATTCCTGAGAATGCCTACTGAGAATAAATTTTATGTTTATTTGTATTTCATTTTCCTTGAACAACTGCCTTTCCCTTGGGTATTTATTAAAAGCATAAAAAAGAATGAGCCAAATTCACTTCTCAATAACATCCATTCAGCATTGTTGGAGCTTGTAAAATTGCACTAGACCAGCCAAGGGGAAAATTTCACTCACTGTTTAGTAAATATATATAATTTTTTTTTCTGGTTGAGAAGATGTATTGTTTAATCTTTAAATTCTCTGCCTGCCCCTGCTTATCAAAGGAGAAAAAGCAGCTGTTTGGTTATAAATCCGTGACCTCCCAGAGGAATAATGTGATGTATGTGCTGGGCTGTGGGTTACTCAGGGCAGTCCTGCACCAGGCAATTCCCACTGATGTGCTGAGGATTCCAGCACGGGTCCCATCTCCACAAAGCAATAGTTACATTTTCTCCTGTAGGATTGGCCTGAAGATTCCCATAAATCATCTTGTCTGACCTGCATTCTGAACCCCTCAGACTGAGGCAGCGTTGGGAGGGGAATGGTCTCAAGTGAGTTTGGCCACTGGGAGGGTCTGTTCTCAATGCAAGGCTGGAGCAGCATTTTCACAGCGCGTGGCAGACACATGCACTTCTGTAAATGAATCAGGGAAACCCACAAAAACCAACAGAGCAGAGGGTGCTGCTTGGGCTGTGACCAAACCAGAGCTGGTTCATGATGCAGCCAAGGGGTCCCCACGTGTCCCTCCCCCTCCTGCCCACCAGGCCGGGCTGGGCTGCCCAGGGTTGCTCCTCACCTGTGGCTGCAGGTGCCCTAAAGCTGACCCGGTCCCATAAACTCCACATCCCGTGGTGCAAGATCACATCTCCCATCCTCAGCATCAGTTTTGCACAGTTTGATCTCATCTTTTTTGACCAGAGTTTTCAGGAAAGATCATTAAGACACAGAAACTGTGACTCCTGAACAGAGCACGTGGCCAAGAGCAGGGGTTGGTGCTTCTCGTCCACTGCTACCTACGAAATTACAGTTTATAGCTTTGGGAGTAGATAAATGATGCCTTTAAGATCTAAGCCAATGTTTTCAGGAGTCTCATGGATTGTCTTTACTGCCAGCACAAGAACCCCCCCAAATCCAGCAGCGAGTAATGTGACCATTGCCCTTGGCAGCACCATTAAACTGGGCAGTGAACTACTTCAAATAGCTGCGAGTGTTAAACATTAGTTCTGCCTTAAGTAGGTTGATTTTAACAGTCAAATGTGCTCTGCAGTCTATGTGAACATTAAAAGCACCTTTCAAACTTAATTTTACAGAAATGTTAACGACCAGAACAAACTATTGAAGGTGAAGAAGAAAAGTAATTATTTCAACAGATGAAAGGAAACAGTAAATTAACACTCTTGTTTTAAAAGGGGGCTCAGTAACTTATCTGCTTTAAGGAAATACCATTAACAGGAGGTACCATGGGTATTTCACTTAATATGTTTATGGTTTGGGGTTTCTTTTCTCTTCTGACCTTTAAAAATGAGGTCTGAGGCGAAAGGAGAGCCGTAAATCTTGAACTGAAATACAACAAGTTCCAGAAACTGCTTTATCAAAATCATAGCAAGGGAATCGGTTCCTAAATATCAACATTGCGTGTCACACACACACACACATCAAAGCCATCAACAGCAACAACCTTTATGGCCACAGAGGCCTCTCAGTTCTGAAGAAAGCAGGAAGACAGAACCAGAATGACTCAGAAATATTCCTAACATACCACCAGTGCCTACGTACATAAAAAAACCCCAGGGACAGCTAAGCTAATCCTATTATTACATTAAAAAATATCCAGGGAGAAATTTGTCATCGTTTAGAAAATGTTAAGCTGCTTGTTATAAATACAAAACACACCAATTTTTGTGCATGAGCTGTTATTCAGTGCAATTCTGAAAACTGTTTAAAAACAGTCACTGGCTTGTAAGCAAGATTTTCTTACCATATGTGTTGCAATATGGAAGCAGATTGTGGACATTTCCAAAGGAATTTCAGATATATATTTAAAAATTCTTTACAGCAAAATTTAGGTGATCAATAGAGAGTTTTTTCATGGATATGCATTTTCTACACAATAAAAAAAATGTACTGATTTAAATGTGTATTTGAAAATAATTTATTCTGCATAATCAACACAGCTATATATGCTTTTCATTCTGAAATCAGTCACTTGCAGACCTCAAATAATGAAATGGTTAATTATCCTCATGACTTACACGTGTCCACTTTGAGAGTACAGTCAAATTTAGGGTTTTTCAGCAAAGCTGCATTGCTGCTGAAAGTGATTTTAATCTGGTCTTTTAATGAATACTTTTTTCATGAAGGACACTTTAGTAAAGATATTACATTGTACTGCAAACGTCTCAGTCTGCAAGGGTTTGTGCAGATTTCTAGGGATGCTAAATGCTACATCCACACACATCCATCCAGGACATACATCAGCTGAGAGGTAAGGAAAGAACTGCACACAGAATTTAGCAATCCTGAAGTAAATTGAGAACCAGAAGGTCAGGAAAAACTGATGATGTAGTCTCAGCAAACACTGGCTTTGACAGGAAAGCCAATTTAAGTAGTTCCCACGCCCCACAGCACAGCTCAGCAGCCCCTTCTGTGAAAATCTTTTGGATGCCTATTTTTAAACTGCATCATATAAAGAGTCTCTTCACTAACACCTCTGGATGATGCAGGATTATTATTTTGGGGAGACATTTTCTTGCTGAAGGTATTTTGATGTGGGAATAGGCACAATCTGGTTCATTCTTACACTTTATTTAAATCATGGCAGTTAATGTCATGTCAGACAAAAATAGGAGTGAGAGTTGTTTAAAGCCCTTTATTTTCTGAACGAGCAAAATGTATTATTTTGTCTAATTTAAAGAAGAAATTGAGGAATGTGTGGAAAAGTACCCATGACTTTCTGGCATGAAAGACATCTACTCCACAAATTAAGTCTCCCTTTAACAGTCTCATTTGAGGGTATTACAGGGGGTAATTGAAGAAACAACAGCTGAAGACAACCCTTCAAGAGAGAAGTGCAAGGCAGAAAACCTTTAACCTGTGTTATCAGACCCACCCAGACACTGTCAGATCCACTAGCCAGCCCAAGCTCAGCCTGCCACTGCTGCATCCATCAGCCTGTGCTGGATTGATCATGATTTGGTATTGAGATGTGATAAATACCACTACGATCAAGCCTTCAAACAGCAGCTCCTGAAATGCATGGTGACAGTGCTCTTGCTATAAACATATCTGCACCAATTATTAGGATGAGAAGAATTTGTGAGCCAGCAGTCTAAAATCATAAGTTTTAGCTGCACACAGCAAGGTATACACTTATTTAAAAATAAATGTGAAATTCAGTCTTCCACAAAAGCAGCAGTGTCATGAGAAAACTCAGGCTTTAAGTTTTGTAAACGCTGCGTTTTCAATATTAGAGTGTCAGTCTTCATTCACTCTCTGACAAGGTTGTCAATCAAACAGCAATCTAGTTTTGTAAGACTTTAACCAAAGATCAAAGCAATGATACTGCTGAGTTCACATTACCTTCCCAGAGATAACTACTTGAGCACTTTCACAGCACTGCATCGATATTAACTTTGCACCGTTCCTTCCCAGCAAATAAAACAGGACAAAGTTTGACAGCCCTGCTGGCTCCTGCTCTCAGCCCTGATCCAAGCTGAATCCCAGGGCCATTCCCTCTATCCCTTATAACTCCTCCTGGATATTGAAGGTGAGGACTGCAGGACTTGTGTTCAGTTACACTTTCATCAATTAAAAGAAAATGAAATGTGCTTTCTGTCTCCTCTGAGGAACACATCAAATGTCTTTTCCTCAATAACAATAGTTGGGCAATAAAAAGATGAGTGAGCAAAATGTGGTATATCATCGTTTTGCCTTTGACTCCAGCCCAATGGCAAATGAAAGGCATCCAAAATCAATTTCCAGAAGCTAATAAATTCAGTATGTGAAAGCAGTGAAAATATAACTTTTGCAGCCTCATCATCAAGCTGATTTGTAAGCAAAGCTGGGCCCAATTCCTGCACCCTATGGCACCCATATTTTCAGTTTCATGCAGGTAATATACCATTTCTACACAGTTTCCATTCCGAGACTAAACAGAGAGATATATGCATATATATCTTCTTTCCACAAACATATGTCCTGGTAATATCATAATAAAAATCTGAATGTGCTGTGCCCGGGAAATCGTGTCGATCCCTATCAGCTGCGTCCTCCAGGAGCAGCGAAGGGAAGGTGAAGGCAAAAGCTGCTCCAAGGGCAGAATCTGAGCACAGCTGCTCCCCCAGCCCCACAGGAGTCCCAGGACAGGCTTGCTCATGGCAGCAAAGGCAGGGGCTGTGGGACTTGCCAGAGCATGCCCAGCTGAAGGCAGGATTGCACAGGGAATGTTGTGTGACCATCACCACAATTTACAGCAGTCCCTGAGCAGCGCTGAATACCTGCAGGGCATGGCTGTGGATCTTACACTGCTGAGGGCTCCCACTCACCCCAGGCAGGTCTTCCATGTGATAGACTATGGATTTTTTTAAAATCTAAACCAACTGCAGACAGCAATGTTACACAGGGTCAATTACACTTACCTAACACACTGAGAAGTCATTCAAAGTGTTACTTTTTTTTTGGTGTGGTACTTACTTAAAAAGAATATATAGAGTAGAAAAAAACCCAAAACATCAAACCCAAAAAGGTTTCTGACCCTGAAGGTTTCTTTGTCAATATATGGATTTGTTTCCTACAGAAAAGAAAAAAAAAATCAAAACATAAAGAGGAAAAAAAAAACCAAAAAAAGGGAGATAGGCAGGCTGGGTGCTGGAAAGAGCTTGAATTGGCCGTGGAAAATGCGGCTGGGGAGTGTAGCTGAAGGATGATGTATGTGGACTGAGGACATGTGTGAGGTTTGGAAAATAGCAGGTGGAGGAAACTGTGGAGCAGAATTATATTTAAAGGGGAGAAGTTAGAACTAGGTGATAACAGTAAAGGAATCACACTCAAGAGTGTAAAATATTGCTTTGTCACTTAGTTCATACTGTGAACATGTCCAGGTTTTTTCTTCCAAGTCACCAGCAATGGAAAATGCTGTTCCTTCTTACTCTGTTTCTCACCAGGGCACCATTCTCCTCAGATGCTGGCAGCTTTTGGGAGCCTACACTGTTATTATGGGACCTGGGACAACTATTTCCTCACACTGCAAGAAACACTCTGCTGAGGTTTTTGTTAGAAATATCAGATCGTGTTTCCTCTTTCTTTACTGCAGATTATTTATTACACTTCACATGCCTACATGTCATTACAATTAACATTTCCTTGTTTAAAAGAATAATTAAATGGAAAAAAAAACCCCACCAAAACCAAATTTCTGTACAGCATCAGTTTCAAACAGGACCTGTGAGGTGCCATCCCTTCCCAGCCCCCACTCAGCACAGAGAGATTTCACACAGCTTCAAGCATGAATTAACCAGGGCCTTCCTGCTCATAGGATTTAGGACTGATTTGTGAAAGCAAAGTTTAAAAAGCTAAACTTTTCTGCATTTCCTTTTATCTTTGATAGTGCCACCCAAAAATAGTTTCTCCTAAATTCTGACAGTTTCTTCTGTAAAGACAAAAGGCACCTAAAAACCAGAATATACTTAAATATAAAAAATGCCTAACTGTATCCATAACTAAGTCTTCATTTAGTTAAGAAATTTTGATTTTATCTCTTATTATTTATTCTTCAAAGGAGAATAGCAATTAGAAAAGTTCTGCAAATTTGCACTAATGAAGCAGAAAAATCTACTATGAAGTAATGGATTTTATTAATCACCATGCAAGCAAATTAGTAAAAAATAGTAAAAAATTTAAGTACACCTAGATTTTTTAAATGGTTTTTAGAGGAGCTTATGTTGAATTACTTCCAGGTTATTTCAGAGAATCACAGAATGGTTTGGACTGGAAGGGACCTTAGAGATCATCTTGTTCCAACACTCTGCTCTGGGTAGGGACACCAGGCTGCTCATTTCTAAGTCTTGTAATAACTTGAGCTGGAAGTGTAATTCTGCCACAAATTTGAATTATTATCAAGGAATTTATACTCCCTGAACACTGTAAAAGAGCAGACTTAAATATGCAGCAAAATTACATTGCTGAATCTAAGCAGAAACATGAAAAGTGCTGGGATTGTGTGTGAAAGGAAACCCCAAACCCCTTTTTTGTTTCCATCTTTTTTCCCTTCCTCACATCCAGCAGCTTTCCTTGCTGTGCTCAGGACATCTCTCTAAATCCAGGGGGAAAAAGGAGTCCCATAAAAATGCCTTAAGCCAGGATGTGTTAACAGCACTGCATGAAATAATTGTTCCTTGGGAGATTCTAGACAGTCAATTAACCCCCAATTCACGACTCAAGTGGCAGAGCAGACACTCCATGAATAAAGGGTAGGGGTTCAATTCTAAATTAGGATGAATTTTTTTCCTTAATAGTTTAATCTTGTGGTCAATTAAATCCCTGAGCGTTGTATTAATTATTATATGAAATCTGGGCAACTTCTAATTTAAAGGTTAGTTATGGTGTACCACAACTGGACCAGAGTCCTGGGCTTCAATTTTTCAAAAAATTCTGCCTTAGGGGTAAAAATCCCCTCTTCTGAAAAAAGACAAGGAAATGTCTTTACTTTGTGCTTTGCTAATCTGGAATACTTTAAATTTAGATTTAAAATCCTGATCTGAAATACTTTAAATTTAAAATCCTAATCTGGAATACTTTAAATTTAGATCTAGTCTCCTAGACTTTAACCAGAGGTAAAACTGCATTATGATCATTAGAAACCTGTTTATTGCTGCACCACATATTCCTATCACCAGTTGTAATAAACAGAGCTTCTAAGCAGACTTTTAAGCATTAATCTCATCTCCAATTTCTGAGCTTTATTCCTATATTGTTGGGCACAGCAGCTTGGAATAGTAGCTCACTTTTCCATCTGTCAGACATATAGAGACTTTGGGTTTGTGAAGTACTTTCTTGGTGCTCTTTTTGTCAGAATAAAGTCCTGCATTTCCTCGGGGAAGCAAGGGACATATGCTGGTGCTCTCTGGTTTCTGAGTTACTGCAGAGATGAATTCCTCTTGGCCAGCTTTCTGTTGAATAGGTGCTGGAATCATATAAAACAGCAACTTGTGAAAAAAAAAAAAAAAAAAACCAGTAAAATGGTGAGTTGGCCGGCCAAATCAGTGATCTTTTTTCAACTAATTATTTTTCTTGCTCAAAATGAAGACAGTTTGTCTTTGAAAAGCCTGTCTATCATTAAAAAAGAAAAGTATGGAAAGTTTTTGAAACAACTATAACAGATGTCATAGCAGTTGAAAGTACAATTAGAAAGCACAACGCCGCAGAAATAAAACTTCAAACAAAAGCAGAAAGAGTTCTTTGTGCACATCAATAATTTAGAATGATTTAAGAACTGTTTTATAGATGCAAGTGGAGCTCTTTCTGTCTATATATAAATCGAATGTGGTCTTTATAGGCAAACAAAAAGGGGATACAATCCTTTTAAATTATTTTTAGGATAATTGTTTTCACAGCAAACATCATTATTTATCAGTTTTGAAAAGAAGCCAACTGCCAACATTTGAAATGCACAAACCTTGGCACACAACACAGAAAATGGTAATCTCCCCCCTTTTCAAAACCAGTTTTGCATTTATTTTACACATTTGTCAAGTTCTTATCTCAAAGCCCATGCCGTTTACCTATTTCTATCAGAAATCATTATATTTTATTTTTAATCACCTTCCCATAGCTAATTTGGTAACTCAGGAAGGGAAACTGTTATTGCTACCAGATGCTGTTACCTTCCTGCTCACTCACATATTCCTTTAAATTGATTCAACAGCCTGGAAAACAAGGTTTAATATGTATTATTATGCCTTCTGGATTTCTTCTGTTATAATCTCTTCTTTTAGATAAACAGGTTCCTTTTAGTGATGCAAACATTCTAAAGCTACACCACAGACACTTCCCATAGTAATTCCTCCAGGAGAGAACTGCAGGATGCTGCTGGTCCTTTGCCAGCTGGAATTTCTCTGCAGCTTCATTTCTATGTGTAGACTTCAAGAAAAAAAGAAAACTAGGCAGTTTCATGTATAGAGAGCTGAGATTTTCCTTTTCAGATGAGGAGGAATATTAGGGAATAAATGACAGTCCTTGAGACTGTGAGTTTTCTACAGAGGAAATGGGAACAGATGTTCCTGTAAGTCATAGAAGAGAAACCAGTTCCCCAACAACTTGCACACTGGAATATCAGAACACACTTGCACTGGAGTCAGCCAGGAAAGCCCCAGCCCAGCCATTCTGCTGCTCAAAACAGCAGAAATTATAAGAAAAAAAATCAAGCAAAAAGAACAAACCGCAAAATTTGAGACTTTAATTCTGCCATTACAATTTACTAACCCTGATAATCTGTGTAGGTTGGCCCTCATTGGTGAAAAAACCCCACACTGATTCTGCCAATTTGGCAACAGCTCTTCCAGAAAGAAAATCATACTTTGCAGATACTTGGGACCATTTACCCTCAGTATTTTATGTGACTGATGATATATGAGCTGTTAGTTGTGTAAAATTAAAGCTCCAGCCTGCTCCATACAGTATTTAATATGGGCCATATGAACACTCATCCTAAAACAGGCTGCTGAAAAGTTATCTTGTGTATTAGAGAGAATTCTTATTGTGAATCAGATCCTAATCTAGAAACACTTGACTCATTTTCTGCTGGGTTTTTTCCACACCTGACTATGGAGAGAAATGAACAATGACCATTCTTGAAACAACAGAACTGTCTCTAAGGAACTTATTAATTAGCTTTTGAATATTGGTGGATTTCTTTTATTTTTTTTTAAATATCAAAAGCTTTGTACAAATAAATTATGTCATGATATAATCCTTATTATTGTTATTACTACTGCTGGTGATTTTACAGAAGTATTATGCTTTCCTTGTAATATATCAGTTAAAATAAAATTCAGTATATATAAATATAGATGGCATATAAATAGAAATATACATAAGTATAAATATAGATCTATGGTTTTATAGAGCAATTCCAACTCTCCTTTCTGCCTACATCCCTCCTGTCTCCAGTGCCGAAGGCCATTCCACAGTAATGACAATAATGACAATAATGACAATAATGTCACAAGTCAAACAGCAGCTCTGGCGACTCCTCCTTTAATATGTGAATCTCTCCACACTTCTGCCTGGAGGCTGCCATCATTACAGTCAATTTTAAGATTTTCAAACTAACAAAAACCAAGACAGCAATAACAAATACAGTCTCCTATTCAACAGCACCTAAAAATTCCCCAGAGGTTAGAGATGTATAAATAACAGGGTATTTTCTGAACAATTTCTGAACGTGTTGTTTTCTGGCCTCTGTGAGCAGGCACGTGTACACACACACATCCCAATTTCTGCTCCAGCTCAGCCATCTCCAGGAGATGCTCCATCATCCAGCATATTCCACATAAAAAGGCATCTTCCAAGCACAACACAAGAGGCTCTCCTCTGAACTGTCAGTGAAATTTGTACAGCTCTGGATCCCCTCGCTGACAACACGCTCCCAAAACAGCCACAGGATATGTCAGCAAATTCACAAAAGCCAGCTCCAACTATCAAAATATCACAGAGCAGCCCCAGTGACGGGTGAAACAGACAGATTCAAAACTGCACCATGTTTTATAGATTATAACATCTCAGAATACACCTGGAAGCAGAATTTTATTTATTAAACTGCTTGTTATAGCCTGTCACATTCTGTCAACTAGAAGAAAAATCTGCTTTAGAAACTACTTTCATACTGACTACAAAATAAAAGAAGAAAATAAATCAGTTGGTATTTTGGCATCAACATGGAAAGGCCAAGCATGACCAAAGAAGTGTGCTGGGGAATTCTGTATTGGAGCAATCCCTCTTTCTAGTTTGTACTCATCCACCTCCAATTTCAGAGCTCACAGCTGTCTCCCTTTCCATCTTTTTATCAATCCTGCTTCAAGAATGATATTCACAGCTGGGAATCTTCAGAAGGGACCCACAAGGATCTCCAAATGCAACTCTTCAGTGAATGGCACATGCAAGGATAAAATCCCCCTTAGAACCTTGGCATTATCAACACCAGGCTGTAACAAACTGAGCTAATTCAGTTGAAATTTTATTGACTGATTACAATTGTGGGTTCCTGCTCTTTCAGGCACAATGGTGAATTTCCAAAGGACAGCTGATAATATGAAAAACTGACTGAGAGAATTGTCCATCCCCAGAAACGACTGTGGCTGTGACACACAAATCCAAGTGTTGGAGTGGTGGCTTCTTCCTCAGCAATCAAATATGAAATCTGATCTCCTGCAGCCCCAGTGGCTTCTGAGAAGAGCACACGGGCCATTCTCAGCTCTGCTAATAAGAATTCATGTAACTCTATCAAAGGAACTCAACACAATGTCTGGGATATAATGAAGAACACATTTTTTCTGGTTTCATGACTACACATCAAGAATAATCTTTTTCTACTTCCACTCTGAGGTTACTTAACTATCTTATGCACAGAATCCTTCAATGCTTAGGGTTAGAAGTTCACTAAGGATTTATTACTTTTTATTATCAGGAATATTCTAATGCACTGAGCATTCTAAACCACTTTGGAGATGAACCTTAATGTGCAGTTTTGTCTCAGCCTTGCTGTCCCCAGAAGCCTCTGGGCAGCAAATCCCCCACAAAAGGGAAGAGAGAGCCCTTAATTGCCATCTTCATGTGGCCGTTACACAGGAGACAGACACACTCCACAGAGACATCTTAGATATTCAAGATTAAATTAGAAAAAAAGTCCCTGAGTACACAAAAAATGCTACACAAAACACCATGCACCAGTGCTGGGTTTGCTCTTCTGACAGCAGGAGCACACACTGCTGTCACAATCATGAGCTCTGCATTTCACTGATCTGGAACATCCAGCTGTGGGCAGCAGGACAAACCCCGGCTCACTGGAAGGAACCCTCAGGAAAGAACTGTGTTTAATGAAGTGCAGCTTCTGTGAATTTCTTGAAGATCTCCCTCAGTCACAAATACTGCAAAACTTCCCAAGTCAGCAATTAACAATTTTTATGACTAATTTGAATTTTTATCTGTATTTTTATCCCTTTCTTCCTCTGTGTGTGCACAGCTGCACACTTGGGCACACAAATGCAGGAGCACAGTGCCCCTGAGCAGGTCTGGTGCTCAGGCAGGGGAGGCTGAGCCCCTGCTGCTGCATTGCCCAAGACCCCAAGGATTTCTGAATGACAAAAACATTCAGCAACCTCTCAGGACACAGATTGTCCACATCCTACTGCCCACAATGAGGACTGAAGCAAACTTATTGAATAACTCACAGACATTAAGAATGTCACCAAGTGCAGGTCTCAGGTTAATGACTTTGCACCACAGCTAACACCAAGCAGAGAATCCAGCACGTCAGGCTTAAGACCAGTGCTAAGGAAAAGATTCCTGAGCCTAATCCAAAAGCTTTCTTAGGTCACTGGGTGAAAATCAACAATTCTTCTCCTCTTCTTATACTTTTCAAATTTGATATAGCTCAGATGAACCTACATAAAACAATTTACAGTATTGGAGGAAAAGTGGCAATGTCGCTAAAGATTCAACTGACTGAAGAGCAGCTTCCTGATCTCCCTATTATTTGCCCATTTTATTTCACAGACTGACATGAGGATACCTCACTAAAAATTTGTTTCAAAGCTTTTTCAGTAAAGAACATTTCATTATTTCACCATGTTTATACAGACTCATGATTTGTAGTGTTTAGACGGCGGTACATTAAAGTCGCTGAAATCTAATAAATTAAACATATTAATAAATTATATATCAACGCAAGAAACTGCCTTAGCCCATCTGGCAAGCTAACTCTGAAGTAGGTATTTTACTCATCAGAAAAAGAGCATTCCCAAAAATAATTCTGCAAATAAAGCTCTAATATAAACTGAATGTAACTTCACCAGCATCTCTTGCATAATTGCCTTTATATTTATAAATCTTTCAGCAATGGTTAAGCAACACAATCATAACATCATGAGTACAGACACTTCAAAAATTAAAGCTTTACCTTTATTAATTATTTACATTTTGTGAATCTAAGTGTTAATAGAGTCTGCCTTGGTTTTATGGGTTTGGAGTTTTTTGGATTGACTGACAGACAATCACATCTACTATTAGGCCACCTTTTTAACAGCTGTCAGTTCATTTGTAGGTTAAATTTAAAAACAAAAAAAAACTTGTGGAAAATGCCTCCACCCAGAATAGAGCACTGTGCTTCTTATCTTTCAGTATTCTCTGAGGATAGAAAATGTAAAAATATCTCTGACTTATCCAGAGGACACTTGCACTGTGCATGTCACTCAAGGTTTTGGGAAAAAGAAACCTTTAAACTCATGTACTATTGCACCCACTGCTGATGAAACAACCCCAGGTCTGTGACACACACACTCAGACACCAGAATGAACACGGTTTCACTCCTGATTTGGGGAGTTCTTCACGTATTCATGAGCACACTTGTGAAGAAAACAGCTTTTTTCCCCATTTCATCTTTAAGTTGCCAGTACTGACATGTCAAACAGGCAGCACAGGGACCGTGTGAGGCGCTGGCACCTCCTGCACACTCTGCACAGCCACCGTGTGGTTCAGCTTCATGCTCCTTGTTCCCCTTCTCCTTCCTTCCCTTTTCCATCTGGATGCTTTCAGATGAATTGCTGGGCAAGTCTCCTCTCTGGAGCACAGCCCCCCCCAGCCTGTTGCTGTTTCAGGTGTCCTGCACCTGCTCATTCTCCTCCCCTCACATCCTGAATAGCCCGGTCCTTTGGCAGTGATTAATTTAAACAGCATAAACCCTCTTTTCTGCTAATGAAACCCAATAAATAAATATGGTTATTCTTTCATTACCGTGGTCTCTGGCCATCTGAAAATATTTCACTCAGCGGACAGAAATGATGCAAAATTCCCCTTTCCTTGAAGCAATAAAGGCAAAGGTGTTCTTTAATAAACTGGGAAGGGAAAGCTGCCAGATGCAGAGTTTGGACACTGCCATGGGCTGGGCCATGGGACACAGCCCCAGAGCCTGGATTTGGGCTCTGGAGATGCAGGATGGGCTGGAGGAGGGAGCAGCTCTGGGAGGGCAGGGCAGCCCCCTTCGGAGCAAAAATCTTATTTATTTGTACTCACTGACTGCACAAACAGTGGGTAAGTCTGACAATAGGGCCATTAATTGAATTTTCTTACAGTATTTTCCCCTGGTTTGCACCACAAACCCCATGTGAACATGCTAGCCATGTCTACTTAACAACCAGCAGCACGAGCTGGGGGAAAAAGCTTCCCAAAGACCAAGCTTTGGTCAAACTGTTCCTACTGAAGACATCCTGTACATCCCCACTGATTTCACTGTGGCAAGAGCTGGGCCAGTGCCTTTTAGTGCTCCAGCCTGTGTGAGGAGTTTGAAATATTTCTTGTCATGCAGTCAAACAGAATAATTGTACCAGCATCTAAATCCGGCTGGAAGGCACGGCCAAATTCTTTTCTGGCTCATTTCACCTTCCCAAAGCCAGAATTCATATGGAGCTTTCTGTAAAGCCCATACAGGGCTGTGTCAAACACAATCCTACCCCACACAATAGAGATTTTTTCCAGGATATGTATTGAAGCAGATGAATTTAAAGTGTAGTTTCTGTGAGTAATTGTGCAGGTAAAATGTGGGATGTGTTCTGGGGGGGGGGGTTGTAACTGTTTCCTTGAACTAGTGATTTCAAAATAAAGTGCAGATTACTCTTGATATGGTTTTCACTCAGAAATAGATGCACAGGCAAAATGCTGGTGTAACATGCCAGAAAAAGGCATTTGACAAAAATATAGTACTGTATGTAATCCATGCAGTAAAAACAATTTTAGACATATATATAAAGACCCCAAACCATGCAGACTTCCAAAGATGTTTAACTTTGTTGCCCTCTAATGTTAAATCTGACCATATTTCCTCTAAAAGGATGATGAAAAGAAGCAGAGTAATTGAGATTTAATGGCATTTCTCCTTCAAAAAGCTTACAGGTATGGCTGTAACTGGGCTCTAAATGCTCTGCAATGAGACAACCACCAATTCTGGAAATTCTGCCCCACCAACACAGGAATTGCAACAACTTCATATTAACTGTCTTTTAAAGAAGCACTGTTGTGAAGCCATGTTCTCCTCAGCCCTAATTACCCTGAAATTACTTTGATGAGAACAAAGTGGCACATTTTCGTCTATTGCTGAGATCACTTAAAATGGGATATGGAAAACAAAACCTGTGTATCCTGAGAGATATTTTGTCTATAATCATTATAGTAACTTTAATTATTTTTTAGTGCTAAGATTTCAATAAATAGTACTCCTGATAAATTTGAGTTCCTTAATTTTCAATTGTTGCTGTCTTAATTGTTGTAGAGAGCTCAGCTTTGTGAAGTTATGTCAAGGTGTATAACACAAACACACGTTCAATATATGCCTTCAATAATTTCTTTGTTGTTTGAAAACTTCCAACTTACAGCAAAGCTGGCATTTTATGGCCTGCAGAGCTATAAATCATTTTTAAAATCATGATGATATTACTCAAAACAGATGTGAAAACATATGTTTGCCACGGTTGTATAAACCGCTTACTTGTCATACTTAATAAATGTTGATACTTTTATTTTAACTACATTCCTTCTTAATAACTTCGAAAATCTTTTCCATGGTGAATATATTTTGCCTTGGTAAGAGCAATGGCAGGTTTGGAAAAACAAAGCTTGCTCAGTATACAAATTACATGGATGTTTTCTGCAGGGCAAGGCAGCACAGATCCCACTCCTCACATTGTCCACACCTGACTCTAAAGCACTAAACATAACTGAGCTCAAAATAATTATACAGGAGAAACAAAAGCAGTATTAGGAACAAAGAATCCACACAGGACTGGGACAAATCATTGAGGACCAACCCCAGTGGTTCCTACAGAAAGTGCACTATAGGTCTGTCCCACTGATTAGTACAAAATCAGTGTGGAATCCTGGATATAAAGGTTGGTGCTTTACAATTTCTCTATTAGTCCCACTATAATCTCATCAAAAGGTTCTGGTTCTGGAGCCATGAGATGACTTGAAAAATCACATCTGTATATGACAACAAAAAATAAATTTCTCATCCTCATATTTTCTGAGAAAAACTTGACATCTGCACACCAAACAGAAAAGGAGAAACTTTGTTCTGTCTCTAAAATAATATTTTAAAATGTCTCATGATTTCAAAGCGTTTTTTTCTGATGCAGGTGGATCTCTGCACACTAAATTAATTCCAAAAACATCCCCTAAGTGCATGCAGAACTAACACATGTATAAAGACGTATTTCCCAGTACTTAATCAATTAAAGAAATTATGCAAAAAATGTAGACTAGCAAATGAATAAACCTACACAACTTTAATCTTAAGGAGAATTATGGCACACAAACTGTTAGCATCAGATCTTTGTGATTTCATCCATGTTAAAAGGAATGATCACAGGAGCCTGGGAATTGGGTTCACAGGTGGTGGAGGTTCAATTATTTTCGCTTTGGGGATTTCTGAATTATTTTTTCAGAATTTTAAACTGTACCTTCCTTCATCCATCCTGAGTGACAGAACTGCTACTACCAAGAAGTACATGATTTGCATCTTTGAACCCCACAGGATACTGAATTGTTTCACTGAAAAATTACTGAACATGTGGCAAGAAACCATGTACAGTTCAACAGAATTATAATCAACTACACTTTCAGGCTTAGATTAAATACTCACTATGCAATTACTAGAGAAATGTAATTTTTAAATCTTAGGAGTGAAGGTAGGGCTGGTAACTTTCTGTAAATGTCAACAGGAGTCAAGAGGAAAGGATTTAAGCAGGATGATCCAGACAGAAAATTACCTCAGAATGGCACAGAAGGGCTCTTTTGGGGTTCATGAGGAAAGTGCTTAAATGTCCAGAAAAACCAGTGAATAGAAAACAGCTTCTGTCTTCAAGGAGAGTTGAGTACAGAAATACAAAATATAAGGAGGAAGTTTCAGGCTCTTCCTACCCATGATCAGTCACAGACCTCTCAGGAACAGAGCTGATTGAACAAAACCCTGACACTGCTCAAATAATTTCATAGAACTCTGGAACCACAGGGCACAGAGGGGCTCCAAATTCTCTTCTGAGTAGCCCACAAAATTGTCTATGCTTGCCTTTTAGCTTCTTCTGAAAATACATGAAAACCACCTCAACCAAAATATAAATCATTTTGTGCTTTCATTTATGATGATAAATATGAATATTCTCAGCAGTCTTACAAGTACATTTAGTTTATGCTGTCTCTTCCTTCTCTTTCTTTCCCTTCACATCTTTTTCAGTCTAAAACCTCACTATCCCCCATAACACCTCTCTGCAGTGTTTTCCCAGAATAAATCCCTGAGTATTCACCTCCTCCAGCACCCACAAACCCCTGCAAGGAGAGCCCAGCAGAGAAAGCCCTTCCCTTCCTACAGGAGAATCCCCCCAGGCCAAACATCACCTCTTCCCTTGCTGCCCCTCACTGGTGAGACAATATAAAATTCTATTGCTCACCCAGAGCATCAGAGCAGCCTGCACACACATCCCCTGAAGGCAAACAAACAATAGCACATGACTGATCAAATATTTGCTTAGAACTTCATAAATGAGCCAAAAGACCTGCAAAATATTACCCTCATGCTATATAAACAGAGAGAAGCAAAATTCTCATTGCTTACACTTCCATGTGAGTTCACTGGATACATTATTCATTGCAATTAAGCACTTAGTTCTCTTAAATTAGTAATATAATGTCATTGCATATGCAGAACATGAGAAAAAGGAATGAAACACATAATAAGTGCAATTATATGCCTGAGATGGAAAACAGTCTATGATTTTACCTTTCTCCTTTTGTATTTTTTTTAGGCTGGTCCCAGTTTCTTGGTCAATGAGTTCTCCTTCCCTGCTGTTGGTCAGCATGGCTAAAAAAAAAACAGAGGGCACAGTTATATAAAAATGTTAAGAGAAAACAAAATATTAAATTATATTTCCTCTTGGTTGATATTTTGGTATTTTAACTCTTAGAGCCAAGTAAAATATGCAGTAAAAGCTAATCTGCTCAAGTTCTTTAGATAAGGATACCAAGACAGAACACAAATGACTACTGAGATGAATGTGATTTCTTATGAAATGTTCAAATTAATTAATTAGAGGGAAAAGTACTTCCCAAAAACCATTTTGGGGAAAAATGCATTTAAAGATTTAAGTATTAGTAATTATCTATAAAGCAGTAAGCTTAATAAAAACCACAGATTGGCAGATCATAGCCCAAATGGATTGGTGACAGCAAAACACCCCCCAACATTTCAGTGCTGAAGGGAATTCTTCACTTAACACCTGCAGTTTATGACTTCAGAATGCCTGTTTCTTTGTTCTTATTTGATTAAAACATTTCCTTCTCTGCAATCCACCAATTACAGACTTCACAGTTATTCCAGGGAGGACACTTGAGACAAACTTCATCACCATGTTTTAGGGAGAGCTTTCTTTTATAATTGCAAAAGTAAAAATTATTGTAATTCTGGTAATGAAAAATTTTTATCCATATCTTTACAAAACTAGATCTCTACAGACATCAACAGTCTCTTCACTACTGCTACAGGGAGTTAAAAGTTTCTTCTCCTGTGTATTTCCAGTGTTATTTTACACAAGAAAAAGATGAGGGAAATCTACTTCACAGTCTCTGTGTGTGCACAGATTTAGGCAGAGCATCCAGGTTCTATCCACTGTGCTGGTCAGTGCTGTGGTGCTGCTGCAAGGACCAGGCTCAGAACTGCAAAATCCCAGGGGTAGGTTGTGCATGGGAGGCGTTCTCCAGTGACTCACCCAGAGTGCACGGCTTCTGTGGTTTAAATCTGGCTCAGCAATGCCTGCATGGGCTCCAGGCCATGAGGAGACAGCAGTGTTGACACACACTGACGTGAGGAGATGTTAATTGACTTGCCCTAGATCCCTCTTGGAAGCACCAAGAATAGGATCTAAACTTCCTCTAGACAGAATTAGCATTTTAATCGATAGTGCACAGGCTGTGAAAGCTGTGGTGGAGGGACCAAAAAAGCCAGAAAGGCCTCGGCCTCGGGGTGATGAAGGAATGTATGGGCACATGAAGATTTTTGAAACAAAAAAGTCATCATAGAATTTGCGATTTTCCTCACACACATGCACACCTTGCTCTTTTTCAACAGCAGGTGCCTTGAGCAGCACTTGCCTACCCAAGCATGCTGAGGGAGACGGCTGGAACAGGGAAGGGTGCAAGGATGAGGGTGATCATAGAAGATCTCAGGGGGTGATCCCTCTGTGCAGAGGATACAGGCACAGAAGGAACCCAAGAGGAGGTGCTGGGCTCTGCTGAGTGATGAACTTCACAGAATTCACAAAATTACTAGGTTGGGAGACCTTAAAGATGATTGAGTCCATGACTACCTCAACCAAACCACGGCACCCAGCGCCACATCCAGTCTTTTCTTAAACACATCCAGGGCTGGTGACTCCACCACCTCCCTGGGCAGGCCATTCCAGAACTGCATCACCCTTTCTGTAAAAAACTCCTTCCTGATATCCAGCCTACATTTCCCTTGACGCACCTTGAGACTGTATTTAATTTTAACTAAAAAACCAAGGGATGAACTTCCCACGTATTCCGTATCAAACGCTTCTCCGCACGTTTCCAGCACAAAAAGGCTGTGAGGGGCTGTGAGGGGAGCGAGGGGCTGTGAGGGGAGTGAGGGGCTGTGAGGGGAGCAAGGGGCTGTGAGGGGACTGAGGGGCTGTGAGAGGTTGTGAGGAGAATGAGGGGCTGTGAGGGGAGCAAAATAGCGGCACTGACCAATCCTGTCGGGGGTGGTGTCCAGCTGGGACGGGGAGCTGGACACGCTGCTGCTGGGGTGCGAGGACGCGTGGCTGCCGGGCCGCTGGCTGTCCTCCAGGGACGGCGCCGGGGAAGGGCTGTCCTGGATCCTCTCCTGCAAACAGAAGCAAAGCAAAGCTGGGACCTTTCATGCACGGGTTTCACCGAGGTTCAGGCTAAAACAGTGTGGTTGGCTTAAAAGCCATGGTAGCAAATGGTGTTGGTGAGGTAAACAGAGAACAGAACTCGTGTCTAAGAGCAGTGTAGTTATCTACAGCCAAAACCAACACTGGCTTCTACAAACAACGTGGCTGAGCTTAGCTGATCATTTGCCACCTTTTTCTTGTTGGCAACTTTCTATGTTCTAAGTTTTTCACACGTAGGAACATATAAAATATTCTTTCATGTTGCTTTTACGAACTACTTTTAATCTACGGGTAGAGAGATTGCCATATATGAGTCACATTTCAAATAAACAATTCACAGTTGGACTCAACTGTCACTAAATGCAGTCAAATTTGTAATTAGCATCTGTACTTGTGAATTTGTAACTAGAATCAGTACCTGAATAAATTACATCAGTATCTTCTCAGGACAGCACCTGAACAAAGGATAAATGCTGTGGCTCTGGTACAAACTTCCCTCTTGCATGAAAAGCACCAGTGGTTAAGCAAAACAAGAGTCTGCATGCAAAATGTCACGTTTATATTTGCACAAGAAACTGATATTAACCTCTAATATTGTAGCTTTGGAAAGCACATGGTGGTTCCTAGAAGTTTTTCCATTATAAATCCTTGACATAAAAACTGCTGTTTGGATGTATCAGGGCAATTCATTAATTACACTGCCAGCAACATCAACAAGAATATTCTGTTACCCATTAAAACCATCCCTCTAAGCCACACTCATCTTTGTATTTACAGATACTTCTGGGAGTTATGCAAAGGGAACATGAGATTGGATCCTCCTCAGAGCATGGGATGGCATTTCCCTATTCCAACCACACCAGCTGAGAATGTGGCACCAGACCTGGTTTTAATAGGATTGTTATTGTACGTTAAATAACAACCCAGCCCCAAAACCATGTAACAGATGTGTATCTATTACATAGCTGTTAATCCTCAATGGATCAGTTTCACTAATTATCTGTTATTTAATGAATGTACAGTAACTAATAGATCTGAAAGGGAGACTTTTAATGATCAGATATGAGTGTATTATGTTGAGTCACAAGTCTTTATAATTTTGAAAACTGAATGGTTTTATACAAATTAGTTTCCAAATTCTGTGGGAGGAAAAAAAAGATCCAATTCACCAAAAAAAAGATCCAATTCACCGAATTGTGTTTTCTCCCTTTTGGCCTCCAAAAGAGAGGGCTGGGAGGTTGCTGAGATGAACAGATGAGTAGAATGGAGTTGGGACTTTGTGGATGTGCTGCTTACTGAGTTGCTTTTGAAAACCACATTCTTACCCCAAAAAGTACTGTCCTAAATAACAAACCATACCCATGCAATCCTGAGGGGATAAATCCTGTGTGTTTTTTACCTTTGTGCCAATAATGGCTTCCAAATAGGTTCCTGCTAACAGGTTACAACACTGACTGCAATTTCATTTGCATGGATTTCAGTTGTAACAGTCCTCCTTGGCACTATTTCCTCTCTTTTAACCACAAAGAGCACTCAATTTACAATTAAGATATCATTTTGAAATGATTAATTTTACAGAAGAGTGCATAGTTTAAGTAAATTTCATTGTCTACTGCAACCATGAAAATGAATAGCCAAGGAGAGGACATGCCAACTGTTCTGCAAAAAAACCCTATGAACAAATATGACTAGGAATTAACACTTAGATATCACACAAACAGCCATATATGTCATCTTAAATGGGAGTTATTTGAGTAATTCAAAAGCTGATGATTTGGAAAAGCAAAGTATTCCAGCTCCTTCTGGTAACTGCATTTCCCATTGTCTCTCACCATGAAATAATCTCTGCTTGCAGTAATTTGCCTTCAGACTCAGGGTCTTGGTTTGAAATCTTCAGGCAGATGTACAAGTGTCAAATAAAAATGTCCTTCTAAATCACACAGTGAGTCACTTTCTAAGGGAATTAGTTGATTATTTTATCTAATGTCTTACCAGCTACACCAATGTACAGGCACAGGGAATGCAGAGCTTTCCTTATAAGCAACAAAGGAGCTGAAATTCCCTCTCTATCATATATGCTCCAAATGAGGATGGATTATCACCATGTGAGGCTGCATATGGATCAAGAAATTGTCCATTTCTAAATGTTTATGTAGAAATGTGCTGAATTTCCCCTCCTATAATGAATAATGCCATGAGCAGACTCTTCTTTTGCTGGTAAACAGATCCATTTTTCAGTCCTGTAATCAGTATGCATCTATTTAGCTACTTAACAGCAATGTGCTCTGGTTCATTAGGTAGCTACTGTTGTGTCTCAGCCTAGTTAAAATTTCACAGCAAGTTAATCTATTTTATTACAAATGAGAACACAAGTGATAATGTCCTCACCATTTTCCAAACACAGGGTTAACAGTATTTGTAACAAATCAATGAGGGCATTTAAATAGGAAAATTGCAAATCTAAAATCTTAACATTTTGTTTTACACATTGATGACTTCATTTGATTTGTCATCTTTGTATTTTATAACCTCGTTACTTTTCACTTATTTTTTTCCCCCGAAAACAACTCAGTTCCCCCTGCACCGTGCAGGGCAGCCTGGTCACACACAAGGTAAACTCACAGTAATAAAGAAAAATTCCTAAATAAAGTAGTATTTTCCCCATTTAAATTTATTCATATTCATAAATTTGAAAGATGAATATTCCAGGTCATAATTGAATGAATTATATATAAAGGTTCTACAGATTGTGAGAATTTTATGAAAAATGAAAACATTTCTCAAGATCTCACCTATTTATCTACCTACAGTACCTACTTTATCTCATCTTTTTTCCTTGCTTTACAGAGCTGTAACATAAATTCTCAAAAAGGACTTTTCCAGTATTTAATCCTCTTGAAGGGCAATATATTTGTCTCACTAAAAATCAGTGTCCTTCTGTGCCTCAGAAAATGCAGCTACAAAGCTTGACATTGTTGATTTTAGTTGTGATTTAGCTGAAAGGCACTGAAGTCATGAACTCACCCAATTTCCAGACAGATCCTTGATTTCAGCTCAATATCCCTCTTCCCTCCCCTGTGAGGGAGTATTCCACACCAATAATAGCAAATATTAGGCATAGTTTTATTTGAAATATATATGAACAGCTTACCTATTTTTGACATAATCATCTTGACCTTAATTCCTTAGCTCTGCTTTTTTTATAGTATTGATCTTCCTTTTATGTCAAGAGTTTAGAGAAATGATGCTGCTGGATTTTCCTTTTTATTTTTTTTATTTTTAGTTGTAATGTAGTTGTAATTACTCTTCCAAATGTTAATCTGTTAATGAGTTCCTAGAGGATTTAATGGCATTTCACTGCTGACAGGCAAGTTTTGGAAGTTTGTCTGAGTCCTGGATGTTTTATTCACACATTTATCTTGATATTTCATATTTAATTGAGGTGCTGCTGCTCTACTCTACAGGGCTCTGCAGTGGCTGGAATTCACCCCATCTAATGAAATGGAAAGGAAGGTAAAATGGAGATTCTACTGGCTTTAGGCCTAGATTAGAGTTTTCAAGAGTTGTAAGAAAGATTTCTAATGTTGACCATGATGGGAAAACAAGAGGAACTGGCAGAAAAAAATCCCAGCATTAACTTGTGCAGTGGGATGTTCATTATGCCACACCTCACCCTCTCCCCGGCTACAAGATCTCCATTCATATTCTCAAAATAGAGAATAGAAATAAAAAAAATCCTAGAAATTAAAAACTTCTAGAAACCAGAGCCTGACTCCCTGGAGGGGTCTGTGAAGCCAGGATGGGCAGGCAGAGTCTCCAACCACATTTCCCTGCTGAGCTACCTCTGCTCCCCCCCTCTGTCTGAATCCCATCCTCACCAAGGGAGAAGAACAAGAAAAGTTAACACAATTCCCAATTCCAGTCAGCAAAGAATTGCTAACACTGCCTGTTTTTAGTTAATAATAAGATGTATTTCTTTCCAATTGACCTTACTTGATACTAATGCTGTTTGAATCCTAATAACCAGTAGATTTTAAATATTGCTCTCAAGTTTACAGTCCTTAACTGATAGAGTATTCAATTTAGGCTTTTCCAGGGAAAAGAATATCCCTGCCAAAGGAAGCAGGAGCTGTGCTACACCTGAACTGATGCCAACAAGAACTGGGATGGTCACAGCCATTTCTGGGCTAGAGAAGAGCAGTTGGGTTTGGATTTTGAGTCGTCCCACCTGGAAATGAACACACACAAAGGCTGGGGTGACTTGTTGGTCTTCTGAGCTACTTACAGTACCTGTGATTGCTGTAGGTACTGGAGATGAACAAGGTAAACAGCTGGTCTAAAAACCAAGATAGGATCTGTGTGTCTGAAAGCCAGCTGGATCCCATTCATCTTTTGCAGTGTATAGGGAAGTCTTTCGCAGAAAATATGTACTTTGCCATTTAAAATGCACTTTTTTTTCCACTGTGTACACATAGTTGTTTCAGTTGTAGTCAACTGGCAATTATTTTCTCACAGAATTTAAGAAATCACAAAAACCCCTACATTTACTGATTTTAATAGCAGATGTTCACTCACTAATTCCATTACCTTGTGACTACTTCCTATCAATCCATTAATTGCCAGCTGCTCAGCCAAACAGAGAAGTGCAGCTAATCAGATGGTGTTGGGAAACAGCCAAACAGGAGCTGCCTTCTTCCCTGCTTCTTAAATTAGCAGTCACTGGGACAGCCATGGAAACCTGCACTCCTGGATTGAGATCTTGATGTTTTACTTTCAATCTGAGAGCACAACAGTGCCTGAAACTGGAAAGGATCTCACGGTGGAGACTTGGTACTTGTGCCCCTCTCCTGAATTGCTTCACCCAGTGCTGCCATGGAAGGCAGGAAAGGCACTCCCAGCACTAATGATGAAAATGCTCTACCTCATCTGCATTATAGCCATATCAGTTATTAAGGACAAATGCAAATGACTAAGCTAATACTAAAAAGATCTGAGCCAGAACTAAGAGCTTAGATGTGCTTGGCCTAACAATTTTCCTTTGCAAGCTCTGCAAAAAGAGATGTTTCTGATTGGGTTTTTTTCCACTTGGAAGTTTAAAGTAAGTTCTCAGTGCTTAAAACATCTCAATGAGGGTGGTAAGGAGCCAGGTCTTCTTGGCACTGCAGGGAGAGGGACAGCCTCCCTCCAGAGGAGGAGATGAGAAGGGTATTTAATGCAATTTGAAAGAATCTGAACATCTCCCAGCAGAGTAATTTCTCTGAATCAGTGAATAAAGAGATACAAACGTGCACACTCCCTCCTCCTTCACCTCAAATACAGCCACAAAAACGAACCTTCTAAGAAGCAAACAAACTCCTGTCTCCCATTTCACTCCTCCAACATATCCCAGTCCCATCCAGCAATCAGCTCCCTGCTCTGGAACAGGACAGAATAAATCTAACAACATGAAAAATCACATACATTGTAGAGAAGGTTGATTTTATAAATGTTGCAATATTCTGAAAACAATTCATAATGGATTGAATGCACAGAGAGATATGAAATTACTGATGTTAGAAATTCTGTAATGGGAAATGTTTCTATTGTGAGAAGAAGTGTTTCAGAGCATTCTGAGATGGCCACATTTTTCTGGCTGTCAGGTAAATATTATGAATGTGAGTTGTAGAGCACACAGAAAAATAGCACCTCTCAGCAATAATTACACAGCCCATCTGTACTCTCTTCAGGGAATTTAAAATCATGTCATATACACCCTTTACAAATGCCTTAACAATCCCACAAAATCAGGAGAAAAACAAAGCTCAAAGAGAAGGAGACTCAGAAGTCTCTATTGCATGTTTAGATGGATCCCACTGTACAAATAATGCCTTGCTCCATTTATCAGATAAGTTTCTGAAGTGCATTGGGGTGAAATTCTCAAGGAATTATGAAATATGAAAATTAAAATGCTGTATTTTTTAAGCATTTTAATTACTTTTAAATTTTTTTCTGTTTCTCATTTGCACTCAACAAAAGCACCATTTATTCCTAACTGAGACCTTGACAAGAGCATGAAAGATAAGAGAAAAGCAGGAATACAGCAAGCATGAGGGGATGACAACAGAAGAAAAATGGACAGCAGGAAACCAATTTTCAGAACTACTCCTACTCAGGAGAAGCACATCCCTCAGCAGCTCCAAAGAGCTGTTTGCCAGAAGGAAAGGGAGGGAGCACAAGGAGGCAGAGGGTGAGATGTGAGCAAGAGGAGGAAGCAGGGTGCAAAATATGTCAGATAAGTAAAAGGAGAAGCAGGGGAGATTTGGGAGAAAGTAAGTCTCAGATTTCTGGCATTTTTTGTCTCATTACTCTTTGCATATCTAACACAAAAGGAGCAGCTTAAGGCCCTGGTTTGGGTTTGGTTCCCAGAATTTCAAGCCAGCCTAACTCAGTATTTCAGTATTTCTCACCAGCCTGTTCCCAAGCACATCAGGGAAAGTGGCCTTTCAGTGAACAATCCAAGATTATCACAGTCTCAGCTCCAGACTTGGCTCTTGCTAGCCTTCCCTTCACCTTGCTAACCCCAAACCTCTCCTCTGCCCTCTCCCTGCTCTTTGGCTGGAATTGTGTACACCAGTATGTTTTTAGCCAAGTAAGGTCATATTTGCTACAGGTGCACTGTAAAATAAAAATCTTCACATTATGTAGCTACTGCTCTCTGGAGCTGCATGTTTCAGGAACTTCCGTGAAAAATCGTCATGCTTTTCTTTAAAGGGCTCATCTGAACTTCCCTTCTGAAAATATTGTCACTGAGTAGATTTTTCTGAGTTTCAGGAACAAAATTATCCTGTAACAGTAAACTGCTACATTTATTCATAGAATCACAGAGTGGTTTGGGATGGAAGGACCTTAAAAGTCACCTCCTGCCAGGCGGAGGTGACACCTTCCATGAGACCAGGGTGCTCCACCCAACCTGGCCTTGAGCATCCACTGGTCTTTCCAGCCCAAATCGTGACTCAAGTGTACTTAGCCAAATTCCACCCCAGACTGATCCTCATTTGGCATGGACTGCAGAGCAGGTCAAGCTGAAGAACAGCTCTGAAAATGAAGAAATAACAGGAACTGGATGCAGGAGGGAGAAGAGAAAGGGTGGTGAACTCAGGGTCCCTGTCAAATTCTGCTTTGGCCATATGAGAACCTCACTCAATAGAGATTGTTCTGAGCCATTTGAGCCAAGTTTCAAACCCAGCAAGCTTCTTCAGATGTGCAGTAAATCCCTGCAAGGCTGCATTTATCACGGGGGCACTGCCAGACCTGCAGCCACAGTGCTGCTGGTGCTGCTATAATCACACCACATCATGTTAGAGATGGCTAAGAAGGTTTTGTGAGCCTGGCCATTGTGCCTCCCTAATTTATGGTGTTCCTGTCAGGGAGAAATCAAGTTTCATAGTTATGACATTTCTTTCTGGAGCACTAAATGTTAACTTTGCTGATCATGCATATCTTGGTAGAACAGCTTATTTCTAAATGGCAAACGTGATATAAAAAGCATAATGACTTCATTCAAAACCTTACAAAGCAGCTGATTCTCACACCTATAGAAAACAGGCCAAGTGGTATTTCAGTCATCAGACTATGGAAACAGACACACACTCAATAGATTTGATTCATTTCTCCCATTTTAAGTAGAAACATGATGCTGGTATTGCACTCTATTGAAAACTAGCTATGTTTTGTACTTATTAAATGCACTTAAATAATGTCCTGTAATAAAAGGACTCCTACTCACAGCAGGAGTAGCATTGCTTTTCTTTTTTTTTTTTACATGTTTCATTTTGTACAAGAATTTCATGTTAACTGGATGTTAACTGGTCATCATTCTGTGCTGGATGATTGTACATAAGGGAAAGAAAAGACAAAAGGAGCCTCACACTGTTACAAAATCCATCTACACTTTCAGCACTCAGGACAAACTAGAGAAAGATGCAGCACCACTTGACAGGTGAGAGTAACACAGCAAAGGATGCCCACTCTGCCTCTGTCACATTGGCTACTGGTGCATTTTCCTCTGCAACATGAGAGGAAATAATTCCCACCAGAGTGCTGGCCAGACCTCGTGTTGCTGTGAGGAGATATTGTGTCTCCTCTGGTGCAGGTGTTGGGGAAAAAATTGCTGTAAACGAGTAACTCTCATCAGCAAGGGCCTGCTAAATAACACCCTGAAACCCAGCTGCCTGCAAAAAGTGCAGGTTAAATTACAAAGGACTGGCATTGTTTACAAATATGTATTTAATCTTCATGTTGACATATTGGTAACATTTAGAATACAATCAAAGCTTCTGCAAGTTTACTTGCTGCTACAAATATTCCACTGCTGTGTTTAAATTAGGTCTCTGAACACTTAAAGGAAAGGTTATGGTTTAAAATGAATGGAATTTCAACTAATTTCTAATAGTTTAATGACTTGCAGTAACACAGTCGGATATCAGAGAGAAATGTTTTCTCCACCCAGCCAACAACTGTGCAAGTACAATGATGATAAAGAGAAGTTTTTACACATCTTAATCCTAAGTAGGGATCCTAATGGGAAATAAGGGAAATGTCACTCCTGAATTTTCCCAGCCTCCCTAGAATTCAAGAGAAAAAAAAAAAAGTCAACAAAACCAAATAATTCAGAACAATATTTGCCCTAATCTGGACATGGACTCCCAGTAAAAATAAGAAAGAATCTGAGGTAATTTTGGAGATGCTTTGGGCCAGAAAGCAAATCAGAAGGAAAACAAACCTCTCCAGAGCCTCAACAGACGGATGTAGAATTTTACTGCAGTGATGTGACAAGAGACATTTGCTGTGCCCCTTGAGAGGATGCTGCTATCAGAACACATGGGCATGAACAACAAACACGTGCTTGGTCACTGCGAGTTCCTTTCCCTGCTTGATTTAGAAACAAAATCTCCCAAAGCACCAGCCTGTGACAAAAGGAAGTACAACACAACCCTCACTAATGCATTCTCACAACTGGACTGTAGTGTTTGGAACTGCAGTGTTTCTCAAGGATAAAATAATGACACATAAAATTAAGATGTTTTACAATAAAGATGTGAGAGCAAATAAGTTCAGCTAATCAAGTGAGAGTTGTAAGAAAAAAGCAACTCAGAAGTCAGATTCTAGAGTGACAGGATAGATGAGTTTAAATGAACACAAATATTGAAGACATTTACTTTCCAGAACAGATAGCTCTATAGACTCATATATTTAAACCCAAAGAAAAATGGATTAAACTAATGAACTTTCAAAGCTGACAACATTTTACTTTGTCAACAAGAAACCCACATGTGCATGCAAATACACACACACACACGTCAGACTGGTAACACCTTTCATTTTTGCTCAGTAAAAAGTGGACACACTGTTTTAGAGAATCCCATCACACCAATCCTTCACATACACTGATCCTACACACTTCTATTTTGAAAATTTCTTGTTTTAATGCATTTTTGAGTGTGTGACAGGACAGCAACTCTCCACACAGGCAAGAACCTTTCTGAACAGCCTACTTGGCAGAGACTACGACAAGCCTTACAAAATACAAATATGTTTTAACCAACCAGAAGGAAGTTCAGATTTGGCTACCAGAGATTCTACCCACTGAAGTACTTGCGATAATTTACTCAGGTATTACCTGCTCTGGTTTTGCACTGCTAGAATTCCTGTTTTGTTCTTCAGCCTCACTAAGGTACTTGTGCTAATTTTCTCTGCTATTTACCTGTTCTGGATTTGCAGTGCACTAGAATTCTTGCCATGTCCTACAGCATTTTCTCTTAAATTTGACCTTAAAACAGCATTTTAGGAGAGTTATGAAGGTTTCAGAAATCTCACTCTAGCCTGTAGTGTCAGTGTCCATTTTTAATTACACTACAGACTCACTGACAGATCAGAGCAGCAGAACTCCGTGGCTGCAGTGTGGGTGTTGCTCAGTGTTGGGAGCAGGCCAGGTGAGCTGGAGCAGTGTGAAGTCAGAGTCTCATCCTCCTCCTCGCTGAAAGCACCACTGCAGATCCCTGCACGCCACAAGGAATCCTTACCTTGATGACGGAGGCCCCTGCCCTGGAGAGGGGGCTGTGCATCTGCGCCGCCGCCGCCATGTTGGCGATGGTGTTGAGATGGTTCATCTGGTTCATGGCCATGGCCACCGAGGCCGGGGGGAGGCTGACGGGGAGCAGGGGGTGCGGCATCATCATGAAGGGCAGGTCTATCCCTGCGGAGAGCACAGACACGTCACTGGGGCATCCTGAGGGGCCGTGACACCCACCATGTCACTGGGACACCCTGAGGGCCCACACCATCCACCATGTCACTGGGACACCCTGAGGGCCCACATCCCATTGCAACATCCACCATCCACCATGTCAGTGGGACACCCTGCAGGGGTGACACCATCCATTGTGTCCCTGCAACACCCTGAGGGCCCACACCATCCACCATGTCCCAGGACACTCTGAGGCCCACAATATCCTCCACCATGTCCCTGGGACACCCTGAGGGCCCACATCCCACTGCAATACCACCATCTACCATGTCCCTAGGACACCTTGAGGGGCCACACCAACCACCATGTCACTGGGACAAGCCCACACCATCCACCATGCCCCTGGGATACTCTGAGGGCTGTCACATCCCAGTGCAACATCCACCACTCAAGCCCAACAGCAGCAATTCTTATCAATGCTATGGTTCCACAGGGGATAATTGTCTGTGCAGCCCAGGAAAGGCTGGTTTGTACTGGGGAGAGGAACACACAGCTGGGGAGTGACAGAAAGTAAATATAAAAGTGCGCCAGTTTAGTGATCTCTTTAGTTAAGATAACTAAGGAAGGAAAAAGACCCACAAAACATGCATATAATTTGCATGTTTTCCAACATATCAGATGAATATTTATTAATAACTTTATCTGATCATACACTCCTACCAAGACTTCTTCCCATTACACCTTCTCAGCAATGTCACACTAGATTCTTATACTTTATTTCTCAAATCCACAAGGCTGTGGCTTGGATTACAGACACCACCGAGCAATTGTACAGAAGGTCTGTGAACTGCAACACATAATGAGAGGTTAAAATTGTTGCCAGAGGTTCTAATTTTCAAAATGTCACTTTAAATTGTCTTCTGCTATGGATATAAACCAATTTAAGAAGGTATGAAATTTATTTGGATCAACTTGCAGATCTTGACATTGCCAAAAAGGTGAAGTTACTGCTAGCAAGAATTGGATTCTCATACTTCATTAATATCCATTTCAGCATGTGTATTACTTCTTGTATTTAGTAATGACTGCACTGGAAAGAAAGAGCAAGACACCAATTCACTGAAAAAATAGTTATTGTGCATTCAAGAGTTCTTTAGAGGGATCACTTGGAGATAGCTACCATCAGGCATCCAAAATTAATTTTTCAGGATAAAACCCAAAAATCAAGACCCACTCTGCCACGCAAAAATGTCTTATCATTTTTCTAAATGACATTTAGATAAAAAATCCTCATTAAAAAATTCAGGTGCAAGTATTAAATAACACAAACATATAGCTAGTCATTACCACAAACCATTGAGAATGTTTATTGCTAAAAAGTTTTCAACTTTTGGGTTTATCCTAACTATTTTAAAGGAGAAGGCCAGTCACCAGAAGGCCAGTTTCTGGTGTATGACAGAACTAACAACAAGAAATGCCACTGACTGACATATCTTATCTTATTCCTACAGAATTTGACTCCAGTGATATAAAAACACCACGGTGCCCACCAGGAAAAGCAGCACTGCAATATTCCCAGCTCCCACACTATTCCTGTTTAACATGAGCATATCATGATCAACAACTGTGATGTCTAATGACTCACTCTCTATTTTATATGATGATCCACGCCAATATTAATTATGATAGGCAATAAGCAATGCCCACATACATCTCCCCTCACTTCAAACCACTCTGACAATCCCCTCCAGTGCCTGCATCCACAAGCCTTTGTTCCCCTGCAGATCTCCCTTAACAGCCCAATAATCTTTCCTCATCCTCTATAGAGTTCCAAAACTCCCAGACACCATCTGGCCACATTGAGTTGTATGTCTACTTAAAGTCCAATTGACATGCAAACTAAATGCAAACTACAAACAGAATTTAACAGCACATCACCAGTTTTAAGACACAATCCGTCAAACATTTCAGAGGACTATGAGGAAAATATATCCTGCACTTGCAAATCATTGGGCATAATGTCTGACATCCAGTAAAGCCTTTAACAGCCTATTCACCTACTACAAAATCTGCTGGAAAATATCCTTAAGAGAAAAGAACACAATGTGTCTGTGTGTAAAAGAAATCCAGGTATTGAATAATGCAAGAATATAAATTGAAAGCACAAACACAGAGAATTTGAGTCCTATGACCTGGTGATTTTTAACTACTGACTCTTAATCCAAAATGCTCAGGTCCACACCTTCCCACAAACAATCATACTCATTTTGTACGAGTCATTTCAATAGCTCTGATTTGCTCAGATCTGGGGCCTGGCAGAAGAGAATGAACTGACTACTCCAAGAATTGTGTAAGGAGCCAGAAATGTCACTCGTCCACTAAACTAAAACCAAAAATCAACTTTCAGAACTTGGAGGATAAAGTGCTTAAACAAGCAACGAGAGTCCATAAATGAGTTTTCATTCTTCATCCATCATCAACTATAGGAATAACTTTACTCCTTAATAATTTTTAAAATGTTAATCCCAAATCAAATCCTTCTTGGAATACTTTTTCCTTCCCTTCCTTCCCTCTTTGGGTGCACAGGTGTGGAACCGATGGCTTCCCACCTGCTCCCTTCCTAAGGGAAAGAAAAGAGATGGCTTTTTGGAGAGCCCTAAGTTCCAAATCCAACCTGTGTCATTTTATTCCAGTTGTTTTGGATAGCTGGGTTCAGTACATGACCATTTAACTGGACATTTTGCATTTATTCCTTGGTCTCCTATTTTATTTGGTGGGTCAGCATTTCCATCTGGAGGAGAATTTTCTCACATAGCTAAACTTTTAAGCAATTGTATGATTATTTTCCATGGAAATGACAATTAAAGACTGACAGTCCCAAACCCAGTAGTGAGTGACTGAGTGAATTCCAAGAGGGAACAGCCACTCGTGTTTGAACTGATGGCAGAGGGTGCCTTGGACACGAGACACGAGCGCAGCTGGCAGTGAAGGCCTGACCCTCCTGTCACTCCCGTGTCCCCCATCATTCCCCGCTCCCTGAGGCTGGGAGGGAAGGCAAGCCCAGCTCCCAGCAGGGCTCCAGGCTCTCCTCTTTGCCAGCAGGACCCCGGTACGTACTGTTGGTGAGCAGGTGGTTCTGCTGGAGAGGGCTGAGCGGGTGTGCACTGCCCAGGCTGGACTGCCCTGACAGCGTGGGGTGCCCAATGCTGTGCTGGGATCCCGTCGTGATGGGAGACTGCAGCTTGTCCTTGTCCCAGGAGGATTCACTGCCACCTGCAAAACAGGGCACAGCAAACCATGAGTGGCATGTACCTTTACTCTGAGATATTTTGCTTGGTTAGCAGTGAGCCAAGACTCCTTTACCAGAGCTGAGCACCTGGCACCTGCACCTGAATTTTTCAAAAAATAAATTAGTAAGTAAGTACGGAGCAAAAAAATATTTTTAGACACTTTCAGCATCACCTACTTTCAAAATATTGGTTTGTGGAAACAGGAAAAGCTAAATGTCTGAGGATGAAATCATCAGTGATGATTAAATGAATTATTAGAATGGGAATATCTGAGAGGCTGAGCCATCATCTCCTGCTATCACAGGACACGAGGCCACCAGTCCCTGCCAGACACTCATCTGAGTCCACCCCTGTGCTCATCACGTCTCTGCGCTGTCAATCCTGGAGGCACTTGGCCATTCCCTTCCTCCAGTGCCACTAAATTCCAGTTGGAATTCAGCCCTGAAGATTTTACTGCAGTTTATCCTCGAGTTTGGTTATCTTTGAGCTTCAGCAGCTCCTCCTCCAGTGCTGGGCCTGACCCTGGGGATGCCCCACGTGAAACCCTTCACTTTGTGGGTTAAAAGAGCTGGGCACAGGCTGTGCTGGGAAATCATCAATATTCAGCAATTTCAACTCAGGAGTCCAGATATCTATTATGCATAGTAATTACTGTCTACAACAAGCACAAAGTCTAGAAAACAGCACTTGGTGTCTCGAATCTCTGTCTGGTCTTCTGCAGCAATTTTACAGACTGTAGTTTCTTCAGTATTACACACTTGAATAACAAATTCCTTTTAAACAGCAGGTTAAGTAGACCATGTTACTGAATTCCAAAATACATCTGGTCCACAAAACAGAAAACCTAAGAAAAAGTTAGACTGAACATTTCTAGAGTTAAAAGGTATTTTAAGATCACTCCCCTCTCAGGTACACCCCACACTGTCACTTAGATTATAGATTGTTAGAAAAACATGTAACTGCAGTATTGATTTTGTTTTGAATTTATGAACAAGGATCTCAATTAGAATAAGTAAATAGATTACTGGAGTGCAGCAGATAGAGGCAGCAAGCAAAAAACCATTTTAATTGAATATGAAAGTAACAGAGAAATTCCATTCTTTATGACAACACTTGGCTAATAAACATGATTAATACTGCTAAATGCAAAAGTTTGAAAGATCAGTGATTGAGAAAAAAGGAAAACACTCCATCATTTTAGCACTATGTCTAAGTATGAATTACCTTCCTACAAAAGAGTTGTAATTTGTAAAATGATGAGTAATACACTGACAAAGAAAGATACACTAAATTATGCCATGTGATATAATGTAGCATGGCGTGGTGCAGTAATTAGAACTACTACAGTTGAGGCTGTGTCAGCATCTTTGTTATTTAATATACTGTATATCAGCTCTTTCAAATAATATTTGACTGCTACTTAGTGTGGAAGTTGTTCACTTTGACTATTGTGAATCTGCAGTGCTATTATTTGGTGTGTTTCAGAAGTTAAATGTGTGATTTATGAAGGACTTTTGGAAGAAATGTTGAGTATTTGATTTTAACAAATGAGTTTTAATTTTCTCCATGTGCTTTTTCAACAAATTTAACATTTACACTCTATTCTTCCCCAAAAAACACACATATTTTTCCATGGATTTTTGCTTAGGAACATATTTTGTAGCTATAATTTCACATATCAGGGCACTGGACACAAAAATTGGGCCAAAGGCAGTTTGTTGGGATTTCTGAATGAAAAGAAAAAACTGAGTCTTCATTTGAAAGTTTCCCTCTCCCCGTGTTCCTCTGCCCTGGGTATTTCCAGCCCTAGGCACAGAGGGTCTAAACTCAGCTCATTGAATTAATTCTGGAAGTTTCTCTTGCCTTTCAGAGCCTCATGGCCCTGAGGCTGCAGCAGCAGAGCCCCCCCAACTCTCATTTCCCATGAAAATTCCATTATTCCCAATTTACTGATGGAGAATTGCCCTGAGAGAAAAGCAACTTGCTTAAGGAAACCCAGGAAATCTGCAGTGGAAGGAGAAACTGAATTTAAATTATGTCACACAGTCCAAATCACTGGACCAGTTCTCCTTACAGATGGGGACAACAATAACTTTTCCTCTCTGCAAATTCCACTTGTAAATCTGCTCCAGTATTCAGTGCCAGCAACACAAGAATAAATTGCAATACACTTATCTCTGCAGACCATTCCTGTATTCTTATGTTCCCTATCACTTCTCCTTAGAGAAAGAAAAAAATACAGCTGAGCGTACAATGTCTAATAAAAGTGATATTAAATGAAATGCATCCTTAGCCTGCAGTGTCCCACAGATAACAGCTCCATCTCTCCATCTGGACTGCATTTCCTATGTGGTAGGAAGCCTCTTAAAAATGAAATAATAATTAGAACAGTTCTTACCTAGAACTGCTCAGGTGTGAAGTGTTTTATGAGGGCAGAGTGCTCAGCTGCAGGGGGGAAAGCTGAGGGCAGAATTAGGGAGCTCCTGTTACACCAGTGAGGAAAGTGAACTGGAAACGAGTCAGGGCTCTGGTCCTACCCCTGGGCCCTACAGAAACCTCTGATCCATCCTACCCACAGTCCCTCCGCACAGCTAAAAAAGAACAATTCAAAAGAACAGTTGCATTCTTCCCTGGAGTATCTATGCCCATAGGGTAAGAAAAAGATTACATACAAATTTACAGCAAGCCTGAAGCAGATTCACAGTAAAAACCAAGTATGTGACATGCAAACCTGTGCTGGTACACTCAGTCTTTAATTGCCATGCAGTGTTAAAAAAAGGTATTTATTTTTGAGCATACAATTTTCTTATTTGGTAACACACTTGTCAGCATGTTTGATCAGCAAATACATATCTGACATGCAACATATCAATGTGTATTTTCAAATTCTTTGTTGCCATAACAATTAGAAGCGAATACATCCATATAAACTGAATCCTTCCTAGTGCTTAAAATTCATGTTTAACCACAATTTTTCAGATTTCTGTTCATCACCATTTTTTGTCCATCCATAAGGCAAAGATATCACATTTTGACTTTTTTTTATTTCAATTCTGTATTTTGTATTATGAGCTTACAGTACATACAAAGATGTGTTTTAGTAATTTCTTTTAGGTATATAAAACATAAAGGGAAAAATATATGGAAAAAAATAAACATGCACTCCTAAGAAAAATGAGACAACAGGAAACAGCAATGGGACCTACCTCTTTTATACGAAAGGAAATAAAACTTTTTATTTATTTTATATAAGAAATAATATTTCATCTTAAAATATGAGTAACTTGATACATGAGTGTCATAGGAATATTATTAGAGCACCCACAAGTTATTTGTCAAAATGCCACTACATCATTTATGCACCTTACCAAAAGCTTTATGTTTGACACTCTTACCCACTACCCACATGACCTTCCCTCCAACAGAGAAAAGCGAAGGACAGAAAGGTGATTTTTTCCTTATCCTGTGTGCATTCTGTCGATGCTGTCCCAGAACAGGCTGTCCTCAGCACTGGCAAAGGGAAAGCCAGAAAGGAGCAGCCCCAGAGCTCCTGGTGCTCAGCAGGTGCAGGCACAGAGCTCTGGGCTCCTGACCACAGCCTGAGAAAGGGCAAAGAAGAGACCTCTGGGCTGCCTCCCCCAGCCAGCTGAGAGCAGCAGAGCTGACTGCAGGCTCTGCCTCCAGGGGTGCTGCTGAAAGCACAGAGGGGTTAAAGAAAGGCCTAAAGAAAGAGTCTGCAGTGTCCAGGGCACACAGAGAGATGCACTCCGTGTGGATTTGGGCAGTTATTTAATGGGCAATAAATGAAATCTGCTATTCACCAGTCTGAACAGGTTATTTGAGAGAAGTTATTTAGCAGTGCATGAATTGCACTAATGTGGAACTAAGCAAAAACAGAAATCAGGTGAATTTAGGAGTTAAATCACAGGTACTGTGAACAAACAGGGAAAATCAGCCCAAGCAGTACATTCACCTGTTGTCAGTGACAGACCCCACAGCCCCACTGGAAGGTGATTTATCATCACAGTGTCTCTGTTTAAGTTTTGTTTTATTTATTTGAAGAAAATGCAAGCGGTAAGCTCAGCTTCACTTTTTCTGAAAATGCTGCTACTCACCCATTATTAACTTTAGGAATTTTTTAAGGCAACTCTTAAAGCCAAAAGTTCTCTAGCAATAAGCCTCTCTGTGCATTTCCATTCTTCAGAACAAAACCCCAAAATCTGTTGTTCGTTTGTTGGGTTTGATTTTTTTTGGTGAAGACATATCTGTAGTGATTAAATCAGTGTCTTGGTTTTAGGTATTGAAAGATCTCCAGAAAGTAATCACAATTCAATTCGGTGACAGTTTCTTTTCATTTGGTTTCAAATTCATTTTATCAGCCTTAAATCTGTCTCCTTGAGCTGAATGAAATCCTCTCTGTCAGAGCTACCTTCGAATTCCACAACCACACTGTTTCAATCTATGTCTGTCATTTTACTGCTCCTTGTGATACATTCCTGAAAAATTGAACTCCAATTGTAAAAAGCAATACCATCTTCACTGGCCAATTTTATTCTCAAATTATTTTTAAACACATTTTTCATCCTGTTGGGCATATTAAGCACAACAACAGCTGCGAAGAAAAAAATATTCAGCGCATTGCTATTTCAGCACTGGTAATTCCAAAGTATTTCTCACCTCTAACTTCTTGTGAGTGTCCAGCACATACAGGGCCTTTGAAAATTTTTGTACTATACAGAACCCTATGACTCCCAAAACAACACAGCAGTGCTTTTTCCTAGCACTCCTAATCCTTGTGTTTCCAGACTATTTTACCAATATCCCAACCTCACTCTGATATTGGGGAAAATGGTCACTTTTTTGGTCTACACAGAATATCTTCTGCAAAAACATTTTAGCCTACAACTTTCTGTCAACATTTTCATGGTACCAACCTTTGAGTGTCCCAGGAAGACAAAATTAGGTCGAAAAATGGAACTCTCACTGCAGGAAGGTCAGGAAGAGATCACCCAGGTCTCATTCCTGGTCAAGTGGCACCTTCCTGTCAGAAAACCATCAAACTGCTCTGGGTCAGGATTTTGACCCATTTAACCCCAAATTCTGTCTCTTGTATTGGCAGTAGATAATGTTATTTATAGAGGCCATGCAAGTGTGGGCATTTTCTGTGGTCCCTTATTACTCCCAAATGAAATTCTGAAATTTAAAGATGGGAACAAGATTTTAAACAGCCCCCAAAATCATTACATCCATCTGGAAATCCAAATGGCAGATCTGAAATGCATTTAAGGCTTTAATTCATGGATTTGTCTGGCTGTGTGTATTGGGCTGTATCAACTTTTGGAGTGTACCCTACAAGAAAGCCATGGAAGTGTGTAGGGTAAGATATTAAAACTCAAGAAATCCAGTGATGGCTTTACTGGGCTACTTCCAAAAACTTATCAAGTGGTTCAGCAGATGTAATTACTGCCTAGCCCTGCCAAGGCTTTGAAATGTGCCCATTAATTCAGCAATTCCCAATCTGTCCATCAGTCAGTCATACTTAAAAAATATGTCTGTCAGGACTTAGGTGAAGTAATCTGTTGATAATTACACAATGAGAAGGCATCTGAAATCTGAATATCATTGCTAAACTTTTTGAAAAGTCTTGATGACAGCAAAATCAAAGTTTATTTCACAGCAAACAGGACATTAAAGGTAACTGGGAATATGTCCGAATATTTGATGCCAAATTAATTAAAAACAATTTCAGGAAGATACTTTCTGAGACGATAAAAGCAGAGTTGCAATATTTATCTAGGAACATAACCATCCCTCCCAAACCATCAACTCCTTCCTTTAAAGTGAACAAAGAAACAGGGAGGTGGTAAATGAAACGTGCTGCGAGGTTCCCACGTGCTGATGGATGAGGCTGGAGTGAAGCCCAGCCCCAGCCAAGTCCCCTCGTGCCAGGTACCTTGGCAGGTGTCACTGTCACTGTCCCTCCCAGGCCCTTCCAGCCAAAACAAGGTCTCGCCATTACAGCCAGCTGCCGCTGTCCAGGCTCCGAGCAGCAGGAAACCTGTTCTCTCTCTCACAGCGGACAGAGCCATTCATCCCTGCAAACTGGATCCACAAAAATGCTCCTAAAATACAACCAAGTGTTTCCTGCTGCTTTCTGAGACCAGTGCAGATGAACAAACTGTGCATCAATTAAACTTCAGTATCACCTTCAGTACCTCCAGCTGAACTCCAAAACACCCAACACACCTCAGTGGTTCAACTTCCACAACCACAGCACCCTTTAAAAGTTGTATTTAACAAGATGAAACATCAGATTTACAGAAACTCAGACATGAACTCTTACAACAATTGTCACTAAAACGCACTGGTACTCACGAGCACCTCTCAGAGTCAGATACCTGTGCCTGCACTGTATAAAAAATCACCTGGTGTTATTTGAAGGTGTGTTTTGGGAGGATTAACTGGGCATTTGTTATCTTCCTCTGACAGCTCCTAGTTCTTGTGGTGGATTAAATATTAAGTTATAAAACTCTATTCAGTTTCTTCTATAGAACATGAAGTACATTTATTGCTAACTTTTTTAGTAACAACTGTGTGACAACTGTTTTATTTTTCTATACAAAGATAAGAATGATGTACTAGAACACAGCATCTATTCTGGTTAAGAACCATCAACAAAAAATCTGTTTTCTACTGCAGGACTACAGGCTGCCTTCAGAAACACGTTCATTTCACAGAGAGAAAGAAGGTCAAAATTCTGGTCTGTCATGTTTTTATTACTGTTGATGATGCACAAGCCAGAAATAAAACAGCTTAACTTTCAGATCTTGAATACAGTTTGCAGGGCTGCCTGCCAGAAAGGATAAAACATACATCCCTCTGAACTCCACTACTGCAGCCAGCAGCAAGCAGGGAACCAGGATTTGTATTCCAGCGATGATAATCACCCATACCCTCACTCACTACAATTTGCAATTTTCTGCTTTTTAAAAAATTACTTAATATTTCCCCATATTTAACAACTTACTGAAAGAACCACTGAGACAAAATACTGTGTATTTTTATCATGACTAACTCAGCAGATAGTTCAGTTTGATTCTGAGAGGCTTTGAGAATATCTTGACATCCAGGGCAGACAGGTAACTACAAAATCGGGTTATTTGAGCTTCAACAATTCATAATTTACTATTTCTTTGAAATCATTATTAAGAACAGTCCAAGTTACAGATGGAAATCTGCTGAGTTAATCTGCAGTGACATAAATGGATCATATTTTTATAATCTTTCCAAGATCTCCTAATACGAGAAGAATTCTATATAATGCAAAGTATGGCTTGAAAGAATTAAATAAAATCTGTGGCCTTAATACACACCTGGACAGTTTTCCAAACTTCCAGCGCCTGCATAAAACTCACTGGAGATGTTACCAGAGAAGGAGAGGCTGCTGAGGGATGCCAACACACTTTTATAAAGAAGAACGTCTCCACAAGGGATCGGTGGCTGCAGCCCCTTGCACAGCCCCAGCAAGTGTCAGGGTGGGATCTCAGGCCAGGTACACACTCATTTAATTCCATTTCTTACATCTGAAGTTGATCCCTTGCACTAAACACTCCTGACTTCCAAAAATTGAGAGTGCTGCCAAAACCACGAGAGCTCGTGAGCAAACCCAATTCACAGAAAAGGTCAGCAGGGACATCTACTGAGTTTCAATTGATGCCAGCCTAAAAATAACACACAAAAACCCCTGGAACTACATTAGCAGCCAACTCTGTACTTCCTTTCACAACCACTTTCATTTGTGCTCACAGTGATATCTGAACAGGTTCCTACCACAGCACTTGATCCATCTCACACATTCAATCCATCTTTGCTTTTCAGAACATTTTTCTCATTATGAAAGCTCAGCCACTGGGTATTCCCATCACCTCTGGAATAATTCTCCTCCAGGAATACCAGTGGGAGTTTAGCATTAGCTTCTCTAAGGAGCAGGATCCAACCCCTAGAACTGACCAACAGTGCCAAATCATTCCTATATTGTTACTCTGTAAAGGACACTCTACATCTTCAAGCTAGAATTTCTTCCTGAGCTATACAAAGAAAAAAGCAACAACTACCACCGGAAAAAAAAATTATTAAAATGTTGATATTAATACTAGATAAAGTGAAACTATTTCTTAAGAAGAGAAAGTGAGAAGCTTCTGCAACAAAACAGAGTAACTCAGTGCCAAGCTGAACTTAACTAAGCTTGAGGTTTTGGACAGGATTCATTTCTGCTTGTGGTATAAGTATGCACCACCTTGATTATCATTTAAAAAAATATTGACAGCTTGCCTTCTCATACCAATGCCTGGTAACAAATTCCAAATGTTTTGTCACATTTCTTGTGAGCAATGCCATCTGCCAGAGGTGGCATTTCATGGCTGTTTACCCTGACTCCCTCCAAGAATTCATCTGCCACTATCTAATGCTGCCTGAATAAAGGGGATTAAGACTCTGATGCAACAGAGACTATTGATAATTTGGTATAATTGGGAAGAAATGAAGATAAATGAGGTTGAGGATGGAGAGGCAATTAGTTGAGCTGCCTGTACAGCTGTGTTCTCGGCCTGACTCCCCTGGCCTTTGCTTTGGTGAGGTATGTGCAAATTAAACATAATGACAAATCCACTCTTCCCAAAGCTCTTTACTTTGTGAAGCCTGAAGATCTGTTTTTCACTTCTGAGACTCTGTGTGCAAAGAAAAGGGACAGAGGATCACACTCTGCTGAGGTTTTTGAAGAGATGCACTTTGTCCCAGCACACCTGTGGCTCAGCCTGTGGTTCCAGCCTGGCATTCCCAGCGTTCAGAGCCCAGGGCTTTGGCCAAAGGTGAAGGATTTTGTTCCCTCAGTGCCACAGACAGCTTTGGTCATTCCACAGCTCCAGATGGCTTTGCTGCAAATGTCCTCTATGCCTGCTCACCAGCATCCCCTAACCATGATCCCCCCTAAAGCCAAGCCCCACAGTTTGCAGCTGAACCTCCACTTCATAAATTACGCCAGCTTTTAGAAATACTGGTCAAAAAAATCTTTGAAACTTGTAAAATACACATTTCACTATACAAAACACCATGGAAGTGGTAGGAATTTTTAGTCCTAATACAAAGACAAAGACAGCTACCCAGATAAACGCCTTAGCTCTGAGCTACATTTTTCAGGTGAGGCCAAGTAATCAAGCTTGAATATTGTGAAAGATATTTAAATCTCAAGTGAACATGGTCAGACTACAAACCTCCAAATTAGAGGTTTGCAGTCTGCAAATCTGCAGTCTGATTTGCAGTTCTCATTTCAAATATACTGAGATACATTCATGCATATACATGCAGAAATGCCCCCATATGGGGTTTTACACCAATGTAAAATAACATACATTTGCCACAAGAAATGTCACTACATGTTTCACATAAAACTCTGACAGTTTTTCATAAATGTCAAATAATGCAAGATCCCCTTTAGAAAGAAATCCAATATTTGCAGAGGCAGCTCTGCCTTACAGACATGTTTGCCCAACTACCCAGCACATGTTAATTTTCTGATTTCATGTACAGGTGATTCTATCTGAATTAGGTCTTAGATGAAAGACTTCATAAAACTGCACTTTTTTTTTGCATCCATACAGTCATCAGTAATTTAAAAAAATTTTTTTTGGATTACTCAAAAAATGCTTCTTAGATAAAGACAAAAGCCCAATTTCAATGCACAGAGGAGATTTTAGAAGCCAAATGTTACATATCTTAAAAGAATAACAATTTAGTAGATTTATTTGGTAATGAATTTTCAACATAGCTGCTTTTTATTATATAATATAAAGAGAACAAAAATTTACATTTTGTAAATTCTCAAAGCTAAAATCACTTCAAATTATCTCTTTTCAAACTCACAGAACTACAAGATGCAGTGATTTCTTGCACATGAAAAACCTCACTCAACCTCCACACCGTGCTCTTCCCCACTACCTGGAGGTCAACCAACATTTCAATTTTACTCTATCTAATGTACTTTTCATTTTGGATTAGATTTCTGCAAAAGCAAAAAAAAAAAAAAAAAAAAAACCAAAAACATCTCACTTTTTATGAGTCAAACATGCCAGGATAAAAAAAACCAACTATATACTTAAGTTTATTTAAATTGACCTTGTTTTGTCTTAGTGAGGCTGAAAATTTGGCTGAGGTTAAACTGTTGCTTTAAGGAAAATGGGAAAGGGAAAGGGGAAGGGAAATAAAACAAACCCATGAAAATCTGACACTGGCACAAACAGGACAAAAAGCTGACAACAAAATATTCTGTTTTCCACATTCATCTTGCTTTGTTTTCCCACTTCCACATTAAAACAATGCTCTAACTCCCTCTTCTTTCCCTGTTCCACACAGCCCTTTCTCACAGGTGGGTGCTCATTCTCTCTACATCCAAATGCTCAAATCATAAAGAGTGACAGACTCAGGATGACTGGAAGGGATTAAGGGAAGCTGATTCCAAGAAAATACCCTGTATTTTTATAGAATCCCTTCTCACTGCTGCTCAAATGCTTCTGTGATTAACCATGGGGCTAAATATGAGTTCTGCTCTGCCTCTTCTCAATTCTGAAAATCAGAATCACCCAGTTTGAGGCATCAAATCAGACAACACCAAGTTGGACTCGATGATCTTCAAGGTCTTTTTCAACATTGATGGTGTTTTGATTCTAAAAGTATAAGAGAAAATGTACAATACACAACAGCTTTTTTAGGCAGACAGACTGCTGAAGTTTCTTCTTTATTTCTTTGTCCCCTACTTTTAAGTCATTGCTCATTTTCTCATTTTGTAATGGTACCTGCACCAATATTAAATAATATTTATAAGCTAAACCAAGAACTTCATTACAAAGGTAACTGCAATTTCTCAAGCACAATGCCAGAAGAGAAAAAGAACTAACGGAAGAAGCACTTCTGCAATTTGCAGATGATTACATTTTGAAGGTGAGATGTTGTATAGCTGCTAAGCCATTTATTAAGTTGACTTGAGGAGCTGTAATTTGTGGTGTTTGCCCACAAGAGCCAGCACACAGCCGTAACTGATGACCAGGGATAATGGCCACGGATTTCAGCCCATTGCCAGAGCTGAGAACAACAATATCAAAAGGTTCCTCTCTCCAGCACTGCTGGTGTCAAGGTTAATGAGCTAAAACTTGTTAAATTGATATTACCAAACTAATGACTTTTTTATAGGATACTGCATGGATTTTGACACACAGGCTAATGTGGAATATTGCTGGTCTTAATTAAATTAGAAGTTATTGCATGTATACAATTAAGATAACTAAAAATGGGGGAGCTGTGACCACACTGTTGTCACATACCTCATGTGCTTCAAGTAATATAGAAATCTAGAATCCCAGACTGGTTTGGGTTGGAAGGAACCTTAAAGCCCATGCAGTGCCACCCCTGCCATGGCAGGGACACTTCCACTGTCCCTGGCTGTTCCAGCCCCATCCAGCCTGGCCATGGACAGTGATTGGGAGTTCACAACTTTCTGGGCAACTTCAAACTTTTAAATATGAAATCATTTAAATCATAGGAACATTATTTTAAAATATTTTTACATCAACCATACCAAGCGTTAAGGAACAGGAAAAATGAATGCCTGGAGTCTCCATTCAAAATAGATGAACAACCAACAGGAAAAAAAAATTTAATGAATCATATTAAAAAGCAAGGAGCTTATGAAAAATAAATTACATTTGTAGATGATTAAATTTTGAAGGTGAGATGTTACATAACTGCACAACCATTCATTTAAGTGCCATAACTGCATCTAATAAATAAAATACTTCTTTTAAATCCAAACTGAAAATACACTGCTATCCTGATGATTGGGATTTTCCATTTGCATAGTACAGGGGCAAGGTTTGGGCTGTAATTATTTGAGGCAGAAAGAGGAGCTGTTACTGAGTTAGAGAGAAAATCAGTATCACCTGTGAGCAATAGGACAATGCAAATATTTCTTCTACAGACAGAACCACTGAGTTTAAATTCAGAGAGACTCATTAGAGATTACCCTCTAAAATGTAAGTTACCTGCAAGTTTAATACAAATTCCCTTTGTTTCAGTAGTATTCTTGTATTAAAGTTCAATCTCCCACTGACACAGAAATGCCGTTTAACATACAGGATATACCCAGATATGCTTGGTGTTTAAAAAGTGAAATTGAAGATCTTACTTGTATTATCTGTTTTTCTCTAAATTACTTTTCTGCCTGGATCTTAGACTTTACAGAGAAAGGGAATAAAGTTGGACTCAGCTTCCAAAATATCTACTTTGTCAAAATCCAGAAAAATAGGAGGGGTGCTGCAAATGAGGGGCAATATTTCTCAAGGATGAAATGCCAAAATCCTCCTCACATCAATTTCTTAGAGACAGTCAATCAACAAATAGAACTTGCAAGACTCTTCTTCCTACTGCCTTTCCAACTTCCATCTGAAATATGAGAAAATGAATCCAAATTTAACTAATATTATAAGCTTTATAGGAAAAGGGGAAAAAGCAGCCTCTGATGGCCATGAAATCAGTAATTGAATATCCAGCTCTTACAGTTCCATTAGTCCTGAAGTTTCACTGTCTCCATCCTTCAAACCTGAGCATCTTCTTAAAAAGAAGAATCTATTCTAACTTCTATACTGCACAAATGTAGAACAGCAACAACCCCCCTCAATTTTCAATGTTTTAAATATCAATGCCTGTCTGATCTTAAAGGGAAGCTCAACATTTATGTCTTGTCTTGGTGATAAAGTTCATGAATATATAATGAGAGTGGAACAACTCTGCTACTGATTAAATGTCAAAAAAGGTTTTATTGTCAAATATATTGTAAATACAGAAGATATACAACAAAGAGCATTAATTGCAGATGGCTGTGTACAGCTTAAAAAATGCACGGCATCGAGACAGGAAATGCTGATTTTCAGTTTCAGCTATCAATTTTAATTTACCTTCAGAATGTTCCTTCAGTCAACTTGTACAGAGAGAATGAACCATAAAATGGCCAAACTCAACTGAACTAAATGCTCCCCATTCAAGGACAGATGTTAGTCTATATCCTAGGCATACACAGCAGAATTACCTTCAATTCTGGATCTTTATTAGAATTTGTCTAAACTTTTGTGCAGATTTACGAGAGATACAATGTGAAAATCTGCTGAGGGCAGAGAGAAGGCTGGAATAGCCATCCTCAGCTCAGAATGGGGTTTAACAGCCTGTGTAAATTTATAAAATAAAAATAAAAAAATATCTAGTTTGTAGGAGACTGCAGGTAAATACAGGTCAGCAGGATGCTGCTGCCAGGAGAGTGAGCTGCACACGTTTCCAGGAGATCAGTGCCTGCACAATGGGAGGAATTCTCAGCCTCCATCCCTGCCACTCTCCTGCCTGCAGCATGGCCTTGACCCAGGCACTGCCCTGAGTGGGGAGCAGGAGGATCTGAATCACCTGGAGAGGGGCCAGGGCAGCACAGGAGAGCTGAGCAAATCCTCAGTGTGAGCCCTGCAGAACAGCAGCTTGGGCACTGGAGGGAAGGGACACCACACAGGAGCTCACTAATTGTCTTCTCTAGATAAAGAACATGTGCAGTCATAAAGAGAATAAATTGTTCTCTGCACCCACAGTGTGCAGGACAAGTTACAGCAAGGAACTTTTAACAAGGAAACAATAGGAAAAATGGCCATGATCAGCAAGCCTATGGAATTTCTAAAATTAAGCTGGGCAATTGTCAGTCAGACATGAGGCTGGCATCTGCAGGTCGTGAGTTTGATGACCCTCAACACCACACAGTGCAGCAGGAGACCAGAGCCAGAGGCAGAGCCATCCTGCAGAGATGTCCTGACCCAGAGGCAGAGCCATCCTGCATGGCAGAAATGTCCCAAAGCCACCCTTCAACCTGTGCCAGGTGTCACCCACAGCCTGCAGTGCCCACCCACAGCAGCAGCACTGTGGAACCTTCCTCTACACACAACTGCCCAATAAATACATATTAGTTAGGTACCAGGTAGCCAAACGTTGGTTGGATTTCCAAAATAATAAAGCACTGAGACTTGTATTAAAAATCCAAGTGTTTTTCCTTTAGATTATGGACAAACTAGCAGCTTCAATTATACAGTGCCAATAACATTTTCTTCTCCTTGACTAAATGGACCACGTTTTAATACTCTTCAGTGATCTTATTAATTTAAATTAACCTTCTAAAAAATTAAGAGTAAGAATTTCATTTGAGGAAAAGATGTCACAGCCATGGAAATTAAAGCCTCTGGTGGATAAAGGTAAATTTACTCTTGGTCTGAGACAACACTGCTGGTCTTTCCTAATTGTAACTATAATGATCTGATAAACTGCTGCTCTTGTATACAGTCAAGGGTTGGGTTTTTTTAAAAGGAGCTAAAAACACAGACTACCCACCTGTATCTATTTTTAATTTGGTAATGACTGTACTTGCTAAAATTCTACCAAAATGTCACTCACAGCTTTGGATTCCAGCTTTTTTTAAACAGAATATGGAGCAGAAAGCATAACCTATTATGCAAAACTGTCAGATGCTTACTGTAAAATCACAGAAATAAATGCATAATCCTGATTTTCTCACAGATCAAAACTTCATTAAAGGAAAATAAAACTTGAATCTGAGTGCTGAAGAGAGCCAAGGTATTCTATAAAAAGGAGCGGGGCTCTGATCTATGTGTGTCCTGCTTACCCACACAGCCCCTGCTCCACAACTCAGGGATGCCTTGTACTCTGTGGGTGCAAAGGAGAGGCAGAATTACTGGAGACCAGGGTGACTTCTGTCTCATCAAATTCACAGATCAGCCAGACATTTCAACAGCACCAACTGTTGCAAGGAAAACTGCTACCAAATCTCAGCTGCAGAAATGTCAGCTCAGGGCACGCCGCACAAATCTGGTGCTGAATCCTTAACTACAAACCCACGGCCTGAAAATTCTGGGGGGATTAATGCTACTCCTTTAAGTAAGAAAATATTCCAAATAATCACACCACAAACATTTCTTGCCTCAAACATAAATTAACTGTATGTTGGAGGACTTTTTTAAAAAAATCTGATTAAAATTGTCATTCATGAGACTCCTGCTGTTGGCAGCTGTATCACTGTCAGTGACATCCTTTGGGGGACTCTCAGCATGTGGCCCACATCAAAGGTAATGTGCCAGTTTTCATCCTAACTTATATGTGCCTTAACAAGAACAGGAATGTTCCAGACTTTACATGTAATTAAAATATTGAAGTATTTTCTATTGTCAAAATATCATTAATGTGAGACTGAAGTGGACTCACTACTGTTAACAAAGGAACTATCACTAATTCTTGTTTTACTGGAATTCCTTACAGATTCCTCACATCCTTACACCCTGCAATGGGAAATTAAACCAACAAAGAGTTTGAACATGTTACTTTGTGCAAAATGATCAGCAGATGAGATTTTGTGGAAACAAGAGTACAAACAATGACCTAGGGAAAAAAAGGAAAAAAAAAAAAGTATGTGACATATGGTATTTCCTTATCCTTGCACTGTGGAAATCCTGCAAATGCCTGAGCCCTCCTGGCACCCACACGTCCAGAGCTCTGCTGGTCACCCATGGATGCTGCCTGCTCCTCACTCTGCTTTTGCTTTTTCCAAGGACGTTTTCACATAAAACTCAAGATGCATTTCAGAAGGGTAGAGCTGGATCATGGCCTTCCCCTCCCTCGCCTGTCTGGCCCCACAAGGCGCCTCCTCACCCCGTGCCTGCAGGGACAGCCCTCTGCTCACCGTGTCCTGCAGCAGCCACAGGACCCCACTAAAACATCTCAGCTTTTCCTTTACAAGTGTGGCGCATCCAATCTGCCTTGCTCTTTGTAAAATTTTATACAGAAAGTCCTAAATTTGGTGTTTCTGATCAGTAGCAGTCCCCACAGTGCTGTGGAGCCCCTGAGCCTTGCACATGAACACGAGACCTTGTCTTAATGGGGACACTTTGGAGCCACCTGCTTTCCTTCTGCACATTGTAGGGGCACAGAATTCAGCTACTACCAACAAAAATGAGAATTATAACCAAGGAAAAAATGTAGCCTTGGCTCCAGAGAGGCCAAAATGATTTATGACATCAAGACCTAGTAAAGAGACTAATACTCTGAAGGGACTGTGTGAGCTCAGCCCTCACTCACGTCTTCTGTGCCCACTCCTAATCACTTCATTTACAACTGGAAAAGTGTTTTAACGGACAAAATTAATTATTTTGAATAATCCTTCTGAAATGTGATATGAATTTTAAATGTATGCACCCCATCATTAATTAAAGTTCTTTACCTTTTGGTGCATTCATTCAAAGATTGTACCAGTGACAAAGCAACAACTGTAAGAAGACTGTTTACTAAAATTAAAAATACAGCTGAAGGGTTAATATACTCTTGTGATACAATTAAAGTAACACTAAAATGTTTTCATTTGAGTTTTTACTAGACATTATTTTTCCACTCTTTAAAATCAATCTCTTTGTTCCAGGAACACATTTCCTGTCAATAAAATGAAAAATGATATAGATTTAGGAGGATAGCGGTCTCAGCGTAGCATCTCTCATATTATTATTCCAGTATCATCTGTTACAAAGTAAGACCAATTCCCACATCTAATTACAAACAGGATTTCAGAGTCATTAAACAAAATACATTTCCATTAGTGCTGCTGTAAGAAGATAGGGGAAAAAATGAAGATTAGTTCATGCTGCACCTCTGTTTTTCAAGCTTTGAAGATTTAGACCTCTGCACTCTGAGACTATAAATTTGTAAAGGATCTGAAAGGTGACAGACGTGTGAAAGCTCTCAATTCTCCTCCGTTTAGCCACAGCATTTACATTTTGTCATTAGTTTATCTTTTGCTGCACTTAGTTCTGCTAGCAGATATGGCAAGAATCTGGAGAGGTTGTTTATGATCAGCCGTGTGCACCCAGGGGCATTTGGTTTGGTGGTAGGCAGGGCTTTTTAACAGATATGAATCTTTAATAGATATGAATCTACAGATTTGTTCCAGCAAAAGTTAGAAATCATAGTAAGCAATCTTGTCTTTATTAAAAAAAAAAAAAAAAAGGAACAACAATATTCTGGTTTTTTACAGTATTCCGAGAAAAAGAGGAACAAAAGTCCATTGATTTCAAATAAAATAACAACCAAAATATACCAAGGAAACAGATTATGTGAGATGTTTACTGGCTGAAATATAAACTTACAAGTGTATATATATTCTCTATTTGCAAACACTTAGCAGTATCTAATATTTAATGGTCATGATTCCATTTAAAATATGCCCTTGGGAATTACCCACCCAAAAAGCAATCACACAATCAGAGCTTCACAAGTTAATACCAACTTTTCTAAAAAGACGCCAATAAAGGATAAAACCTAAATTTGCTTGATCTTTAAACCAGTTTACATTAGCTCAGGATGTTTTATAAACACAGTTAATTTCAGCATGTGTAAGGTAAGTATGAAAAAGATAATTCCTCTCACTGAAAAAGATGCTTCAGTTACAGAGAAGAGGGGAGAATTTATTTTTCAAAACTCTTCTGGAGTTATATCTCCTTTATTAGTTTGAAACCTAAAGCCAGAGCTACTTCACATTTCTCAGTTGGGTGTCAGTCAATCCAAATACATAAATATTAGCTGATGTGTCAACAATTATGTGTGAATCATTATCTACATTTACTATAAAGTATTTATGTTTAAATTTAAATCAATACATTAAAAATACAGTTAAATTATTCACATGCATTCCATAGGTAAATGCTTAAGAATGTATCTAAAATGGGACCTTAAAGTAAGTTTGCAGATAAAAAATTCATTTTTGCATTCCACTGAAACTGAGCTTCACTAAAGCCCCCTGAAATCCTTGGTACTAAACCCTGCCCAGCGCTGGGGTAACACAGCACAAAATATCCACTGGCACTCACTCTCCAAAAAACCACAATTTGCCAAATAAATAGATATCTGCATCTTATTCCCAAGCTTCCCACATGGACACTGGGTTCTTGGGATGACTGAGGGGGCCCATTAGGGAGGAACAGGAGAGAAAACAGCACAGTGCAAAACGAGGCACAACTGACCCAAACAAACAGCATTTCTATTCCTGGTTAATGCTTGAGGAGCTGTATCTTGAAAACACAACAGCACATCCACCCAGGATTATCAGAGCCTGTCCCCAGGGAGGCATCACTGACACCATCCACAGGGAATTCTCTGCTCCTCTCACTCCCCAGCCACGGATCTTTCCTGGATCTTTCCTGACAAGCAGCACTGGGGAAAGCTTTTTAAAGCCCCCATGTCATGAGAATGTTTGAGTTCCTTCACTCCACTTTCTCTGAAAAGGCTTAAATAAACTTCACCATCATTTCTATGTGGATTCAACAAAGTTCCATGAAAGCACAACTCCAAGGCCAAGCATGGAAGCACATGCTGAAACCACCAAGTGTCACCACGCCCTGAATCGCCTTCGGGTGTGACATCCCTGGGTGAAACCTCCCTGTGCAGATCCCGTCCCCACAACAGGAGCCAAGCATCCCCTCTGTGCCTCCTCACCTTCCCACCTTCATCCTCACCATCACCAGCACTTGTACTACCCACAAAAATAGCACAGAGGTCCCAATTTTTAGGATAAAATGTTTAACATGTCTGCTTGGGCTGGAGTAGAGTTTGGTTTTTGGATGAGACAGCACAAAAACCAAAACATGTTAAATTCTCTCTTGCTCCAAGACTGCACATATCCCTCCTGGCCAAAGGACAATTTAAGGAAATTCAGAACTATTTCAGAAAATGCATAACTCTCTGCTCAAGTAACACAAAAATACTTGCCTTAACAACAGGAAAAATTACTTCATGAAATCTACATGGTACTCAAGGATTTAAAAAAACCTGTTCTCTGGTCCTGTCATTTTTACATTCTTACAATAAAATAACAGCCTTGGCATCCTGCTTTTTAGAGAAAAGACCTACCTCTTTTGACTTTTCAAGCACTTGAAAATTTTAAAAGAGAAAAACTAAAAAATGCTGACCGTGTAATAGCTGGGTATTCATGGTGGGTGGAGAACATGAAAGGTTACAATATGGATCTGTGCCTACGCGTTTCTTTTCAACTTGAGCAGCATCCTCCTGCTTCTGCTAACTCGGCAATCATACAGCTGACAGATTTCTGGGTTTTCTAAATAATGCATGGGATTTTCTTTTAACATGTCAGTGCAAAAGTATCAATTCTGCCCCTGTGTCGTTTGTGATGCTGATTTTCCTTGACAGCATTCCATTAAACCAATGAGTTTTTTCCCTCCTGATGGTTCCTTAAATATTCCTCCGAGTGATGTATTTGTGGTTTTTTAAACAGATTGTGAAGGATGTTTGCATTTGTGAGAAAACTGCATGGCAGGTACTGAAGGGAAAGAAGGATAAAAAGATAACACTTTTTTTTTTTTCTATGAGAGAGCTTTTTCTCTGATCCTCATATGCCAAAAGCTCGGGTGTTTTTCCTTTCTTTTCTGCCTAACTTAGCTCCTTGTCTGGAAATTAAGCAACAAGCCTCTACATACAGAATAACATTTTGACTTCCTAAGGAAATACCACTGAAACACTTAGTACTGTTTGATATCTCTCCTGGGAAAGCAAAACACATTTCTTAAATCATGCATGCTAGCTCCAAAAGCCACCAGAAGGAAATACCTGCCTTATTCTGTGCTCTGAGGCTCTGCACACACAGCTCCTGTCACGACTGCCATGCTCTGATCTGATCGCTCCTGGCTCAGGCAGCTTCAGGGACATCCAGGTGACATCACCCAGTCCCTATTTTACCATCCATCCTATCTCACACTCCACACATCACCTGCTGCCACGCCATTAAAAAGAAAAGCTCAGATTTCAGCTAAATTCCAGATCCCCCTAAGCAATGACATGTTAATTTCCAGAACACTTCACCTGGTCTCAGCTCTGCATGATGAAGGAGCTCATCTTCCTCAACACCTCTGTGCAACCAGAGAGCTTTTGTTCTATTGATATAATTTCTACACAACAACAGATCTGTTGTGGCTGGGCTGGAGCGAGCAGGAGTCAGCTCCAGCTGCTCCCTCCAGCCCTTCCTCACTTCCCAAGAGGAGCAGAAAGGCCACAGCCACTCCTGGCAACCCTCAGGTGCCACTGTGTCCTCTCCAAGGACTCACCTGGAGGAGCCAAAGAAGGAGGAAAAGACCACAAAAGTCACTGGGAATTTGAGATTCCAGAGGGATGGATTCTCCCATACCCAGGTTCTCCAAATTCAGCCTTCCTGCCCAGCTCCCACCCCAAGGTGGAGAGGGACCCTGAGCCCCAAGGGGGAGCCAGCCCAGGTCAGCTGGACTGTGGGGCCAGAGAGGCTCCAGTGCCAGATTAAAGAGGAGATTTTCAACTACCAGAGAAGTTTTGCTTCAACACTTCATATGATGAGTAGGAAGGTGCAAAAAAATCTCTTTCTCTTCTGCAGAGAGAGTGGAAGGAGGACATCAATGTTCAAATGTATAACAGCATTCTTCACAGCACTGTGAACTAAAGCATTGCTTCAATTAAAAAAAAAAATCTTCAAATTAAACTTTTTGGGGAATTTTTCCCTCTACATTTTCAGGATTAATTCTTGCAGCATTCATTTTTAGTAAGTTATTTAGAACATCCCAGTACCAAACTCCACCAGTACTGAGATTATGGTGACATCATGGAAAGAAGACAGGTAGGACCTGATGGCAAAAAACCACCAGCTGGATTAGAAACAGGAAAAGAAGTGGCACATTTATCCCCCTGTCCCTCAGACACACCTGCAATTTGCTAGACCAACAATATAATATCTGAGGAATTAGTGACTGGCCGTGTTAAATTGAGTTAAGAGTTCAGATTTTAAACTGACAGGACAAATTCTGCCTTCAGACAGAGAATTCTTTAAAGTTTCCATCATCATAATGATGCACAGAGGAAGACACTGTAGAAGTGACAGGCCAGGCATCAGTAAGAAGCAAACCCAAAATTATTTCATACTTCACCAGATACAGATGGGGATTGAGATGAATATGCCAAGACATCCTCAACACTTTTTTTTATTATACTAATGGCCTGTATATAATGACACACTTGCAAAAAAATCTGGCAATAAAGCTTTCAGGACTTAAAACTGCTCAATTACATCTTTAATTTAAAATAAACAACAGCAAAAAGAGAGTATTCCACTCATCTATCAGATTGTGGGACGAGGAGGAAGGCACATATCCAAAAGTGAAATATTTAGTGGCATTGTAGGAAGTCAATGTGTAACACTGAGGTAAAAACCCAACTTAATTGTTTTAAATAAAACTGCAACTCTTTGAGTCTTTGTTACTGTAAAAAGAAAAAAAAAAATCAAAGGAAGCAAAAGGTCCTCGGCTCTGTACAAGCATATTTCTGATTTGACAGCTACAATTATAATCATTCAGACATCTATTTCCCACAAACTCTCCACAGCCATAACCTTTAGTGATTAATTATAAAGTTCCAGGAGCAATAGTACACAGACTAATTTCCTAAAACAATAAAACACAGAATTTCTCATTTGGAGCTAAATGAAACACGAACAGGTTGTTATTCATGCTGAAATCTAGATGCAGAGTCATGTTGCAGCCATTACAGAAGCTATTAAACAAAACCTCAAATCAAAGAAACTGGAGGTCTCTCTCCTAAAATAAAATGTTTTTCTCACTTATGAGGCTTCTGACTTCTTTGCTCTGTTCCTTTCTACCTCTTCTTAGTAAAAAAAAAAATCAAAATTCAATTTTCTTCCTCATTTCACATCCCCATTTTATTTTTAATAGTCATTTAACCTGTAAGTCTAGAGCAAAGCAAACAGTTGGTGAAGGTTTCATGCACACAGAATTATCCTGGTGTTCCCTTCACAGCAGATCAAAGTTACAACCTGAGTATTAACTTCTAAACAAAATTCCCACTCTCTTCATGCCACACCAAGGAGTTTTCTGTAGTGAGTGATAATTCTTCAGTTGTTTTATTTTTCCCTCTATTCATGGTTATTTTCCATTCTGACAAATCCTGCTCAATGTAAATCTTTGTAATGTGACCCAGCAATAAAGGAGGAATCCACTCATTACAAAAATTATCCCAAAACTGAAGTTGCACATATTGGAAAGAGGGGAAATTGTGATTTTTAATAGGATTAATACTCGTTCTTTTTGATCAGGACCTATTGCTCTGCAAACAACACTGGCACTGAAGCCAGAAAATTTTCTCTTGGCAATTTTACTGCACCAGGCAATGAAAAGGGGAGAGAATTGAGAAAAGATCTGTATGGAACTGCCACCACACACTTATTCTTGGGTCCCAGTGTAACTAAAGTCAGTGGGAACTTTTCCAAATATTTAAATTGGCATTGAGCTGGTTGTAGAACTCATTGAATTGCTAAACCACAGAGAACTCCCTTGTAAGGTGCACACCCTTGATGCACTGTCCAAAAGGCTGGTGTGAGTCCCTAAAAAACTTCCTGTTCCATGTGGTACCTAAAATGATCACATTAATGTAAATTCTCCCCACATGAGGTGCACAAATTTTGCCCTACCAGGTAACACACAAAACTATGAGCTTGAATTAATTTGAATATTAAACTTTTGCACAGCAGCTTTTAAAACCCCCACACCAACCCTACATGTTTTCTGTATGAAGTTTCCCTACTTTTCTGTAGTAATTCCATGTTCAGTCCTTTCTCTTAGCATTCAGTGAACTTTCAGAATTCATTCTGAACTTTATACAAAATATTTTAGTTGCAACCACTAAATAGGATTTTTCAGTGCTTTTTTTTTCTGAATTCAATGTGCACTAATTGATTAGGGTCTGAGAGGTGAATAGGAGTACACATCCTACAGAACAGGAAGCTGGGGAAAGGTTTAATGCACAAGTTAGAAGCCAGATTTCTTCTAATACAGATGAGTACACAAAATTAGCAAAAGGCAATACCACTTTTGGAAAGACTGCTTTGTGCATAATTTGTCATGAATTCAAAGTTATTCCTTTAGAAAATGAGTCTAAGACCTCCCAGCTGCTGCTTTATTGGTCTAATAAATTACCATTTTGCTGGGAGGATGCACATGCAGCACAGCAGGGAATGCCAAAGGGAGAGGGGGATGCCACGGGCATCACTCTGAGCCTCTCCTCTTCAGCTGGCAATGGAACCCAACACAATCTGCTCCCCAAGGGGCAGGGTGCAGGATGCAGAAAGAGGTGAGGCCAAGGGAAACTGCCCTGGCAGGTACCAGAGACAAAATGGATCTGTCTGTTCCACGTTCCCTACACTGACCAAGCAAAAATCTCCTCTATTCACCTGGAAGGACATCAGAATAAACAAAGATTTCTTCTTAAAAGAATCTGTTTTGACTTCACCTTTGAACCCTGGTTTTGGGGAGCTGGGACTGGGGAAGCTTAGTTCAAACCTCTATTAAAGTTTATGTAGCTTAGCTCAAACCTGTTTTAATGTTGATGTAGCACATGAACGTGTTCCATGCCAGGGCCTCCTGGCCAAGGTGACTGCAGCCACAGCCACGGATTATCACAAACCCCTGCACAGCTGGGCCCTGCAAATACCCACCCAAGCAAAGAACAAAGTGCAGAAAAGCCATAAATTGGTGATGGAGCATTGCCTGTCTTGCCCTTCTCCAAGTGGAACTCAGGAGTTCCCACAGCCCGGCCTTTTGGAAACCTCCCATCATTTACTGGAAAACTCCAGACAGTGTCAATGCCAATGGAGAAATCTTTTGTTACTCCAGAGGTATTTAGGGGGCCCTTTAAAAGCTCTGTATCCAACCCTAATGATGATCCTTCACCGGTATTTTTCAAACATTTACAGAAGTGAGCTGTTGGGAAGACTGGAGGAATATGAAGGAGGGACGGCACTAATTTTGATTTAGCACTGCAGGGCAAAGCTTACAAAATACAAGAGCCCAAGAATTTGAGACCCAGGTGCCGAGAGCTCCAGGGCACACCATCCCTTACCTGCATTAGAATTGAGCTCTTCATTTTCTGACTCGGTTCCATTTTGACTCCCACTTCCATGCAGGCTGTTCATGGCCATAAGTTTCATTTTCTGTAGCTTCATAGCCTCTGCCATGGCAGCTGCTGTCAGACCTGGAAAATTTAAATAAACAATATGCAGTGTCAGATTGTACAATGTGGCACTGCAGGTATGAACAGAACATTCCTTTTCAGTAAGAAAAAGTCACATAAATTCATTGGCCATTCTTAGTCCAGTACAGTAATGCTATCCCTGAACACCATCTTTGTTTTACTCAAGCCACTTGAATACACCATTCTAAGAATTAAAAAAAAAAAAAAAATCTTTCATGTTTATTTTTCTTTTTAACATGTAGAGCACAAAGAAATATTTATTTAATGGTATCCCTTTTGATTATACTTTTAAATATAATTTCCCGTCACTTTGATCACCTTGTCACTTTGATCACTTTCTGCTTGACTTATTTAGCTGCAACAAAATTTCCACATGCAGAGTAAGATACAGTATTCCTTAAGTTCAAAGCAAATTAACATGTAATAGTACAGCATTCATTGTTCTATTAAGCATCCAAATAGTTTTTGTCCTTTTGGGAATTTGCTGATTTGGAATATTATTATTGTAACATGAAAACATTACATTGGAAATGCGTAGAAAAACACAATTTGGATAATTACAGAATGAATCCCACTTTTAAGAGACCATTAAGACCAGCAGAAATTCCCAGAATTAAAGGGGGTATTGGTAGAAGGTTTTCAAATTACTAAAACACAATTAATTTCCAGTGGTAAAGGAGAAGAAGCAGAGTAACATCAGCTTACAGGTTACCATAATTATTATGATTTTTTTCTTATTATTTAGATTCTCAGCATCTTTTTTCGTAAGTGTAAGTTTTTAAGTTTTATCATATTGGCTTGGTCACTAAATAAAGAATCAGATTTTCTTCCAGACAGCAGAAAATTACTTTTATTCTGGGCAAGATGTGATTGAAAATAATCTGAGGTTTTTGCAGGAAATTCCAAGAGATACAGGTACAAACCCAAAAATATCTCTACAGGTTCAATTGTTTATTCACTCAGTTATGGATTAAATGGGTTTATTTTTCCCTTCAGCACAGCAAGACTTGCTTTTATTATTTCCTACTAAGTTCCACAGAATCACTGATTGCATTTATTAAAACCCATGATTTTTTTGTTGGTGGTGCCTGTTCTACCAAACCACTAAAATATCATAGATGTAACCAGAATTAAATAATCTGCTTCTGTAAAGCATTGCTTACGGAGAGATTTAGATACTGATTAAAGGGAACTAATAACTTCCACAACCTTTCCATAAATTACAACACTCTTTTAAATTCTGCTAAGAATTTGACATTCAGATTAGCTCTGCTGCTCCTCCAAAGGGCTGCACAAAGTTCTGATTATTTCAGGAAGATTTAACAAAGGAAGCAATCCAGGACTGCATGGAGAGGGACACCTTTTATCATACATGGATACAGCAATTTGGGCAAGTTCAGCAAAGATATTCTGATCATCACCAATATTTTTGTCTTTTAGGTTATTTAATGCAGCCCTCACTTCACACAAAAAACCACTACGCTGTAATTTTTTTTCAACACCCTTTAAAGTTCTTTTACAAATGCTACAGGTTTTTCATCAAGCAGATATAAAATGCTGGTGTTTAAACTCCTGTTTTTATCTCAGACACTCTCACTTAATCCATCACAGAATACATCTTCAATGATAAAACTCTCCACACACTTTCTGGAGAAGATGAAATAGTCTGCAAACTTTTTCACTTTTTTTTCTTAGGTAAAGGAAGTGGGATTGCTCTTTGAGTGAGTTTTACATTATTTTCAGGAAGTAAAAAAAAAAAAAAATAAGCATCATCACAGTTCTGAGGAATTGACTGTTTTCAAGATTTCCAGGCACCTTTTCACTTTCTATTTTAATCCATTTGCAAAGAATTCACATACATTTTAATGGGTACAAAAATGTAGTGTTGGAACGTGGAGTTTTTTCTCCCAACATTTTATCATTTGTATGTATCCAGAGATGCACTGATAAACCAATATTCCAGTATTTTCATAAGGATCAGTGTTTACACAGGTTCTTGATATAGATTGGAAGCCATGAAATTTAATTAAATATGTAAAACAGTAAAGAAATACCTCCCTATTTATAAGGAGGTAAATAGGGAATGGAAGAAAATTCAGATCTTCAGCAAAATGTTCAGAGAAACGACAACAGAAAAAAAAAAATTATCCAGAGCACTGTATTAAAAAACAACAACAACAAAAAAAAAACCAAAAAAAAAAAAAAAAAAGAAAAAAAAAAAAAAAAGAAAAATAAAAGAAAAATTCCCCAAAACCTTCCACTGAAGAGTTGTACCAGAAGTGTAATGAAGGCAGAAAGGTACCATGGAACAAACAGAAAATAACAAACACAGTCCCCAAATCACCACGACGAGGCCCGCAGAAATGGAAGGTAATTATTGTCAGACATTTCTGAGCTCCCTAACCAGCCACAGCTGCCATAAGGACACCAGCCAAGAAACAGTGATGGATCAGAAAACTCTGCTGTGCCATCTGCCACACCAAAGTCACTCCACTTCAGCTGCTGAAGTTTCAGGAGTAAAACTCAGCCCCAGTGCAGAGAGCACCAAGGTCCTGCACAGGCAGGCACAAGCCTGAAAACAGAGCTGAGATTTTCCCTAAACTCTGTCTGCAAGTCTTTATTCCCTCCCTCACTCCCTAGTCTATATAACTTCTTACTTCAAGTCACAGAATCTGTCTGAGGCACTTTAAAAACAATGTAGTAATTCTTCAGCATCTCTGAGAGATAACAAAATTCAGGCTGAAACAAATGGGTTCAGCAGAAAGGGGGTGCTGCTGACTGAAATGATTCAGAAAACAGAAAACAGGCAGCATTGGCACAATCTTCAATTAGGCACCATGGATAATGTTACTGGAGCTATTATTTAATTTAACTACTAATAAAACTCCTTTCTATAATTGACTCAGCTTGGGCTAGCTCTGGAGAAGAGGGCTGTTCTTTGACTGACTTATCTAAGGATCTACAAAGAACTGAAGAATCATTTCCATCCTCTTGGATGAATCATTATCAGCAGCAGAATCTCACTTAGAGCACCTCACTTTGAAAAATGTCCTGGGAACTGCTGTAACATTTACATCTATCCCTCTACTTCCCCCTAAACAAACCAAAAAAGGATTGCTAGGAAAACCCACGTGCTGGGTTACCCACTTCAAAGCTTCTGGGTTTTCCTGCCCATTTACACTTGAAATTCTCCTTTCTTCAGTTAAATTCTGCCAGCTGTGATCAGTCAGGAACACCCAGGAAATAAACTGTGGGCATTTGTTGTCAAACAGGGACATCCCTCCCAGCCCCACAGCACAGGAGAGGTCTGGGACAGTCAGGATGGTTCCTGCAGGGCTGCCCACAGCCCCACGGTGGGACTGGTGCTGCTCCAGTATCCCCAGTACCCCCAGTTAGCTGAGCAGCTCCTGGTGGGATCTCTGAGACAGACATGGCATTGGGAGCCCCAGAGAGGCTCCTCCAGCCCAGCAGGTCACTAATTGTTACTCTCATGTCCCCATCACACATTCCTGGAGGTTATTCCTCAGTGAATTCTTGCAGGAGAAGCAGCATTTCCCCGCATGGCCCAAAGGTCACAGCCCAGGTTGTTGCTGTGTCCCACCACAGGGCAGTGCTGAGCCACCCCCAGCACCAGGGGACAGGGGACAGGGTCCCTTGCCCCCAGTAATGTCACAATTTATTCCTTAGCAAATATTTCCTGGTGTTTAGATAAGGATCCAAAACTCAACTACATTCTGCTGGTGTCTTGGGTGCAAGATTTAACCAGTGCCCAGTCACTGAAAATTGGATTTTCATGGTGAATACAAGGGCTCTGGGCTTTCCAGGTGACCTGAGTGTCTGCTAATCTCATACTCCAGCCACAGCTATTTTTTTCCAGTTTCCTGATTAGTCAGACTGTGCCTCTCCTTCATATTAGTTTGAAAGCTTTTCTGTCAAAACTGTGAACAAGTAAATTAACTAAAGGAGAACTATGAGTAATCAAATCCTGAGGTTTGCAATTAATTAAATGAAATGGTGAGTCAGTGAACTGAAAAATGGTTTTATATTAAAGCAAAACATTTAATTAAATTAACAGTCAACACATTGCAATTAATAATATTCAGAAGGAAAAATGAAACCCAGTTTAGCTGTGCCATATTATTTCAGTATAACAGTCAAGCATTGTGCATTGGCTTGTTTTTTATTTGCATTCAAAGCTGCTATGGGTCAAGCATGCTGTGCAAAAAGAGCAATGATAAAATATCTGGTTCTATGAAATGTCAGTATGAGAGACCATATTGCCAACCATGAAAACAATCCTGAAACCTCCAACAAATTAGGCTTTCCAAGACTGAAAAGGAACACTCACTTTAATTAAAATTAATAAGGGAATACATATAATATGCTTTACATTTTCAGAATGCCTGCAAAATTTTACTAATTAATTAATTTTCAAAATCAGGCTGGGATGTGAAGGCTTCTCCAGCTGAAATGAATCATCCCTGCTTAGTGATAAATAGGGAGGTAAAACCCAGCACTACACAAAGGACAGTGAAACTGAATTCTTTGATGAGAACAGTAAAATGCTCAAAGCCTTAAAGCAGTTTGGAGATGGGTCCAAACTCCCAAGTCCTGTTCCTGCAGATGTTTTTCATGTTTGTGAACAGACTCAGCAGCAGGAGGAAGGTTTAGCTCCAGTGCATGTCCTGTTCTCAGTGGTCAGTGAAGGTACCTTGGCTGCCTCCTGGGAATGGGCACAAAAATCCCTCAGTGCATCATCTGAGAGCCAAGGATGGAAGCAGTGAGTAACTGGGGAGTAAGTGGGGAGTAACCGGGCACTGCAGGCTGGGATGGATTTTGGGGAGTCTGTGGTGGGCTGGGCTGTGGGAGCATCAGCCCAGAGCCAGGAGGGCACCAGAGCCCAGGCTGAAACTCAGGACACCCCTGTGACCCTGCCCAGCCAAGAGCCAAAAATGCATCCCAACACTGGAGCTTCCTTCATCTGTTCTTACACCTGCAGCCAGTTCTGATATTACAACCATATCTCAAAAATATGTGCTTTCCCATTTTGCAACAGGAAAACTGACAAATGACAGCAAGAACTGGTTTTTTCAAGGACAACATTTGAACATATTTATCATGATGCATGAGCAAAGCTAAAAAGAAAATGAAGACTCCTTGATTTATCTTAATGGGGCTTGGAGCAACCTGGTCTAGTGGAAAGTGTCCCTGCCCATGGCAGGGGTGGAATGAGATGATCTCTAAGGTCTCTTCCAACACAAACCAATCTGGGATTCTTGGATTCTCTAATCAGTTAATAAAAGTTGAGAAACTACTTTAGATGATCCTTATCAAAACATTTCAGACAACACCTAAAAAATGTTGAGTGGCCTAACATTTTTAAATACCACCACTTCAAAATGTCAAAAACATTATTATACTATGGCAAATGAATCCTACTGAGGGGGAAAAAAATCCAAACAAGTATTACTCATATTTATCAGGAATTGTGAGAAATTCATCTTTCACAGAGAAGCTCCAGTCATCTTGAAAATGTCACAGTCTTTTCTGGAGGGACTTGATGCCCTGCTTTTGTGCAGTCCCTAAATATTCCCCAGGTAACTTCCCCCTGTGCAGCTGCTGGATGGGGACAGACCCACGGACAGATCTCCATCCCACACAGGGCAATGGGTGCTCCATCACCACCCAGGCAGGCGTGCTGGGGAAAACACTGATAATGTCATTTAAAGACTTTGCCAAATGCTCAAGGGATCAGAATTAGCGTTGCACAAATGTTTCTGAGTTTCTGACACTGCTTCATTTTGCAATCCTGGTAATTTCTGTTTAACATGGTGTGCTTGCTCACCTCACTTTAAAATACAATTTCATGCAGAAGTTCACATGAGCATAAACAAGATAAAAACCTCCAAACATCAAAACATCCCTGCTACTCTGTGCAACAATTCACAGAAGCAACAGGTTGTCACTCTCTAATTTCACACATATTTAGACAGCAGCAAGAGCCCTGATTCTTACAAAATCAGAGGGTCTGCTTTAAACATGGGGAGAGTTCCAGATGTTTTCATCCCATGTCTGTCTCTATTATTTAAGCTTCTCACACCACTCATAACCTCTGTCCTGATCTTATCCCCCCTCACATCCATCTGAAAGACTGGAAACATTTTTAATGTGAATATTTTCCATCAAATACCTGGGATATTTCATACCCTCCATCCACATGAGGAGATGATGACCCAAGGGCTGTCAGATTTCCCCTCTAGACCCAAGGGGCTCAGTTAGAAGCACAGAGAAATTTTAATTCCAGATTTGTGCCTAGATCTGTAAGATGAGCACTCCTGTTCAAGCTGATGCACAGCAAACCCAGCTGTGTATTTCACAGTTGATTTCCTATCCAAAAAGGCGCCTGCATCCCATGTGAAACCAAACTGCAGCTTCCCCTCTTGGAGGGAAACAGGAAAATCAGAACTTCAGAAAGCACTGAGAGGGTTACACTGCTTTTTTTTCTTTCCATAATTCTTATAGTGGGTCTCATGAGAATTGATTAATTTTGTGACATTTTCTGCTCTTTTTCACAATCACTGTCATGAGAATGATTTGTCAAGGCTCTAATGCCTAATACTTTTAGTATTCTGCACTACTGTGACCTTTACCTGCTTCTGTATATTTGATTGACTGACCACCACCCCACTTTGGATGTGCAGCCCTCAGAAGATGGAAGTACACACCAGACAGCAGCCATTGAATTATCACTGAAAAACCACAACCCCTTGATAACTTTTACACTCCTCAGGGCACACCTGATGCGATTTTAGTCATGCCATTGAAACTTCTTGACACAAAATGGGAATTTACAATATGGAGTGTCTTTAAGCAGTGTTTCCAAACATCAAGAGAATGATAAATTTATGCATAAGGACTCTGATTTCACTAGGTTAAATTAATGCTCATAGTCACCCAAACTCTCAAACTATCTGCTTATGCTTTCATAATGCTGTCACAGACTAAAGATTGCAATTCTGTGAGATAAGGACTAAAAAAATTAAAAATTAAACCAGAAATGTGTTAAAGTACCTCCCTGAGAGCAACACAAAAGAAATTCCATTTACAGGAAAAAAATATTAACTCCAAAGTGCTAAACATTCAGGAGTCACAGGAAAGAATGGTGGTTACCAACAGTATCAGCTTCTGACTGGAGGACTTTGCTATCCATTTTAGAATATTCTTGGGTTCCTGGGAACGCAAAATTATGTTATCAATATATCAAACCACAGTCCTCATATTGATCATGCACAATCTTTTACTACTCTACAATCACAGAAGACTGCCATGGTGCACGTGCTGCCATGTGAAATCAGAATTTGCTGTTGTTCCTTTTTTCTCCCCATTTACTCCTTTCCCATTACATCAGTTTCTGTGAGCTTTGAGCACCTGTCCATAAGCAGTAATGAGAGAAGGGAAATGGCAGAAGTTTCTGGAAGTGCTTTCAGCTAAGTACCAAAAAGTCTGAAATCACTCACAGCATATCTGGAGCTGGCACAAATCTCTTGAGTTTGTAAAATTAATTGGGCTGGAAGGTCTTCAGGGAATAAGGATATCTTTGTGAGTGATTTCAAGCTACTTGCTACTTGTGACAGGAAAACACCACACAAATATTTGTTTTGTATCAGATGACACATGGCAGCTACACCCCAGCTGTCTCCATCCACACTTTTAAAATGGTGCATTTCAAGGATTTTAAGTGAGTTCCATAAATTCATCATGCTAAAATATTTCACAAAAATACCTCAACAACTGCCAGGATCAGCACTGCTGGTAGAGACTGGATTGTTAAATTATGGTTTGCAAATTTGTAGAATCATCCCCTACATGCTGCTGCTTCCACATAAACCATTTTCAGGACTCTGCCAGAACAGAAATGGAATGCTCTGATCACACACAACTCTTGGTTACTTAAGGCTGAGAAATCTGTGGCCAATTCATAAAACCCACAAAAATATTATGCTTATTTGAAGCACAATAATCCAAGCAATGAAAAGAGAGAGCCCAGACACTCCTCTCCAAATGGCATTTAATTAGCACAACCTCAAACGATTCAAGTTTGAAAGCAGCATCTCTTAGGAACGGAAATTCCAGGAATGCTCTTCTGAGACCTATAACCACTCTGCAATTCTGGCTGTTGAATTCAAGCAAAATATTCATGCTTTAAGATCATCTGAAAACCCACAACTTACTCACAGTGAAAAATATTTGGGGATGGCATTAGGGGATCGCCAGCTTCAAGCAGAACCTATCACATTTACACTCACTGGAATCAGACAAAATGTGTAGGATGTAGTGCACAAATGTAATTTTCCTGGAATAGGAAATCCCCAAATGAATACTCCATTAATTGCTCAATGTAATGTAAAATAACATTTGGGGGAGCAGGGACCTCTACCTCTTCAAATGAGGACTCCACCTACTGCCACAATATGATCTCTTTATACACTTTTGGCTCAACAACCCCGTTGGGTTTCTGGTTTGTTTTCCATTTTGGGGAGTGAAAAACCACATTTCCCCAGAGCAGCCACAGCCTGATCTCCACACAGTGCTCAGAAATGCACATTTGCCACCAAATCCCTTCCAGCAGTGCCGGCTGTGGCAAGAGGAGCCCGTGGTACCTCAGGGTGAGAACCACGGCGTTCTCCTCTGGAAGAGCAAATGAGATGTTCTGGATGAGTTCCTTCAGTTCCAGCAGGGTCTGGACAATGCACAGGACAAAAATCCTGAGGAAGGACAGGCGCCGTGCCCTGCTCCAGCCTGCACAGCAAATTGCTGTGGCAGGAGCTGCCCGGGCACCTGGCAGAGCTGCGCTGGCGCTCGGGGCTCCTGCGAGCGGTGATGGATTTGTGCAGTCCAAAGAGCGCAGGGAAAACGAGGAGGCTGCCCCGGGCTGCGGGGCCAGGCTGAGCTCCAGGGAATGGTCAGAGCACAGGTACACGAACAAAGAGCCCTGCTTTCCTCTGGGGCAGGAATGAATGACTATTGATCCCTCAGCCAGAGCGTGAGCAATGTGATTATGGAGGACTGGGTACCTTTACTTTCTTTTCTTCAGCTTTTTTTTTTTTACTTCTGATCATTCTCTGTTTTTAAGTTACTTTCCTGCAGCTTTGCTGAAGCTTATTCATGCACATTTACTTGCACAAATAACGCAGGAGACAAGTAATTTAGTCCCAATAGGTTAATATCACCTTTGTTTATGAAGTTATGCCAGAATAGCTATTTCCATTTTACGCTGTGCAAGGTAAAGAACATTTTTCAAAGCTGAGACACTGACTGGAAGCTTATTTTCTTGTTCCAGGTGGTGAATAAAAATAACACGTAGAAGATGAACTACACCATTTTTAAAATCTTAAAGGATGTGTCTCTACTCATTGGTCAAGCTGAATTAACTTCCAGCCTCCAAGCCAAATGCAGGCTCGAGGAGGAGAGGAATAATTTAGTTACTGAATTGAAACACTGAGTAATCTAAAATTATGCAAATATTCTCTTTGCCCTTGCAAATTTTTACACAGGAACTCTACTGGTCTTTACTCCTGAGTTTGCACCAGTATAGCAGTTTCATTTCTTCTAGAACTATGGCAACAAACATTTTTAGCTCAGGTTTTGTGCAATTATTTCAGTAGTCAAAGTATGTTCATATTTTAAAATAGATTCTCAGGATTTTTAAAATTGAAATGAAATAAATTTACTTTAAAAATAAAACTGAATTTAATATAAATGATGTCCAAGATGTACTGAGATATTTTTATTAAACTCAGAAAAATACTGCAGGTACCTTTCATCCTGCTTTTCCAGAATTCTACATTATGTAACTAACCCCTTGCAAGCATTTCTTTTACAACTATTGTACTCTGCAGTCCTCAGCCATTTCTCAATATTAATACTGTACTTTTGCAGCTGTTTAGAGCTGAGAGGTTTGAATCTACTTTAAGGCATTTCCCACATTGATAAGTTCATTATTATAAAGTTATCTAGGTAATATTCCAATGTATTCCCAGTAAGCATTTAACTCTGGTTTTAGAAGCTTAACATGCAAAATATCTGTCAATTCTGAAGTTTATTAAAAAGACAAATACTGCTTCTTCTATAGATATTCCTTTTAAATAAATCTTTTCAGTATTTATCTACTATATCCTTTAATAGACATTTCCCTAATAGTAGCACTACATTGATAAGAATAGATCTATCAGACATTTGTCAATTAGTATCTGAGCAGCTCAGTATGCTAAACAGAAATCCTAATTGTAATTTTATTCCCCTGCATATGTTCAGGAACTGATATGTATTTAAGAAAACCTACTCACTTCCCTTGGGCTGGATGTGACACAGACTCCCCTAATGTGAAGGAACTTAAAGATGACCAAGAAAGTTATTTATATTCACTTCAGGAAATAAATAATTTGTCCTTACTTCTTTCAAAAAGCCACCAAACTGCTCATACTTGAGAAGAAAATTAACCCCTTTACTGATTAATCACTAGGCAGCTTTGACTGCTGAAGAGAAAATTGTATTACAAATGAACAGCTACCTGTTATCAAATTACAAGGCATTTCCATCAAAGGGCCCAAAAATGCAGCACATTGACCAGTTAACCTGTTTGCACTGACCTGGGGGGATTTTTCCAGTTAACAGCTTCTGAAGAATGCTGCCTTTTGATTCTTGTCTCTGACACAAAAATGATTGTCCCATTTAGCCACTGCTCTATCACATACATCAGAGAATCCTATTTACTCACACGCTACTGGAACATTAAAACACAATACTGTGATTGTCTCTGGAAGAAAATTCTAAAGATTGACTTTTTTCCTTTTTTTTTTTTTTGTACAGGGAGTAAGATCAAAAGCTAACTTTAATAGATGTTTGACTAAGGTCACACTCCTAGGAAATGGAACACTGAAGATGAAAGAGAACAAATAGATTTGGGTTTTGATCTCAGCCAAATCCATTTGGCATTGTTTAGCTTTTATAAAATACTTCAACTTTAGGCCCTGTCTGACTAAAATGAATTGGTTGAAGGTTTCAATAGTTTGGTAAGACTTTAACATCTACCAACATTTGGAAAAACATCTGAAGTATCTCACCAGATTTTTTTCTTACTGGAATGACATCAGGTTAATTCTAAATACTTAACTTGTTAAGACTAGATATATATAAACAATTTAAAGAATATATTTTCCTAATTTTAGGCCAATTTAAGAGTTACCATCCACTGGTGCTGTAAAATCAGGACCACTGGTACTTCTAACAAGAAATTACAGGGAAAAGTGCAGAGCACTGAGAAAAGGTACTGGAATACTCAATTAAAAGAAGCAACTGTGTCCCTAACCAAGAGTGCAGATCAGATCCTTTCCCAAATTATTTCTTGGGGAAACACATTTGTAATCTAAATAGAAGTAAGAAAGGAATGGATTACAATCTACAAACTATTACTTTCAAATTTGTCAGCAATAATAGTGTTTGCTAACTGAAGACAACTTGCTTAATTAAGGAAAAAGATGAGATAACACTCATTAAAGCAATATGCTTAAATCATTACTATTGCTAGAAAAAATTAATTATCATTAGCCACCAGAAGAACTGCAGAAACCCCTAAACCACTTCGGCTACAAACTTTCCAAAGGAGTTCCATGAGCAATGATAAAAAATCAGTGATGGCAGCAAATGCCCCAAGCCCAAGGTTCAAAACCTCAGTTCTAGCATTTTGATGAAAATCCATGATTTACATCACAAATTATATTACAATAAAAATTACTCTGAGTTATGCAAACATTTTTCCTCAGAAACACTACAGGAATTATATAAAGGGAGAAATTTTCTGCTCTTACTTTCACATTATTCTATCACTGTATTACAGCAGTGATAAGGAGCTGATAAAAAAGCTGAGATATTTCTAAAGGCACAAAGTCAGGTATTTTATCATCATGAAAGGAGACACATCTCACCAGAAGCCCTGAAAGTAAATTAGGGAAGGAAGAGGTGATTCCCCCACATTTCTCTCAGTGCATTTCTCCACCCCAAAGCACCTCGGCCATTTGCTCTCCAACCCCGAGCCACAAATTCAACCACACCAAATTCTTTCCTTCTTTATACTCTTCAGCTCTTAAAAAGTGAAAATATCTCAAGATTTCTCCTCTTTTGTTTTAGAAGGACATGGCCTATTACACCTTTTGCTGTTATTTATGACTTTCTGTACCACATTTCTGCTGCTGAGGCAAGAAGTGATTTGCTGAGCCCACCTGGACACCGAGATCTCTGCAGGGCACAAACCCCACTCAGCTGAGCTCTGCCCCTCCCAGGCACACAACACCTGCACCCAGCAGCATTTCAGCTCTGGCCCTCTCACATACTGCAAATATTCACCTCCCTCCAGTCACTGAACCCACCTGCAGGACCTCCTCACACATCTCAAATAAACCTGGTTTGTTCCTCAGCACCTCGGTTCACCATCACCCAAAAATTACATCCTCATCTTCAGATCCCATCCAGCACTGACCCACACCACTGCAAAGCTCAGTTTGTAACCTCAGGGTTAGTGACTGACAGGAAAATAACACAGATCTAAGAAGCCAACTCCACACCAACAGAAGAACTGTTCATCAGTGTTAAAATATCACAGAAAACAAGGATGGAAGCAAGCTGGATATTAGCTTAGGTGTAAAACTAATTTTAGATAAGCTGCTATCCACCCCACATGGAGGGGGTTGTATTATATATATATATGTAAATATAATTAAGTAAATGTATTCTTCCATTCTTAACAGTTTGATGACCAACACCCAGTGTGGAATGCCTTAGTTGTATTTCTCCAGGCATTGAAAATGTTTGGTTCTTCTTGAAGTCAGGAGTATTTTCACTTCTCTACCCTTAAGACATGAAGCTCACAAAATTTCAATAAAAACTTTGTTTTAGCAGCTAAACATTTGCTATTCTGCATATCCTTCAAAGGACACAAAACCCTACAACATTAATTATACAGTAAATTTAGGGATCACCAAAACAGGTCGTGGTCTCATCCATTTCACTCTCCAGCAGCACAAACTGCATCTAGCTTTTTACACATTTCCCAAACAAAATTAAGCTTATCTATCTAAAGATTAAACTGTGGGATTTGTGGTTACTGGCATTTGCAAAGAAAGAAGCTCAAAAAAAATGTGCTAAAGGACAGAAAAAAAAATGTAATCAAACCAATTAGTAGAATGCTACACAAGTTATTCATTTGTATGGTAAATGAAGATATATCTTCAGTCTTCCAACTGTTCTGCTGGTAGGCTCAAGTTTCAAAATATTGTGCTTCTTAAACAATGAAATGAATAAATGCTTCATAATATTTTGTGTCTGGTTCTGTGGAAGAAAAGGAATTTTTTAAAAACAAGACTGTATTTATGGATAAAAATTAACTTCTATCAAATAAAAACTCCAAGACTACAAAGCAAAAATCAGAGCAAAATAGTGCTTGATTAATTTGGTTCTTAGTAGGAATATAAAAGGACCAGCCTGTGGAGGATATCATAAGACTGATTTATATTACAAACCCTGAACTATTGAGGTATATGCTTATATATCACATTTTATAAGAGGCATCATGGGATCACACCATCTGGTACAGAGACATCAATAACTGCACCTTTTAAAAAATAACAGCCAGAGACCGAAAATGATCACGGCGAGGTTTTCTTTTGTTTTCTTTTTATCTATGGAAATTTCCCAGTGAAAAACAGGAGCACAGGAAGGGGCAGCAGGAGCAAAGCCAGGCCTGGGGGGGCACAGGGGTCTTGGGGTCCCCACTCCCCCAGACCCTGCAGCCACATTTACTGAATTCATTGTTGTTTTACTCTTGTCTGGATGATTAAATACTTTTGTCCTGGAAAAAAAACATTTAGTTTCCAGTTTTAAGTGCAGAAAACAAACTCACAGCAGGAAATGAGTTTTTTTTCCCTTCCTGAAAGAACTGGTAACATGATGAGCACAACACCACCAGAGATGGGATGAAATGGCGTTTTAAACTGCAGAAATAACAAATCTATTATGAATAATTCCTACCAGAAACCCTGGAAACTGGACAACCTACTGCCAGTTCTTGTTTTATGCAGTGAAAACAGAAAGTTAAGAAGGAGATCTGTATAAGTGGATTTCTACTGGATTTACTCACAACTTCCAGTTTCACTCACTCACAGAAGTGTTTTAGATTCTTGTCTTTCCTTTTTGGCCAAACTGAACAGGAGGCAATGATGCAAAGATGTGCTGTCCCCTGACACATTAGGATTAATTATGAGGAAAAGTAAATGAGAACTATTTCATCTTCAAAGTGCTTTCCTAAGACATTAACATCTAATAACAGTATTAAAGTCACATTATAGGTCTTTAATCTGTGGCAGTAATAATGCTGTCTAGTTTAATAAAAATACTCATTAAAATAAATATTTTGGCTATCCACTTTTAGGAGTTTGCAAAACTGTATTATTACCAAGTTGAAGACACTTTGGGATAGTTCAAACAAAATTTTGAGAGCAGCACTGCTGCAGTAACAGCAACTTGGTTCCCTCTCCTTGCTTACCCATGATCTCCTAGAGAGAAATGAAATCAGCTTCATCAGGATTTCTCATGTCAATACTTTTAAAAAAGAAAAAAGCAATAAAAGTTGTCATGTACCTTAAAGCAGTAACTAAGTACATAATCACAATGAAGCAGAGCTCAGGAATTGGGCACATCTCCTACAAAGCTGATGGGCACAGATGAGGCAGTACCCAGCTCACCCAGAGATATTCCTCACCAAATCCTATTGCAATTCCAGCAGAGGGACCAGCTCTGTTTCCAAACTGCAATAAGATAATTGCTGTTTCACCAGGAATGGAATCTTTGAAGCAGGAGCTTCATGTCAAAGATTCCTACCCAACCAGAGTGACACAGGTTATTGGTACCAACTCACTCTGGATACACTGACACATCTCATGAAACAATTCACTGCTGAGGATATTTAAATGCCAGTAAATAATGTTCATTGCTGTAAGAACTGCCCTTTTAATTTGCCAAGGAGTTTGAAAAGGCATCATAACTTCTTGCTGGGTTACATTTACAAAATTGAGTGTCAGCTTCCAAGTTTTGGGAGCTGTGATAGTTGAACATCCATCTGCAACACTGCAGGCACAGCATTAGCCAATGAGAGATTAATTAATTAAAGTTGTTTACCAAAAGTAAGAAATAAAACAAGCATATTTTTGCTGCTGGCTCCACAGAAAGTGCAATCAGCATTTTCAGAGTGCAAGGTAGTCTCTCTTTGTGATTGTTTTTGGCTGGCTGACATTCTCTTGCCAACACTGTGCTATTGCTTGCTCTTTTTTTCAACAATTATTAAACTGAAATAGCTGAAAGGCTTCTAAATAATATTCCAGCACTGTCTTAACTCAGGACTTGGAATTCCCCTGATTTTGTTTTATGAACTCTATGTCTCCTCTTTAGCCCTTTTTCCCCACACAGCACCTTGGTACAGGGGCAGATGAGAACCTGGATAATCTCAATTACAGGTGATGGCAGATGAGGTGAGCTGGTACAAAGAACAATGTCTTTCATTTGAGATTTCTGCTCTTTATCTTTCTTGGAGAGCTCATTCCTGTTGGCCTGGACTGGTGCATTTGATGAATGGGTCAGCAGCAAGGGTCTGTGTGAGCAAATGAGTAAGATGCACATCCCATCCCTCAAACCATAATGAAAATCTTTATGAGATTGGATTCATGCTTTGAGAAGAGCTAAGAATATGTTCCTGCTTTTTTACATATTCCAATTGAGTTATCCAGTAGCAGCATGAAGTGTCAGCACCAACCATTCCTGAGAGCTGGGAAGGTAACTCACACATGGGTGCTGCTACTTTACAGAGCTATTTAATATTAAATTAATTTTTAAAACTCCACAAAACAGCAGTAAGACAGACTTTTCTAATCACAAGTGTTACAAAAAAATTTTTGAAGCAACACAGCTACTGCCAAAAAAGCTGAAGTTTCATGGGCAGAAAAATTATCTAAATTACCACAAGTTGCTCAGTCCTATCTTTTTCTTTTTTCTTAATTAGCATATAGTGAGATCACAGAATTGATCTACAAGATCTTTTCCTCTGCATCGAAGAGGAAAAGACAACATTATTTATGCTTAATTACCTGCACCCATACTCACACCTCTGTGTTGCCAGAACTGACCATACTTACCCCAGGTGGGATTTTCCTCCTCTAAACCTCACTCCTCCAAACTTGCTATTAATGACTAACTGTAAAAAAAAAATTTGCAAAGTTCCCCCTGACATCTTGTGAGAAAGATCAAGGTGACTCTCAAAAACTTCTCTTGTTAAAGCTGTTATAGAAGTTCCCCCAAAACAGTTTATTATCACAAAAAGAAGTATTTCTGAAGTTCTTGGTGAGTTTTTCATAGAAATGTATTACCTCTAAAAGCTGTTGGTTGATGATTTAGTGACATGAATTGAAAATTATTCAGGAAAATCATTCACTTTCTTTGCTCAACCCATGCTGAGCTTTGCTCAAGCTTGTGTTTCCTCAGCAAGGCCATTGATTGATATAAATGATATTTAGCAGGTGGAGATTCATTCTTTCATTCTTTCTTTTTCATGATGGAAAAATATCTAATTATCTTTCAATTATTAAAAGTCAAGAATAACAAGACCCAAAAGAAGGTGAAAAAGTACAACAAAAATACATCTCAACTGTTATGGTCAGGACAATGAAATCCCAGAATATGATGAAGAATATACACAATCAGCACATAATTTATTGATTGCTCCTTCTCCAACGAAGGGCCATCAGCTAGTTTAAAAGTAAAATTACATACTAAAATAACAGCAGAGAGAGATAAAAATTATGAGGGTCATGCAAGGGGAAAAAGATGTATCTTCAGCAAAGATTTTTAAATGAGATGGAGAGTCAATGAGGCAGAGAAATACAGGAAAGCCCTTCCATGCCAGAAAGAATTGCAGAAAAGCAGGTTCTTTTAGCATTAGCAGTGAAATGTGTAGTGGTAGCAAGGGAAAGAAGAGGAAAAAAGCAAAGCACACTACTGAAATAAACTGCCCTAATCCTGCTTTTGAGAATATCTATTAATTACATTAGCATAATGGAAGTTGGCTGAAAGGCCAGACAGAACCAGGAGAAGAAAATAAATTATTTGTGCTAACAGATGTGCTCACAGGTGACACAACTGCAAAACTGAGCTCAGATTGTGCAGAAATCATGGGCTGCATCACCCAGCTCTCCGTGAGCCTTGCAACCTCCTCCCCAAATCCCAATCCCTGCCCTGCTGCCTGCACGGCACCTCCACAGGAAATGTTTGCTTCTACCAACATCATTAATGTCACTGATGTCACCAATGTCCTTCTGTCCCTGTGTTCTGCCCATTCCTGGTCACCAGGTCCAGCTGCTCCCACTCCCTGCACTCGGGGTCAAGGCAGAAAAAAAGGCAACAGGTGAAAGCAAAATGGCAAGTGCTTGACCACAGGAATAAAGTTCAAAGGATCTGCAGCAGTGGGCAGAAAGTTTAACATAAAAATGAAAACAAAAAGGTCATTTTTTAACAGCAGGGATGAATAAATAAATAAATGCTGGGATCATTTTCTGGCTGTGGGATGGATTCTCCATCAGCTGGATCCCTGAGCTGGGCCTGGATGTGCCCCTCAGGCACTGATGGAGCTCAGATGAAGGGCAGGCTGCTCCCAGGTGGGATTTCCCAGCCCGGGTGACACAGGAGGGTTTCACACATGGCCAGCAAGTTCCTCAACACACTCCTGTCTGCAACCCAGGCCCACAGGCTGCCCCTGCACTGCAGATTTACCCCACAGAGTGTGAAATCCATTGTGAGAGACTCAGAATCATTCCTTAGAATCTGGCATAATTTGTATGTAAACAGACTGCCTCAGTAATTATGTACACAAACAGTTATTCTGGGGTTTTAATGCTTCAGTGAAATATAAACTCTTTATGAAAAATTATTCTGATGGTCTGTTTAGTGGCACATGTCCCCCACAAACATATTTCTCTAGAAAAACATATTTAGAGAAGGAAAGAAGGTTTAAACCTGCACCCTAATGGCTGGTTTGTATAAAATGTATGAAAAATGTCACTGTGCCTCATGACCACAGGAACTCTGGTGCCAGCCATTCAACCCGTGAGCTCTGGCACTGTGAGGACACAGAACGGCCCAGGCCATCTCCACAAGGAATAGGAGAAACCTCCTCATGCAGGGCTCCATCCTGGGACACACCAGCTCAGCCCCCACAGTTACACCCCACAAGCTCCAGGTGAAATGCTAAATACTGAACAAGAATGAATTCTGTTTCTAGAGAACTTATTGCAGTGACTGAGAATATGGTATTGATTTACACATAACTTTTCATAACAATAACCTTGCAGATGTATTTGAAGAGCAGACAATGACAACACCAAACTGAGCTGTTTTCAAACATGGCTTGAATGTTTTTCTTTCCATTGTCAAGTGCAATGAAACAAAAAAATACAAATTATTCAACTGTGAAATCGTATTTAAATCTAAGACTTTCTCTGGCTGCTGGAACACCTCAGCCCAAGCTGCAGAGCAGTTCCCCAGCCTGCACAATTTGGATTTAATTCAGCTGAGGCTGCTGTGAGCCTGCCCCAGCCCTGCTGTGGCACAGGGGTGGCAGGCCAGGCCCAGGACTGCATTAGCCAGGCTGTGAGCAGCTGATGAGCTGTGCTGATTCATTTCCAGCCACATCTACTTGGACACGATTGGGTTTCAATCCTTGACCTACAGAGTTTTAAGCATGGCTTCACTCATATTAGAGACTTTGTATATAGACAAAATAGGGATTATGGATGACTTCTAAGTCAGCAGGAAAGAAAGTCCTTTATAGTCAGGATGATTTATTGTACTAAAGATTTGTTTAACAACAAAAATTAAAAAAAAATCCTTCCCAACTCAACTGTAAATTAAGTTTAAAGTTGGTAGAACTTATTGTTAAGTACATAAATAACTGAAGTGGGGATGTGTACCAGAATTTAAATATACAGACACCAACACTTTCTCCTATGAATTCTTCTATCAGAAATAAAAAACTCCCATTTCTCATTTTCAGTCTACTCCTCTCCCCTGTTTCTTTCAGTGACCAGCTCATACCTCGTTTGCTGGAAAAGCCTGAAAGAGGAACCTTACAATGATAAATAATCATTAGATTAAGGAGAAATTACAGCACATGAGAAATCCACTGAATGGCTGAGGTTGGACAGGAGCTCTGGAGGTCGCGTAAGCCCAACCCTCCCTTTGGGAGTCACCTGGAGCAGATTGCCCAGGACAGATCCAGGTGAGCCTGGGGGTGTGCAGGGATGGAGATTTGAGCCCAGGGAGCTCCAGTGGCCACCCAGCCAGCTCTGCTGGGGAAAACATTCCTGCCCCAGGGCTGACTACCCAAACTAAAAATCAGCACTGAGAGCAGGAAAAACTATTCACATGACAAAGAAGGAAGAGCCACATTGATGCAGAAAAATGTACATTGGTTTAGCTAATGAGCACTAACAGAAAAACAGAGCATGGAGAGTGTTCCACCAGATCTCACCTGTGCTAAAGCACCAACTCACTTCCAACCATCTGTCTCTGCACTACACTGAGAAAATGCAGATTTCTTGTGGAACACGTGGGAAAGAACATTGTCCCTGCAACTGAGCACCCGGAAAATGCAGATTTCACACGTGGGAAGGAACACTGTCCCTGCAACAGAGCCATCATCCCTGAGCCACTGTCCTCATCTTTGTCACCAGCTCTGGCCCTGTCCCTGACAGGAGAGCACACCCAGAACCTCTGCTCTGTCTTCCCAGAGTCAACCCTCAAAGTTAACCCTTCCTCTGCTCAGAACAATTAAATAATCCCTACAATTGTAACTTCAGATGTATTTGTTAGCATGCGCTATCCAATGAGCATTTTCCTTTCCCAGAAGAAAGTTTCTCAATCACATAAATAAGGTAAACAAGTCTTTCAGGTGACAGAAGAAAATCAAACTCACATTTGTTAATAACCACTGGGTTAAAATAACACCACATTTTTTTTTAATTTCAACTATGAGTATTTACGTGACAAGATAAGTCATTTAATTCCGTGTATTTCAGTTGAACTGTGATTATAGTGCACTAACTTGTGGTTTTCCTCACCATGACATCCCTAAATCAGGGACAGTGGAAAAGTGCTAAGAACACATCAGGCAAACAAACCAGGGAGGCTGCCCAACAGTCACACAGCAAACTAAGCAAACTTGGAAATACTTAAATATCAAGTTTAAGTTTGCTGATAGACTATCTCAATTGCTCAAGAGGAAATCAAATTAATATCAGAAAATACTATGCTGGGTTAAACAAGAATATTTGTAATAAAACTTATTATATATATGTATATTATATAATATGTATATTATATATTATATTTGTACATACATATACACATTATATATGTATATTATATATTACATAATATGTATGTTACATACTATATTTGTACATACATACATTATATTTTTATATTTATATTATATATATGTATATATATATATTTTAAATCTGATCTTTGGTTTAACCCCACAATAAGAGAAATGGAAGGAAAAAAACAAATTGCATTATAATGGCGGTCAAAAGAGCCACCCTGCATCTATGATCCTTTGAGGTACTTCAGCTCAAGAGCTCCAAATCTCTGCTTCCCCTGGGAATGACACCAGCCCTCATTGCTCCCTGCACCTCGGTGCATTTATGAGCCAGGAACACAACCTGGGCTGGGAAAGGCCCACCCTGGGGAGGAGGAGGAGAAACAGCAATTGGAGGATGTCACAACTGTACCTCCAGCCCCTTCAGCCTCACACATGACTGTTGCAGCTTCAAGATTCCATGTTACATCTTTAATTGTGGGCATTTAGCAGACTGCCTCTTATTATTAAGATACTGCTGAATTTTATTGTCAATGTGGCCACAGGACAAGGCTAATAATTACCAGCACCAGAAGCAGCTTGTGGTTTTATATTACATTGAGGTAAATTACACTGGAATTAGAGCGGATTACTTTTATCAAATGGGGAATAAGCTGTTAATTAACTCCCTGCTGTAGCAATCTTTTTCTGAGCTTGCAACTGTTATTAGCTCTAGATTAAACTGTTGAATTAATTTCCCACTTACTTACTATTTCAAGAGTTTTTAATTTACCTGGCAGCAGTTTTAATGGGAAATTGTATTAGTGAGCATAAATTGTTTTTGGGAAGGGTAAACAGTTTGTGATAATGTTTATTAAGTCGTTTTGTTTGAGCAAAAATATAATTGCAGTTTTAATTAGTGCATGCTTGTTGGAGTATTAGGTTTGAGATTACATTATGGCATTCTGGGGAAACAATCGCCCAGGTAATCCCAACATTTATGAGAGAGAGCAAAGGGAAAAGCTGGGTCAACACTGCCCAGCCCTGGGGGTGCACACCAACACACACACAAATACCCAAATTCACACAAACACACACCCAAATTCACACAAACAAACACTCAAATTCACACCAACACACGCCTGAATTCACACAAAAACACACCCGAATTCACACACACACCTAAATTCACACAAACACACAACAAAATTCACTCAACTTCACTCAAATTCACACACACATCCAAATTCACACAAATACCCAAATTCACACACCCAAATTCACACACACACCCAAATTCACACAAACATCCAAAATCATACAAATTCACACACCCAAATTCACCCCAACACCCAAATTCACACACATTCACACAAACACACACCCAAATTCACACACATTCACACAAACACACACCCAAATTCACACACATTCACACAAACACACACCCAAATTCACACAAGCACACACTCCCAAGGGCCCAGCAGGTTCAGCAAAGGGCCAGGTGGTCTCTGAGCTCTCTGTCCCCTGCTCAGCCTCACCACTGCTCTCCCCACTCCCCCTGTATTTTTCTCTCTTTCACAGAAATTCCCTCCTTGTGAAGGATTTCTAGGAGCTAGACATGGAAGACACAATTCAGCTCAAAACTGACCTGGGAAAGGAAAGTTCAGCCCCATCTCCAGGTGCTGAACTGTGCAACCCCCTGGCTGCCAGGCTGGAAAGAGCATTTTCTGATCGAGGTTTGGCTGGAAAAGCATGATCTGGCAACAGATAGGGGTGTCAGTAACTCCATCACAGCCTCAAACCAGCCATAAACACAGAACCCAATTAACATTTGTTCTTGGGCTTTGTTTCCCTCCATCAGCACTTTTTCCCATAGTGCATTCGAGGTGTGGTCAATGATAGAAACCATTAAATGTTCTTCAAAAAGTCTGTAATATGGCTTTTTTTAATCCAAACATTAACATAAAAATGTTCAACTGAAGTTTATTCAATTAATTTTGGTTCTCAATTTATCAAGATTTTACTATTCATGCAAAGGAAAATGAGAATTAAGATGCAATGTGCTGACATGGAGTGGAGTTTTACAGCCTTTTTAATACAGATGTAATTTTAAAAATAATAGGTTTAAAATAGTAAAAAACCAAAAACTAATAGTTTTGCTAAATTACCTTTTTATTACATGGTTTCAATTAGCATTCCCTCATCCTCCCACCCAACGTGCAGATTGTTCTCTCGTTGCTCTGAAGGAAATTATGAGATGATAGAAGTACAGAAGATACTTCAACCAAATGTTAGAGCCTCAATTGAAAACTCAAGTACACAGCATTCCCAGAATGATTTGTTGCAGCAAATTCTATAAAAGTTAACAGTTCCTAAAAATGTATCTAACTTATGGAGCATGGTTCTTGCATATGGTAACAGATTATCCTCCTAAACTCATCAGTTATTACATTTAATATGCACTATGCTAAAAATTACAAAAAATAAAATGCTTTCATCCTGACTGTGGTTTTTCATGTCTTTGAAGCCACCAGAAAGCTGAGGTGGTTTTAGTTAAGGTATTACTCCCCAGCATGAGGAAAGTGTTATACTACAGGTGCAGGGAAGATTTAATCCACATGTTGGGAGGTTAGCTATGGATATAAACACTGGATTAATCCTTGGGTCCCTTCACTTCTGACTCTCCCAGTCAGAAGAAAAATGGTCTAATTCTGAAATTGTATGGTTCCCTGTGTTGTCAACAGCCTCTATTTCATCTACAGAAGGTTCTGTGAGACAGAGCCCAACTGATCACCATTTCATCATCATTTATAACACTAAAGATCACAAAATATGAAGGAATATGCACGCTGAGAGCAAGAGCAGAGGTCACAGCCATAAATGAGCCCAGCCCCACAAACCCTCTCAGCCTGTCCTGCAGGACTGTCCCAGCAGTGACCAACCACAACACTGAGCTCAGGGAATTCAGGGAACAGTGTCACAGAGACCCAAACCCTGTTCAAAAATGCTTTCAACACCTGAAATCAAATTTCAAGGTGTTCTAATAAGAGCAAATGTAATACCTACTTGAGTACATAAAATATTAATTCTCTTCCCTGATCTAACCAGTAGCTTTTAATGCTCGAGGTTCTGTAGCTAAATTCACATTTGGAAACTCCAAATACCTTCTCAAAACCTTTTTTAATAATCCTTCTCTTAAGGCATAAATACTTTACCCTAAAAAAATCAGTTTTATTTCCAGGAAGACTGTAATGTAATATTAAACACTGATATATAAATACACAGGACTTAAGATTTCCACAAAGAAATCTTTGTGTCACTTCATATTCTGTGTTCTCAAACAGGAAAGGACACTTTTGGTAAAGAATGCCCAGAAAAAGGGAGCTTGTGACCACAACAGAGCAGAACTAGAACACATTTCCAAACCCACCTTACTAAGGGATTCAATCCATGTAACTTTTCAACATCTCTTTTGTTGATTTTTTAAGAGAGTAACCTAATTACAGCAAATACCTGAAAGATTTCTTTGGACAATTTCCTATTTATCTACCAGCAATATGTGCCATTTGTAGTATCTTTGTATCTTGTACTCCATGATGGCATTCCCTGAGAAGGATATTTGTCAAATCTAAACCTGTCAGGCTACAGCAGATCTGTGCTGAGATTTGCTCTCTATTCCACACCAACCTGCCTGACATAATTATTAAGGACAGGAGTCAGGAACACAAGCAGGTTCAATCACCCTGTCCAGAATACAAAACCAGAGCTGTTAGATGGAAAAGTTTTCATTTCTTTTCTTAGAAACTTCATAGAAGAGAAACCTACTTAGAAGAGAGATTTATGGCAAGCTATAGAGCTCAATTTGATATGATCCTTTTTAGGTACCTACAAACACACACAAATCAGTGGAAATCAACACAGATCTTCCTACTACATCAGACAGCAATTTTATAGCCAGACAGCAATTTTATAGTTGTGTTTCTGTCAAAGAGCAGCAAATTTTAGACAGATGTATGAAAGAAAAGCTGATCACAGCTTAGAACCAGAACTGAAACCAACCACTCATTCACATGAGATACAAACAGCAGTAAACACCTGGGATTTGAGGGGTCCTGAGCTTTGCAAACTTAATTTGGGTTTCATCAGGAAAAACACCCGAACTCCTTAAATCTGGAAAAAAGAACTCAATCAAAAGCACATAGACACTACTAAAACAATACTCAGAAGCTGGGAATAAAGGGACCACGAAGGATATAAAAATGTTTAAAGAGGGTAACAAGAAGGAAAGGTTCCAATGCCTCAGCAGGTTCCCTGTCTGTGCCCAGTGCTCTCCCCTGCTTTGGGACTGTCTCCAGGCGGAGTTTCAGGCACAGGGGCAGGATGCACAGAAGGACACGTTCTCTGAGGAGCTGCAGGAAGGTTTCTCCTCTCCAGCCCAGCTGGGGATCAGGAAGGGCTCCCTGACAGGCGGTGACAGCAGCCCCAGCCCTGTTGTGTCTGAGGCAGGTACGCTGTAAAATTTCAATGATGCCTTTAAATTCTAATGGTTTCAAGCTGCTGTAAACTTCTGCAGCCATCAAAAATAATCTGTCATGGGACTAAGGGGTATGAACATCATGTCAGAGCTACTCTGCTGTTAGATTTATTGGAGGGTAAAGCATGTCATTTATGCATCAACTCACAGGAGAAAAAAGCAATCCCTATGAAGTCAATCTAATAATAGACTGGAAAGCAATGATTACTGTTTCATGTGCAGCAGCTATTTGTAGCAGAAGTTGGCCTAATTCAGCAGGCCTTGCCTGTCAGAGCTCTGGGATTAGCAAGTGTTTAGATGAAAATCTATCGGGAAACATCAGGAAATGTTTTAATGAAGAACAAAAGTCTTCATTGTTACATTTAATATTTGCTGAAACTTTTCCATTTGCACCGCTATATTTTGAAAAAGCTTACTGGAAGTGACATCCCAAATAGAATACAAATGTTGAGGGACTGCAACTTCAAATTATCTTCCACAGTTCTCTGCAATTTCACTGCAAAAATCTGCTCTCACTCTTCTCCTGTGGGCGGAATGCCCTGAAATTGAGTGCAAGATTTTTTAAAGACATGACTAATAATCATGGCCTCACTGTACTACACACATTTTCCACCATCTAAATATTTCCTATCTATTGACTAATCAACCTTGTCAGTCCCCACATGGCATCATCCAAGGGCTGGCATCATTCTGGGGAGTGGAAGCAGGATGACAGACAGCTGCCAGTCAAACCCAGACACACAGAAATGGCAAAATGGGAACCAGAAGATGCCAAGCAAGGCCCCAGCCCATCCCTGTGCCAGGAGCCAACACCTGGGAATGCCTTTAACATTCTCACTTTTTGAAACTATTAAAAAAAAAATCTCAAATCCCTTAATTAGGTTCCAGTGTTAACGAACCCTGGGGAAGAGGCTGCTTTCATCTTCCTTCATCCATTAAGTAAAATTAAAACTAACCCAGAAAAGATATTTCAATTCCCTTTCACTTAAAGACATTGTTCATCATAGAACACAATGAATGGCTCAAACTGAGAAACCAAAACATTCCTATCTAAGGGAAAAATCAGGAGTTAATCTGATTAATACATACAGTGCACAGCTAATTGTCTCCAGTGAAATTCCCAGCAAAGAATGAAAAAGAAATAGAGAAAATAAGACATTCCAGTGGATGTAGGAGACACTGAGGGAAGGTTTAGCCATACCACAAGTTCACAGCCTCTACCAGAAAATGACCCAACTAGCAGGAAAGCATCAGCAGCTCCTGGAATTTCTTCTACATGTGCAGAAATGAGCAAACACAGACTGCTCCTGAAATAAATACTGACATGGTTACATGTCTGGATGGCAAGATCAGTACCAACCTACTCCATCTCATCAATTTAACTCATGAATCTGCAGAATCCCAGTTAAACCAAGATCAACAACACTGCATCCATTCTGCACTTCAGAAAAAACTTCATTTTTAATCTGAGATTTAATATAAAAACTAAGAGGAAATTATTGTATTTTATTCCAACTGCTTGATGAAATTAATCTTGATAACTCCTTTTAGACACGGGATAACTCCTTTTACACAAATCAAATCGATTTTATTTTGTAATGGGCAAAAAATCTCTACCCGGGATATTTTCCTGAGTGCAATCTACAGTGAAAACGTCCCATAAATGAGCAAATTCTCAACAGGATTAGGACTCATGCTTAGCTAATGTAGACTGATAAGCTACTCTGAAGAAATATTATCTGTAATTAAAATTTGTAATGAACCAGTTCCAAAACAGGAAGGCCAAAACAATTCATGGTGCATTTCTTTGACGTTTAACAGGTTTGAAGAAGAGATTCTGCTGACGAGTTTTCAGCAATCTAACCCAGCTACAAACACAAACCAGCCTTCTGAAGCTTTACACTGACTAATCCAATGAATTTCAGGAAAAAATCTCAAGATTAATATATCCATATATTACACAGGAGTCCACAGGACAAGGGAGGTACTGAACCCACCAGGCAGAGCCCTCTGAATTGCCCCTGCGAGATGGCAAACTTGTCTGGGTCAGCTGGATTTGAGTAATAGGGTGTTCTTAGCCCAAATAACCTCCTGACTTCCACACCTAACAAAATGGAGATGCTCTTTCAAGCGCCTCCCAGGTTTAGCAGCTGTTGCTCTGACACTGTCAGCAAGGCATCCATCTCCATCACAGGGTGAGCCTTTCAACCTCCCTTCCTTTCCCCTTCCTTCCACCCATCAGCTCCAGCCCCGTGTGAGCAGTCCAGGCAATCTCCCTGCTCCCTCCTCTTTGTTTTAGCATTTTGTACGTGTACATCTCCCAGATTTGCCCTGCACCCACAGGAGCTGTATCTGGTGCCTCTGGGAGGTGCCTCCAGGCTGGTTTTGCTCTGCTGTTCTGCTGCAGCATCTCCCCTGCAACTTGCCTTGTCCATCACCACAGGCACTTTGCTTTTTATCCTCATTATTCTTTTTGATTTTTCTTTGCTTGAAATAAAAGCCTCCATATGTTTTGCTCTTCTTTTATTGGAAGATGTTAATGCCGTGTACCAGAGGGCACAGTCAGATGAGGGATTGCCATTTGGACAGAATTATACACCCAATTACTGCCTAGGGTATATCACTTGTATGAGTGCTTTCAGCACATCTCAGCTCTGTTTCTGGCAGAATTGAAGGCAATATTTTACTGCTGGAAAACAATATTCAGTGCTTTCCAAAGAAGTATTTTTTCTGTCAAAGTCATTCAAATTACCCAGTACTTAATGGCCTACAATTCACTGTAGATATATTTCTAGTTCTTAAAAATGTGACCCATCTGAATTGTAAGTGCTTTTAAAACAGGAGCTCAGCCATATGCACTTTTAGTTAATTTAAAACCATATTCAAACTCTTCTCCTCATTTGAGTTCTCATCTGAAAAAGTGAACTATTACTTTAAATGCAGAGATCATAAGAGATCAGGAGTTCTTTAAAAGAAAACCAGTCCAGTTTCACCAGCCAGGCACGAGGAGGCTGCACATCTGAAACAGCTTTGGAGTGCTGGGCAATTCACATTCACCAAGCTGAAATAAGCATAATAAATGAAAGAGAATAAAATAAAAAACAATTTCACACTAAGGGAAGGCTTGACTTATAGGAAGTGGCAGCTCTGATGGCCCAAGGCACAGAATTAGTTTTGCCACTCGATAATTTGACTGATTCACTCGAGTGGCCAGAAAAGGACATTTTCTGCCTGATTTCAGTGTAATGAAGTCACCTGCTCTGTGGCTGCCAGGGCCAAGCCAAGTGCAGCACCAGCACCAGCACCAGGAGCTTCTTGCTGGTGTGAGACCCAGCTACAGCTGCACATTTGCCTTTTTGTATGTGAAACCACACAAGCACCATGAAAATTACCTGTTCCATTCACTCCCCTGCTTACAGAGAGCTTGGGGCTACAGCTGGGATGTTCCCCCCGTTCTGCTGCACATCCCAGCAAAGAGCCTCTGCTTTGCTGCTTTTTTAACAAAGGCAAACACAGAAAAAATAAAGTCATTGCAAGGGACTAGAAATATATATGACATTTTTTCTTAATTAGGAATGATTATGAAATTCTTTATGAACAATTACAGCAGATTTTACATTAAATTTATGAAACATCCATTAAATTTAATTGTCCTCCTCACACATCTTATATAAAAAGACTGTAATATACAGGCAGAGATTTGGGAACACATCTAAACAACTTGCATGACATGATGTCAGTTTTATTCCTGCTTTGCTGAACAGGGGTCAGACTGGTAAATGTAATATATGTGCTCATCTTTAGGCATATGCCCAGTTTCACTGGTTATTATTTACAGCTAACCTTTCAGGGTAATGACTGTATACTGCATGTCAAAGGAACAAAATGTTACATTGCTATGGAAGAGAATATTTTCTTCTTTTTATGCAAATATTGGATTGAGACTGACCCAGTCAGGAGAGATAATACACTTAGAAGAATTTATTATTATTATTACTATTATTATTGTTGTTATTATTATTAATATTATTATTTCACATCCAGTCAATATGCAAATGCAAAAAAACCCAGCAATTAAGCATTTTCCTTTTTTACAATTGTTCAACAGTAAAAACAAAGATGTAATGTTCATGAAAATTATTTATCATTTCACAACCAATTTTCTGCTTGACATATGTTAGTGCATGATTCATCTACATTTTTCAGAATCAAAGTCCATGATCTAGGAAATGAATTCTGTTAATAAAATGAAAAGGTGACCTTGCTTAATTTAATAAATCTGTGTAGAAATACTCTTTCAACATGTTAAAGAATTACAAAAAGGTTATCATAGCTTGCTTTCATGGGAGAGTACTCTACCTTTTCCAGCTCATTTCTCAGGCCTTTACTGTAATTCATTAGATTACATAAAAACAATGTAGATCATTATATTTTAATAAAAGCTTTCTTTTCCTAATAAAAAGTCTGTCATTTATATTCAGACATGTATTATATAAAATGCTTCTCTTTCTGAAGTGCAGCTTTTCATGTTCAAGTCACAGGAGGTCGGTAGCTGGAGGAATTTCTAATTTTTTGCAAAGGATTTTCAGCATGAATTTGGTTTCTAGACTGAATCCCCCAGAACTGCAGCCCTACATTTACCTTTCAGAGAGGATCAGCAACAGCAGCTGCCACCAGCAAACCCAGAGGTTCAGCAGAGGATGGTGCACAATAAATACTGCACTCATTAATCTGCTTGTTTTGCTTTACACCAATTAATGTCCCCTGCGATAAAACAGTTTGTACAACCAAACTATGCAACTATGCAACCTTTATAAAACTGCACAACTAAAACAGTTCATACAACACAAACACATTTCCAGTGAAATCCTACCACAACCTCACTTCATGAGAGTGATCGGGCAATCTATTTCAGTTATTCTTGATTCCAAATAAAAACATGCACCTCCTCAGACTGCTCAGAAAGAGATGTTTCATGTTCACCACAAATTCTTATTTGTTGCCAGCCCTTGGCATCACATTTTATTGCACATTGTTCCTGTGCAGGAGGAGACCCCATTCCAGCCAAGGTGTGACCCTGGCACCAGGCACTGACTGCATCCTTTGCAAAGCATCCTCACAGAACCTGCTCTCCAAAACTCTGTGGGGAGCAGCAAACACCTGTGGTTAACACTTGATTAAGGAAAACACTTGTGGCTAACACACCAATAATCCAAGCTGAATCAATCATTTGTTTGCTGATCTTAAATCACACTGAAGCATTTCCACATCTATGGGACAAGGACCAGGGCACAAACACATTTAAAATGACAATGGAAGCACTCAATACCTGGCCAGAACTATGGAAGCACCTGGATTTAAGTACAATTCATGTTTATTTTTTAATCCAGTGAGATTTATTCTCTCCTTTTTCCTGCACAACTTCACCAGTGCTGTTCTATCAAGAATTTTGTCAAAATATAGTTTTATAAAACTTTCCTGTAGGAAACCCCACTACTCCAATCTAATGCAGATCTGAAAGCTGCATTTCAAGACAATATTATTTATATAAATATAGCAGCCTTTAGCACTGCAAGTAGATGATGGATCAGTATTTTTCTGCAACCAGAGGTGTATTATCCTTCCAGATAAAATTGCACCTACTATGTTTTAAGTCACAGAATTAAGAATTTAGATAACTTGAGTTTAACGAGGCTTTGACATCCTGCTGGATACAGAAAATGCAGTCAGTGTGGGAATCAAACACAACGAGATGCATTTAACTACACTTGTTTGTGATACTGGTAACTATTTGTTCAGCTTTATCAAAGTTACTGTAAAGGAAAATAAAACCTAACAAAACCAATTCAATTATAATAGTGTTATTTTCAAAACAGTCCTCCAGAAAAAGGGAATGCTGAAGGCAAATCCCCTTCACACTTCCTGATGCTATTTATGACTTCAAGGCACTTCTTAACAATAACTTAAAAGAGTTAAAAAGGTTTCAAAGTCAGCTGAAGAGAGAAGAAGAGAGGCCTGATGATCACTCCAGACCAGAGTGCCGTGGACAGGACACTCCCAGGAAAGCTGCTGGAAAATAATGCCATGGGTGCTACAAACAGAGAGATGGAAACTCACTGGTTTTGCTAACTCTGCGACACTCCAGCCATTTTTCAAATGCTTCCCTTCCACCTGCAAATCAAAGCAAGCTCAGTGCAGCCCTACCCTGAGTGTCAAGATGATACAGGCTTAATTCTCTCAGTGTGACCACCCTGACTGAACTTTGTTTTCTTCAAAGATGTAGGAACTCAGAAGAATTAATTTTCCAAAGCAATTTTTACAAATGCATAAAAATCAAAGTACATTGCTGAGTTTCACACTTCTTGGACAGTAATTAGTAGCTGAGGCTAAGTGTAAATTAAATTTACAACAAGGTTAACCATTCAGCAAAATCTCAACAGCTTCAGCTATTCATTTGTCAAAAACGTAATGTCCCACCCGACAGAGCAGACACTGAAAATGGATTCTTGAAGAAGATAGTACTAAAAGAGAAAAGGAAAGAGGAACTGAGTGACTCACACTCACCAAGTATAGTTCTCAGATTATCAGAACTCTAGTGAATGGCTGTATTAAAAGAGTAATGATATGATCCTGCATTCCTCATTCACTCCAATTCAGGCTCCCTTCAGCACAGAAATCTGCTGCCATGAGATGGGTGGTACTCAATCATGCTGCACACATGGTCTTTAATTTTAAAATCCAGTTAAATAGATGTTCTAACATCATTTTTTATCTAAGAACATTTCATGATAAAATGAAAGAGCGCACATGTAACTTATTTGTCAGCTTTACTGAGCAGTGGATAACTTTCCTATGTAACTCACACCAGCTTTCATTTCCCAAATCTATCTGCATTCATTATGACAGTAAAAATGAAGAGTTGCTAAAGAGACGTATGCATTTTTATTATTGTTTGAAAAAATAGATCTTTCCACAGTCCTTTGAGCTTCTGAGTGTGTGATTTGTATAAAATATTTCTCATTTTGGGGACACAGCAGATGGAGTGCAGGGCACTGTGGGATATGCCATTTATCACAATGACAGTGCGTAGGTAGCACTGATCCTCTCACCACAGGGGGAAGCTCGAGCTGCAAATGTGGAGCAGCATTAAAAGCCCGACGAGTGGAGTTTGGCAACACTTGTACTACTCATTAACTTAATCATATTAATTTATTAGCCATATATATCAAAGTAATTCACTACTGAATTGTCACCAAGAACAATTTATAAACTGTTAACGTTCCCCATAGGCAGGGGAGTGTTGTGGCATCCTTAATCAGCGTGTTTGCCTTTGATTAAAAATAATAATTTCTACCAAGCCAGGTAATGCCAACAGTGACAAAGTTCTGCATATGTTTCTCATTATAAATGGAACTTTCAAATGTCACGTATGACTACGGAAAAAAAAAAAAAAGGAAAAAAAAACCCAAGGAAAAAAAGGGTAATTGTAAACAGCGAAATGAGCCACAGAAATGGGATGTAAACACACAGAAATGCTCAGTTAAATTAACAAGTGAGGAAAGGCTCTGTGGGATTGCTGGCAGCAGGAGCTGCCACAGGCTGTGCTGGCTGATGTGTGCCCACCTTGACAAACACAACTGGGCACCAGAGACCCCAAAAGCCTCCAGGCTCCTTCACTGCTCCAACATGGACATAACACATCAAAATGCCCAAAGACTGCGGAGAATCCTGTTCTATCATCCCTTTGCTGTACAAAGACTGAGAGGCTGCTGCTGCTGCTGAAGGAACACAAGAAGTTACCAGATCCTGTGAGCTGCTCTATTTGAGTCCCACAATGATGTGACTTGGTGCAGCTATTAAAATATTAACTCCACTGAATTATTAATTACCTGAAACTATTAAGTTTACAACAGATTCTTTAAACTATTAATAAGACAAAACTGTTCTGAAAAAAGTATTTGTATCTGTACAAATGAGTCAATATTTTAAACACTGCATTCTTAGAAACTCTAGACAGAGTTTAGATAGTCTATTTTAACTGCTTATGAAATAAAAGAAGAATCATTTCAAGAGGGGTGAAACTAATGTAGCTGATAATGAAAACAGCAGTTTATCTTACACATTGGAAATGCAGGTGATTTCCTCCTGAGTACCCACTTGAAAATGACTTTTTTCCTCTTCTCACTTGTTTCCCCACCAGCCAGGCTTCCTGCCATCCCTGTGCTGAGCCCTCAGCAGCTCCCAGACCCAAATCCTCACTGGGATCCCTCTGCTGAGCCTCCCAGCCCCAAATCCTCACTGGAATCCCTCTGCTGAGCCCTGCCAGCCCCAAATCCTCACTGGGATCTCTCTGCTGAACCTCCCAGCCCTAAATCCTCACTGGGATCCCTCTGCTGACCCCCCAGCCCTAAATCCTCACTGGGATCCCTCTGCTGAGCCCCACCTGGCCCCTGCCAGGCTGCCACAGCTCAAAAAGCCAACAGGGATGTTCCAACAGGCTCATGCTATCACCCTGACCCTCTCAGGACTGCCAGCTCCAGCTGCAGGACACAGCCATGGGCACTCACAGAGATCCCACTGCCTCAAAAACTGCCCCAAAACACAGCTGCTGTGCCCTGCACCACCATCTCACTAAGCTCTAGAGACAGGATGATTTCCTCCATGAGCCACCCTCTACAATACCTTGAAGACAAAATGAAGCAGCCCCAAAATGTTGGGTTTTGTTTGAAATTAAGAACAGCCATTCTACAGACTGAGCAGACAAAAAATTGCCATGAAGGCAGAGTGGTTTTCTAACCTTTCCTGAGGACAACCTAAATGAGGGGAAGGAGGACTGGGGTTGCACAGATAACTATCAAAAGATCCAACCACTCCTTCAGCTTCATTCCATATGAACAGTTTGCTGAACCATGGGCTTCAATCATGTAACAGATTTCAGCTTCTCTCCACACAGCAAACTAATGCTTCAGACCCCAAAACTTCCTGAGAATCTATTCCCCAGATAAGTCCCAGCTGTCTTGTTAAGATACACTGATGATAAAGACTTGTACATTAGTAGGAGATAAAGCCCTTTTTTTGTTCATGTCACTTCATCCCACGGCATTGTTTGAAGGACTGAGCCTTTGATGACCATCCCTCTGTGACACACAGGATTTCAGCTCTGCCCTCATAGCAGGCAGGGGCACCACGCTGGTTCCCACATTTCCTACACCAATACAAAAAGGAAAACACTTTCTCCTAAGTTAACATAAACTGGACAGTGCTCACTGCAGGATGCACTCGGGGCAGGGTTCCTGTGTCTCCTCAGCCCTCCCCAGGGTGGCCATCCCACACACACCACCTCATCCTTCTCAGCACAGCACTAACCCAGATGTAACCCAAATATTCCCATTCCCCCAAGGCGCAAAGTACCTACAAACATTTCAAAAGGTCAAGGCTTCACTTGCAGCTCCTTCACAAGTTCCTTAGGTCTGAGAGTAGATGGAGCTGGCTGTGCCAAGAGGTCAAAAAAATCCCGTCCACACTGGAAAATGCAGTGTGCCTAATTTAACTACCTGTTTATTATGTGAAAATGACCATGTAAACCGAGCTGACACAAACCAAATGGGTGATGAAAATAACAGCACATTTCAAGGAGTGGAAACACAGATGGCTCGTCTGAGTCTGCAGGAAGTTACCAATCATCACTGTGTAATACCCCCTCCAGACAGAGCTGCCAGCTCTGCAGCCACAACGGAGACCCATCCATCTAACCAGAGTCAGCCTGGACCCCACTGCCTGCACTGCACCTTGACAGCAGCCTGGAGAGGGGGCAGAAATGAAAAAATGCAATGCTGGGTGAATCATGCTGCATTGGCTGATGGGGAGCCTGTTACTAAAATGAAGAAAACAACTAAGCTGGACATGGCAAATGAGGGAGCCACGTAAGAAGAGTGATTGTTTGTTTTTTTTTTTAATTAGAATAATGTAGGCAGACTGACATTAACATCTGCATATCTGTGCTGTAGGAACAATGGGCAAGATCAGACACAAGGATTATCAAGGACAAGACTTCCAGAGGAAATGCTTCAGGCAATTGCACTGCAGTTAGAGGGGACAGTAACCGGAGAAGTCCTCAAGATGTAAAAGCTCTGTCTTGCCTCCCTATCAGCCTCTGCTCTTCTGGAAGGGATGGACCCAACCCTGCCATGCTGCAAAATCTCCTCAGTCCTGGTCCTGCTCCCCTCCCACAGCCACCCAAACATCCACATGGGAGCTGGGAGCAGTTTTTATTCCAGTCTATTGTGCACCATTTGGAAATCTGGAAGGAAAACCTCTATTCTGTAACAAGTGTTAAAACCCATTCTGTTTTTATTTCAGCCAAAGGAAAGAATCCAATCCTGAAGTATGGCAGGCACCCAGAGCAAAGCAAAATCAGTAATTTGAGTGTAGAGAGGTACAGATGCAGCTCTTGGGCCTTCCATCCAGAGCCAGAACAGCTCAGATCCCTGGGGAGTTTACAAGAGGCTCTTTTGGTACCTTGGCTTGCCCAGCAGCTCCCCCAGCTCTGCCCTGTCCTTCCCTTAGGAACAAGAAAAGCCCCAGGAGCCCTGGGGAGCTGTGGCCCTGAGTGACAGCTCAGGAGATGTCCTGCTGCTCTTGGGGCCACCTCAGCCCCAGGGACCCTCCTTGTGTGCAGCCCCTGGTGACACCACCATGCTCTGAAATGGGCATTTTCCCCTCCAAGCTGCTCCCAAAGCCCCCTCAGCTGGTCCAGGCACTTTGTCTGGGACTCCCCAAGGTTTTCCTGGGGTCAGGGAGTGGCTGCCCCAACAGACACACCCAGACACACCTCCCCTCCTGTGCCAAACACAGGGATGGAGCCCACTCACACTCCAGGCTCCAGACAGCTCCCAACAGCCTGGAAATTCAACTTCATCATCTTCTGCTCAAACTGTGTGCTACTCAAAATATCTGTGAGACACAGAATGTGTCTGTGGTGCTTCACTGTGCACCCCCAACACGCCACATCCTAAAATATTTCCCAGTTTGAGGCAGCATGGCAGTCTGGTGTCCTATTTGCAAACACACACACACACACGGAGTGGAAAGTGACATGGAATATTCTGGATTTCAGAGAAGAACTGATCAATGCAAGAGGCTCTTGTGCTTTCCTGTCTGTCAGTAGTAACATGAACAAGAATCCATTGAATTCCTGAACTGAGAACACGGCAGAGATACTAAAAACCCCTCATTTATTAAATATAGGAGGGAAATCACAGTTCTGGGTCCCTGTCACAAACATGAGCAGTGCCTAAAGCTGCAGCACCCAACTGTGGCACATGGCTCTGGCCAAGCCCCTTCATACTTTGGTAACTGCTCCACTGGGGCTGCTGTAAATATTGTTTAGGAATGCTCTTTCCCTCTTTCCACAGGGAAGGTTCCCCGTGACATCCCTGGGGCTGCAGGGGAATCAAAGCTCTCTCTGTGTCCCTTGGTTGCAGTGCACAGGTTCTGCAAGCAGAGTGATCTGTGAGATCAGGAGAGATGGAACTCCACTCCCACCAAGGATCCTTTGAATTCTGCTTTTCCTGTTGCATATTCTACGACTTTATATTCTCCAAAACACTTCACTGTGTTTGGTTATTAGGGAGTTACAGTTTATTTAGACCAGATTTTGATAACAATCCTACAACTGCTAAGCCTGTTGAATATGTAAGCAATTACTTTTATAAATACAGCCTGTGAATATAGCTTTATTATGAAAATCAACTTACCTTTAGCACACAGCAATTAATAAAAAATTAAAACACTCATCAGGATAGCACAAGATTTAATTTAAACTCTATTAATAAATTAATGAAGTGAAATTAAATACTATGCATTAAATTATGTTTATAATTCCACATATTTTCATGCTTAATTTTTCACTTTATGATACTGAAAGGAGATTATTAAAGCACAATGCACTGTGGCAACGTGGACTTATCTGCTTTTCAAGTGTTCCTTCTGTAATTCCTACAAGCATCTCTGTCTCTCCCCAGCAGACATTAATGGGGTTACAATACACCAGGCATTAGCCACGCTGCTCAGATCCCATGAGAACTAAAACACACATGCATTTCAAAGGGAGAAATGCCTCTTACAGGCCTCCCAGACAATAGCTCAGCTTCTCAGGTTGGCTTGGGGTTTTTTTGTGCTTTTTTTTGCTTTTACTAAAATAACACATTTAATGGAATTTCCTGTAAGGAAATTACAATTAATAAAGAACTAAATTACAAATCCATTACATTTCAGTCACTGCAGCAGCAAAACAGAGTTTTCACGAAAAAAAAAAAAAAATCCAATAGCATAACCTCTGGTAAAGCCTGCAAAAGCCCTGAAGGACAAGGCAGTTGGATCAATATTGGTTTATTCTAACTGCTGTGCAGCGTGAGGAGACGAGGATGGTGATCTGAGGGGTTGTTCATTCTAAGTGCTGTGCAGTGTGAGGAGATGAGACTGTGATCTGAGGGGTTGTTTATTCTAAGTGCTGTACAGCGTGAGGAGATGAGGATGGTGATCTGAGGGGTTGTTCATTCTAAGTGCTGTGCAGCGTGAGGAGATGAGGTTGTGATCTGAGGGGTGGATTATTCCAAGTGCTGTACAGCGTGAGGAGATGAGGCTGTGATCTGAGGGGTTGTAGTGCTGTACAGTGTGAGGAGATGAGGCTGTGATCTGAGGCGTTGTAGTGCTGTACAGTGTGAGGAGATGAGGCTGTGATCTGAGGGGTTGTAGTGCTGTACAGTGTGAGGAGATGAGGCTGTGATCTGAGGCGTTGTAGTGCTGTACAGTGTGAGGAGATGAGGCTGTGATCTGAGGGGTGATTTATTTTAACCACTGTGCAGCGTGAGGAGATGAGGCTGTGATCTGAGGGGTGGTTTATTCCAAGTGCTGTACAGCGTGAGGAGATGAGGATGGTGATCTGAGGGGTGGATTATTCCAAGTGCTGTACAGCGTGAGGAGATGAGGATGGTGATCTGAGGGGTTGTTCATTCTAAGTGCTGTGCAGCATGAGGAGATGAGGCTGTGATCTGAGGGGTGGATTATTCCAAGTGCTGTACAGCGTGAGGAGATGAGGCAGTGATCTGAGGGGTTGTAGTGCTGTACAGTGTGAGGAGATGAGGCTGTGATCTGAGGGGTGATTTATTTTAACCACTGTGCAGCGTGAGGAGATGAGGCTGTGATCTGAGGGGTGGTTTATTCCAAGTGCTGTACAGCGTGAGGAGATGAGGCTGTGATCTGAGGGGTTGTTCATTCTAAGTGCTGTGCAGCGTGAGGAGATGAGGATGGTGATCTGAGGGGTGGATTATTCCAAGTGCTGTACAGCGTGAGGAGATGAGGCAGTGATCTGAGGGGTTGTAGTGCTGTACAGTGTGAGGAGATGAGGCTGTGATCTGAGGGGTGATTTATTTTAACCACTGTGCAGCGTGAGGAGATGAGGCTGTGATCTCAGGGGTTGTTACCTGTGGGGGAGATGAGGCCTGGCGAGAGCAGGCCGGGCACGCCGTGGGGCAGCAGCCGCGCGTTCTCCTGGATCGCCACTCCCAGCGAGCGCTTCGGGGGCCGGCCTGGGCGGGAGCTGCTGGCACAAGAGCACACATGAACACAACCAGGTTTTCTTGGGGAAATGTTTGTTTCCCACACACAACATCGATTTGTATGAAATACGTGAACTATCAGTGATACGGGACAATAAATACTAGAGAAGTTCATGCCGAGGACAAATAAAAAGGGAGAAATCGCTTGGTTAAACAGGGAAGAACTGCAGGGTGTCACAGGAGGCAGCAGTAAGGTTTTCCATTATCCAAGGATTCCATGACCTCAGAGGGGCTCAATGGAGAGCGGTTATAGCAGTGACTGCTCCACAGTCTCTGCCATGCACCTGAACACAGAAAATCACAGGCTGGGATGTCCTGAGAAGATGAGGAGTTGAAACCCTGAATGCATCACCCCAAACCTTGCTTTGGACCATGGCAGGCACCTGCCTCCTCCTGAAGGCAGCATTAACTCAACCCTGAGCTTTGCAAAGCTCACCCACTTACCTTCACAGACTGACTGGTGGGTTTAACTACTACAGATCAAACAAGTGTTAGCCCAACCTGCCAAAAAACTCACCAGTTTGTGGACTATCAATGCAAATTTTAGTCCAAATTATCCCAGGCCCCTTGACAGACTGGCTCCATTGAACTCTTGTTCTCAGCTATCACCTTCACCCCTTCCATCAGTGTGTGTACATGTCCCCATCCTCCACTGCCATCATAACACAGATTTACAGGCCAAAAAAAACCATTTGAATCGACTCTTCCTCAAGCCATCTAATAAAAATGCAACCTCCTCATGTTTGGAAAAGTATTGCTGCTTCTCTCTGGTCATAACAGATTTTACTCTGTTGAATAATAGAGCTTTTGACAACATAGAGTGAAACACTGTATAAAATAACTAAGCTGCAACAATGAATGAGGTTTGAATAGAAAGCATTTCCAAAATGACTTCTAGTTCACAAAGAAATTTAAGTTAAACTTCACTCTATCAAGTTACAGTGGCAAAGCCCTCCATCAATGCACGACAAACTCTGCATTTAAATGAAGACAACTTCCAGCAGCACTCCACAGAGGTACCATTAACCTGTTCATTTTTCACACCATGCTAGTGTTATTTTGTTTTACTGTACATCAAAGTAGCACAAAATCATTTTTTTGGTTTACTATTTTATCTCTATAAAACCATTCCCCCCCTCTTTTTAGCATCGGGTTTGTCCATTTTGAATTTCATTTTATTCAGTATTTTTTCCATTTTTCTTTTTGATGCTTTCAGTTGTTTATCATACTATGATGGCTGTGCAGTAAAGCTAGCTACAAGAGCTGCTGGGCTGTAATAATGTAAACCTAAAATAAGAGCATTTGATTTCCAGGGGAAGTTTGATGCACACATGCATTTTCTATTAAAATCACCTGCTGAAATCATCCCCTGCATAACAAAATTTCCAACAGACAGCGTTAGGTTGATAGGTGGGGGTTTTGAACAAACAGGAATCATTGTTCTTTTGAATTACAGGAGCCTGTAATCCACAGGCATGTGTAAGTGCTTAGCTGGCACTTACTGTCTCTGAAAAAACCTACAAACCAGCTAAAATTAGCAGCTTTCTCCACTGGAAGAGCTCAATCAACAAAACAACAAAACATTTTCTTCCCGAGCTCAAATCTTTAGCAGAAAACTCCATATGTTGGTATTAATCTAAGAAAAACATTTTCAAAACGCAGCAAACAGCTTTAGAAAATTTTACAAAGAGACTTTTTAGTCATGATTTGTGTTTTCCGAGGACGAGGAGAGGAGACTGTGGAGTTCCAGCCCTGGTTCTGCAGTTTGTGCCCTGACAGAAGCTCACATTGATGGCTCTGAGCACACAGGTGGGGCAAAGCACAGCTGAAGGTGTTTCCACACCTTGATGTGACACCTGTGCCCGAGCTCTGACCCGCATGGAAAGCCCAAGAGGTGAAGGAAGAGAAGTTCACATCAAAAGCTTACTCCATTCCCTTCCAGGACCCTGGAAGTATTTATATCCTCCCTCACACAGGCAAGGGAAAACTCAGCACTTGGTGTCTCTGGGACTGGGGACTGATGTCTTGGTGTCCTCCTGGGGAAGGAACTGATGGACTGAAGACCAAGAAGTGTCCTTCTACCCTAGGGAAGTATTCCTGTAAATCAGGAACTCCTAGGGCCCAGACTCAGGGTTGACAGCTACAGCCATGATAATCTGAATGGAATTGTTCCCAGCTGAATCTGTTCAAATAAAACCCAAGTCCTTTATCTCTCATTTTATCTCAGCTTTTAAACGAAAAGCTGGACGCTGCTCCCAGCTGACCATGGCACACCTGCAAGGACCTGTCTGGGTCTGCAACGCTGAGTTCTGCAGTTCCCAGTGCCCTGTGTCTGCTTCCCAGCAAGGCCAGGAATCCCAGAGCCCCCAGCACTACAGCACACACCTCAAAAATCCAGCTGGGCTCCCTGGATATTCCCAGAGATGTGTCACCATCAGGAACCAACAGCTTCAGCTTGGGAGGACAGCAGAACTCACAGGATGTGACAAATCTCAGTCCAAACGCTTCCACTTTGGGCCACAAACAGATTTTCTGCCATTTCTGTTTAACCATGACAGTGGGAATTTCACAGAGGATACAAATGTCTGCTCAAACTCTTGGGTTTTTAGTAAGATATGCACACAGGACCAGTAGATGTAAGGTTTTTATGGGATTTACTTTCTGTTGTGAATGTGCTGCTGGCACCACCAAGCCATGGAATGTCACTGCTCTGTGACTCAACATTGCCCCCAAAATCCCCTATTATTGTCCCACATGCTCTAGAAATCCACCAAATTTCACCTTCACTATTTCAAATGTATGCAACCTCCACATTCAGCCAAAATTGATAATAAAAGCACTGCACAGCAAACCCAAGGCAAGCAGAATTATCATTTGGGGAGAGTAAGACATAATTTGTGATTATGGAAGTATTAGCATATAAATGCTAATAGCATTAGCATATAAATATTAAATTTATTTAATATTATTGCTCATCTTTTTGTCACCCTGCACTTTTACTGCATTTTCTTTTCACGTTTTCTTTTCTCTCATTCAAGAAAGTTACATATTCAAGAAAAATCTTTTCCTCACTGGTAACAAAGGAAGTATAAACAGGAACAATCCCCTTCAAACAATTTTAAATGCATTTCTTTGAGAATCTAAAATCTCTACACAAATTTTGTACTTGCCATTAATAGATCCTTGTAAATGGAAAACTACTCAAATCTAAATTAGATATTAATTCAGTCAGAAACTTCTAGTTTATGGGTATCTTTCAAAAACTTTTTAAAAAACCAAAAATTATGGTCCCAAGTGAAAACCATGGAGGCTAAAACAGAAAAACAGTATTCCTTCCCATGTATAACTTAAAGAAATTTATTATTTTTACTAAATAAAATAACTACTGGTTAACATTTGATTGGCATTTCTCAAACCTAAAAACTCCTTGGGTCACCAATTATTTAAAAGTGAGGACGACTGGAGGTTTTGGGTTTTTAGCTGCATTTGCACCACAGTTATAAAGTCATCACTGTCATCCTCTCCACCACAGCCCCACAAAATCACTAACTCTTGAAAGAGAAAAATGAACTAATCTGAATGTTGTTAATTTTTTAAATTTTGGTTGAAATTAAATTTGTCAGAAAATAAATTACATTTTGAGCAGTATATTTGACAGTTGAAATTTATACAGGAAAATGCTGAGAAATTGTTCATTAATGTCTCTTTTCTTCTTTATTTTCCACTCCTGTTGAGAGCTAATTTTATTATTTTTTCTTTCAAAGTTTTACATATTCCCTTGATATCACAAGTATTTTTAATTTGAATCAATATATGAAGTAATATTTTATTTTTGTGACTTTCTTACAGTTACTGATCAGCTCCATCTTTTGTAACTCTATTTTATGCTCATTATAGACAACCGAATTTCAAAAATCCACAAATTCATCAATGCTTTGTAAATGTAATTAATCAGTGGAAATATGCAGCACATCACTGCTGATGTATGATAGTGTTCTACTTTTGTGCTTTTAAATATAGGAGATTTACTAGAATCAGAAGAGAATTTGCATATTAATCAAGACAAATAAACATGTGGTGATTTAACTAGGAAACTGTTATTTGGATGACAATTTAATCAGCACAGGTTGAAAGGTCCATCACTGCAGCATCCTGTTTCTGCTAAAATATTGATTGCACTACTGATTTCAGTAATGCTTTATTTTACAGGGCACAAATAACCATGTAATTAGTCTTTAATTGAATGGTAATTGCTTGCTGGCAATTATTTGTTAAGTTTTGGAGTGTAATTACTAGGTTATTTGTGTTTTGTGAAATAAAATGTTATGTATTAGTAGCCCAAAATATTTCCTGTATGAATGGTCTGCCAAAACTAGGAAAGTTAGTTATGATGGCAGGAGTTTGACAAATAACACCATAGCACTAAAACTATTATTAAAAGGATCAGATGGACCTTTGAATGCTTTCCCTTTACAAAATTAACATTAGATGTAACATTTGTAAGATAAGTGGAGGAATACTGTACCACAGAAGCATGATTTCCTCTGGGGTCTAGTCCACCATTTAGCATAATTTATCCTGATGTTTTGCTTTTCATTCTCTGAGCTTCTTTAGAGGAACTGAAATATCATCCTACCCTCTGGAGAGCAAAGAATAAACCAAGTAGAAATATATTTCAACAGTACTTCATATTTCTGCAAGTGAAGTGGATTACCAGCAGCACATTATCTTAGCAGCCTATAAACTCTGTAGCCTTGGCAGCTCGCTAGATAACAAGGGAAAGCATTATGTTTTGCAGTGTCAATGAGATATGACACTTTCTGTGATATGTTTATTCCAAGCTGTGATAGATGAGGTACCCAATACTTTGATCGTTAAGATTTGAATTTTACTTCTACACTTTTTCATTTTTGTCATCAACTATTTATGAATTGGCAGGAGGCAGCCTCACCAGGACTGCTGATTTTGGGGTTTTTTTTTTTTCAAAAGAGATCCAGTTAATAAATTAATTATTGATTTCATGAGGCTGGAGCTATTTGGTACAAAAATATGCTAGTCCTGTGATTTAGGAAGCTCTCACATGTATCACAGATTTCTTCAATAGCAACATATTTTATTAGGCTTAAAGGAGAAATACTGAAGTACTGTGCGACACGCTGTGTAAATTGCCCTGCTAATAGTGGCAGTAAGTGGTGCAAGTGCTCAGACGTAAATAAAAAAGAAAAACACAACTTAAAAAAGCTAAATAAAACACACACACACCCTCAATCTTAGTTACTTTCCTGCAACTGGCACAGGAACCAGAAATTGAAATTTTTTGTCTCTTCAAAGATCATGAAATACCCCCTAGTGATTGTGCAAGGTACTTTTTGAAGTATTCACCAATAAATGTAACATCCTGATGAGTTAGAATTCTTCCCTGATACCTTCAGATTTTTAGTCGCAGCACGGAGTTAAAATAATCTCCCTGCTTTGGCATTTATTACAAGGTTTCAAAGATGCCAGGGGTAGTTAAACTCTGCCTGACCTTTCAGTGTTTAAGGAGAGAAGCAAACCCTGACCCCGCAGCAACCTGATTCTGTCTGCTCTCGGCGCTGGCAAACTGATCACTTGTCTGGCCATGGCAGGACATTGGATCACCAGCCACATCAAAGGCAACAGGAGCCAATTCAGCAGCAGGGAAAAAGCCATCCATGCAAAATGGGCAATTAACATTAATCATACATGAAGCTGTTGGAGCTGATGAGAACCTGGTGCCCATGGCAACGCTCGGGGCAGTGCCCACACCAGGCGCTGCTCACCTGCCAGGGCACACAGGACATGTGCAGAAGGGCCCTGACACTCCACAACCTCCCTGACAGCTCAGGTTTAGCTTTTATATTGTTCAGATTCTGTGCTGCTTTAGTGTGTACACTGCTTTACTCTGAACTTCTTGTTAGGGGATGGTGAGCTCTGTGCACTGAGCAGGGAGACAAAACAATTCCTGCTCCAGCTGGGGACCAAGGACAAATGACCCAAACCTCAGGGCCAGGAGCACAAACACCGTGGGCCGGAGAGAGAAAAACAAGCAGGATGGGAGTTCATAACCTAAACCTGTAATTGGACAATTAACTCAAATATGCAAATGGAGCAGAACTGATCAAAGGGAGAGACCCCGTGACCACTCGTGCATTTTGTGACCATTTTGGTTCATCTTGGGTGCAGCCCTGGCTGGGCTCTTGTGCTGCCCAGAGTGTATCAACTGAGGCCTTTTAATAAATCCCTACTTTATTCTTTAACTTCGTCCAGTCTCTGTTCTAGGCCAGCCTTCACAAGGCATCATCTCCACCTGATTCTCCAGAGAATTCCAGCAGGAATGTCCAAAGAGAAAAACATCAGTGGGAGTTTTTCTAAAGTATCACAGAGCTGAACTTTCTCTGTCACTGTGATTGGTGTCACTGTTAGGAAAAAAAAAAAAAAAAAAAACAAAAACACTCCCTAACAGTACTGAGATGCTCAGAGCTGGGACTCCAGTGGAATATTGTAACTTTATAACTTTAAGAATGGAATGTAGCACATTATCACTGTGTTCATACTAAAAAGTCTCAATTAGTGAAAATCCAGTACTCAACTAAAACCTGACTTGGAGTCTACAGTCAGAAAAATTACCTGAACTCCTTCTATTCAATTGTCACGACAGTGGTTCTTACTTAACGAAGTTTAATTGCTTATTTCTGAAACCAGGCATTACAAAGTAAGTTTAAAACCAAAAAAAAAGCTTTTTGGTTCGTTGAGATTTAAAACTTTAAATAACTCTTTAATTACTTATGAGTGTGCCTGCAGATAAAACAGTACCTACTCAGCATTCCTGGTTTTGCTTTTTTCCTGTCAAATAAGACCACAGGAAAAAGGGGGACAGCTCACCAAATTTCTGAATTGGGAAGATTCATGGCTGCAGACAAGCTGGAGGCTGATCCATGTTCCGCACTGCCCAGCTCAATTTAAGGGTGTGGCAGTGAGGAAATGGGAAGTGTGACTCCAGCAGATGCAGGGATAAACACAGAAATTTAACAGAACTGCATGGAGTCAGTAGCTGTGGCATGGAGGGGCACTGGCACAGACAGAACACAGCGCATTTAGCCACGGATCACAGCCAGGGGCACAAAGCTCCTGCTGCTGTGTCTTCATCCCCATTGCTCCCACTCTGCCTAGACCAAACCTTGCAGGAGGGGGCCTGTCCAGGCTGGAGCTGTGCCACTAACAACACACCCAGACCACAAATCCAAATTACAGATCTGTTGTCTAAACAATGCTCCCACACCACGTCCAGCTAAACTGAATGTGGAAGTGCCAGAGACAAGGCCAGGTTTATTCTGAGCCTTGCAAAGCTCAGCTCAGCTGCTTGGATGGCTCTGCTGGATTCTGGATCCAGTCAGAGATGGGAAGCACTGCAGATTATAGACAATGTTATTGTGCAATTTGCATTCTGACTGGTTTTCTTTCTTTTTAATCTCTTGAAGTATCGGACTGTTCAGCAGGTGGAACCAAGGCACTGAGCAGGTTTTTAGGATTTTTCCACCTGTGTGTGAGAGCTCAGCACTGAGGTGAGCAGATGAGCAGGCAGGCACTGGGATCAGCACAGGGACGGCACAGCTCCATCCCAGCAGCTGATGCTGCCCAGGGCACAGACAGAATCACTGCACACACTCCAGCCCTGTGCAAAGACATGCCAGGACACTGAGGAGCCATAAATCTCCTTTCATACAAGTTAATTCAGTCCCATTTTTTTTTAGAATTACTTAATTTTTACACATTCATCCACAAAAATTTCCAAGGAGGAAATCACCATCTATTACAAACATCCATGTCATGTGTCTGATTTGTATCAGCCCCTTCCAAGCTTTATTTTTGACCTGTATCTGAATTCAATGCCAATTTAGAGGAATGTATTACAGTAAAAGAGTTTTGAAATACTGGTTTCCACTAAGCTGTATCTCAGTAAGTCTCCATTCAATGAAAGTTGTAAAAAATGTGACTGTTTAAGCCTATTATCCCTGGCCACAAACCCAAGAGCAAGACCTGATGTATTTACAGCCCTGAGTACCACGTAACCCAGGGGAGCTGATCTTAATTCCCTAACAGGGGTGCATTGTGCTGGGGTGGTACAGGGCTGTCAGAGCAATTTGCAGGCTGATGCAATGGGAAACTGCTCTTGCCTTAACTGCTTTTAATCACTGCATTACAAGTTTTGGTGTTTTCACAATCTTGGCAAAGACTCTTCAAAGGCAGAAAACAGAAATTCACCTTTCAAAGAATAATAAATGAAAGAACATAGAAGCAGTCCTCTGCACCTATGTCCATGATGAAAGGAGGAATTGTTCCCAGCAATGCAAAGGAGCCTCTATGATTAGGTGATTCTGTCCAGGAGAAAGTATCTGAGGGCTGAACTCTACTGCACAGAAAACACCCTGCAGTTTGCTGCTGGTCCTGGAGCAGCACGAAATTACACAGGCAGAAATGCAGGGACACAGCCCCACTGCTTCCCCTTTACCTTTCCAGATTTTGTGACTGCTGGCATTTCATTTGTTAGCTCCAGAACAGACAACATTATTATTTCTGCTGCAGATGTAGAGTAGAACAAGGCTTTTTCACACAACAAAGCCCAAACTTTTAGGACCATGAGAAAATAAAAGGACAGAAGAAAAATTTCTGGCAAAGTTACAATTTTGTCTATAAAATTTCCATGTTTTGAAAAGATGCTAATAGAATATATAAAACCAAAGACGTGTTATCAGTTATGTGAGGTTTAACCTACAGGAATGTAGAAATTTTCCCTATTTTGTGGACATGTATGCACACACAGAGAAACTCTACCTGATGGGAACTCCATCACAGCAGATAATTGAAATGTCTGAAAGCAAATCCCACTGAATTCTGACTGTAAATGTGGCCAGCTCAGGGCTGACAGAGAGAGGTGTTTCAGCAAGAATCTGCAACTCCGTAATCTCAGCTGGGTACCAGAGCCATGGGACCACGAACATCCCAGCTGATGGGATCTCCTTCCTCTCCCCACTGCAGGTGAGCTCTGGGTTTCATTCCCTGCCCTGAGATCACAGCATCCCTCCTTCCCTTCTTGGTGATATTCCCTCTGCTCCACCTGTCAGGTTTACTCTTTCTCCCCCAAGATGAGGTAAAGGATTTAGGGAATAATTATTCTCAGCTCATAATAAGCCTCTAATACTGCTTGTTTTTCTATCCTTTTCTGACCAAAAGCTTGTCTGCTTTTCCATCAACAGCTACACCAAGGAACCCTCTCACCACAGCCACAGATCATTTCCCACTGAGAAACACCAAGTCATTTCACAAATGTCCCTCTCATACACCATTGGGAAAAACTGGAAGAAGCCAACTACAGAAAAAGCAGCTCAGACCATGAAAAGCAGCACGAGTTATTCCCAAATTCGGGGATTTCCTGAACTCAAGTATGTTCTGGAGCAGGCACAACAGCTGAGCAGACAAGTTGTACCTGCTGTTGATGTCTCTGAAGTTTTCCCTTCAGCCCCAAGGGTTTGACTCTCCCAAAAATTCCATTCCAAGCTCCCAGCACCATCCAGCCCTGGGCAAACACAGCCCAGCCACGACTGCCACAGAATCCCACTCACACCTCACACTCAACTCCTGCTCCTCACTCAAGGCTGCTTTAAAGGCTGCTGGAAAAGACTGCAAGAATTCAAGTAAAAGAGTGTTTGGAACCAGATTTCCTGGAGATAAATGAAAGACATACGTTTCCATGGCGGCCAGCCTACTAAATTTTGCAAGCATAAATATTTACCTAGGACTGGGGGGTGGGGAAATCAGGAAGAAAGTCACCATCTAGACCCTTCAAAGTTTAAATACTGGAATACAGAGGTCATTATTTATAACTAGAAATGGAGAACATGTCTTTTCTATGTGTATTTCTACCATGTTATTCATCCCCTCCATATGCATTCCATTATTACCATTCTTACACCAGAAAGTAATTTCTGTGGCACTTGCTCACTGGATGCATTCATTTTCTTAAGGCTTTCTTGTGGCTATTGATTTCCTGCTTTGTTGAAGTGCTTTGTTTCTTTCACAGCAGGCTACTCATTTTAAAACAGTTGTTCAACAAATAAAATATTATGTTCTAAAATTAAATTAGTTTTATCTTCCTTCATTTTTATCGGAGTTAAATGCAAGTGACACACTTCCCCTAAAGAAAAAAAAGGAAATATTTAATGCCTCCCAGCACGCAAACAAGTAAATAAGTAAATTTTTTTCTTTTCTAATAAGACATATTTATTTTTATGATTGGAAACATGAAAGAAAAAGTGTATTATAAATAAAGCCTCTTTTGTACTCTTATGTTGTAATCACTGCTGTGGCCAACGGTTTAACATCAACAAAGAGGATTATCTGGTCCCGAGCCAAATTCCTTTTACTCCTATCTTACTACCCTGAAAGTTGCTAAAAGAATCCTTTTCTTCTTTCAATGCAAGTGGCTCATGCTCTAACATGACAAAGTTTGCTGTCCCCTCCCACCAGACCAGCCCAAAATACTCAGATTTTATACAAGGAATACAACTACTGCTTAATGAACTGCAAAACCAAGGGAAACAGAGTTTTGGCAGAAGGTGACACTTGCGACCTGCAGCATCTTGTTTGGATGCTGTTGGCTCAACAAGGGCAAATTCCAGAGTTCTGTGCTCCTCTGCTCCCTCAATCCTCCAACGTGCTTATTTACTAACTTGGGTGAACTGCAGGGACAAAAAACTAGGGAAGCAGATATTCTATTCTATTCTATTCTATTCTATTCTATTCTATTCTATTCTATTCATTATATCAGAATTTTGTCATATTTCTTGCTAAAAGCATATTAGCAAGTGCCTATTATCAGGGTACCAGAAGCCCCTCCCCAGCATTTGCCACTTAGTTGTGAAATCAAACTGATCACAATTACAATATTTGTACCCTATCACAGAGCTTGAATCCCTCCCACAGTCCAAAACCATCTGCAAAGATGGTACTTTAGAAACATTTTCAGATGGATAAACTTTAAGTGTCCAGAGATCACCCCCTCCTAATCCCCTGCTTAGGAACTGGTGGTTAAGTTTATGCTCACAGGAGGGAAAAAAAAAAAAAAAAGAGCTTTATAAGCATGCAGCCTAACTTTTAAAAGGAAATAGGCTTTGAAAAAGTTTGCAGGATATAGGAAATGAAACGAAAAAATGTTTTCATTCAGTTTCCTGTTTAGATGTATGGATAGATTTGACTTCAAATAGATGTGCCACACAGAAGTTTAGTTTATAAGGGTCAGATGGTAACAGTTTCTGTTTAATCCTCAATTTACATTAACTTACAGGAAAATTAATGATTTTAAACAGGCATCAAAGTGAGGCTGTTTTTTTCATTTCTCTAAGTTTGCTGGAGGAACAATTGTTTCCTTTATCTGTCTTCCAGAAAGTTGGTGATTGTGTTTAAGTTAAACTGCTCATTCAGCCTTCAGGCACAGCATATTATGAGTTGTTTTGCAATGAACATGAGCCCCTCACGAGTGCAAACTCTCTGACAGCTCTCTCAGATTCTTGAGCTTACTCAAGCATTTCACAAAACCACTCTTCACAACTGCACACATTATAATTTACACATTAAACCAGCAGGTTTTCAACCTCAGGTCTGTTGCCAAGAATAATCCTTCAAAACTCTTTTATCTTTTTGTAAGAGCAGAATTATAAATGTGCAATTAACAGCCAAAGAAAGGTCTTAAGAAAACTCTTAGAGCAATATTGACTGTTTTAATGCCTCAACCAGATGGTGGTTTAAAGAAAGCCATTTAAAGAAAATAAATAAAAAGTCTCATTTTTCAGTCAGCAATGATATGTCAAGTGTAAAATTTGAGATATTAACGCCGCAGTGCCACGGGTCTGTCTAATCACCAGAAGTGCTCTTAATTCTTTTGTTTTGCTGCTGGACAGACCAAGCAGTTGTAAACATCATTACTGATATGCATCAGTACAAAAGCACAGGGACCAGAAGCAAAAGGAATTATTTGTTGCATTTTTTCCGTGAACGGAGCCCATCCAGTGACTGATTTTCCCCAAGGATGAATAATATGCTCCTTTTTGTCTTTTGTTACGACCTGAATTTGTACAGTCTAATCCTGAAGTCTTTTCCTCTAAAAATACAGGTGCTTCCCTTTTACTAATTAAATATGAGTACTGGGTAATTGTTGACATTCTCAAGTTGGAATAATCACCTTGGACTAAATGGGTGACAGAAATTCCAGCTTAGCCTTATTCCAGATAACACTCAGATATTTTTTAAAGCTGTAGAAAAATGACACAAGAACACTCTCCCATTTGAAAACAACCCAGCTGCATTATTTTACAGCCAGGCCATAGTGCCATAAAATATCTGCTTGGAACTAATTAACTTATTGGAATTATCAAATACATCACACAGTAACTGACTGATTCAACAATAAATTCAACTGCTTAACTTCATTCTGCAGTGATGGACATCTGGCCTGCTCTTGTTTAGACAATTCAATGTGTACCACTATTAACAATTTCTATCATTTTAAATACATATTTCTTTCCTTGAAATTTAAGAGCTTCAGAGTGTTGAGATTTTCCTGAAAAATTCAGAAGAGAAATTTCCTCAGTGTCATTAGAAGCAAATAATTTGGCATTATCAGTGATATGAAAAACAATATCAGACTTGCACTGTTTCAAGAGAGGGATAAAGACAGATAAATATGAACAAATTAAAGGCAAGAAAGCCATTAATTGTACCCCATGTGCCACAAAGCCATTAATTGTAACCCATGTGCCACATCATATAGCAGAGTGAGCTGGAACACAGGGAATTTCTGTCAGGCACAGATACAACCTGTGGGCCCTCCACATTTCTGGGAGTTTTGTTATAATTTCCTTGCACAATAATCCCACAGAATTGTTTCTTCAGTATCATTTTGGCTGTCTTTAAAAAAGCAGAGACACTTAAATAACTACAACCAGAAACTTCACTTTGCACTGCACTGAAATGAGGGGGCAGCTTCAGCTCTGTACCAACAATGCACTGAAACAGCCCCATCACCTCAGTACAAAATTTCCAGCTGCTCAAGTAATTGTTTCTCAGTAGTATTTTTAACTAACAATTTTCCTTTTTCTTAAAAACAAACAAAAATCAAAACTTGAGTTCAAGCAATGTAATTAGTTTCCAGGTCAATGACTTGTTTTCCCTTAATTTTAAAAATAGCTTTTGTTGAAAAAAAAAAAAAAAACACTTTCAAGGAGCACAGATAAGGAAGCATGAAAATCTGTTCTGTGTTCATTTCCATTCTAGGTAGGTCCAGTAATTACTGACCTGGAGAAATAACTTCTGCTTCTGATAAATACTTAAACAACCATAAAAAGAATGATCTCAGGCTGGTGGCAGCACAGGGTGGTGTTGCCAGTAGGCAGAATAAAATCTTTTTAGAAAGGGAGTTGCAGATTTAATTGATATATGGGGGAAAAAAGAAGATGCAGTACATTTAGACCCAAATTTAATGGGAAAAATCAACTAACAGAGTGCCTTGGTCTAATAAAAGATGAGTATGACTGTGAGCACTCATGGACTGAAACAGCAAATTATGGTATAGAGAGGAGCTACCTTGAAAAATCAGCAATAAAGTGATTTGGCTCTAACTATAATACCTTCATAAACATTCCCAAAAGAAAGCAGGAAGTTTAAAACAGCTCAAAGAAGAGACTGCATCTATAGGAGAGGGGAAAGATTACAAATCCTTCAGTGAGATCTGAGTGAATAAAAGCAACTTAAAAATTAATTCAGTTTTTTCAAAAAGCAAAATTAATGAGGTGTGAAAAACAATGAAAATTTAGCCCTCCAAAAGAGAGGCAACATCTGCAATGTTAATATGCTGAGAGACATTTAGGTGTTATAAAAGACTGCAAATTAGGCAGATGTGATAAAACAAGAAGAATTTCCAACTTTTTGCTGGGAAGCATCACATCAGGAAAGGCAGAAATTGCCCAAACTCATTTGCTCCTGCATGGCTGTACCTGGAACTGCACACGGATTCCTAAAGCACCTAATTACAGGGAGGATATTCCCAAGCTGGAGGGAACTGAAAGCACTGCAGACAGAATGATTAAGCTGTAAGAATGGGCTGATTTCAAATGCAATATTAAGATCTACATCACTGTATTCTGCGTGGCAAACAGCAGATGTGAAAGGAATGCTCAACATAAAACAATCCAAGCAGATCTCTGCATGTACAGCAAAACCAGCACAACTTTTCCCTGAAATGGGAACGCAGAGATCAACTACTCTTAAATGTGAAACGGTAGAAAGGCACAAAATGCCTCATTCCCTGGGGATTACCTGTGGGGCAGGGTTGGGACAGCAAAATAACCAGTCAAGATTTCACTGCCCTGATTGCACAGCTTGCACACCCACCAGCCTTCGCAGAGATTTTCCCAATCGCTGTACCTTTTATTATTTGGGATTATTTGTGAATACCTAGAGAGGTGTTTCAGGCACAGGGCAGAGCTTTGTGCAGGAGCATCCTTTGGTGTGAACCTTGGTCCCCTGTGAGGACAGAGATGCTGAAGCACTTTCAGTTTCCCCCAGCAGCCCTGCCCACTGCTGCTTCCCAGCTTTAATTGCACAGAATTCCTCCTTCCCTGGGATTACCTGTGGGGCAGAGGTGGGACAGCAAAACAACCAGTCAAGATTTCACTGCCCTGACTGCACAGCTTTGAAACCCACCAGCCTTTGCAGAGATTTCCCCACTCCACCCTCGATTATTTGGGATTATTTCTGAACACCCAGAGAGCTATTTCATAGAGCTTTGTGGAGGAACATCCTTTGGTGTGAACCTTGGTTCCCTGTGAGAACAGAGATGCTGAAGCACTTTCAGTTTCCCCCTGCAGCCCTGCCCACTGCTGCTTCCCAGCTTTAATTGCACAGCTTTTCCTTAAGCAAATATTAACAGCAGAACAAACTCCTCAGCTGACTGCAAAGGTTATTTTCCAGTGATACTTAAAAGAGCCCAGTTATTCCAAAGCATTATTCAACCATGACTAATTGACATTAGAAGAAGTGCAAAGTACATAACTTGATTCTTTTTCAAATACAACCAAAGACATTTCTTTTCAAACCACACAAAATCTGTCTAGGTTGAAATTCTGCTTAGGCTGCAGGGCTGAAATCTCAAAGGGAAATGTACAAGAACATTTTTCCAGTAATTCCTTGTAAGCCTGATTTCTTTTCCATAAAATCTCAAAGTCTGGTGCCCGGTGAGCATGTTCTCACTGTTCATTTACTCATTGATTTTTATTATTATTGGATGTAGAAATTTCCTGGGAAAAACAAAAATAAAATAATGAAGCTTTAAAACTATTTTTCCAATTTTCATTTCTTAAAACATGCTTTCCTAGTGAAGTAAAATGGACTTCCCTTTTAATATTGCATTTTGCGATTTCCATATTTGGATTATTGGATAATCCACACTTGGATTTCCCTTTTTAATATTGGGATATTTAATATGCTAATTTTTAACTTTCTAATAATGATACCAGCGATTCTGCACAGTGTAAAAATTATTTTAAATTACTCAAATTTAAATTTCTTAATAACTGTGCATTCCCAAGTCAGTTCAAAACAGACTGGGTGTAGACAGGTGCTTCAAAGAGCAGTTCCCTCCTGTTCTGAACAATTCCTGCTATCCCTGTGAATCCCTGGGCATCAATTCTAACTTTCCAGCCAAAAAATACACAGTCAATGACTTATGTGCACAATAAAGTCTAGAAAACCTCTGCCACCCATTACTAGCATCTGTGTTTTCAGTAAAGACCTTCAGATCTGTCAGACTTCCCTAGAGTCTAAAATTTATATTAATTGTCAGGATTCAATTGCAGATTTCCCAAAGCAAGTTTCCCTTACTCAAACTGCTTCCAAGCTTAAAACTGGGCAAAATTAAAAACAAGAGAATCAACATGAAGTTGTTCAGAAAAAATGCACGGGCCTGTTCTATTTTCTACATTTGAATTTTACCTTGGTATTTAGCAATTCTATATTAATATATTTAAATTTTCCATCAACACCCTTTATGTGTTTTAGAGTTATTTTTAACTTGACTTTTTCAATCTCATGATTTAAAACAGCTCTTGATCATGAGCAACATAAAATAAAAAATGCTCAGAAACAAATTGCATTCACAGCCATGTTTTAATCTATACACCAATTTTTATTGGAATTTTAAAGTTTCAAAGGCTGCAGTTTCAAATGCAGCCATAATGACAGGAAACATTCATTTAATAGCAACGGGACAATATAATTATAAAAGGCAGTAATAAGATATTTAGTAAACATTATCCATCAGTGCCCAAATGAAAAGATTTAAAGATGTACAGAAAAAACTCTGCCTTCACATATTCCCACAGATCTGCCCATGTCAGGGAGATATTGTGAAATATAAAAGGCCCAAAAGGGTGCAAAAAAGTTGTCACCTATAGAAAAGTTCTGCCTCCAAAAAAACCAATAAAAACATAATAAAAAAGGCTTAGACTTAGATGTTGCCCCACTCAATGAGAATATTTGTCAAACTCCTAATGCACTTCTGGTCCCCTATTCAGGTGATGGGTTTTCCTCCGCATTTTGTTGTTCCTCTTTGACCCAGAAGTGTTTCCTTGCTGAACCTCAGAATCTCCCCTGATTCATCCACCCCACAACCCTGCTTGAAGAAACTCCTAGTCCTTACTCTCAACAATAAAAAACCAGCATACCTCGAGATTCTATTTACTTTCTGGCATTAAAAAATACTGGATTACAGCAACTGTAGGTTTGTTCTTTCATGTGCTGTCAGTGTTTATGCAACAGCCAACACTGAGAGTGGGCAGCTCCAATCCTGATAAGCAACGGACACAGGAACCCGGCAGGAACAGCTCACCAGGGCTGTGGTTAAGGACTTGCACCAAAAAAACTGAAAAAGACACGCTAATTTGTGTGTTGTATTCACCAGTGTGACCCATTTTGCAACTGTATTACAGTAGGAGCAAGCATTTAAATCAAGATAGATAAAAATGAAATCGTTTGCAACTAAAAACTTGTGAAATACAAGGTTCAAAATCCATTTCCTTCCACATTCATGTTTTTAATCAGCATCTACCCAACTGCTCAATATTTCCCAATGATTTGTCTCTAGAATATCCCCCAAAGTCTCTGCTCTTGTCCTCATATTCACCAAATCTGTCCTACAGCCTCAAGTCTGTTCTCCCACCACTGGGAAATTTCTCATCCATGCTGCTTTCCCTGGGCCAGTATTATGGCATCAAGTACATAAATAAAGAATGACTCAGAAGACAGGAGGAAAGGAAGCTCCTGCCCCTTCTTCTCACTGCTTCTCCCTGGATAGAAAGAGTCAGCTCCAACCCTTCCCACCATCCCAAAGGTTCTCCCAGATGGGAGCTGATGGAAAACTGGAGTTGTTTGCTCTGTCCCTGAATAGGAGCAAGGAACTCACAGAGGGTGGGGCAGGTGACAATTCAAACACCCAAAAGACAGAGCTGGACTTCACCCCAAGGGTCCAGCTCATGGGTGTGAGCAGGGAGAACAGCACAAATGGAAATAATACAGAGTATCCTAGAATGGCTTGGGTTAGAAGGGACCTTTAAATAACATCCAGTCCAACCCAACCTGGCCTTGGAACATCCTCAGGGATCTCTCTGGGGACCCTGTGCCAGTGTTTCCTCACCCTCATGAACCACTTCCTTGTTTAAAACTTTTCATTAAACTGAATGAAAAGTTATCACAAAGGAGTAACATAGTTCCATTTCTTTTCCTATACAGAATCCTAGAATCATTTTGATTGAAAAGACCTTGAAGACATCAAGTCCAGGTGGTCACCCAGCACTGCCAAGGCACCCATTGACTGACTGAGCTATAGAAAGTATTTTGCAAAGCTGAACTGCTTTTATAAAAAGAATTTTAAGACTATGACACGATTCAGGTCTAACTGTGATTTCACATATACTTAAATTCCAAGCAGAAATGTCTTTTTGTCTTCTTACCTCCTCTTCCCATCACATTGGTTTTGCTTCTTCCAGAGCGATAAGCTCTGTCCAGCAAGACACCAAAAATTCACTTGGCCAATATTCCCCATGGTTCTGACCCAGCTTGTTTCAGCTTCCCCCACTGCTCCTGTCATCTGCTGGTTCCAGGGCAGGACAACCTGCTCCTTCCAGGACACCCACTGTTTATACTGGTACCTCAAAATGCCCTGCCCATGCAGATAATCTCCTGCAGCTGCCACACCCGGGCTGAGGCAGCCCAGCTGGATTTACTCTCACTGCCTCAGCAGAAACATTCAACTCATCACAATTGGGGTAACAACTACAGCAACAGTAACCATTAAAATGCAAACATTAGTTTTTAGAAGTTTAAGGTACTTCTTGAATGTGAAACATTAAATATTTATAGCAGCTTTAACTTGGATGCTTACCCATTTTAAACATAAAGGAACAAGTGAACTAGTGGCACTAATTATTTAAGCTCAAACAAGTGTCACGGTACTTTGATTTTATTATTATTATCATAGGATTTATCTAATAGTCCCTGAAATATATGCATCCAAGATATTTATATACGAGACCTTTGTTCAATGATAATTTATTAGAAAACACAGTAAATAATATAGTTAAAATTTGGATTTTGTCCCTTCCTAAACTCTCATAAAGACAGCAGCCAAAAAACTGAGTAAGTCAGGGTGCCTTTGAAGATATTTAATTAAAATCTAATCCCACATTCTTAAGGGTCCACATAAATTAAGCTGTCATTCAGGAGATTTATGCATTCCCATTTGCATATTGCATACAATTCATCAGTTCCTGGTGTTTGAAGGCAGCGCCGATCCCGGGGAGCGACGCCCGCGGGTCCGGGGAGAGCCTCTCTCTTCCATCTGCCTGATCCTGCTCAGTGCCAAAGGCACCCTCAGAGCCCTCCCCTGGGCGGGACGGATCCTGCCTGGATCAATCTGCCAGCTGCAACCAACATTTGGGCACTCCTGGAGCAGCCCAACCACAGTCCCTGCTCCTGTGCATGGAATGCTCCTGATGCTGCTGCGGCAGCCAGGCCCCTCTCCTGGATTCCTCAAACAGAGTCACAGAACCACACAATCACACTGATTTAGATCCAAACAGTCTGACAGATTCCTCAGCACTGCCACAGCCACCGCTAACCCATGTCCCCAAGTGCCACATCCACACAGCTTCTAAACCCCTCCAGAGACAGCTTGATTGATTACTAATAACTAATAAATATTACCTGGAGGCATTGCTGGCTCCTTCACTGCTCACAAGATTCTCTTTGTGCCATTCAGGGCCACACTAAGTTAGAACAAAATATTTCCTTTAAGTGTTCAAAAATATTCATCAAAGTTTATATATGTCTGATCTAGGAAATTTTCCCAGTAATTTTCTAGCACTTTTAAACATTTTTAGATAAGCATATCTCATATACATGTGGGGAATATTTCCTTTTAAGAGCATCACTACCTGAAGAAGAATATATCCACAATACTCCAGTACTTGTGTGAGCCGCTCCAGCAGCAGAGCTGGCACATCCAAGTGCCCAAAGAAACATCTGACATTTCCTGGCCTATCTGAACCATGGCCCCTCATCTCTACAGCTTCTCATGGATGTTTGTACATCCACAGCCCAGTATCATCTTCCCTGTTCCCACATCTGCAGTGGTTTGATGACAGGACAGCAGTGATTCAACAAAGAACTCAAGAGAATAATACCAACATGCAACCAACAGGCTCAGAAACGACATGGGAGAAGTACCAAATGCAACACTGATTCACAGATCCTGCTTCTACATCCTGCTTTATACTCTTTTTTGGGGCTTAGACAATAATCTTTAAGCATCTCCCACTGGGAACACAAGGTAGCTTACGACTTGAAAATTAATCAGTGAAAGAAACGTACATATCTGTAATTAGATTAGTTTTTCAACAGCTTGTCACAATGACGTGGGAGTCTCAGTCAAACCTCCATTGTGCATTTTCTTTGCTCACTCGGTTCATCTTGCTCTGCTGTTTTAGACCATGGAGTCCCTGGAACAAATGTCCCTGTCAGTGGTGGTGATTTCCTGCTCACCCAACAACCACAGCAGTGCTTCGTGGAGGAGCAACAGCAAAATGTCACGTTCTTCTCTGGCTGTTCTTTTTTGAATATTCCACTAACATGCTGATTATAAATGTATCAAGGTGGCGTTTCCCTCCCACAGCTCCTGCACCGCAGCACTAACCTGCCACACATCTGCCAGCCCAGACCTTTTAGATCCAACTCTGATACCTGCAACAAGCAGAATGTGTGAAACCACTCAACTTCATTAACTGCAGCCCCAAGCAGGTCTTAAATTCACATCTGCAAAGGGGAAAGGCCAAAGCAATAAGCACTTGTTACAGTCTTGTTACTAAGCTAATGCTCATCTCTTACACTCGCTGAGATTTTGCTCCATTTTTGTATGCTTTGTATTATATGATTAAAACTAGCCTACTGTTTCTGTTCTTCTCCAAATGTTCTTAAAAATTACTTAAAACAGTTTGTTTCCACTTAGCAATGAGCGGCTATTAAAGCCACCACATTAATATAAATGCATAACAATCTGTAGATATATTATGACTTTTTGGTAAGTTTGCAATAACCTAATGGAATTAATTGAGTTATGGAATAAAAATAAATACCAGAGCTGATGTCAGCACCAACTTCTCAGTGATTCTCTGACTGAGAGGTGGTGTAGTTCTACCCCTGATGAGGAGTTAAGACCTACTGAAGCAACCATGGAACACAACACTGTCCATTTATTAACTTCCCTCTAACAGCAAAGCACTTCACTGTGCTTCCAGCATTCTCACAAGCATTAAATCCACTTTTACAATGCAAAAATATCCCTCTTCAAAATTCCACACACCTTATGGATTGAGAGATTTGTGTGTTTCCAAGGACAACAGGTTATGCCCTTTTTCATACACTCAACTGCCTCTCCAGGAAAACTTTGACAACTGAAGAATCACTGGGATTCTTAAAAATCCCAAGAAAGCAAAGCTGAGAGGACTGGTTGGAGATGAGATTTTTGAGTTCCCATTTCCCGCCTTGATTTAACTCTGTCTTCTCTTAATTCTCTTTTAACTTGAATTTAAGAGAAACTGTTGGGTGGGAAGGGTGTTTCAACATCACTCATTGCTTCAAGACTACATATGAAAAAAAATAATTAGAAATACAGATTTCTATAGCATTAACAGCCCACAAAACAAGAAATGTCAATCCAGAACAACCACCAAGCCATGAGCTCTCCACTGGTGGCCCAGCAGAGGTTTGGAGCCCACCAGCACCGCGCGCCTCGGCGGCTCCGGGATGCGCTGAGGATGCTCCCAGCCCGTCACGCCCGCAGCTCTGAAGGGAAGGAACGCTCTCCCCTGGAGCTCTGTCACCACTGCCTGCAGTGACTGACACGTTTTCCTGGCTGCTGTTTTATAAACACGCCGTGTAATGACGGCCTTGAGCTGGGGGCTGGGCCCGTCCCGCTGACGCCTTGTCACAACACAGCAGCAGCGCAGGCACACTCCCAACCCGCCCCTGGGCTCCACCTCACAGCACAGGCTCCCGAGCAGCCCACGGAACCCTGCACTCTCAGAAACAGTGCATGGAACAGCTGCACTGCACAGAAAACTCCAGAACCTGGAATATTCCAACCTACTGGTACTATTTCTGTGTGTAACTATTCAAATCTAACTATACATACTGAATGTAAGGAGATAAAACATGTCCTTAAACGAATCTGTGAGATAATCGGTGTGCACAGGTGACCAGAGGCAAAACCAGCAGTAAAAGGTACATGATTTCATGCATTAATTGAATTGTTAATATTGACCGCCCTGAAAGTTTACCTGTCTTGCTGCTGTACCACTGGTTGCAAAATAAACTTGAGAACATCTGTCCCACAGTAGCTGGTAAATAATTAGTTTATTTTAAAGTTTGACATAGTTTCTGGAGCTGGCACCCCTCTGGCATGTGTGGGAATTGGCAGAGAGCTCCATTCACCTCACAGAGAGTGACTTGCATTGTGCCTACAGCTCAAGAGGAAAAAACTGAAAATCTGGGGTTCTCCAGTGATGTTCAAGATGAAAATTGTGGAGAAATGTCACTGCCCAGCACCCCCCAGCTCTGCAGGCTCATCCTCATTGCCACTGGCCATGGGCAGCTGTGACCAGCAGCCCTGACCACAGCTCTCCCAGGTGCTGGACCACACTCTGCCTGCAGATCTGACACAAAATAGGTTTTTCTGCCATTTCTCCAAAATGCATCTTCCCTTCTCCTAACCAAACCTAATGGATTTGTGGGAAACCCACTCCTCATTCACTGACTCTGCTCTGGCTGCCCTGCCCAGCCCCTGAAGATGGTTCAGTTTGGTGTTTCAGTGCCACCCCTATCCCTGTTTGGTAACCCCTGTTTGTCCTGAATCCTTGCAAGAAGCTGCATGATGAGCAAATGGCCCTGACAGCTTCTCCTTCATCCAGCACGGCCACAGGCCCCTGGGAATTGATCCTTCTGCACATGAAGTTGTGCACTGGTAAAAGAGGGGGGAGAAAATCATTTAAACCTTCATTAGACTGGAAGGTGACACCTACAAACATCTGGCTTCTAAACAGAACATGAAAACTGTTCTGAATTAATGGCCTTCCATACGTTAATGCACCTCGGATTTTTACTGTATACACATTAAACCGAAGTTTTAAAATTTTAAATAATGTTAAACCACATCTCCAGTTTCCCTCTGATAGCTGGAACAGACAGATGGCTCCAGCCATAACTTCCTGTCAGAAGACAGCTCCTCTGGTTCCTCAAGTACTTCACCCTGGAGTTCTGTCAGGAAAAGCTTTCCTGGGTTTCTCCTTCAGTATTTCTCTCTCAGGGAAAAAATATGAACTAATGGTCAACCCCCACGGGAACCCTTCAAAGTCTTCACCCTCAGATGTCCAAGGTGCTTGTCACTAAATTATTATGTCACATATAAATTACCTGTGTCTCTTACAACAACAATTTGCAGAAACGTGTTGTTTTACCTGTATAATTGCGACAAGGAAGTGCATTTGTAGATGTTTCAATTTTGTCTACATACAAATAAATTTTAAACATTTTAGTTTTCATTTTTCAGTTACAGACTAAAGTCTAAGACAGCTACAGATTAACACTGAGATTTTGGACTGGTCAGCTGCTAGTTCAAGCTACCAGTGCTACTTTCTGCTGAGAAAAAAACCCTATACAGTCATTTTTAGAACAGTTTCTACATTTTTTAATGTTTAATGTACATAAAGAATGTAAGGCAGAAAGTGATCGGAAGACAAAGTAGAACTAAACATCATTCAGAACTGTACATTCATTTTACTTATTCCTTTAGCTGAGAAAAGTGAAGAAACTAATCTTTATTATGTTTGAAATTACTTGCTTTATATAATTACAGAAATTAAGTGCAGTGGGAAGCCACTGCACAGGTGGGATTTTAGAGATCAAAGTCCCTTTTTCCCCTTAAAAACTGTTAGGGACACATCCATCCAGGCACATCCTCAATAAAACAGAATTCCCACGATTTATTTGTGCTGTATCAGAAATATGTGTGGTCAAACACTAGAAAGTAACACTGCTCCAGCACTACACAGCACACTTTATCTTCTTCTCAAATTAGCCAAGAAAGAACAAAAAATCTTCCTTAAATATCTGAACCAATACTTCACATTAAAATATGAGGAGCCACGGAGGAAGCAGAATCCTCCATATGCTGAGGGCATCTGAAAACAGAAAACGTTTTTGATTTTTCCTTTCTGCTTCCATCATTCCTCTCCTGCAGACCAGCAAAATGCAGAGGGGTTGGTGTGCTGAAGGATTTCAATTTGAACTTGTGTCAAAAGTGAATTTGAGCTAAGAGAGATGCTCAGAGTTTCAGAGAAGAACATAATGACACGTGCAACACATCCCCAGGAACGGCAGTGCCAAGGAAGAAGGGAAAATAAAGTATAATTTTACATTGGTCGCCTACGGGCCACGGTTTCTTTGCTTTTCTATTAACAGCTCAGAATCCTCAGTGCTGTGAGAGCACAGAGAACTGGAACTGCCAATTAATGTAATGATATTTGCATATTCATTGCCCTGGCTGTAAGGAATGGTGGTGCAGGATCCAGGCGGTGCAGAGGGGCGTTCGTCTGGCAGGCAGGGGCCGGGAGAGAACGGAGGGAGCCGAGGGATGATAACAAACTGTGCAGCACCACAGCTCCTCTGCCTGCCTGTGCACACTCCCAAACAACATGCAACCCATATCTACCTACAAATTATTTGTTATATGACCCTGTCTCCTTTGATTATTGCTTTCTTTATGCCTTTTTTGTCACCGGTGACCAGTTGATACCACCAGTGTGAACTCACAAACTCTCTGCTTCTTAACCTCCAGCTACTTCCTGTATTTTTTATGATAACCATATGCTGGATTATTATTTAATTATGATTAAAAAATAAACTCCTGAATGTAGGTTACTTTGAAATGAAGGCAGTTTACAAATAACTCAGATCTGCAGCTTTTCCCACAGTTCACTCAGCATCTCCTGTCACACACCTGCTCACCTGCACTCAGGATTTGGTATTAAAGTTTATGCAGACACACATCCCCCTTCACAAAGAACTAAATTCTGGTCCAGAACTACTCACTGCTTCTTCCAAAAGCAATCAAGTAGCTTTTATAATCTTCTAAGTGTATCTGAATAAATACTTTTTAAATCAGGGCACTGTGGTTATTAAAGATACCAGAATAACCCCAGTGCTTCCTGGTTCCTGAATAAGGCTGTTCCTGAGGTTCTGATGCCAGTGTTATTGTCATTAAAGCACAAAGTCCTGTATTCCCATGGAAATTCCCAAAAAGTCTCCATTTCCCAGACAATGTCACGTCATTGTTGCACTACACTGTAAACAGCTAATACTGCATCTCCAGTACACCCATTTTAAATACACACAGCCTATGTGACATTTGTATCTATGGATATGAAAACTTAAAAGTGCCTCATAGGGAATTAAAAAAATTAAAATAAAAAGCCAAAACCAAAAAAACTAACCAAACAAAAAAAGGCCAGGAATGGCAAAATTAGCTCCAGGGAAGTGCTAACCCAACTACAACCTCTGTGCTAGGCTCAGCTCACCCCATCACATCTGGAAATGCACTGGCACACAGATTTGATTGTTGTTCTCTCCTTCAGTTTTGTTTTGTGCCTCCTACTTCAGATTTTCATTTTTTCAATCATCTTCCTTTGATGTTGTCTTAGTTTAATTGAAGAGCAATACAAACATGTCTGATCTACAAGATTTTTATCACCACAATATCTTATCACCTCATTAGAGTAATCTGCAAAGGCTTTTGTCCCAGTTGGTACTAAAGGGATTTCGTTTCACCTTCAGGTTCTTTTCCCTTCCTCAGTCTGTTTCTGAGCTGCTGTACCTCATCTCTGGGCACAGGGAAGTTTTGCAATACTACAAAAACCATCGGGTCCAGGCTCAGACTCTCTTTGGCTGCTGACCAAAAATGTTTTTATCTCCAGCTCTCGCGAACTTCCTCTGGAGTTTTGGTCACCAGGATTGCAGCTGCTTTGGGTGGTTCTGAATGAAGAGGGGGACCCTGCCTGAGCTCTAACAGAGCTGCTTTGCACGGAGCTGGCATGAGAAGCAAACCAGGAGCAACACACACACATCTATCACTAATTCATTATTTACTTTCACCCCCTTAAAATATAGGGGCTGATCATACCTGCATAAAGAACACAGAGAACAGGGCAGCTGCTGCAAATAACAAGCCAGAAACTTATTCTGGACCCAGAATATTATCTGTGTCTGAACATCCACCAGCACAAAGGACTATAAATGCAAGGCATGGGATGCTCTGTGTTGCAATTTTTTGCAGATGAAGGATGAGCCATTAAAGGCTGGTGAGCCCCATACGCCACCCTGCAACACCCCAGGGCATTCCAAGGGCTCTAAAGAGCCCCAAAATTCACTGTTTTCCTTGATCTTGGCAAACTGTAGCAATAAAGGAGATCAAGAAGATGATCACAAAAATTAGTTTATCAGAAGGATTCCAGTAGATTTTTTCTATTTTTCTGGTCAACTCTACTGAGGCAAGAAGCATGGATCTGATATGGAGTTACCAGGTCAACATCTTCAACAAGATGGTAAAAAGCAGATGTGTGTTCCTAAGACCAGCATTCTTCAGAGAAATGGTAAATTAAGGGAATCTCAACCTGTTTCCAGCTCCTCTGATGGCAGGAGCTGCTTCAATTAAGCTACTTTATTCAGAATCTGATCAATTTTCTACTACTTTTTAAATTCAAACTAGAACTATTCTTCTGAGAAGTGAAATTAGGATTTCTAATAGGTGAGAAACTGTTATCCACTGTAAAAGAAGCAAAAAAATAAAAGCCCAGTATTCAAGATAAATTTTGATCTTCCTCCCTGCTACAATGTCCAAGAAAAATCATTTAATACTACTTCTATGAATTTGTAATTTCATCCCAGAAGGTAAAGAATAAGATAAACATTTTCTGTTTGTTTTTCACTTTCAGAGCAACACCATCCTTACTTGCTTCTAGATGGTCACATTTTGCTGACATTTACAAACATTTCATGTTGATCTTACATGGGTCACATCAATCATCTATACAGTTTCAATGACACTTTGTTAAATAAACTGTCATGAAAGATTTATAGAGAATTTGATAAAAGTAAAGAAGATGTAGTTTAGCTTTTAAAGATGCATTACCCCTTTTCTGAGGTGTAATATCAGCTCTAAAATACCATTAAGCTTTTCTGGCAGGAGATGAAGTGAGAAAACAAAATGCACGCTTTCATCAGCGCCGCTTATTTGCATCCACAAAACATGGGAGAACAGAGCACCTGGAGGGAAAGGGAACCTCACCCCACCCTGTGTGCTCTGCTTGTCTCTCCTCATGCTTGGCAGAAGCCATCCACAGTCTTATCACACTATTTGAGCAAAAACTGCCTCCAGATTAAAAAAAGACCCACAACTCTACTCCAGATTAAAATCTCTATGGATGGTAAACTGATATTCCCAAATTCCCTCTCAAAATAGGGACTGCAGACAAGCAGCAGACTTGCATTCAAAACTCTTCTTCTGATAGATATGGCCAGAGCAGCTCATTAAGATTTATTTAAAATTTTCAGACTTTACTGTCTGAATTTAATATTTGAGAGCAGGGAACAACAGTCTCACTGCTGGGGAGGGCTTTAGTCATATTCTGTTCATTAAGAAGAACCAAAATTGGACCAAACTTTTCAGCAGTTTTCCACCCCTGACTGATCCAGACACAAAAGCAATTATTTGTTCCACCTTCCAGTTACCTGCAGAGTCAGCTCTGCTCCTCCACAGCAGCTCCACTTGTTATGGAACACCAGCCAGGAAAACAACATGGAAAGACTTCTCCACTTCACCATTTAGACTTGAAAAACCACAAGTAATAAATTAACATTTGCAAAAGGAATAAACAAAAAGACAAGACAAGGAATCTTTCCCTTCTCTTAAAGACCATTATTTCTGCAACCAGTGGGACAACATGAAACATTGCACAAGAACTGCTGCACTTTTGTGTGTGATGCCTCATGACCCATCCCTGTCACAACCTGCTCCCTTCAGGAAGTTATCCCATCCCAAAAGTGTCACACCAGAGGTCAACAGTGGATGTATCCACTCCAAAATTATACTGGATTCCCTGCGAAGTATCTGTGATCAAAAGGCTGCAGGTATCAAGCACTCAACAAACAGCCCTGGCACCTCGGTCTCTAACAAATCTGTCAGAATCCTTTCCATCCACAGTTACTTTGAAGGGTTTCTCCCTCACTGTTTTCCTCCACCCTTCAATTTCTGTATTATTACCATAAATGCAAAATTGATGCCCTGGCTGGGCACTGCAGAGTTCACTCTCCTTACATTATGATTATCTTATAATCTGAGGACCTGAGACGTTTACAAAGGTAACTTCAATATTTATTTCATCTCTGCAGCCTTTAGGGAAAGAGCACCTTGATGTTTGGGGTGCATCCATTCATTTTTCACAGAGAAATTAGGAAGACACACACATTGTACCTGTTCTGTGTCACAGACCAGTCGGAGCCAAAACCCCTGGCAGGTTCCAAACACCCAGAGCTGCTCTCCATGCAGGAACTCCATGGATCTCCTCCTGCAGGATTTGCTGAACTGACTTTGCTCTCTTAATTCAGAGGGAACCTGACTCGGTGTTTTTAAAAAACCCCACAAATCTGATCTGCAGCCAAATCACAACGGTAAGAGGGAACTCAACTACATTAATTTGTAGATATTGTAACTACTACATTGCCAGCAGTGTTCCCAGATACTGTGAATTCAAATAAAAAAGGCTAGGAGTTTAAAGGCAGCTATTTACTTGGTTATTCAACACATCTGTCAAATATATTACTGAGTGGTAAATGAATAAATATTGGATTTCAATTGCTATGACTAGAAATAAATGGGAGCCATTCTCTGAGCAGCAGCACTGTGAGCTACAGGCTTTCAGTGAAGGCTTAGTTAAAGGAAAAGCTGAGTAATTAGAGTAATTCCTGTATATTCTGAAAAAATACCAGTTTGTGATGTGATGGATTGGATAACTAAAACAAAATTGTCTCTGTTCTACCACACCATGCAATCTTCAGGAAAAACAACACCCTAACCCAGGGATATATTCTAATGGGATATCCCAGAGAAACCCTGAGGGTTCAACACTTGAGGTCCAGAGATGCATTTCATGCTGAAATGAGTATTCCAAGTATTTTCAAATATCTTGGAAATAACTTACATGTATTCAAACAAGCCAGAACTAGATGCATTTTAAATTGTTTAGATCATATACTAATGGTTGCTTTCTGGGTGAAATACTAAATGTTATATATATATTTATATATATAACTATTATTATAATAGTTATATATATAATATGATTTATTACATATTATTTTTATAATATAATAATAGTTATATTACTATATATAATATAACTATTATTATTAACTATATTATATACTATATTAACTATATTATTAGCTATTATTAACTCTATATATAACTATTATTATTATTGTGTATAAATTACTCAAGTGACACTTATGAAGATGACGCTATGAAATTATCACCATGATACAAAATTATTAGCTAACATTTTAGCTACTATTTTACCAGTGGATGTGCATATGAAAAGATGACACAAGGGCCCAACATTTCTAATTGTCCTGCAGCCAGTGAAAAGCTCTAACAGAAAAAGAGAAATGAGTCTCTCGCCATGACAACAGACTTGTGAGCTGTTCTGCTGAAGTTTCCTTCAGATCTGCAACAACTTTCAAGCTGTCACATGCTCTGGAACAGGAACTCACACCCAGCACCCACGCTCTAATGGAGCTCAGAGCTGCAGGAGAGGCGGAGGAGCATCCTCAGCCTCCCAGCATGGAATTAACACGTCTGGCTCTGGAGCAGACGCACAGGATGTGCTCTGAACCCCCCCTGCCAAGGGACTGAATACACAGCACTGCTGTGAGGCAGCACAGACCCAGAAAGCAACTGGCTGCTCTTCATTATGGCAACAAAGACAATTAATAGCCACTGACTGCTCTGACTCTACAATCTCTGCTGCTGAGGGAAGAGAGGACTAATTCCCAGGCAGGCCTTCCACCCCAACACACAGAAACCCTCCTTTCATAATTCCAAGTTAATCAAAGATTAATTAATTGTTTTCACCCCGAGCCCAAACTTTGACAGTCTGACTCTGCAGGGACACACAGGAGTGTGTTCTTTTAAAACAAACCCCTGGCTTACACAACTTTGGTAGTTCTGGGAGGACTTAATAAAAACTTCAGAACTGCAGAGTCTTCAAAACCACTCCTGTAACAGCAAGGATTTGTCTACACTGTCTGCATATTGCAGATTTCACCATGGGCTCTGGCTGGGCCTGGCACATCAAAAATGATGCAAACAGGATAAAATTCTCCCTGAGTCCAGGCTGATCCTCACTGCCCCATCCCTTTGCTGGGCAAACAGGGAATGCCACTGACCACGGAGCATCACCCCAGAACGCTCTGCTGGAGCGCGGATCCAGCTCTGGGCTGCTCCCACAGCCTCACGCTCAAGATCATCAGTGGCCTCTCAGTTTGACATTTTAGATTTTCCCAGTCTTTATCAACGTGTGTTCCAGGCTGCTGAGGGAACTACATAACAGGATTAACTAATGGCAATAACCCTCTTTTGTCAGAGAGGATTACTGTCATTCAGCACTGGGGGAAACTGAAAACCAGGAGTTCCTTTTGTGGTATTTATTTAATATTCTACTCTGTAATCTGTTTGCAACAGTATTAGTGCAAAATGTCATGGGAAGATGTAAACACTCACCAGATTCCTTTTTGTACCTACAAACAAACCAAATGAAAAACAAAAAACAGTTTGTTTCCTGTCGCTCAAGCCGTTCCAAGATCCTGATGCTCTATGTTATTTAACATTTTCAGCTGACTTTGGGGACATTGTAGACTGCTCTGATGAGGCATGTTCCAGTGTCAGCCAACAGTTTATCCCTGGCACGCTTGTCAATCAAAATAAAACCAACAGACGGCTTTCTTTGTTTCAAATGAGCTTTCGCTGGTCATTAAAATTCACTTTTTATTACAAAAACTACCATTTGGAGAGAGCAAATTGAAATGTTCGTGGTTCCTACTGAATCAGCTCCTACTGGAGTTGACTGTTGCAGAAGAAAGTTCAAAATATAAAAAAAGGCATTATTTCAACACCTCTGGGCTACCCATTCTTGGCCTCTCTGTGGTTTGGTAAGTGCAGAATGGCCATTTCATACAAACCCTGGAACCAACATTTTGGCACCAGGATGACATGATTTCCTTTAGTGCTTTCAACAGCAGGATATAAAAGTTTAGAAAATTAAAATTTTCCTAGGACTGGGCAGCAAGAGCCAAGGCACATCTCTTCAGAGAACATAAAAATGTAATAGTTATTGACAGGCTACTTTTCAGAAAACATTGGGTTTCCTATGCTAAATATTGAGGAAATCATGCTCTCTCAGATTAGATTTGTAAACTTACAGCAAAAGCATACAAGTCAATAAAATTACATATGGAATATGTATTCCTGGCAAAAAATAAAGTGCTTCCAGCAATGCCAACTTAATTTTTGGGAGATAAATCAAGAGGCCATCCAAATACATCCTGACAAAAAGCCATGATTTCCAACCAGCCCTCGTGCCACAGAATGCAGCCTGATGATTTGTAATGATGTACAAATCATGTAAAGGAAGCCATGATTTTATCTGAAGTTCCCACATGAGTGAGAGTTTAGACCGCTGCAAATACCAGATTTCCTTTTCCTTTTTAATAAAGTTTATTAAAAAGCCTGAACAAACAAGGTTTTGAAATCATTATCTTCCTTCTCTACAGGGAAATTGTGCATATAGCCTCTAATTTTGTCAATTACAAGCATGTGGGATTTCAATTATTATAAACACACTTTCCTTCCACTGACAGTGATACAAATCCCGTCCTACAGATTGATTTTCAGACCTTAAAATCACTTTTTTTTTTGTTAACAAGCACCATCCTCTACGACAGTCCTCAGAATAAAAAAGGAAAATGAGCAGCTTCTTTTACATCTTCCACAGACCAGACTTTAAACACAGAATGTAATACTTTGAAAAATACCTGAAAAGGTATTGTCCAGGAAAAGCACAATATTTTAAGAGAAAAAAATTGCTGTAATTTGGAAGAACAGAGGACAGGAAACAAACATGCCAAACTTAGTCAAGGTGCTGAATCATGACCCTTGTGCCTTAATCCTACATAACTGACATGATTTGCCCAGGAGGCAGCAAAAGCCCAGACAAATTCCCAGTAATTCTGATAGAACACCCTGCTTCTCCCAAATCAAGTTCATTAAGAGCTCATTTTTGGCTTCTCTATGCAAATAGCAATATTTGAGTACAAACCCAAACCTGTTTTGTGCCTCACAAGCCTCACCTCGACTATGAGACTCTCATAAACCTTCCTACAGTGAGGACTCGTGGCACTGACTGCTCCACCCCTGTCCTCCTGCACTGCCCCTCTTCTGGAGGACAAAACTCCATTCAGGTTGACAGAATTTGGCCCTGACTATTCCATGTTGTCTGTTATCTCCTGGATGCTCACAAACTCTTTACTAATCACAGCATATTTCTAGTTGAGTGCTCTGTAATTTCCAAGCTTTTCCTCCCCTCTGCTGGTGCCTCACCCATCCCTCCATGGCTTTCCCAAGTTATCCATTAATCACTCCGACACCCCATCCACCATTCCTTAACTCCAGCACCAGGCCCAGCTGATTGGAGAACATCCACCCCAAATAAGCTTTCTGTCACACTTTTTTTCTCACTCCAGTTTGGCTCCTGCACCTCTGTCAGTGCTGTTCATTGTGTCAGACATCTCAGCACAGGTGACCTGGAGCCATCAGACTCCTCCATCTTCCCAGCACCATCTGTGCTGCCCCTTCCCTTCTCACTGCAGCACATCAGCCTGGCTTTCCTGAGATGGACACCTGGAATGGTTCCCTCTCTGATGGCATCTCCCACTGTTCTCTGATGCGTCAGGTTTTAGCTTTTATATTTTTCAGACTTTGTTCTGTTTTAGTGTGTGGGTCTGGGCTTTGTATCAGGGCATGGCGAGCTCTGCGCACAGAGTAAGGAGACAAAACAATTCCTTCTCTAGCTGGGACCAAGGACAAATGGTCCAAATCTCAGCCCCAAGAGCACAAACACCATGGGCTGAAGAGAGAAAAACAGGAAGGATGGGACTGCATAACCTAAAGCTGCAATTGGACAATGAACTCCTGCAAATGGAGCAGAACTTCTAAAAGTGAGAGACCCCGTGAGCGGTTGTGCATCTTCTGACCATTTTGGGTTGTGCTGCCCAAGGTGGAACTATTTGAGGCCTCTTAATAAATCCCTACTTTACTCTCTAGCTCTGTTCTAGGTCAGCCTTCACAAGGCATCACTCTGCCCTTTCCATCCTGTCCCCTGTGCTCGAGCTGCTCTGCTCTGTCCCTGAGCTCCCTCAGTGCCACACTGCACCCAGACTGTCACACAGAGCCCCTAACTCACCCCATCCAACCTCTTTCCACAGCTGCTATTTTTACTATGCAAAGGAATAATTTGTATTTATACCCACATTCTTTTTTTTTAAAGGAAATGTAAAGTTTCTTGAAAATTTTACCCTCCTACTACCATGGAGTTGTTACTTCTTCATCCTAATACTCCAGTCTGCATTATTTTAGGGCGTTTGATTTACTTCTTCTTCTACTTGTCATATGGCTTGTTAACTCTTGTTAACCCTCTCACCCTACTTCTATTACATTTTGACATTTCCAACTAGCTTTTTTACCATACACTTTAAAGCTTCTTCATCTGATATATATATATATATATATATATATATATATATATATATATATATATAAAATTTAAAATTTTGGGGGATTTATATAAAGCATTCCAGTACATACTGGTTATGTCTGGCCTGGAAAAAAATTCACATTACCACAAAATCCTGTGCTTTAGATGATTCTGCCCAAATCCCTCCTGCTTTGGTGGCCTTCCAGAGGAGCCACCATCACATCCAGTGCCCTTCTCCCACATCACCTCGCTCCAGAGCTCGACCTTCAGGCAAGTGCACAAGCCCTGCTTTAAAGGTAGCATCTCTTTCTTCTTTATTCTCTTTGCTTCCCAAACAAGCCACATTTTTTACAGTGACATTCCAGCTTTGTGAATGATCTGATCAACTCTCTTACATAACAAGCATAAATTATGATCATATACTGATTTCTTATCTGCTTTTCCTGTTTATTTTCTGAGATTACAACACAACTGTACAGTGACCTGGAGCCAACTCACCACCCTGTTTCTTGTACCCACTCTAAAAACATTAACAGTAACCTCATGTATCTGTTTTTTGCCATCCCACTCTAATTCCAATCTAGAATCTTTGTGCTTAATTAACAAGTTCATATGTAAACACAAAAACCACCTTTCTCAGATTGCTCAGGAGCATTCCACTGAACGTGTTTATTTCCCTCTGGTATTAACACTTCCACTGGCTCAGAACAGGTTAGATGAGGAAGAAACTATCAGAACAAACAAGCAGTTCTTAAATCACACCATCAGCAGAGTTCCTGATCCACTGATGGAAGAATAACCATCCTGCTTCTTGCAGAAATAATTAATTACAGCCTGTGCACAGACCTGGTCCACCTGGGAAATGCAACAAAATCCTGTGGGCTCTAAGGTACATCAGCCTTACCCAGAGTTTGCTGAAGTCTCTGAATTCAGTGATGTAAATGCAGAGTTACCCTTCTCACCTTGCCCTCAAAGCCTCTTTATTTCTTTCACTCATTGCCCTCAGCCACCCTCTCCATTGGCACAGAGGCTGCTCCCAGCCCATTCTCAGCTCCAGCCACACATCCTGAAGTTTCCCACCACTCTCTCACAGCACAAAATGACACGATACAGCACTGATCCAGGAGCCCTGCTGCTGCCATGCAGCACCCCTGGGATGGAGCGCTCAAAGTCAGCAAAAGTGCCCCAAAAATGAGGGCAGCTGGTGCAGCATTGGGTGTGAGTTACCCTGATCTCAACCCAGCAGGAGAACACCAGCAACTCTGCAACACTTTACTCTTCTAACTTAGTATTTCTTATTCTGTTTGACCATTTTGTTTAGCTCCCACCTTCCTGCTGAATCCTATTTAACAGGAATTAGGAGTTTCTCTTCCCCGAGCTGTGCTTCATTAGCCATTCAGTCAGGGAGCTGAGCTCTCTTCTCTAATGATTTACTTTTTTAGGCCATGCTAAACTTGTGTGCAGTTAAATTAGGAACATTACTTTTACTTAAGTAAAGAACAGAAGAAAGAGACCAAATGTTATGCTGCAAGATTTTTCTCTGATGCCACATATATGTCCTTAAAATTGAGTTTATTCTACATGATCTTTTCAAAAACATATCAGCATCCATCAATAAATTCCATTAAAAAGCAGGACTGTCTGCAAAGTCAGTATTTTTTAATCCATAGAGCTTTGACTTTAGACAAAAATGATTTCATTTGTGAAGTAATAATGCTGTAACACATAATACTGTTACTCTAAACCAAACAATGAATACTTGCAAGCTCCAATGACACACTGAGCTCCAAGCTCAGTTGCAAAGTCTCTTCTGGAAATTATGCTAACACAAATTGTTGCTAAGTCCTCATTGGATCATTCTGGATAAACAGCAAGAGAAGAATTCTGTAATTTGCTATTACAATGGCAGTTTTCTTTACATATAATCCCTTAACACTCCCATGTTTCATAACACTGAGTTTTATGCAGAAGAAACAGATTTGGATCTGGGGCACCCTCACAATATCCCTTTCATGAAAAGCTGTCAAAATTTTGAAAATTCAGATTTCCTCAAATTTAATTTGGATGCCATAAACCTGTCCTTTGATTAACATCCTTTCCCACTGCCAGGATTACACATGTGATAATCAGCACTGTCAGCTCCCTTTACATTTGTACAGTCAAGCCAGGTGAGCCCTTTGCTCAAAGTGCCTTCAACTCCTGCCTGGATCTCCTCCTCTCCAAAATTCCTGCTAAGATCAACAGCAACCACTGCCACTTGAATTCTGCCTCTCCCCTTTCTCCAAATCTATTCTGGCTTCCCAGATCCTCCCTGCCTGAACACAGTTTGCAGGAGAACTGGAACACTTCAGGACACTGGGAACGATCTCCTACTCCTCAAAGTGGATCAAAGTGCCACCTCTCCAATGACACTGCACAAACCAACAGTCCATCAAATTTCTCCTCCTCCAGAAAAGAATGTAAAACAATAATTATTTACATAAAACTGCCTGAGAATCTTCATAACAAGAATGTAAACATCAGAAGGCTTAGAAGAACTTAGAAAACAGGGCAACACATAGGTAATGACACACACACAGAGCTGTGTTTGAAGACCACCAGGGAGACAACCAAGCACCCAAAATGCTGTAATTTCAGAACTGAGGCTGCTGGAGCAGTTTGAGCTCTGCTGTCCTTCCCAGCATCCCAAAGGACACCTCTGGCATGGACACCCAGGGCACGCTGTGGGCTCGGGCAGCTGGAGAGCAGCCTGACCTCACCTCACTGCTCTGCACAAAAAAAGGCATTTATGAGCATCCAAAGGATCATTTCCCAGCTCCTCCATCAGTCACACACATGGAGACACAGGAATACAGGATGTGTCATTAAACCTTAGACAGGGCACGGAGTTGCAGGGACAGAGAGTGGCACAGAGTGGTGCAACAGATGCTGGGTAAAGTTTCAGATCCAAACAAACCTTCAAGAACTGTTTCAGAGAAAAGAAAAGCTCATTTGGAAGCATAATTCACACCAGCATTCCAGAGTAAGACTGAGAGAAGTTTTAGAAGAAGACAGTCCTGGTTTTGGAGATTCTGGACATCAGCAGGGTTGGGTTGGGTTGGGTTGGGTTGGGTTGGGTTGGGTTGGAGCGAGGGCTGGTGAGAGCTGTGCTGCAGCTCTGCTTCAGCTGCTCTGCTGAAAGCACCACAAGACAAAGTAGACACAGTTCCAACTAGGAACAGCTGTTATTTTCCAATTAAAAAATCACAAGACCAAAATATTAATTTATTAAGCAAGCATTTAGTTCACACAGCCACAACTACAATTGTGAGCAATACATTCTTTTTTTTAAGGGAGGCTGTCGGGATGTCTCTGGCATAAATAACTTAACATGAATAAACAGTTTATTGTTTGCTGCTGATAGGCAAACAGTGCTGTTCCATATTGTGAAATACTGGCTCAACATGTAAAGAACTGTAAAGGATTTTCCTTAGCAGGGAGAACAAAATTTGTTGACATTTTTCCAACTGTTTTACCTAATAAAGTATTAGCTGAGTTAGGCTTTGAGAAAGATTATCTTCTGCTATCATAGAAGCAAGTTAATAAAGTGACAATAACAAACTGATGTATCTGTCAAAGTTTATAGATAAGGATGTCAAGCTATAGGTTATCAGCCTACAGAACTGACACTGTTCATATATCACAGCCCCCCAACACACACTCTGTCAGCATTGTTTATTTTCAGTCAGGACTTAAATAATGACCATGTACTAAAATGCCTTTGGGGAACTGCTTTGTCTTACATACTGTTCACCTGTTTACTTCAGAGTAAGTTTTGACTTGCTTTTATTTAATTTTCTGTTTGAACAGCTGATATTTATCAACTTCAAATGGACTTCAGGTCAATACACTGCAAAAAAAAAAAATTTTACTGCCTTTTCTGCACTTGCTGCACACACAGAGCCTGTAAAATGCTGATGAGAACAGCTCCACACCCAGAGGGAGCCAGGGAATGTCCTCCATGCCCCTGGAACCAGGGCAGCACTGGGACAGGGGGAGAACACAGAACTGGAGGGGATCCCAAGGCTCCAGCCACAGAAATCACACCCACTGTGTACAGCATCAACAGCCTCTACTCCTTCCTCTTCTTCCTATATGTGTTTTTTACATATAAAACTTGTTTTTTACATATCAAACCTGGTGATCCAGAAAAAGGCAGAAGATGCTATGGGGTTTTGGTTGGTTTTTTTTTTTTTTTTCAGCAGGAAGTTCTACTGAAGTCAGAGGTAAGGATGGAAAGAAGACACAGCCATGAAGGAGAAAACCACCAAGCTTGTTTTCCTAAACACATGAAAAAAGGTCTCCACTTTTTTCATAAACACCTAATTAATTAATCTTATAAAAACTACTCCTGAAGAAGTCGTGAGTTAGATTAAATGAGTGGAAAACAAAAGAAACCAAAATGCCAGTAGAAAAAAATAAATGCCTGGCTATAACCATGAACAACATTAAGGGTTTCCATCTATTTATTCTTTTTTTCTTCTCTGTGCCAGGCAGGGTGACTGAAAGATACTGTTCTACCAGAAATCACTTACTGGAACTGACAGCTCTACCTGTCATATTTGACAAAGCAAAAAAGAATGGGAAAGATCATGAATTCTTAATTCAAACAAGTGTCTGTTACTTTTTTTGGAATCATTGTCTGAGTATGGATCTCAAGCTAAGGGCTAAAAATTAACATATTACTCTCAGAATGCTTTTTTTTTTCTTACTACTACAGTACTTTTTTAAAAAGGGAACTGCAATAAAGGGCACATTTAGAATCTCCATTTATTAATGGCAGGAAGAGGGAAAGGAATTGGGGGCTGAGGACGTGAATGACACCACCTTAGGCAGAAAGTGCTCCTGACAGTTCATCTCCCTCAACATTAAATTGGCCTTTCCAGCTACCAGTTTGGGGACCTGAGATTTACAAGTGATTCAGGACTGGGGTATGAGGTTTCCATGCCTCCTACTCCTGTTCAGAAGAGTAAATAATATTGGTTTTGGGCATGAAGACACAAACACTTCACCTGATGCCTCCTAGTGCCGTATGACCTTTAACCAAGATCAGAGATCCTAATTCTCCTGCAGCCAATTTTATCAGTATGAAAAAGCAGTCATCTAAAAAACTATTTTTAAAAAATCCTTCATTATGTAATGAACCATTTGCAAATAAAAGCCTTTCGTATGCAGTCATTTAAGTTCTAATCCAAATCAATCACTTCTTCTAGAACAGTCAGGCTAACTTACACACCAGAAGGCATAAAAAGAGCTGATTTACACAACCAACACTTAAATACAAGTTGTTAGATGGTACACTCAGAAAAACCAAGTGCACAGCAGAGATCTGGGTGTCCCAGCTCCTGCTGCAACTTGAATAGCAAATAAAAATTATGTTTTCTCACACTGAAGTCACTCTATTTCAATAATGCTCTGCACAGCTTTTACAGAAGGGACTTCAGTCCATTTACATGTAGGACAGCTGCAAAAATCCCTGCCACATTTGCCCATCTCATGGAGTAAGAAGCTCCAAGACCTGAGCTTCGAGCTGGAAACTTTTCCTCAGGAGCCCAAGCTATTGTGTGAGAGGAACCAGGGGGTGCCAAAGGAGTTGGTTGCTATGGTGGCATCTCATAAATCATCAATTATTGTCTGTTATTATGAAGGTGACAGCCTCATAAAGAGATTTGCATTCTCGGCTAATTTTAAGATTTTTTTTTTTTTTCCTGCAGACATCATTTGCTTTGTAAAAGAAATGTCATGACAACCAGAGAACACTTAAGCTTGTTATCGGGTAGTCAGACAGCGCTTGGCCCCCATCACTTTGGCATTTGAGCACTGGAGCCTCTTTTGCATTATTGAGTAGTTTATCTTTACAGTTCATAAATATATTTCTGAACGTGGGGACGGCATAATAGGAGGACGAGGGAAAGTGATGGAGGGCTCCTGGTTGCCACAGCAACCTAAACTGATCAATTCCCTGTCACTGTTTTAAAAGAGGCACCACTCTCCTGTGGCCCCCGATGCTAATTACAAATGCAGGCCCTTCGCTGGCATGTTCAGCTTCCAGATTAAAGCAGTTCATGCCTAATTTATCATTTAACATGTCCTCCCACATTTGTGGTGCCGCACGGAATGAATAACAACTTCACTTGTTTACAGTGTTTTCAAGTTAATTTCACTAATTAGTTTTGCAGTTGCAGGAATCCGAGGGGGCAGAGTCCCCTCTGGAATGCTGGGCACGGGCAGGGAATGGGCACATGGGCAGGCAGGGCCACCCTCCCCATGCCAGATCCAGGCTCTGTCCCCCACTATCAACACATTATATATTTACATCCCTCTTATTTTCAATCATGTCTCAGGTGACTGGGAGACTTTTCATGGGAATGAGAAAGAAATTATGGAAATTATGGAAAATGGTTTAGTTTCATAGAACAGTTTGTATTGTCCTGTGCAAAGTTTGAGATTAAATGCTGCTGGATTTACCCTCAAATTAGACACAGTTTGGTCAATGATTGCCCTTCCAGCCAAACTTCTACTGCTTCCTTTAAAGATTTGGACCAGATTTTATGCAAACTGAACTTTCAATGAGTGCTTCAACACAGCATTTATCACTTCCCGAACTCAGGCCACTCAGAATGTTCTTCCCCATCTTCCTAACCAGCACTTGTGTCTTGGAAAATCCTTTCCCACCCTCTGAACTCCAGAACAACACAGAACAGAGTGTGAAATCTCTACAAGGGAAACTGAAATGTGCTGGACCCAAAATGCTCTCAGTCATGACAGAAGTAATTACTAAGACATCTAGGAAAACAACTTACTTAAGGAAGCCAGCAATGATCAGAGCCAAACTCTGGTGTCCTAATATCTGGAAAAGTCTCTGATCTTTCTCCTCTCAAGAGCGATATTGCAAAATCTCCATGTTCCAAAACTACTCTGTAATTTGAAGTTAAAAAAATTTTAAAAAGCTGGAACCTACAAGATTCATCTCTGGCAACAGGAAGAGTTCTGTGTTTGAGCACTGCTGCCACCAGGGAGCCCTGGATGAGGGAAGGGATTTTGGATCTTTGGTAATATTTGCACTGCTCCAGTCACAAAGGAGATCACTTGACAGCCTCTGCCCCAGGCAGCTCCTCCCTGACATCACTTCTACAGAAGGGCTCCTTCCCAGAGCTCCTGTAAACCAACAAAAATCACAAATCCCCAGGAAGGGAAAACCCTCCCGAGGGTCTCGGGGGGCTCCAATGATGCTCCTGGGGGCAGCTGGGCCAGCCCAGCTTGGGCTCACATCCCACAGACCCAAGGGCACCCAAATCCTCTGTTCTGCCACAGAGAGAGCAGGGGTGTGGGAATGAGAACACAGCACTGCTGCTAAGAGCGGAAGTTTGTTTCTAAAATAAAATAAATAAATAAATCCATGACAACAAAACTTTTCTCATGTATGATCTACATTCTCTGTCATTTGCATTTGTTTTGTCTTCCATTATTTAGCCCACAATACTCTTGGTGAATACAACAGGGCAAGGCCAGAGCTCTGGCAATCAGTAGTGTTAAGCATGGCTTAATTCTACAAAAACAACCCAAGAAACAGTAAGTCTGTGTTCTTTGTCCTGATAAGAGATTTGGCATTTATTTTAACACAGAAAATGGCCAGAAACTCCACAGAAAAAAGAAACAAGCTCGAAAATTACTCTATATTAGCCACTGTGTATGACTACAAACACTCTGTGACAAGACGAGCACAAACTGTTCGCTTTTTATATTAATTTCATTCTTCAAAATGATGAGATGATCTGGAGATGACAGCAGGGTATCCTGCATTCCTAACCCGAGGTGCAATCCTCAGGGAAAAGAACCCCTTTTGAGGAAAACCTTTCAAAAACTGCTGCAATACAGGAAAGCTTAGGTCTTGCAATGGTACTTGGTGCCCTCCTTCTGGAGAGCATCTTTAGGGCCAATATCCATTCTTTTAAATCCTCACTAACACACAGAAAACTCTTCTTT